>NC_090650.1:211224817-212424817 GCF_040937935.1 Hyperolius riggenbachi | reverse complement strand
TCACTGCCTGGGGAACACCACCCACAGCCACAACCCAACCCAAAGAAAAGAATTAGTTTCTCATATTTATACAAAAGAAAGTGAAAATGGACGTGCATCTAACCAAGATGCACCTGACATTGCATAGGGCTGATAAGCCTCTCAAAGGCACAACTATGCTCATTGCAGTAGAACAGGTGCATTAGAACTAATGCATCTCACAATACAAATAATGGAAGCAAACGTATGCATTAACATTATTAACTTATTAGGGGTTCTTACCCTTCTCTTATTGAGAGAGACATCAGTTCAACAGCAGGGATGGCTCGTGCAGCCTTCTCTCGGGGTCCCCACCCTAACCTATGTTTAAAATCACCCAGCAATATGGGAACATGCTAGCAGCATAATCTTGTCTGTTCTACTGCAATGAGCACAGTTGTGCCTTTGAGAGGCTTATCAGCCCTATGCAATGTCAGGTGCATCTTGGTTAGATGCGCGTCCATTTTCACTTTCTTTTGTATAAATATGAGAGTCTTATTATCTTTATATTATGTAATTTCCCATCAAAAATTACTTGCAGGTTGAATATCCACGTCCTGTTTGTGGCAGCTTATTTTGGACAGGACGTAGATTTCAATACCGCCGCCAAGCGTTCCCGCTGCTGCAGCCGATCATGCCACTCTGCACCCACTGCAGCTCACTCACCCTGCCGTCTCTATGACGGCAGAGCTCCGTGAGCTGGTCAGGAGCCAATTTAATTGGCTCCTGACCCAGTTATCACTGTGAGCCAATCTCATTAGCTCACTTTGATCACAGAGTCAAGAGCCAATGAAATCATTTCCTGACTGGCTCACAGAACTCTACCATCATAGAGACGGCAGAGTTGGTGGGCTGAGGCAATGGGACAGTGGTGTGACCAGTGAGAGTGGCAATTCTGTGCGGCGTAACGTCGGCGAGCCCTAGTTTTCGGTACCACTGGTTTCTGGTTCGTAGGGGGCCAGAGACCACTGATACTGAAGTGGCTAATTGAATTAGAGGTCCTTTTGTTTACACTGGTTTCCTCCAGCCGCTCTGGTTTCCTCCCATATTCCAACATCTTTGGTTACCAAAAATATTGGACTCAGACTATTGTAGGGACATTAGAGTATGATTATGGTAGGACTATGAGTCCAAATGAAGGACAGCCTATGAGACAGGACTATGCAGTAAAAAGTTAAAAAGCACTGCAAAAGATTTTAGTGCTATATAAACACACAATAATACTACATAGTTGTGAAATTGCAGGCTCCATTCACCTCCTTTTCAGGCTTTTAGGCTTTCCCAGTGCTGGAATATTGACCTTACCCAGTGGCGTCCCTAGGGAATTTGACACCTGGTGCTGATTATTTACCCCCCCCCCCCCCAAACAAACAAACAAAATATTATAATAATGTTTTTGATGGGAAGGCAACTTCTGAAGCACTAAACACATCCTGCCACCTCTCCCTGCTAATGTCCCAGCTGCAGCACAGCAATCATTCTCTCTACTCTCCCTGCTGCTCTGCACATTTACTCACTGCAGGCTGTGTGTAGAGAGCAAGGAAACACATTGCCCAAGGGACAGGAAGGGGATGGGGTGCTACATCTAGTGCAAAAATAGTAAAGTCCCATGCACTGCCTGTTTCCATTTTCCTGAATGTTGCCTGAACCATGAAAAAAGGACCCAGGTGGAAGAACACTGTGACTGAGCACCACAGCGGCACCCCTAGCCATGGCTACACCCGGTGCTGTGAGCACCTGCAGCCCTCTGGTAGGTATGCCACTGACCTTACCTCCCCTGATGGCACCCTTGCCTGACCCTAATACCCAAAAAGGAATAAAAGCAAATTAAAAATCATCTTTTAAAGAACAGCTTTAATGCTGTTTAATGGATCACACCAGGGGGCGTTGCTAGCCCCAAGGATCAGTAGCACGTGCCCCGGATGTCAGCTGTGGTGCCTCAATGGCCGGCATGTTGGGAGCTGTGGTGCATCAATCAGGGTTAAGCTAGGTGTTTTGGTGTCTCTATGTGGGTATACTGGGTGCCATGCTGGACACTGTGATGCCTTAATGAGGGTACGAGGGAGCTGTGGTTCTTCTATGGGGGCATGCTGGGAGTTGGGGTGCCTCAATCAGAGGCCTGTGAAAGCATGGGAGGGGGGCCACTAAAAGGTCAGGGAATGCTATGGGGGAACTGCCAGATAACGTGCCTAGTTATGTTTATGTGACACTGCCTATTTATGTAATATGCTGCATTTTTTTTGTAGTAATGGAGAGGGGGGCTTCATCCAACATTTTGCTGGACGGGCCTACTTAGACTGCTGTTCAGGTCATGTTAATTTGGCTCCACCCATGACCACACCCATATTCTAGTGCGTGGCCACACCCATTTTACCGCTGAAGTCCCCAAAAGTGCCTCGGATCTCTTAGAATTCTAGCTCCTGGATCACACATAAACGTAACATGTGTCCTGTTGATTTGAGCAAGATACCACATTTATTGCCCCTCTGAGATCACCAACTGAGTGACCTGTCTCCGGTTACCGAGAGACCTCATGAACTACAGGGGGCTGGAAGAACCCCCAACTGTTAGTGCCTAGATTATAGACTCAGCTGGTTGCATGACAAGTTACTGACACATTTACATGCATAAACTCATGTACACACACAGGTAAATGTGATTTTGCTTTCTTAAGACAAAAGGCATTTGTGATAATTCAGACTTAATTAAGCAACTGTGACGCATCATTCCTGAATATGCAAATCATCTCTTTAAAGGGACAAATGAAATGAAGTGAGATGGATATGGAGGCTGTCATATTAATTTTCCTTTAAACAATACCAGTTGCCTGGTAGAGATGTCGCGAACCTCCGATTTTCGGTTCGCGAACCGGGTTCGCGAACTTCCGCAGAAGGTTCGGTTCGCGGAAAAATTCGCGAACCGCAATAGACTTCAATGGGGAGGCGAACTTTGAAAAATAGAAAAAATTATGCTGGCCACAAAAGTGATGGAAAAGATGTTTCAAGGGGTCTAACACCTGGAGGGGGGCATGGCGGAGTGGGATACATGCCAAAAGTCCCGGTGAAAAGTCTGGATGTGACGCAAAGCAGCGTTTTAAGGGCAGAAATCACACTGAATGCTAAATTGCAGGCCTAACGTGCTTTCAAACATCTTGCATGTGTATACATCAAACAGGGAGTGTAATTAGAGTACTGCTTCACACTGACACACCAAACTCACTGTGTAACGCACCGCAAACAGCTGTTTGTGTAGTGACGGCCATGCTGGACTACTGCGCAACATGGCATGATTGCTCTTCCTCACTCAGTGATGTCAGGTAATGTGTGACTTCCTTCTCAACTTTCCATGGCATTGTTAAAAAGCTTACGTTTTGTTTTTAATTTACATTTTCTACTTGCTGTGTACTTGTTCAGTACCGCTGCAATGAGAATCCTGTGGAGGCGGGCAAGTCTGCCATTGTGACGCCGGGTAATGGCCGGGGAATGAGAGGTTTGAATCCGGTGTGGAGCCTGAGCAACGGCTACCACTACACATCCAAGGAGGGCAGCGGGCAGGCATGCACGCCCGCCCGCCCCGAGGTAGTGACCAAAAATAACAATACAGGAGGAGGACTTTCGAGGCCCTGCTGTGTATTTGAAATGAATGTACTTTAAATCCTTTAACGAGAACCAGTTATGGCGGGCAAAGATGACACCACATTCCTTTCACGAGAATCATATGGAGGCGGGCAAGTCTGTCATTTGTGACCCCGGGTAATGGCCGGGGAATGAGGGATGGAATCCGGTGTGGAGCCTGAGAAACGGCTACCACTACACATCCAAGGAGGGCAGCAAGTAGGCATGCACGCCCGCCCCGAGGTAGTGACCAAAAATAACAATACAGGAGGCGGACTTTCGAGGCCCTGCTGTGTATTTGAAATGAATGTACTTTAAATCCTTTAACGAGAACCAGTTATGGCGGGCAAAGATGACACCACATTCCTTTCACGAGAATCATATGGAGGCGGGCAAGTCTGTCATTTGTGACCTCGGGTAATGGCCGGGGAATGAGGGATGGAATCCGGTGTGGAGCCTGAGAAACGGCTACCACTACACATCCAAGGAGGGCAGCAGGTAGGCATGCACGCCCGCCCCGAGGTAGTGACCAAAAATAACAATACAGGAGGAGGACTTTCGAGGCCCTGCTGTGTATTTGAAATGAATGTACTTTAAATCCTTTAACGAGAACCAGTTATGGCGGGCAAAGATGACACCACATTCCTTTCACGAGAATCATATGGAGGCGGGCAAGTCTGTCATTTGTGACCCCGGGTAATGGCCGGGGAATGAGGGATGGAATCCGGTGTGGAGCCTGAGAAACGGCTACCACTACACATCCAAGGAGGGCAGCAGGTAGGCATGCACGCCCGCCCCGAGGTAGTGACCAAAAATAACAATACAGGAGGCGGACTTTCGAGGCCCTGCTGTGTATTTGAAATGAATTAACTTTAAATCCTTTAACGGGAATCCGTTATGGAGGGCAAGTCTGCCATTGTCACCGCGGGAAATGAAGGTTGGATTGCGGCCCGAAGTGGGAGCCTGCTGAGACCCATGCTGTAGCTGCCCTGACCGTGCTTTGCAGACCAGGCATCTGTGGTCAGATGGACCCTTGAGCCAGCGGAAGACAAACCAAGTCGAAAGCATTTGCCAAGAATGTTTTACGGAGGGCAAGTTTTTTTGCCCTTTTTTTAAATTTTTTGAAAATGATAGATGGTTGTATTTTTAAATAGTTTGAAAGTTTAGATGGTTGTATTTTTAAATTGTTTGAAAGTTTAGATGGTTGTATTTTTAAATTGTTTGAAAGTTTAGATGGTTGTATTTTTAAATTGTTTAAAAGTGTATCCATTCTTCCTCCCCCCAGCCACAAACAATACCATGGGAACGTGGAGCAGCAGAAGCCCCCTGTGACGGCTGCCACGGTTGTTCTCCGCTGCTTGTCTTTTGAGGGGTGCTTCTTTTCCTCAGGTGTTCTTGCCATAGCTGTTTGTGCCTTCTCTCCAGGTGCCTTCGTAAAGCACTTGTCCCTACGTGACAGTTGGCCTTTCCACGGCTCAATTTTTGCTGGCAGAGACAACAGATGCCTTTGCTCCGATCTGAGACACACACGTGAAAAAATTTCCAAACCGCTGAGCCCCCCTGGGGTGATGGCGCTACGGTGGCATCAGCGGCAGCTGACGTTGAAGGGCATGTTGGCTGTCTGGCCATAGCTGGCGATACATGGCGCCGGACACTGCCCCCAGCTGATTCTGAGGACGAGCTCCCTCTTGTATTGCGTTCCGGAGTTGGAGCCTGATCAACGTCTACCACCACACATCCAGGCAAGAAGGGAAGCAGGCAGGCATGCACGCCCGCCCCGAGGTAGTGACCAAAAATAACAATACAGGACTCAGGAGGACCTTTTGCGGCCCTAATTGAAATGAACTAACTTTAAATCCTTTAACGGGAATCCGTTATGGAGGGCAAGTCTGCCATTGTCACCGCGGGGAATGAAGGTTGGATTCCGGCCCGAAGTGGGAGCCTGCTGAGACCCATGCTGTAGCTGCCCTGACCGTGCTTTGCCAACCAGGCATCTGTGGTCAGACTGACCCTTGAGCCAGCGGAAGACAAACCAAGTCGAAAGCATTTGCCAAGAATGTTTTATGGAGGGCAAGTTTTTTTGCCCTTTTTTTAAATTTTTTGAAAATGATAGATGGTTGTATTTTTAAATTGTTTGAAAGTTTAGATGATTGTATTTTTAAATTGTTTGAAAGTTTAGATGGTTGTATTTTTAAATTGTTTGAAAGTGTATCCATTCAAGTGCAAGTTATGCACTGACTGCCAGGTATAATGTGCAGTCACAGATGCAGTGAAAGGTATGCAGTGACTGCAAACAGCCGTTTGTGTAGTGACGGCCGTGCTGGACTGGTGCGCACCGTGACGAGAGTGCAGGTGATGGTGGCTTTTCAGCCCATATGCTTGCCCGGCTGATGTAGCTGAATGACAGAACAGTGACTTTCCAGCTGATCAAATTTGGTCTGACCACAATGAAGCAACGACCTTAATATGTTTTGTGTGCCACCCCCACCCGAGACACTCAAATAGCCGGCGGTCACTGCTTCATTGTGATGCGCAAGCCCCTTCACCGCGGCAAGGTAATGATCACGAAGGGGGATGGGCACATGTACACGCACCAGAAAAATTAGTGTAGCGGCCGCTGCTAGCAGCGGCCTTAAAAATTCAGGAATCCGCCTAGAGTCCTGGACCCTGTTGGTAGTGGCGGAGAAGGCAGTCAAGCGGCCTGCAGGCAGAGATGCTGTGTGTGGGGAGTGGACTGACTTAGTCTTCAGTCGTGCAGTAGCCCTCCGTGATCCATTCCTCATTCATTTTGATAAAGGTCAGGTACTGAACACTGTCGTGACTTAGGCGACTTCTCTTCTCAGTAACTATGCCTCCAGCTGCACTGAAGGTCCTTTCTGACAGGACGCTTGCGGCAGGGCAAGAGAGAAGTTGTATGGCAAATTGGGACAGCTCTGGCCACAGGTCAAGCCTGCGCAACCAGTAGTCCAAGGGTTCATCGTCGCTTTTCGCAGAGTCTACATCCACACTCAAGGCCAGGTAGTCGGCTACCTGCCGGTCCAGGCATTGGTGGAGGGTGGATTCGGAAGGACTATGGCGAGGAGTTGGACTAAAGAATGTCCGCATGTCCGACATCACCCTGAGATCGCTGGAGCGTCCTGTTCTTGCCTGCGTGGACTTGGGAGGAGGTACCTTGATTGCCAGTGGTACCTTGATTGCGTTGTGCAGCCACATCACCCTTAAACGCATTGTAAAGCATCATCGACAGCTTGTTCTGCAAGTGCTGCATCCTTTCCGCCTTTTGTTGAGTTGGTAAGAGGTCCGCCACTTTGTGCCTGTACCGAGGGTCTAGTAGCGTGGCCACCCAGTACAGGTCATTCGTCTTGAGTTTTTTGATACGGGGGTCCCTCAACAGGCTGGACAACATGAAAGAGGACATCTGCACAAAGCTGGATGCAGAGGTACTCTCCATCTCCTCTTGCTCTTCCTCAGTGACGGGACGCAACTCCTCTTCCTCCCCCCAGCCACGAACAATACCACGGGAACGTGGAGCAGCAGAAGCCCCCTGTGATGGCTGCCGCGGTTGTTCTCCTTCCGCCGCCTCTTCCTCCTCCACAGAAACACCTTCCTCATCATCACCATCATCAGAGTCTGACTCCTCTCCTTCCCCACACGACTCCTCTTCTTCCTCCTCCTCCCCCCTCTGTGCTGCCGCCGGTGTTGTGGAAACATCGGGTTCGTGTGTAAATGGCTCCAATGAATCCTGCTGCCCTAACTCTTCTTGTTCACGCTCCTCCACAGCTGTATCCACCACTCTACGCACGGCACGCTCCAGGAAGTAGGCGTAGGGGATCAAGTCGCTGATGGTGCCCTCATCGCGACTCACCAGTTTGGTCACCTCCTCAAAGGGCTCCATGACCCTGCATGCATTTCGTATCAGTGTCCAGTTGTTGGGCCACAACATCCCCATCCTCCCAGATTGTTTCCTTGTACTGTAATGATACAGGTACTGGGTGAGGGCTTTCTCCTGGTCTAGCAGGCGAGAGAACATCAGCAGGGTGGAATTCCAGCGAGTCGGGCTATCGCAAATCAGGCGTCTCACCGGCAAGTTGTTTCTACGCTGAATCTCTGCAAAGCGTGCCATGGCCTTGTAAGAGCGCCTGAAATGCCCACACAACTTCCTGGCCTGCTTCAGGACGGCCTCTAAGCCTGGGTACTTGGACACAAATCTTTGCACGACCAGATTAAGCACATGTGCCATGCAGGGTATGTGTGTCAGCTTTCCCAAATTCAACGCAGCAATGAGATTGCTGCCGTTGTCACACACCACGTTGCCGATCTCAAGCTTGTGCGGGGTCAGCCATTGCTCCACCTGTTTGTTAAGAGCAGCCAGGAGAGCTGCTCCAGTGTGACTCTCCGCTTTCAGGCAAGACATGTCTAACACTGCATGACACCGTCGCACCTGGCATGCAGCATAGGCCCTGGGGTGCTGGGGCTGTGTAGCTGGGGAGGAGATGGCGGCACCAGCCAAGGAGGAGGAGGATGACGACAGCGAAACGGTGATAGCAGGTGAAGAGGAGGTGGCTGGAGGCCTGCCTGCAAGCCGTGGAGGTGTGACAAGTCGGTCCTCTGCGCAGCCACGTACTCCCTGCTTGCTGCCATCGGTCACCAGGTTGACCCAATGGGCTGTGTATGTAATGTAGTGGCCCTGCCTGTGCTTGGCAGACCAGGCATCCGTGGTCAGGTGGACCCTTGACCCAACGCTGTGTGCCAGAGATGACACCACTTGCCTCTCAACTGCACGGTACAGTTTGGGTATGGCCTTTTGAGAAAAATAATTGCGGCCTGGTATCTTCAACTGCGGTGTACCAATGGCCACAAACTTACGGAAAACCTCCGACTCCACCAGCTTGTATGGTAATAGCTGGCGAGCTAATAGTTCCGCCACGCCAGCTGTCAGACGCCGGGCAAGAGGGTGACTGGCAGACATTTGCTTCTTCCGCTCAAATACTTCCTTCACGGACAGCTGGGTACTGCTGTGGGCAGAGGAGAAGGAACCGCTCAAGGGAAGAGGCGGTGTGGAGGAGGGTGGCTGTGAAGGTGCAAGGGAGAAAGTGGATGAAGACGATGCACCTGAAGGAGGAAGAGGAGAAGGAGTTTGGCTTGTCTTTTGAGGGGTGCTGCTTTTACTCAGGTGTTCTTGCCATAGCTGTTTGTGCCTTCTCTCCAGGTGCCTTCGTAAGGCACTTGTCCCTACGTGAGAGTTTGCCTTTCCACGGCTCAATTTTTGCTGGCAGAGACAACAGATGGCTTTGCTCCGATCTGAGACACACACGTGAAAAAATTTCCAAACCGCTGAGCCCCCCTGGGGTGATGGCGCTACGGTGGCATCAGCGGCAGCTGACGTTGAAGGGCATGTTGGCTCCCTGGCCATAACTGGCGATACATGGCACCGGACACTGCCCCCAGCTGTTTCTGAGGACGAGCTCCCTCTGCTTCTATCATGGAGTCGTCTCCTCCTACTCCTCTCTGACTCCTCCTCCGAACTGTCCCCCTGGTCATCTCCTCTACCGGGAACATATGTGGTATCCGTATAATCGTCATCATAATCCTGGCCAGCTGCACTTTCCTCAGACACCTCCTCAAGTGCACCAACTTCAGGTGGTCCACCATCATCCCCATCCACACACGTTACGTCCATACTATCGCCACCTAACTCAGACGTATGAGGTGGTGTACCTGCGCCTTCTTGTTGTTGTTGCAGTAGTGGCTGGGAATCAGTGATTTCACCACCACCACCAAATAACTCCTGCGAAGTGTCAAATGCAGCGGATGTGGTGCTTGTTGTAGCGCTGGTGGCTGCGGGAGATGAGGTGTTCTGTGTTAAATACTCAATCACCTCCTCACGATTTTGGGAAGTGATGGCACGTGCCTTCTTCTGAGCACTGTATTTTGGGGCAGGTCCGCATGAAATCACAGCAACACCACCTCGCACAGCCACAGACCTGCCGGTGCTTGGTGGCCTTCCTCTGGGTCTGCCTCTACCTCTTCCTCTACCTGGTTTGTCCATTTTGTCCATCTCGGGGGTATGCTAGCTATATGCAGTGAGGTGGGTTCTCACTCAACACAACCGGTAGTAAAATGCAGTGAGGTGGCCAGGTGGGTTCACACTCAACACAACAGGTAGTTAGATGCAGTGAGCTGGGTTCACTCAACAGTAAAGGTACTTAAGATGCAGTGAGGTGGGTTCTCACTCAACACAACAGGTAGTTAGATGCAGTGAGGTGGCCAGGTGGGTTCACACTCAACACAACAGGTAGTTAGATGCAGTGAGCTGGGTTCACTCAACAGTAAAGGTACTTAAGATGCAGTGAGGTGGGTTCTCACTCAACACAACAGGTAGTTAGATGCAGTGAGGTGGCCAGGTGGGTTCACACTCAACACAACAGCTAATTAGATGCAGTGAGCTGGGTTCACTCAACAGTAAAGGTACTTAAGATGCAGTGAGGTGGGTTCTCACTCAACACAACAGGTAGTTAGATGCAGTGAGGTGGCCAGGTGGGTTCACACTCAACACAACAGGTAATTAGATGCAGTGAGCTGGGTTCACTCAACACAAGGCTAGGTATATGCAGTGATGAGGTGGGTTAAGTAAACACAACAGGTACTGGGTAGTTAGATGCAGTGAGCTGGGTTCACTCAACAGTAAAGGTACTTAAGATGCAGTGAGGTGGGTTCTCACTCAACACAACAGGTAGTTAGATGCAGTGAGGTGGCCAGGTGGGTTCACACTCAACACAACAGGTAGTTAGATGCAGTGAGCTGGGTTCACTCAACAGTAAAGGTACTTAAGATGCAGTGAGGTGGGTTCTCACTCAACACAACAGGTAGTTAGATGCAGTGAGGTGGCCAGGTGGGTTCACACTCAACACAACAGGTAATTAGATGCAGTGAGCTGGGTTCACTCAACACAAGGCTAGGTATATGCAGTGATGAGGTAGGTTAAGTAAACACAACAGGTACTGGGTAGTTAGATGCAGTGAGCTGGGTTCACTCAACAGTAAAGGTACTTAAGATGCAGTGAGGTGGGTTCTCACTCAACACAACAGGTAGTTAGATGCAGTGAGGTGGCCAGGTGGGTTCACACTCAACACAACAGGTAGTTAGATGCAGTGAGCTGGGTTCACTCAACAGTAAAGGTACTTAAGATGCAGTGAGGTGGGTTCTCACTCAACACAACAGGTAGTTAGATGCAGTGAGCTGGGTTCACTCAACACAAGGCTAGGTATATGCAGTGATGAGGTGGGTTAAGTAAACACAACAGGTACTGGGTAGTTAGATGCAGTGAGCTGGGTTCACTCAACAGTAAAGGTACTTAAGATGCAGTGAGGTGGGTTCTCACTCAACACAACAGGTAGTTAGATGCAGTGAGGTGGCCAGGTGGGTTCACACTCAACACAACAGGTAGTTAGATGCAGTGAGCTGGGTTCACTCAACAGTAAAGGTACTTAAGATGCAGTGAGGTGGGTTCTCACTCAACACAACCGGTAGTTAGATGCAGTGAGGTGGCCAGGTGGGTTCACACTCAACACAACAGGTAGTTAGATGCAGTGAGCTGGGTTCACTCAACAGTAAAGGTACTTAAGATGCAGTGAGGTGGGTTCTCACTCAACACAACAGGTAGTTAGATGCAGTGAGGTGGCCAGGTGGGTTCACACTCAACACAACAGGTAATTAGATGCAGTGAGCTGGGTTCACTCAACACAAGGCTAGGTATATGCAGTGATGAGGTGGGTTAAGTAAACACAACAGGTACTGGGTAGTTAGATGCAGTGAGCTGGGTTCACTCAACAGTAAAGGTACTTAAGATGCAGTGAGGTGGGTTCTCACTCAACACAACAGGTAGTTAGATGCAGTGAGGTGGCCAGGTGGGTTCACACTCAACACAACAGGTAGTTAGATGCAGTGAGCTGGGTTCACTCAACAGTAAAGGTACTTAAGATGCAGTGAGGTTGGTTCTCACTCAACACAACAGGTAGTTAGATGCAGTGAGGTGGCCAGGTGGGTTCACACTCAACACAACAGGTAGTTAGATGCAGTGAGCTGGGTTCACTCAACACAACGCTAGGTATATGCAGTGATGATGTGGGTTATGTAAACACAACAGGTACTGGGTAGTTAGATGCAGTGAGCTGGGTTCACTGAACAGTATACAGTAAAGGTACTTAAGATGCAGTGAGGTGGGTTCTCACTCAACACAACAGGTAGTTAGACTTAGATGCAGTGAGCTGGGTTCACTCAACACAACGCTAGGTATATGCGGTGATGAGGTGGGTTAAGTAAACACAACAGGTACTGGGTAGTTAGATGCAGTGAGCTGGGTTCACTCAACACAAAGCTAGGTATATCCAGTGATGAGGTGGGTTAAGTAAACACAACAGGTACTGGGGTATATGCAGTACTGGGTAGTACAATGTGCAGCTCCCTGTCACACACACAGGCAGTCAGTCACTGAATGTGCTGGGCTGCTGGCAGTGGCACACACACTATCAATTAGCAAGGCTGTGCATGCAACAAAAGTGTCAGAAAAAAAAATGTACAGGTTGAGCTCTGAAAAGAGCTGTTGCTGGGTGCTTTAAAAGCAATATTAATCAGTCAGGAACAAGCAAAGCAGCCTAGAACCTAACTAATCTGTCCCTAAGAGAAAAAGTCTGCAGCAGCTGTCCCTTTCCTCTCTCTAGCAGGCACACGAGTGACTGTAATGGCCGCCGGAGGCTGCCTTATATAAGGGGGGGTGGCGCTCCAGGGCTTACTGTAGCCTGAATGGCTACAATGTGCCTGCTGACTGTGATGCAGAGGGTCAAAGTTGACCTTCATAGTGCATTATGGGGCGAATCGAACTTCCGGAAAAGTTCGCCTGGCGCAGGCGAACGCGAACCCCCAATGTTCGCCTGGACCCGTTCGCCGGCGAACCGTTCGGTACACCTCTATTGCCTGGCTATCCTGCTGTTCCTCAGCCTCTAATACTTTGGGCAAGTATGCAGCAGATCAGATGTTTCTGAGAAACACTTGGAACCCCCAGGTAAGTTAAACTGCTTTTTTTTGAGGCTTAAGATTACCTTTAAGTCTGAATTATCACATTCTGTAACTTCTGTTTTAAGGAGGCAAAATTACATACAGCATAGATTTTTAATAGAAGCCTTTTAGGTCTCTTTTAGCCCTTTATACTTTCCTAGTGATTCTGGGTCACCATGAGTATGCTGTCTGGGTATTATTTGGTACACACACAGGAAAATCCTCTTTATTTTTACTTGTCTCTGGCATCTTTGTGATTTTTTGCTGGTTTAGTAGCTGAAAACACTACTACAAATGTATATGTGCATTGATCATCTACTTTATTTACCATTGAAGATATTTAAAATGAAATAACCTGATTGCTATAAATCATAAGCATGCATTATTTATACACTGAAGTGAGTTCAAAACAAGGTTGGGTAGCCATGGGGGTGGTGGGAATATTGGTTACATGGATAAAGGAAAGGAGAAGACTTAGTTACAAAAATAAACAGAGGTGATGAAAGTTAGATGGAGAAGGTGGAAGTCAGGGATTGTTCTTTGTCTATTTAGGATATCTTCTCTTGTTGTGCTGCGTTTACATTGGAAATTCTTGGACTTCCCAATCTTGACACACACTCTTGGTGAAGGTATTATGTACCAAAAACTATACATAATACTTTTTTACTAGTATCTTAATTACATACGTTGTACATATCAATGATAGCTGAATATTATTTAATGTTGTTATTGTGTGCTTTAAGTGTAATCTGAAGTGTTGCAAGTTTAATGTATAAAATTTTACTACTCCAATAATATCATTTGTGTGTATATGTGTATTTATATGTGTAGATAGATAGATAGATAGATTAAAGTGAATTACATACTGTGGGCTTGATTCACAAAATGGTGCTAATTGATAGCATGGCTTTTTGAGTGTTTTAGCGTGTTTTCGTGTGCAAAAATTTGCGTTCGCGCGCCAAAGTACAGTGTTCAGAAGAAGGCACGTGCCATCAACCCCCAATATTGTCAGGATGTAGTTGACTATTTAACACAGAACACCCCATCTTTCTCAGCTTCTGCACGGAAGCATGACATATCTTCCTCCTCCTGCTCTGATTCTGGCACCTCACTTAACACTCAGTCAGCCACCACTAAAGTTCCATCACCCCAGGGCTCAGCGGTGTAGGATTTTTTTGTGTGTGTCTGCCTCGGATGAGAGCAATGCCATCTGTACTCTCTGCCACCGAAAATTGAGCCGTGGAAAGACTAAGACCCGCGTAGGGACAACTACCTTACGAAGGCACATGATTAAAAAGCACAAACTGCAATGGGATGACCACCTGACGAAAAGCAGCACACAAAAGCAAAGCCACACACCACAGTGGAAGATACCAGGCCGCAATTTTTTCTCAAAAAAGGCAAAACCTCATCTGTACCGTGATGTTGAAAGGCAAATGGTGACATCTCTGGCGCACAGCGTTGGGTCAAATGTCCATCTGACCAGACCACGGATGCCTGGTCTGCAAAGCACGCTCAGGCCTGCCCAAAGACTAAGTCAGTCCCCACACACAGCATCTCTGCCTGCACGCCGTATGACTGCCTGCCCCAAGACTAAGTCGGTCCCCCCACAGCATCTCTGCCTGCAGGCTGCTTGACTGCCTTCTCCGCCACCACCAACAGGGTCCACCAGAACTCCAGGCGGATTCCTGAATTTTCAAGGTCGCTGCTAGCAGCGGCCGCTATAATAATTTTTCTGGTGCGTGTACATGCTTGCCTAATTTTTCTGGCTGCACTGCGGCTGCAACAACAAAACAAAAGGCATGTACATGTGTCAATTCCCCTTCGTGATCATTACCTTGTCGTGGTGAAGGGGCTTGCGTATCACAATGAAGCAATGACCGCCGGCTATATGAGTTTCTCGGGGGGTGGCACACCAAAGATAATAAGGTCATTGCTTTATTGTGGACAGACCAAATTCGATCAGCTGGACAATCACTGTTGTTCTGTCATTGAGCTACCTCAGCCTGGCGACCATATGGGCTTGAAAACCGCTATCGCCTGCACTTTCGCCATGGTGCGCACCAGTCCAGCACGGCCGTCACAACACAAACAGCTGTTTGCGGTGCGTTACACATTGAGTTTGGTGTGTCAGTGTGAAGGCAGTACTCTAATTACACTCCCTGATTGATGTATACACATGCAAGATGTTTTAAAGCACTTTAGGCCTCCAATTTAGCATGCAATGTGATTTCTGCCCTTAAAACGCTGCTTTGCGTCAAATCCAGATTTTTCTGGACCTTTGGCGTCTATCCCACTCATTCATGCCCCCCTCCAGGTGTTAGACCCCTTGAAACATCTTTTCCATCACTTTTGTGGCCAGCATAAATGTTTCTAGTTTTCAAAGTTCGCCTCCCCGTTGAAGTCTATTGCAGTTCGCAAAAGTTTGCATGTTCGCGAACGCTTGCAGAGGTTCGTGAACCCGGTTCACGAATCTAAAATCAGAGGTTCGGGCCATCTCCAGTGGCTACCTTGTGTGAAAAAGGCATTAAACTGTTCCTACCTGCTAAGGTTGGACATAAATGGTGGAAGTTGTCTGGTGAGGCAGAGTGGGAGTACCAGAAGTCATCTGGTAGAGCTGTGTAGGTGCAGCAGATAGCAGAGGTCTCTTATTTATATTAGGTAAGAGCACCAGAAGGTATTTGGTGAAGGTGGGCTACCACCATCGAAATACAGCAAAATTAATCTGGAGAAGCTGGGCAGGAGCAGCAGCATCCATCTGGTGAGGTTGGACAGAAACAGAAGAAACCAGGTTGTGTAGGTGCATCAGAAATGGCAAAAGTCATTTGGTGAGGCTTGGCAGGAGATGCAGAAGTTATCAGGTGAGGCTTGACCGAGGCAGCATAAATCTGGTAAGGACGGGCAGGATCAGCAGAAACAAAAGAAGTTATCCAGTGAGAGATAGACAGAGAGAGAGACAGGAAAGGCAAAATCTGGGTGCCAGGAAAAGCCGCTAGTAGAATATCGTTAAAATTAAGATATATCTTACTATTGTGTACTTGTTAATACTGATAGTAGAATACTGTATCATTAATTTTATGGATAATCTACTATCATTCTACCTAACCTTCGTCTCAAGCTAAACTCCCCACCCCCACCTACTGCTAACCTTAACTTACCCCAACACTAAACTTTTTAAAATAGTTTTCAGAATGAAATCTCTTGAAAATGTGTGGAACCACTTCTGCTTGCTGAGTCCCCAGATCTCCCCCATCTTAAATGTGCTCCCCTCTGGGCCGTGCAGAGCATTGGCAGCAGGGCAAAGGCTTACCTATCTGCCAGCACACTCTAACTGTGTCTTCTCCCTATTGCCACCAGGATGTTCCTCCCTGTGTCTTCTCTCCATTGTGGCAGGGTTGCCTATACCCTGTGACCCAGTGGCACATGCATTATGTGACCACATACATGCTGTCAGGCAGATCTGGATTTACCTCACAGGAGCCTATAGGCATAGATGTCTTGGCGCCCTAGACATAATCCACCATTAACCTGCAAAAATACCACCAAACCGCCCCGCACCTGTGCTGACTGGCCCAGCTGTCACTTCTCCCTTAACCATCATATTTAACTATAAGTGCCCCTTAGTTTTAGGTTACCAGAAGTAGCCTGAATATTAAGTAGCTAAAGGTAACTAGAGGTGTCACCCGACTGAAGGGAGATTTCATGAGTGCAATGCCAAGGCCTGTGTATGTAACCTGTCATTTACACTCCACTCAGGACTCTGCATAGGTAAGGCAGGAGAAAGGCACTCGGGGAGGGGAGCTGCCTTTCCAACATCAGGTGCCTGAAGGCACATGCCTACCATGCCTTATGGTAAATCCGGCTGTGCTGTAAGGTCATAGGAAACAGGTAACCCCAGCGGGGATGGAGAGAAGACACAGGGAGGAACCCCCCCAGTAGAGATGGCCCGAACCTCCCATTTTAGGTTCGCGAACCTCACGTGAAAGTTCAGTTACCGCAATAGACTTCAATGGGGAGGTGAACTTTGAAAACTGGAAAAATGTATGCTGGCCACAAAAGTGATGGAAAAGGTGTTTCAAGGGGTCTAACACCTGGAGGGGGTCATGGCGGAGTGGGATACACGGCAAAAGTCCCTAGGAAAAATCTGAATTGGAAGCAAAGCAGCGTTTTAAGGGCAGAAATCACATTGAATGCTAAATTGCAGACCTAAAGTGCTTTAACCTTTTGAGGACTGCAGGGCTAAACCCCCCTAGTGACCAGGCCATTTTTAGTAAAATTGGCCACTGCAGCTTTAAGGCCAAGCTGCAGGGCCGCACAACACAGCACATAAATGATTCCCCCCCCCCCTTTTCTCCCCACCAACAGAGCTCTCTGTTGGTGGGGTCTGATCGCTCCCCCCATGTTTATTTTTTTAAAATAAATATTATTGTTCGTGTTTTTTTTTAACATGTCTCTTTAAAACCCTTCCCTCCCTCCCTCCCTCCCTCCCCACAGCCGGTCAATTACGGCGATCAGCTGTCATAGGCTTCTGCCTATGAGAGCCGATCGCTCTCTTGTCCGTGTGACACAGCTGTCCCCAGTGCAGCGCTGCTGCTGATTGCAGCGCTGCTGCTGATTGCAGCGCTGCACAGTGTAAATAGACGGCGATCACGCCGTCTAACAGTCTCCCGATCGGCAATAGCCGCTCAGAGACTGAAGAGGGGGCGGAGCTCCGCCCTCCGAGCATGAGTTGCGCAATCTCATGCAAATTACAGCCCCAGGCGGTCCGGGGCGGCGTGACGCGGTCGGAAACTGGTTAAAACATCTTGCATGTGTATACATGGATCAGGGAGTGTAATTAGAGTACTGCTTCAAACTGACACACCAAACTCACTGTGTAATGCACTGCAAACAGCTGTTTGCGTAGTGACGGCCGTGCTGGACTGGTGCACACCATGGCGAGATTGCTCTTCCTCACTCAGTGATGTCAGGTAATGTCTGACTGCCTTATCAACTTTCGATGGTCCTTTCTCTACCATTTAAAGCTGACATCTATTTTTTTAAATACTTGTTCTGCTTGCTGTTCAGTACCCGCAACGAGAAACTTTTATGGAGGGCAAATCTTCCATTGCGAGTGACCACGGGTAATGGCCGGGGAATCCTGGTTTGATTCCGGTCTGGAGTGGGAGCCTAAGAAACGGCTACCACCATCACACATCCAAGAAAGGCAGCAGGCACGCTGTGGGCAAAGGAGCAGCAATGGCTACCATCACACATCCAAGGTAGGCAGCAGGCATGGCATGCACGTCCCGAGCTAGTGACCAAAAATACCAATACAGGAGGACTTTCAAAGCCCTGCTGTATATGTGAGATGAATCAACTTTAAATCCTTTAACGAGAATCTGTTATGGAGGGCAAGTCTGCCATCCATTCAAATGAAAGGTATGCACTGACTGCCAGGTATAATACAATGTGAAGTCAAAGATGCAGTGAAAGGTATGCAGTGACTGCAAACAGCTGTTTGTGTAGTGACGGCCGTGCTGGACTGGTGCGCACCATGATGAGAGTGCAGGTGATGGTGGCCTTCAAGCCCATATGGTCGCCGGGCTGAGGTAGCTGAATGACAGAACAGTGAATGTCTAGCTGATCAAATTTGATCTTTCCACAATGAAGCATAAACCTTAATATATTTGGTGTGCCACCCCCTGAGACACTCATACAGCCGGCGGTCATTGCTTCATTCTGATACGCAAGCCCCTTCACCGCGGCAAGGTAATGATCACGAAGGGAAATGGGCAAATGTACATGCAAATTAGGCAGGTACATGTAAATTAGGCAGGCATGTACACGCACCAGAAAAATTATTATAGTGGTCGCTGCTAGCAGCGGCCTAAAAAAATTCAGGAATCCGTCTGGAGTTCTGGTGGACCCTGTTGAAGGTGGCAGAGAAGGCAGTCAAGCGGCCTGCGGGCAGAGGTGCTGTGTGGGGAGCGACTTAGTCTTGGGGCAGGCAGCCAGTCACACCATGTGCAGGCAGAGATGCTGTGTGTGGGGACTGACTTAGTGTTCGGGCGGGCAGTAGCCCTCCGGGATCCATGCCTCATTCATTTTGATAATGGTGAGGTACTGAACACTTTTGTGACTTAGGTGACTTCTCTTCTCAGTGACAATGCCTCCAGCTAGGCTGAGGGTCCTTTCTGACAGGACGCTTGAGGCAGGGCAAGAAAGAAGTTGGATGGCAAATTGTGACAACTCTGGCCACAGGTCAAGCCTGCGCACCCAGTAGTCCAAGGGTTCATCACTGCTCACAGTGTCTACCTCCACACTTAAGGCCAGGTAGTCAGCTACCTGCCGGTCCAGGCGTTGGTGGAGGGTGGATCCGGAAGCGCTAGGGAAAGGCGTTGGACTAAAGAATGTCCACATGTCCGACATCACCATGAGATCGCTGGAGCGTCCTGACCTTGCCTCCGTGGACATGGGAGGAGGATTACTGTCAGTGTTACCATTATTGTGTTGTGCTGTGACATCACCCTTAAACGCATTGTAAAGCATATTTCCCAGCTTGTTCTGCATGTGCTGCATCCTTTCTGCCTTCTGGTGAGTTGGTAACATGTCCGCCACTTTGTGCCTATACCGAGGGCCTAGTAGCTCATTCCCCTTCAGTTTTTTTTATACAGGGGTCCCTCAACAGGCTGGACAGCATAAAAGACGCCATCTGCACAAAGTTGGATCCAGACGTACTATCCATCTCCTCTTGTTCTTCCTCAGTGACGTCAGGTAAGTCCTCCTACCCCCCCCCCAGCCACGAACAGTACCACGGGAACATCGAGCAGCACAAGTCCCCAGCGATGTCTGCTGCAGCTGTTCTGCCGCCGCCTCCTCCTTCTCCAAAGAAACACCTTCCTCATCATCCGAGTTTGACTCCTCTTCCCCACATGACTCTTCCTCCTCTTCCCCCTTCTGTGCTGCCGCAGGTGTTGAGGAAACATCTGATTCTGATGAAAATTGATCCCACAACTCTTCCTGCCATAACTGTTCCTCTTCATACTCATCCACAGCTTGATCTACCACTCTACGCACGGCACACTCCAGGAAGTAAGCGTATGGGATCAAGTCGCTGATGGTGCCTTTACTGCGACTCACCAGGTTGGTCACCTTCTCAAAAGGCCGCATGAGCCTGCATGCATTTTGCATCAGTGTCCAGTTGTTGGGCCACAACATCCCTATCTCCCCAGATTGTGTCCTTTTACTGTAATTGTACAGGTTCTGGGTGCCGGCTTTCTCTTGTTCTAGCAGGTGAGAGAACATGACCAGGGTCGAATTCCAGCAAGTCGGGCTATCTCATAGCAAGCGTCTCACCGGCAAGTTGTTTCTCCGCTGAATGTCCGCAAAGCGTGCCATAGCCGTGTAAGAACGCCTGACTTCCTGGCCTGCTTCAGGATGTCTTCTAAGCCTGGGTACTTTGACACAAATCTTTGAATGACTAGATTTAGCACATGTGCAATGCAGGGTACATGTGTCAGCTTTCCCAAATTCGAAGCGGAAAGGAGATTGCTGCCGACGTCACACACCATGTTGCCGATCTCCAGCTGGTGCGGGGTCGGCCACTGATCCACCTGTTTGTTAAGAGCAGCCAGGAAAACTGGCCCAATGTGACTCTCCACTTTGAGGCGTGACACCGTCGCACCTGGCATGCAGCATAGGCCCTTGGGTGATGGGGCTGTATAGCTGGAGAGGAGATTGCAGCACCAGTAGAGTTGAACTGCCACTCTGCCAAGGAGGAGGAGGAGGACGACAGTTTAGAGGATGTAGCAGGAGGAGAGGAGGTGGCAGGAGGCCTGCCTGCAAGCCGTGGAGGTGTCACAAGTTGGACCTCTGCACAGCCACGTACTCCCTGCTTGCCATCGGTCACCAGGTTGACCCAATGGGCTGTGTAAGTTATGTACCTGCCCTGACCGTGCTTGGCAGACCAGGCATCCGTGGTCAGGTGGACCCTTGACCCAACGCTGTGTGCCAGAGATGACGCCACTTGCCTCTCAACTTCACGGTACAGTTTGGGTATCGCCTTTTTAGAGAAATAATTGCGGCCTGGTATCTTCCATTGCGGTGTCCCAATGGCCACAAATTTACGGAAGGCCTCAGAGTCCACCAGCTTGTATGGTAACAGCTGGCGAGCTAACAGTTCCATGAAGTTAGTGGAGCCCCAGTATAATATAGAGAGTAAAGTTGCAGCTGTGTAGGGATGAATCCTCGCATCCAGATAGTCACTATAATGGTAGTAATTCACAGCGCAGGTATACTTTTCTTTACTGTATATCTCTCCACTTCACCACCTGTGTGCACTCAAAGTGCAAATAAAGTAGACAGGGATGCTTTCAGTGGATTAAATCAATTTGTTTATTTCTGGATAAAAGGCAGTACAGGCAATACGAGGTGGGCACTTACTTCTAGAGGGTCCCAATTCACTTAGGACCCTCCCCAGGCTTGTTGGGCTTCCCACTAAATGTGGTACTAAGACCTCTCTGCTCGATCCTGTTTCCGTGCTGCCCACTCTTGTCCCAGCTAACAGTTCCACCACGCCAGCTGTGAGATGCCATGCAAGGGGGTGACTGGCAGAAATTGGCTTCTTTCGCTCAAAGATTTCCTTCATGGACACCTGGCTGCTGTGGGCAGAGGAGCAGGAACCGCTCAAGGCCAGAGGAGGAGAGGAGGAGGGTGGCTGTGAAGGTGTAAGGGAGAAAGCGGCTAAAGATGCTGCACCTGAAGGAGGAAGAGGAGAAGGAGGGTGGCTTTTCTTTTGTGTGCTGCTTTTGCTCAGGTGCTCTTCCCATTGCAGTTTGTGCCTTCTCTCCATGTGCCTTCGTAAGGCACTTGTCCCTACGTGAGTATTGGCCTTTCCACGGCTCAATTTTTGGAGGCAGAGAGAACAGATGGCATTGCTCCGATCTGAGGTAGACACATTAAAAAATTTCCAAACCGCTGAGCCCCCCTGGGGTGATGGCACTATGGTGGCATCAGCAGCTTTTGTTGAACGGCATGTTGGCTGGCTGTTCATAGGTGTCGATACATGGTGCCGGACACTGCCACCAGCTTTTTCTGACGACAAGCTCCCCCTGCTTCTTTCAGCAGCTCATCTCCTCCTTCTCCTCTCTGACTCCCCCTCTGAACTGTCCCCCTGTTCATCTCCTCTATTGGGAACATATGTGGGATCCGTATTATCATCATCATCATAATCATCCTGCCCAGCTTTGCTTGCCTCAGACACCTCCAAAACTGCATCAACAGCAGGTATTTCATCATCTTCACACGTTACGTCCATAGTGTCGCGGCCTAACTCAGACATATGAGGTGGTGTAACTTGCTTAGTGCCTTCATCTGGTTGTAACAATAATGGCCGTGAATCAGTTAATTCCCGACCAATTAACTCCTGTGAAGTGTCAAATGCAATGGATGTGGTGCTTGTAGTACCACGGGTGGCTGCGGAAGATGAGGTGTTCTGTGTTAAATAGTCAACCACGTCCTGACAATCTTGGGAGTTGATGGGACGTGCCTTCTTCTGAGCACTGTACTTTGGGCCAGGGCCGCATGAAATCACATCAACACGACCTTGCACAGACCTGCCGGGTGGCCTTCCTCTGGGTCCTTATCTACCTCTACCGCTACCTGTTTTGTCTGTTTTGTCCATATTGGGGGATGAAGTGAAAGGTATGCACTGACTTGACTAATACAATGTGCAGTCACACAGGTGCAGTTAACAGGTATGCATGGAGTGGTATATCACACTGCGTGCACTCACGTAGGTAGGTGGGTGCACTAAACACAACAGTTAGGTATATGCAGTGATGAGGTGGGTGCACTGAACACAACAGGTAGGTATATGCAGTGATGGGTATTACAATGTGCACCTGTCACACACTGACAGGTAGCGGTCAGGCACATTGACACTGCGTGCGCTCAACTCACGTAGGTAGGTGGGTGCACTGTGAACAACAAGTAGGTAGGTATATGCAGTAATGGGTATTACAATGTGCACATGTTGTACACACAGGTAGTCACTGAATGTGCTGGGCCTGGCAGTGGCACACACACAGTATGAATTATCAAGGCTGTCTATGTAACACAAGTGTCAGTGGGACACACAGAAAAAAAAATAGATCACAAGAACAAGATTAGCTCTCAAAAGAGCTGTTGTGGGGTGCTATTTTAGCAATAAGAATCAGCAAGGAGCAAGCTAACAAGCCTACAAGAGCCTAACTAATCTTTCCCTATGAGAGTCTGCAGCAGCAGCAGCTGTCCCTTCTCTACTGCAGGCACACAAGTGAGTAAAATGCCTGCCTTTTATAAGGGGGGATTGGCTCCAGGAGGGAGTGTAGCCTGATTGGCTACAATGTGCCTGCTGACTGTGATGTAAAGGGTCAAAGTTGACCCTAATGGTGCATTATGGGGGCGAACCGAACTTCCGGAAAAGTTTGCGGTTCTCTGCAAACGCGAACCACTGTAAGTTCGCCGGGAACCATTTGGCAGCAAACCGTTCGGGTTATCTCTACCCCCCAGCGGCTATGGAGAGAAGATACAGGAGGAGCCCACCAGCACATAGGTGAGTATATGCTTCCCTGCCCACACTTTGCATAACCTGGAGGTAGAATGTCTGGGGTTTGTTGGGTCCGTCAGTCATCACGAAATTGAATGCCTCTGCTGTGCACCTGACTTCTCCCTTTCCAACAAGATCTTTCCAGCCTGCTTGATCGATATTGATCACTCATTGGTACATTGTTCTTTTACAGATTCAATCATGATGGTTAAATCTGCTAGGAAAATAGAGGAAGTGTATGGGCACCTTTAGTGATTACAATGGCAATGTAAACTGAAACATGAGCCAGGAAATAATACAATAAATGTTTATTGAAATAAGGTGAAACTATACAGTATACAAGTGAAAAATAATACAAACATAAACAGACAAAGATAAAACATCAAATAACATAGCAAGAACTAAAATGTACAACTACAAATATACAAGTTAGGTGGAGCAGTAGTCCTAGCAAATTCTCAGTAAGGGGAGTGTCCTTAATAGGATGCTCATTGCATAACTGAGTAAGTGTATTAAGTGTCAGTGGTGAAATTTTGCATCGAAATTTGCAATTATTTCATAGAAAATCATAATTCATTTTGTATATAATAGTAATATTTCATAATTTCATGTCATTTTGCATATTTTTTGCGTTATTTCGCATCATTTTCTGCTGACTTTAATGGTTGATAGCAAAGCCCCCATACATGCTATTGCTACCAAAATTGCAACATATGTTAAGGAGAAAAGTGGGTACAAGTCAAAAAAATTTTTTTCAAAAAGACCTTGTTTTTTTTTTTGTTTTTTTTTTTTTTTAGAAAAAAAAATCGATTTTAAAAATGCAAAGAAAAATGTTCATTGATGTCATTTTTTTCTGAGATTAAAAACCATTTTTTCTTTGTACTTTTAAGATCGATTTTCTTAAAAACTACACAGTCGTTTTGGAAAATTCTTTTTTTGAATTGTACTCACTATTCTCCTTAACATATGTAACAACTTTATTGTAAATAGCATGTAGGGAGACTTTGCTATTCCCTGCCAAAATTGGCACAAAATTACACGAAAATTAGACGAAATGTATGCAAAATTACAAATGACTATACGAAATCAATTACATTTACAAACCGTAATTATGTATAGGCATAATTGCAAAAATGTATGCGAAATTGTGCGTAATAGTAATTAGCTGTTTACGATCATCACTATATAAGGCCTCTTTCACAGTGCAACGTTAAAGTCGCACATTAGAAAATGTTTTAACGTGGACATCTGCTGTGTAATGCATGCGCCGTTTTCGTTCCATCACTGTGCGACGAAAACGGTGCACTAAACGCAGGGCTAAAGATTGTACTATAACGTCCAAGTTATAGTCTTTCAATGCGTTGCTTTAAGGGCACGTTATGCGACCCTAACGTTGCATCAAACGCAACGTCACACTGATGTGGAATGCATTGCCATGATTAAGATGTGGAATGCATTGCCACAGGAAGTCGTTATGGCAAACTCTATACCTGCATTTAAAGGGGGCTTAGATGCTTTCCTTGCGTTGAAAGACATCCATGGCTACAATTACTAGGTTATGCCTAATGATGTTGATCCAGGGATTTTATCTGATTGCCATCTGGAGTCAGGAAGGAATTTTTCCCTTTTGGGGCTAATTGGACCATGCCTTGTGGGGTTTTTTTTTTCGCCTTCCTCTGGATCAACAGGGGTATGTGGGGGACGGGCTGGAGTTGTACTTTTTACTGGTTGAACTCGATGGACGTATGTCTTTTTTCAACCAAAATAACTATGTAACTATGTAACTATGTAACACTGTGAAAGAGGCCTAAGTGTACTTAAAAGGGACGCATGCTGCTGCTGGTAGAATAATACATTATAACCTACAAAATGTATCAGGTTGTCTACAGAAAGCATCAGCCATTTCATATACATGAATCAGGGCCTTGTCAATATATCTGAACCCTTACGTGGCAGATTCATCTTTCTTTCCAATTATTTATTACAGTTATTCCAACTTTGCTTTCTGTGTGCCATAACTAAACCACCAGGAGGTAATAGAACGATTTGCAAGTTTTTCATTGGCTTAGTTCAGATCTAAAATATTGTAACACGGTCAGTATTGTGGCCAAATTAATTATTATGTGGCTACAAGAGATTTTAAAAGCAAAAGGATATTGATTTGGTCACATTTTCTTTCATATGTGCAGTCAATCATGCATTGACAACCACATTTTATACACTTACTTTATTGTCATAGAACCTAAACACTCTTAAACTGGAGAGAAATCATCTGATCAAAGAACCCTCATAACTGACAATAACTTTGTAGGCAGCATTCTCAAAAAACTCACAAGAGCATTACCTAAGGGAATACTTTCAAAACTATAGCAAAAATTATTAGTATAGCAATAGCCAAACATATATAATTTAGCAAAAAGAAGACCCTTCTGCTTTTTGACATCTGATGATGATAATGATCAATTGAAAAAATTCTCTTAAAGGACAACTATCATGAAACAAAAAAATGTAAATTTAAAAATACATACCGTATTTTCCGCCGTTTAAGACGCACTTTTTCTCCCCACAAAATGGGGAGAAAAAGTCACTGCTTCTTATACGGCAAAGGCAGGGAATCCCCGAGTTACGATCACTCGCTGTTATTGGGGATTCCCTGCATAATCCCAGCCGCATGCCTGTCACTCTGGTGTGCCATGTCCCCCCTTCTGTCACCTGTGTGACAAGCTCCGTATTCTATGTCTCAGCTCCTGTGTATAAAGTCTTCCTTCCGTCCCACGTGGCCGCTTTGTCCCGCCCCTAGTCGGTGTCTGTCTCCCTGTGCCTGTTAAAAGTAGTGTCAGCCAGCGTATCTTACTGCATCCACGCCGCTCGGGGATCGCCGATGTCCTCACTTCTCGCTCTAGTGACTAGAGATGTCGTGAACCTCCGATTCCTTCGCGGAAGGTTCGGTTCGCTTAAAAGTTTGCGAACCGCAATAGACTTCAATGGGGAGGCGAACTTTGAAAAATAGAAAAAATTATGCTGACCACAAAAGTGATGGAAAAGATGTTTCAAGGGGTCTAACACCTGGAAGGGGGCATGGCGGAGTGGGATACATGCCCAAAGTCCCGGGAAAAAAATCTGGATTTGACGCAAAGCAGCGTTTTAAGGGCAGAAATCACATTGAATGCTAAATTGCAGGCCTAATGTGCTTTCAAACATCTTGCATGGGTATACATCAATCAGGGAGTGTAATTAGAGTTCTGCTTCACACTGACACACCAAACTCACTGTGTAACGCACCGCAAACAGCTGTTTACGTAGTGACGACCGTGCTGGACTGGTGTGCACCGTGGCCAGAGTGTAGGCCGTGGCGTTTTTCAAGCCCCTATGGTCACCGGGCTGTGGTAGCTCAGTGATAGAACAACAGTGACTGTCCAGCTGATCAAATTTGGTCTGACCACAATGAAGCAACGGCCTTATTATCTTTTGTGTCCCACCCCCACCCGAGACACTCAAATAGCCGGCGGTCATTGCTTCATTGTGATACGCAAGCCCCATCACCGTGGCAAGGTAATGATCATGAAGGGGGATGGGCACATGTACATGCCTTTTGTTTTTTTTGTTGCAGCCGCCCGCAGTGCAGCCAAAAAAAATAGGCAGGCATGTACACGCACCAGAAAAATTAGTGTAGCGGCCACTGCTAGCAGCGGCCTTAAAAATTCAGGAATCCGCCTAGAGTCCTGGACCCTGTTGGTAGTGGCGGAGAAGGCAAGCGGCCTGCAGGCAGAGATGCTGTGTGTGGGGACTGACTTAGTCTTCGGTCATGCAGTAGCCCTCTGGGATCCATTCCTCATTCATTTTGATAAAGGTCAGGTACTGAACACTGTCGTGACTTAGGCGGCTTCTCTTCTCAGTAACTATGCCTCCAGCTGCACTGAAGGTCCTTTCTGACAGGACACTTGCGGCAGGGCAAGAGAGAAGTTGTATGGCAAATTGGGACAGCTCTGGCCACAGGTCAAGCCTGCGCAAGCAGTAGTCAAAGGGTTCATCGTCGCTTTTCGCAGTGTCTACATCCACACTCAAGGCCAGGTAGTCGGCTACCTGCCGGTCCAGGAGTTGGTGGAGGGTGGATCAGGAAGGACTATGGCGAGGAGTTGGACTAAAGAACGTCCGCATGTCCGACATCACCCTGAGATCGCTGGAGCGTCCTGTCCTTGCATGCGTGGAATTGGGAAGAGGAGGGTTACTGCCAGTGGTACCTTGATGGCGTTGTGCAGCCACATCACCCTTAAACGCATTGTAAAGCATCATCGACAGCTTGTTCTGCAAGTGCTGCATCCTTTCCGTCTTGTGTTGAGTTGTTAACAGATCCGCCACTTTGTGCCTGTACCGAGGGTCTAGTAGCGTGGCCACCCAGTACAGGTCATTCGACTTGAGTTTTTTGATACGGGGGTCCCTCAACAGGCTGGACAACATGAAAGAGGACATCTGCACAAAGCTGGATGCAGACGTACTCTCCATCTCCTCTTGCTCTTCCTCAGTGACAGTATGCAACTCCTCTTCCTCCCCCCAGCCACGAACAATACCACGGGAACGTGGAGCAGCAGAAGCCCCCTGTGACGGCTGCCGCGGTTGTTCTTCTTCCGCCGCCTCTTCCTCCTCCACAGAAACACCTTCCTCATCATCACCATCATCAGAGTCTGACTCCTCTCCTTCCCCACACGACTCCTCTTCTTCCTCCTCCTCCTCCCCCCTCTGTGCTGCCACAGGTGTTGTGGGAACATCGGGTTTGGGTGTAAATGGCTCCCACGACTCCTGCTGCCGTAACTCTTCTCGTTCACGCTCCTCCACAGCTGTATCCACCACTCTACGCACGGCACGCTCCAGGAAGTAGGCATAGGGGATCAAGTCGCTGATGGTCCCCTCATCGCGACTCACCAGTTTTGTCACCTCCTCAAAGGGCTCCATGACCCTGCATGCATTTCGCATCAGTGTCCAGTTGTTGGGCCACAACATCCCCATCCTCCCAGATTGTGTCCTTGTACTGTAATGATACAGGTACTGGGTGACGGCTTTCTCCTGGTCTAGCAGGCGAGAGAACATCAGCAGGGTGGAATTCCAGCGAGTCGGGCTATCGCAAATCAGGCGTCTCACCGGCAAGTTGTTTCTACGCTGAATGTCCGCAAAGCGTGCCATGGCCTTGTAAGAGCGCCTGAAATGCCCACACAACTTCCTGGCCTGCTTCAGGACGTCCTCTAAGGCCCGGTTCACATTAGCGTTCCCTGTCCGGATCCGCCTGATCGGATCCGGACCGTATACTGTACAAACGGAACGTACGTTCCGCATAGCAATGCAAAGGCTATGCGGACGTTCACATACGTACGTTCCGTACTGTACGGAGCCGGACCGGATCTGGACTCCGGACACTTTTCCAACATGCGCTATTTTTTGGGTCCGGATCTCTGGCCCACGCACCCGGACCGGAGCCGGACCTGAGCCTGACAGCACCATCCGGAACACAGAAACCAATGGGAAACGGAAGGCACAGAACACACTGCCTACAAACACCTGACGTTCTACCCCACTTCCTATGCGTATCCAAGCGGCCATTTTGGATGGGGACACATGGGCCAAGCATGTCTGGAGTGGAGCAGCAGTAACAGACGTGCTGGAGCTGTTTGGCAGAATGTCGGAGGTGGAGGTGAGGCCGACAGCGGAGGAACCTGATTCTATAGGTGCACCAGGCGCACCTTCTGCTGACCCCAACATTTTTTTCTTTAAATTTCGCTATTTTTTGCCCACGGATCCGGATGGCAGCCTGATGCATGCCTGATGCAAACGGACCGGATCCGGATCGGATCCGGATCAGGTCCTGATCCGATCAGGATCCGGTCCGTTTGCATGGCAAAACGCAAGTGTGAACGGGGCCTAAGCTTGGGTACTTGGACACAAATCTTTGCACGACCATATTCAGCACATGTGCCATGCAGGGTATGTGTGTCAGCTTTCCCAAATTCAACGCAGCAATGAGATTGCTGCCGTTGTCACACACCACGTTGCCGATCTCAAGCTTGTGCGGGGTCAGCCATTGCTCCACCTGTTTGTTAAGAGCAGCCAGGAGAGCTGCTCCAGTGTGACTCTCCGCTTTCAGGCAAGACATGTCTAACACTGCGTGACACCGTCGTACCTGGCATGCAGCATAGGCCCTGGGGTGCTGGGGCTGTGTAGCTGGAGAGGAGATCGCGGCACCAGCCAAGGAGGAGGAGGAGGATGACGACAGCGAAGCGGTGGTAGCAGGTGGAGAGGAGGTGGCTGGAGGCCTGCCTGCAAGCCGTGGAGGTGTGACAAGTCGGTCCGCTGAGCAGCCATGCACTCCCTGTTTGCTGCCATCGGTCACCAGGTTGACCCAATGGGCTGTGTATGTAATGTAGTGGCCCTGCCCGTGCTTGGCAGACCAGGCATCCGTGGTCAGGTGGACCCTTGACCCAACGCTGTGTGCCAGAGATGACACCACTTGCCTCTCAACTGCACGGTACAGTTTGGGTATGGCCTTTTGTGTATCTTCCACTGCGGTGTACCAATGGCCACAAACTTACGGAAAGCCTCCGACTCCACCAGCTTGTATGGTAATAGCTGGTGAGCTAATAGTTCCGCCACGCCAGCTGTCAGACGCCGGGCAAGAGGGTGACTGGCAGACATTTGCTTCTTACTCTCAAATACTTCCTTCACGGACAGCTGGGTACTGCTGTGGGCAGAGGAGAAGGAACCGCTCAAGGGAAGAGGCGGTGTGGAGGAGGGTGGCTGTGAAGGTGCAAGGGAGAAAGTGGATGAAGACGATACACCTGAAGGAGGAAGAGGAGAAGGAGGGTGGCTTGTCTTTTGAGGGGTGCTGCTTTTCCTCAGGTGTTCTTGCCATAGCTGTTTGTACCTTCTCTCCAGGTGCCTTCGTAAGGCACTTGTCCCTATGTGAGATTTGGCCTTTCCACGGCTCAATTTTTGCTGGCAGAGACAACAGATGGCTTTGCTCCGATCTGAGACACACACGTGAAAAAATTTCCAAACCGCTGAGCCCCCTGGGGTAATGGCGCTACGGTGGCATCAGCAGCTGATGTTGAAGGGCATGTTGGCTGGCTGGCCATAGCTGGCGATACATGGCGCTGGACACTGCCCCCAGCTGTTTCTGAGGATGAGCTCCCTCTGCTTCTATCATGGAGTCGTTTTCTCCTACTCCTCTCTTACTCCTCCTCTGAACTGTCCCCCTGGTCATCTCCTCTACCGGGAACCCATGTGGTATCCGTATAATCGTCATCATAATCCTCTTGGCCAGCTGTGCTTTCCTCAAACACCTCTTTAACTGCACCAACTTCAGGTGGTTCATCATCCCCCTCCTCCATACTATCGCCACCTAACACAGACGTATGAGGTGGTGTACCTGCGCCTTCTTGTTGTTGTTGCAGTTGTGGCTGGGAATCAGTGATTTCATCACCACCACCAAATAACTCCTGCAAAGTGTCAAATGCAGCGGATGTGGTGCTTGTTGTAGCGCTGGTGGCTGCGGGAGATTAGGTGTTCTGTGTTAAATACTCAAGCACCTCCTCACGATTTTGGGAAGTGATGGCACGTGCCTTCTTCTGAGCACTGTATTTTGGGCCAGGTCCGTACGAAATCACAGCAACACCACCTCGCACAGCCACAGACCTGCCGGTGCCTGGTGGCCTTCCTCTGGGTCTGCCTCTACCTCTTCCTCTACCTGGTTTGTCCATTTTGTCCATCTCGGGGGGATACTAGGTATATGCAGTGAGGTGGGTTCTCACTCAACACAACAGATAGTTAGATGCAGTGAGCTGGGTTCACTGAACAGTAAAGGTACTTAAGATGCAGTGAGGTGGGTTCTCACTCAACACAACAGGTAGTTAGATGCAGTGAGCTGGGTTCACTATACAGTAAAGGTACTTAAGATGCAGTGAGGTGGGTTCTCACTCAACACAACAGGTAGTTAGATGCAGTGAGCTGGGTTCACTGAACAGTAAAGGTACTTAAGATGCAGTGAGATGGGTTCTCACTCAACACAACAGGTAGTTAGCTTCAGTGAGCTGGGTTCACTGAACAGTAAAGGTACTTATGATGCAGTGAGGTGGGTTCTCACTCAACACAACAGGTAGTTAGATGCAGTGAGGTGGCCAGGTGAGTTCATTCAACACAACAGGTAGTTAGATGCAGTGAGCTGGGTTCACTCAACACAAAGCTAGGTATATGCAGTGATGAGGTGGGTTAAGTAAACACAACAGGTACTGGGTAGTTAGATGCAGTGAGCTGGGTTCACTGAACAGTAAAGGTACTTAAGATGCAGTGAGGTGGGTTCTCACTCAACACAACAGGTAGTTAGATGCAGTGAGGTGGCCAGATGGGTTCACTCAACACAACAGGTAGTTAGATGCAGTGAGCAGGGTTCACTCAACACAAAGCTAGGTATATGCAGTGATGAGGTGGGTTAAGTAAACACAACAGGTACTGGGGTATATGCTGTACTGGGTAGTACAATGTGCAGCTCCCTGTCACACACACACAGGTAGTCACTGAATGTGCTGGGCTGATGGCAGTGTGTACAGGATGAGCTCTGAAAAGAGCTGTTGCTGTTGATGGGTTCTTTAAAAGCAATAATAATCAGTCAGGAGCAAGCAAAGCAGCCTAGAACCTAACTAATCTGTCCCTAGGAGAAAAAGTCTGCAGCAGCTGTCCCTTTCCTCTCTCTAGCGGGCACACGAGTGAGTGTAATGGCCGCCAGACCCTGCCTTATATAAGGGGGGGTGGGGCTCCAGGGCTTAGTGTAGCCTGAATAGCTACAATGTGCCTGCTGACTGTGATGCAGAGGGTCAAAGTTGACCCTCATAGTGCATTATGGGGCGAATCGAACTTCCGCAAAAGTTCGCCTGGTGCAGGCGAACGCGATCCCCCTAAGTTCGCCTGGAACCGTTCGCCGGCAAACCGTTCGCTACATCTCTACTAGTGACCAGCGCTTGTGTAGATGACATCATCTACACAAGCGCGCGATAACGCTGACTTTTGAGAAAATTGTAGTTACCGTGCAAGCATGAAACTTTGTGCACGCAAAGATGCGCACACGGACATGCTAACAGTTAGCACTCTTTAGAGAATCAAGCCCATTGTGTGCATTTACATTGGCAGTAAAACATGCCTTCTTTGTATTCACTGTATGCATTGCATTGCCACAATAATCTAATAATTGCAATAATATCACAACATATCATGTATAGTGTGAGAGAAGCCTAAATGTGTATTTATACCATTGTAAACCTATTTTAAAGTTGCAGTGCAATGCAAAATATTAGGCAGACTAGAGAGTTTTATAGGTCCAAATGCTACCTCAGGTAAGAGGTTCTGCCCTCCCCAGGTAACTGTAGAACATATAAAACTGCTTAGCAATTCAGTGAGAAAGTAAATACACATGTTTATTTGTAGGGCTTTTTTTATGACAGAGGAGTAGCTAGAGACTTTGTGGCCCCATGGCAGAATTTTGATAGGACCATCAGACCTAGGCATTCGAGAGCAATGCCACCTGCCCCTGTCCTATGAGATATAAGTTGACTGGCCAATGTACATTCCTATGCAGTGTACACTGCAAACAGTCTATAGGCACTAAGATAAAGTCAGAGGGTGGAGAAACACAGGGAAATAAAATAAATAGTGTACACAACAATTACCACTTGGGCCCCCAATGCTCCAGGGCCCCATTGCAGTTGCTATGGCTGCTAGTGTGAATGCTATGCCCCTGTTTAATGATATTATCAGCATTCATCATTTCTGCAGGTGCTACTGTGCCAACACTCATCCCCATTTCCCAACTTTTACTGATGAGTACAATGTTCCAGTCATGTACTTGAAAAGTCAAATGAGCCAAAAAACCAAAACAAAACAAGAAAAACAAACATACAAACAAGCTATAAAAAACAACATCAGAGGATGGATTAGTGGTATCCTAATAAAAACACACACACAAACACCCCCACCCTTTATTTGTTTATGCATCATTTTAAGATGCTGCAAACAATTTACATTTTTAGCAACAACATATTATTACCACGTTACAAAAAAAATTCTGAATAACTTCGAACATCCTAATTCTCTTGTTTTTTGGCTCTAACAAAAGTCATCAAATTAATTGTGCAACAATCACTGCATAGACAGCTGATCTAATGTTGAGGATTTTTTTTTTGTTCACTACCATTCCTGCAAATGATTACCAAACATAAAGAAATCAAAATATTCATTGTAAAAATATTTGATTCAAAACATACACATTCTCACACATATGGCACGTACATAAAAAACTGAAAACATGTCTGCATTCATGCTAATTACAGGGTTTGATATTAGACATCCGTATGCTCACACAAAACTGAAAGAATAAATATGTCAACCAGACATGCATAGCAGGTTTGAATCCCTTTTTAGTTGTTGCCAGTATTCATTCTACACCATTGACCAGCTGGTGGCTGAACACATTTTTCAAATTATATTAGATACGTACAAAAGAAAATCTCTGCAGTTTGTCTGCACTTGTACCCTTATATACATTATTGAGCTTATTTTTGTACTTAACACCCTCATGCACATTCATACAATTTCAGAATTAAAATGAAATCGGTCTCATGCGGTTACCTATTAAATACTTATTTAAAATAATTTGAAAATCATTTTACTGATAACTTCTGAGCATGCTTCAGTGGCTGCTTATTAATTAAGCTAGTGCTAAGTATGCTCCTGACATTGTGTAGGAACTTATAGATTTATAGTGACAGTTATTATCTGTGAGTTTCTAGGAATATATGACTCACATCCTAACAAGATTATGTGCCTGGTTTTATGGAGCTCAGTAACGTGGTTACTATCAATATTTCTAGCAATATTTCTAGCATCCTGACAAAAATTGTACATCACCAAATTTCTCATTAAAGCATTGAAACAGCACATGTTTTCTTAACCGTGCCCTATACAAATCTTCATTTTCTGATTACCAGATTTATTATCCATTAAGCAGTAAATCCTGTCCTGCAGTAAAACATGTAGTTTTTGCCTAATAAATACAATTTTCCAGGTTCAGGAACTCTGTTAGACACATACCACTGGATGTAAACTATCTGTTTGCAGATGATCACATTCCTGCTAATACATGCACACAATATACTTGCCAATCTGCGAATGTCAAGTTATATTGGACAGGAGATTTTGTTTTTTTTTTACCTGCCAACTTATACATAAGGAAAGCTGTACAATTTAAAAATATTTATGCTAAAAACTGAATAAATACTTTGCGGTAAATAATTGGAGTCCTTTTTTATTTTCCCGCTATAACCATGTTGGTGCAAAAACAAGGAAGACATGCTCAGATAATTATTGTAACGCTTGCGGAATCGTTTTCGTGGTCAGCGCACAAAATGCGCGCTGACACAGCGGAAACCCTCCACAAGCGTATAATTAAGTGAACCCGGGCTCGGTGCAATGCACCAGCAGAGGGCAATTCCCACCGGCAGATGGCGCTGTGGAGTGCAGATGAGCACAGCCTCTACACAGCCACAGATGCCAGATGGGAATTGTACAGATCTAAGACAATGCAGGGCTGAACAGCCCTTAAAGAGAAAGAGTACAGAAACAGGATGAATGTGTGTCCACCAATCTAGTTGCCACCCAGCGACGATGAACACACATCAGCAGAAACAAAAGCAAGAACGCAATTGCAAGAGATGCGATTGCCAAAAGTGACAGAAAGGCAGAACAGAACAGAGCACAGCAAAACAATAAGAAGATAATGAAAACAACAAACACTAGCTAAACGCAAACACTGCACTCATTCGCAACAGCGAACGCGTTTACGGCGCAGTCTCCACACGAAAAGCGCAACAGAGACAAGCACGCCACCCTGACTAACCAATGACAGACAAACACGAAAAGAGAGAACGTGAACGCTTGCTAAACGGTTACCTCACCGAGCCTACAGAAAGTGTTCGTATCAGACAAGACAGACAAATGGAAAACAGGAATATGAGAGATAAGATCCACCGCTCTTCCGGCAGAGCGAGTGCGATCTGGGTTCAGGGACAGGACAAGAAAGATCCACTGCTCTTTCCGCCAGAGTGAGTGCGATCCGGGCTCAGGGACAGGATAGGAAAGATCCACTGCTCTTTCCGCCAGAGCGAGTGCGATCCGAGAATAAGCAGGAACACAGATCAGAAGGATCCACAGCCGCTACCGCTAGGGGCTAGTGCGATCCAAGTAAGACAGACAGATGAGGTAGCCAGTAGCAACCGCTGCTCCAGCTTACCCTTCAAGAATGCAGTTCAGAAGGATCCACAGATGCTACCGCTAGAGGCTAGTGTGATCCAAGCAAAACAGATGAACAGAAGGGGCTACCAGTAGCAACCGCTGCTCTGGTTAGGACCCCCAGACAGACAGAACGATTTCCTGTCGATCACCGCTGGCGACAGGACAATCGCAGCAGAGAGGCAACACAGAAAAAACAGATAAGCAACCTAACTGCACTAGAGAAGCTGCCTAGTGCAGTCCCAAGAATTATTCTAAGATAACTTTAACAAACCAACAGGGAAGGCTGACACTCAAGGAGTGTTTCTCAGTAACAAACCATGAAAGGATGACCAGCAAAGGATTCTGGGAAAACATGGCTTTTATACTGCCAGCCTTCAAAGGAGGCAGCTAGGTGATTTGCATAACCAATGTATGCAAATTCCTCAGCAGCAGAGCAGGTCAGAAACGTGCAAAGGAAAGACAGGTCTCTCTTCCACAGACCTGCAGCCCACAGACTAGAGGAATGGTCAAACAGCTGTCTGCCTGTGCAGCCAGCTGAGTGGATCATTACAGTACCCCCCCCTCTAGGGACGGATTCCAGACGTCCCTCAAAAGTGGAGTTTCCAAAAAACTCTAACTGAAGACTCATGAAGGTCGGGACAGCCCGACAAGGCCCAATTCCAGAGTCAGTCCACCCGAAACCGACCTCATCGGAAGCAGAAGCCACCGAAACATGCCCATCAGTACTACAAGTCTCAGCAGAACACCCATCAGGACTGTGAATGCCAGAGAAGAAGCCATCGACACCCTCCAGACAATACCCACCACCTTCCAGGGAGCGTCCGAAAATACCAAACCTGCCACAATACCTGTTCGAAGTGTCCCTTTCAACACAAAAGCCACTGTTGATCCTTTCCAGGGTACCCAGCAAAATTTCTCCCGGAATTTCCCAGAACCTTTTAAAGCTCCGCAGAGATCCCAAGAGGCCAGAACGCTCGCCAGGCTCACATGGAGAACTACCAAGAACCCCTATGGAACCTATGATTATTCCAGATTCAGAATTACCAGGACACCCATCAAGATCAGGACTTTCAGGGACCACTTCTGGGCATGCAAGCAGGCAGGCAATATCAGAGCATGTCTCCACCGAGGAAGCGTCTGAGCATGCTGGTAACCGAGACACACTTGGGCTTTCTAGGTTACAGAGCACATCGGGGTACACCAGCACAGGAGAAACCTCAGGACATGTCGGGGAACTGCCAACCTCAGAGTCCGGCACGACAAGACTAAAACCAGGACCGGGCAGAAAATCATCACGAGGGGGGCGGAGCCGACCATGGATGCGTGAGGACGTGTATTGAAGAGCTCTCCCTGCCACCGAGCCCATTATTAGCCTAAAAGCTGTTCCACACTCCCGCTTACTTCTCCAAAAGATGCCTGGAAGATCGAAGAAAGGCAGTGAAACACCCCAGACGCAAAAGAAATCCCCACCGCAGCAGCAGCAGCTCACCAGATACCTTAAAAGGAACGAGGCCACCCAGACCCCACTCAAGATGGCCGACGCAGCTCCGAGCACAAGCGCGAAGGCGGGCGAACAAGTCACAGCCGCTGCCACTACTAAATCTCTAAACGAGATCAAAGATTTCCTCCACAACTTACCAACAAAGGAGGACCTGGCCGAGCTAGCCGAGCATATTACAGCGACTTCGAGAGCGGAGTTAGCGGTGGTAAGGGAGGAGGTAGAGATGCATGGCAACAGGCTTCAGGCCCTGGAAGCTGACACAGCAGCCATGAGGGCGGACATCGAACGACTGAAAGAAGCTAACAAAGCACAGTCAAATACGAACAGCATGCTACGTAGTGGCCTGGAGGATCTGCAAAACCGCAGTCGACGCAGTAATATAAGGGTGAGAGGCCTCCCAGAGTGTTACGAGCCACAACAAATTGAAGAAGTACTTGTCGCCATCTTTAACATGGCCCTACAGAAACCGGCTGACAACACTATCAAAATGGATCGAGCACACAGAGCCCTGAGATCGCAGCCGTTGGAGGGCAATCCACCTCGGGATGTGATATGTAGGCTACATCACTACAGTGTGAAGGAAGCCATAATGCAGGCTGCACGGAACATGGAAGCAGTGGTATACGAGGGACACCGACTGCAACTGTTTCAGGACCTCGCCCCAAGCACGCTCGCCCAGAGAAGAGCTCTACAGCCATTGCTAAAAATGCTGAATGAAAACGGGCTGAAATACAAATGGGGATTCCCCTTTCAGGTTACCATCATGAAAGAGGATAGAACCTTCTCCCTGAAAGCTCCATCCGATCTGCCGGATCTGTTGAAGGCCCTAGAACTACCGCACGTGGACCTACCGGACTGGATCCCAGAACAGCTACCGATCGGCCTACCCCAGCGGGTTAGGAGACAAAGGAGGTGAATTCGATATCAGAGCCCGGACGGGGTTAAGGAAAATGAAAAGATCCGTCCATCATACTTGGCAGATAAGTACTTTCTCCTTACTTCTCATTATGTACTGATAACTGCGTAGGGTATACTCTCTGGTGCAACCACCCAATGCACCCCGATCACCCAAGATGATATATGTTAAAACTTGGCCAGCAGAAGACAGCGCACGTCTGAAAGTGCATAATGTATGATTGCCCGAGGTTATGTATGCCGATGAGGCTGAAGTACATAATCAATCTATTAGTCCCTGCGTACCCGTTCACAAGGGGACACCTATAGCTGGCTGAAGACGGCGCGCCTCTGAGGGCGCATGTATACCCATTGGGCTAAGCTGAGGCTAAAACACCCATATATAACTTTTGGCCTTGGATTTCGTGTTACCTATACTCACACTTTTTGATGGGGAAGCACTTAGACGTGATCCAGACATACAGGGGATATATGGGAACCAGGAAATGTTCGATTAACATGCTTAACTCTGGTGGTGTAAAGTGATGTTGGCCAGGTCCCGAGAGCTGGGGACAATTGGGTGTACCAAGCAATTATGATAAAGGAAGAGGGAGGAAGGCATTCTGATCCATGTCAAGTGGCAATGGACGGGGGGGAACCTTCGTTTATGGGGTGGGGAGGGAAGGGAGGTTGAAAGTTAACGGTTATGATTGATAATATGGCGGGCAAAGGTGGGGGGGTGGGCTCAGTTCCTCGCGAGTCTCAATGGTTACTCCACCTCCACATAGGGAGACTGTCTTGGTCTTCACTCTGGAGGGGATTATGCTTTTGTTAGTTATATTCTTCATGTTGAAGATAGTGATGCTTGGTTACTGTTCTTGTTTATTGACCGATGGAGCTTGTCTTAGGGGTGCACCCCCCAATCATGTTGGATCGCCTAACACTCCAATATGGATCCTCTGAAATGTGTGTCAGTCAACTCTAAAGGTTTAAATATACCTGAGAAGAGAAGGATTCTGCTGAAAGACATGTGGAGGCAGAGAGCACAGATAGTCTTTGTGCAGGAGACACACTTCAGGAAGGGCCATCATCCCAGACTGGGGGACAAAAATTTCCCTACTTCATTCCTGAGTGTGTCGCCTGACGCAAAGACAAAAGGCGCAGCAATCTTGCTGGGCCGCTCGCTCCCATTTGTGCTCACGGATTCCTTCTTGGATGAAGGGGGTAGATTTGCATTGATCAAAGGTACGATTAAAGGGTTAACATACACTTTGGGATCTGTGTATTCTCCTAATACTGGCCAGGTGGCGTTCATGGAGGCATTTCTCACTACTCTGGATTCTTTCTCTGAGGGTAGCGTGATTATAGGAGGAGATCTTAATTTACCTTTGAACCCAGCCTTGGATACTTCCCAGGGCAGGGCAGCGGTCTCCTTTGCAAAACTTAATAAAATCAAGAGGATGCTGCATGGGCGTCAGCTGGTCGATGTGTGGAGACTCACTCACCCACAAACAAAAGATTATTCATTTTTCTCTCAAGTACACAATGTGTATAGCAGAATTGATTACATTTTGGGGTCTCACAACCTCCTCTCAGAGCATGTTTCATCCGATATAGGAGTGATTTCTTACTCAGATCATGCACCAGTGGGTGCTACCTTTCACTGTAAAGACAAAAGAGAACTCCCATTTAATTGGAGATTGAATGTATCTCTCCTACAAGAGGAGGAAATCCTATCGAAAATTACAAGACACTTAGATAGCTATTTCCAAATTAATGATACAGAAGAGGTTTCACCTCCTACCCTTTGGGAAGCACACAAATGTACTCTGAGAGGATTGTTTATCCAAGTGGGCACAAAACGGAAAAAAGAAAGGGGAGAGGCAATGCGGAAATTACTGGAGGAGGTGCATGTTCTGGAGCTTACACATAAAGCATCTCATCTAGAGGCAGACTTAAACGCTCTTTTGGAGGCGAGGAGGAAGCTCAACGGCATGTTGCAGAGCAGCGCAAAGCACGCGGCTAGCAGATGTCAGGGGACTTTCTACCTTTCCGGCAATAAATCTGGCAAGCTCCTAGCAAACGCCTTAAAAAAGCAGCAACAAAGAACATACGTTGCCCAAATTCTAGACGCACAGGGTAATAAACATATTAGGAGTGAATCCATAGCTAACAGTTTTAAGCAGTTCTATACGAAACTTTATAACTTGCAACAACCACGTAGTAGCAGAGGGGAGAAAGTTTTGAAGGAGGCAATCCAACAATATATTAGGGAAGCAGGCCTACCACGGCTGAAAGAGGAGGACATACAACTGCTTGAGGAACCCTTTACTGAACAGAGATTAAAAAGATAATAGCAGGAATCAAACCGGGAAAGGCTCCGGGGCCAGACGGTTTCCCCATTGAATATTATAAGAAATTTAAAAATACACTGACCCCATATCTATGCAAATTATATAATGCCCTGAGTACAGGAGATCCCGTGATGAGATTACCCATGCAGACTCTAGAGTCACACATAACAGTCAGCTATAGACCTATTTCACTTTTAAATCTGGACCTAAAAATATTCTCAAAAGCTATAGCAAATAGACTGGCAGAACACATAGGAGAACTGGTACACTGGGACCAGGTGGGCTTCATCCCACATAGAGAAGCAAGGGATAATACCATTAGAACTATTGATGTAACCCAGTTTGCTCGGTCTAGGCACATCCCATGCATGCTCCTTTCCACCGACGCAGAAAAGGCCTTTGACCGGGTAGGCTGGGATTGGATCAGAGCAGTACTTGCGCAAACAGGTTTAGGGGAGAGAATGATGTCCAGCATAGCGGCTCTATATTCGATGCCCACTGCTCGCATAAAAGTTAATGGGATCCTTTCTGAACCGCTACGCATTACAAATGGTACCAGACAGGGATGCCCACTCTCACCCCTGATCTTCGCCCTGACTCTGGAGCCTTTCCTGTCACATATCAGAGGTAATGAGAATATAAAAGGAGTCCAAATAGGACAAGTTCATCACAAAGTAGCTGCATATGCAGACGATCTTTTATTCTTCTTAACTAATCCAGTAACAACTTTGCCCAATCTTCTTTTAGAATTTGACAAATTTAGTAGGCTTTCGTACTTTAAAATTAACCTGGATAAATGCGAAGCGTTTGGGATCGATCTCCCTGTAGAACAGAAAACAAACCTGGAAAGCAATTTCCCTTTTAGATGGAACTCCCGAAACATTAAATATTTAGGCGACATATATTTCAGATTCCTTGAGGAACATGTACCTTCAAAACTTCCCCCCCATCCTACAAACACTGACCGATGATCTGAAAAGGTGGGACAAACCACAATTCTCTTGGATGGGACGTATAGCTATATTAAAGATGAATGTTATGCCCAGGATATTGTACCTCTTCCAGACCTTACCTATTTACATACCGGGAATCTTCTTCCAGAGGGCTCAGGCAACATTCAACAGATACATCTGGAGGGGTAAACCACCCAGGTTGCGAAGAGATATACTGTGCAGGGTCAAACGATCAGGAGGACTTGCGGTACCTCATATCAGAAACTATTATTATGCGGCGGTCCTCACCAGGGCTGTGGACTGGAATAGACACTCTAGCTTCAAACAATGGACAGGAATAGAGAAAGAGATCTCTGGCTTCCCACCAGACAGACTACTGTGGATACCGGCCTCGAATAGACAAACCTGGAGGATACCTCCCCTGGTGTTGCATACCCTGGAGACTCTAGACAAAATCAGAAATCTCTCTGATTTTTCCCCAGGTTTCTCCCCACTTTTATCACTATCTCATAATCCTGACATCCCCCTAGCTTGCCATGCTACAGAGGAATACAGATCAGGATTAAATGGAAATCTTACATTGGCACAATTTGGCAACCAAGAAGGGTGGTACCCAGACACAAAAATAAGTCAGGAAACTCCCAATTTGAGTCTGAACTGGTGGTCGTTATTGCAGATTCGATCCTACCTACGTAGTAAGGGTATCCTCCCAGACACCTGGAGACAGCTTACAGCATTCGAAACACTTTGTTCAGGAAGGGGTCCCATACAGAAAACGTTATCCAGGCTGTACCTTATGCTACTAGATCAGGATACACAACCATTGGCCTTTATTGAAAAATGGGAAAAAGCATTAAATAAGACCTTCACTCCCGGGCAGGTAAGCAGGATGTGCATCTTTACGCATAAATCCTCCTTAGCAGTAAGAACCCAAGAAACTAATTACAAAATTTTGACACATTGGTACTGGACCCCAGAGAAACTAAAAAATATCTTCCAAGAGGCGGACCCGAGATGCTGGCGGTGCGGGGCAGATGAGGGCACATTGGTGCACATCCTGTGGTACTGTCCGGCTATTAGAGACCTCTGGAAAAAAACAGAGGAATTAATTAGCCTATTAGTAGATGGTCATGTCCCTTTTACACCTGAGTTTTACCTCCTACATTTGAATGACTGGTCTATGAAAAAATATAAAAAGTCCATTGTAAGACACATACTGAATGCAACCAAAACTGTTGTCGTACGCCACTGGAGGAAGAGATCCCCCCCATCGGTTAGGGAACTGGTTAACGAACTAGATCATATCCATAATATGGAAGATTTGGCACATATTGCTCTCAACAGAGCAGAAGTGTTCAAAAAAACCTGGGCATATTGGGAATCGGTCAGAGATTCTGAGGAGATGGCACTATTTTTACAATCCACATAAATTATCATACCTGGAGTTGATTGACCTCACACACTAGCCATATGAAAATACTAGAGGAGAAGGTTGGGGTAGGTGCACTAGCACCGCGGTTGGTGGAGGGCCCCTCTTTCTGGGGGGTCCTTCCTATCGTGGTGATGCATACACAAACGTATAGACAATGGTTAGAGCTCTATCGGTGATCGCTACTTAATTTCTGGTTTAAGTATGTTAATTATATTAGTTAGAAGTTTTACAAAAATAATACATTGATTAAGCTAAGCTACATATTGACTATGTCGATATACTCGCTCATAATGTATAGAACAACATAAATGACGCGATTTTGGAAAGGCATGCCTAAGATCAACCAATATATTTGTGATAATCGACTAATGATGACATGGTTAATGTGTATACAATATGATAACTGTATCATGGCTCCGACACACAGTGTATGTAGGTATGCTGCTTTGCCTTGTACAATGTTTCTTTTTCTTCAATAAAAATTTTGAATATTAAAAAAAAAGAAAATCATCACGAGTAGAGGTCACAGGTACTGGTCTTTCAAAAGAAGACTCGGACTTAAATTCAGAAATTTCTGTGACTGTAATATCATCATTGATTACACATGAGTGAAGCTCCACAAGAGCCGCAAGGGTAGTCAGCACAACAGCAATGCCTACTGAAGTGGGCAAAACCTCAGACAGATCTGGGGGGCAGGAGGCATCTCCCAGAAGTTCTGTACCCTTTAGGAGGGACTTGGAAACCTCCAAAACATCAACCAAGACCTCAGAAGTGTCATTTTCCAAGTTTTCTAAGAAGGATTCTAAACTATCCATGTTACAGGGCCGAACGTTAAATACCTCGTGCAGGCAGGGCAGATGTCCCAGGAATGGTTCCACCATAAGCTGAGACTGAATTTCATCAACAAGACAAGGATACACAGGAATATCTAGTGAAACTAGCTCTGACTTTCTGAGTTTCGTTTCACTGCAGGCAGATTTTATACAAGGCAAAACTGACTCATCCAGAGTACAGGGTGGAGAGTCAGTACTTTCTTCAGAGCAAGAAAGGGACTCACAAATGTCAGTGCGAGTGGACATCATGTTTTTATTCATGGTACAGGGCAGGCTCAGAGAAACCTTCTCTGGACAGAGCAAAGATGCTTCAGAATCAGGTTCGCAAAACCCAAGTGCTGTCTCACTCTTAGACTCGGCTAACGATGTCGAATCTGAGGAGACAGAACGCAAAATTTTCGAATCCACGATCGCATTAGGTTGCGAAACTGACGCCTTCCAAAGCGCAAGCCTTGCGCAAGCCTCCGCAATCTGTGGAGCGGACTGTAAGGTGTTAAAAGGGTTACTTTTGAGGCTGCATGGATTAGGAGTTTTCTCCATAGCAGGATTATGTGAAAAAAAGGCATCAGATCGCACAGATTCAAACTCCAAACAAACAGGATTATGTGAAAAACAGGCATCAGATCACAGAGATTCAAACTCCAAACAAACTGAAGAAGATCTATCAGAATTCACACAGGTGTCCACAAATGAGGCACACCCATTCATTTCAGGTCGCACAGTGCTTAAACTCACTTGCTTTACCCCAGAAAGACAGGAATAATCATGTGACAATGGTGTCTCTTTATTGGAATTAATTGGTTGGTGTGTGTGCAATTCATCCAAAATAGTCACAAATCACCGGATCCACAAAACACTCGTCACACTCATCAGAATCAATCAAAACGTACATAGAATCGAGACAATCATTCAGAACATCTTCACTTTTTGCGATATAAAAATCGCAAAAGGCCTTTCAATCAAATTGAAATTCTTCCATCAAGTCCCCAATTTCCCATGAGGCAAATGGAGGTTCAAACAATCCTGTATCAAGGTAATCTTCATATGGGTTGGGATCAGGAACATGCACAGATGTTTTAACTGCTTTAATATAATGTAAGATCCTACCTATAATAGGATCCACATATGCTTTTGTCTTAGGCAATGACATCTGAAGCAAATCGAATGTTCCCTCTTCCCTTGGAATTTCGGTTTGGCTGGTCATTCTGTAACGTTTGCGGAATCGTTTCCGTAGTCAGCGCACAAAATGCGCGCTGACAAAGCGGAAACTCTCCACAAGCGTATAATTAAGTGAACCCAGGCTCGGTGCAATGCACCAGCAGAGGGCAACTCCCACCGGCAGATGGCGCTGTGGAGTGCAGCCTCTGCACGGCCACAGATGCCAGATGGGAATTGTACAGATCTAAGACAATGCAGGGCTGAACAGCTCTTAAAGAGAAAGAGCACAGAAACAGGAGGATGTGTGTCCACCAATCTAGTCGCCACCCAGCAACGGTGAACACACATCAGCAGAAACAAAAGCAAGAATGCAATCGCAAGAGATGCGATTGCCAAAAGTGACAGAAAGGCAGAACAGAACAGAACAGAGCACGAGAATAGCAAAGGCACAGCAAAACAATAAGAAGATAATGAAAACAACATACACTAGCTAAACGCGAACACCGCACTCATTCGCAACAGCGAACGCGTTTACGGCGCGGTCTCCGCACGAAAAGCGCAACAAAGACAAGCACGCCACCCTGACTAACCAATGACAGACAAACACGAAAAGAGAGAACGTGAACGCTTGCTAAACGGTTACCTCACCGAGCCTACAGCAAGTGTTCGTATCAGACAAGACAGACAGACGGAAAACAGGAATATGAGAGATAAGATCCACCGCTCTTCCGCCAGAGCGAGTGCGATCCGGGTTCAGGGACAGGATAGGAAAGATCCACTGCTCTTTCCGCTAGAGCGAGTGCGATCCGAGAACAAGCAGGAACACAGATCAGAAGGATCCACAGCCGCTACCGCTAGGGGCTAGTGCTATCCAAGCAAGACAGACAGATGAGGTAGCCAGTAGCAACCGCTGCTCCACCTTACCCTTCAAGAATGCAGATCAGAAGGATCCACAGCCGCTACCACTAGAGGCTAGTGTGATCCAAGCAAAACAGATGAACAGAAGGGGCTACAGTAGCAACTGCTGCTCTGGTTAGGACCCCCAGACAGACAGAACGATTTCCTGTCGACCACCGCTGGCGACAGGACAATCGCAGCAGAGAGGCAACACAGACAAAACAGATGAGCAACCTAACTGCACTAGAGAAGCTGCCTAGTGCAGTCCCAAGAATTACTCTAAGATACCTTTAACAAACCAACAGGGAAGGCTGACACTCAAGGAGTGTTTCTCAGTAACAAACCATGAAAGGATGACCAGCAAAGGATTCTGGGAAAACATGGCTTTTATACTGCCAGCCTTCAAAGGAGGCAGCTAGGTGATTTGCATAACCAATGTATGCAAATTCCTCAGCAGCAGAGCAGGTCAGAAACTTGCAAAGGAAAGACAGGTCTCTCTTCCAGAGACCTGCAGCCCACAGACTAGAGGAATGGTCAAACAACTGTCTGCCTGTGCAGCTAGCTGAGTGGATCATTACAATTATCTATTGTAGCGCAAAATGTCTCCTGCAGTGTTTTACTAATATTTGTGAATTGGTAAAACTGCTACAATGAGGTTTGTTGGGTTATATATTTGGGACAAGGGTTTAAGAGCACACTCGTGCAAATAGACTACAAGCAGATTGTTATAGAAGTTGTAAGCAGAGGCCTAGTTCCTGACTTAAAGCAAACCTGATGCGAAAATAAACTTATACGATGAGTTGTATATATCGTACAGCTAAGAAATAGAACATTAATATCAAAGTATAGAGTCTCATATTATTTTCCAGTACAGGAAGAGTTAAAAAACTTCAGTTGTTATCTATGCAAACAAGTTTCTCAAACTATTATTATTTAGTATTTACATAGTGCCAACATATTCTGCAGCGCTGTAGAGAGTATATTGTCTTGTCCATTAACTGTCCCTCAGAGGGGCTCTCAATCTAATCCTTACCATAGTTATATGTTTATCTATGTATTGTGTTGTGTATGTATCATAGTCTAGGGCCAATTAGGGGGAAGCCAATTAACATATCTGTATGTTTTTGACATGTGGGAGGAAAGCAGAATGCTGTTCAGATGTTGACCTGGCTGGAATTCAAACCAGGGACCCAGTGCTGCAAGTCGAGAGCACTAACCACTATGCCACTGTGCTTCCCAACTGGGTTAAATACAGTGTAGAAGAAAGAGGCAGCACACCACTGACTGCAAATAATGCTTATATTGTAGAACAGAAACACTACATGTAACAGGCTTGCAGGTCCTTCATCAGGTGCATTGGCTCAGACAGTGGACCAAGGATGAGCCCCGGCGGGCACTTCAAAAATGCTTTGCCGGGGCTCCGATACAGAGTAATTACAGTGACTCACACACTGTAATTACACGATTGGGCTTGCGGCGAGATGCAGCGTGTGATTAGCAGCAGTATGTAAATTTCTCTGGGGTGACGGCGCAGCTACTTGGGGGGCTTTGGTTAACTGCAGCTCTGAGGATCTTAAATTCTGTAAATTTAAGTATGTCACTGTGGGGAGCAGGAGTGGTGAACCTGCTTGAGGGATTGCACCTGCTAGTGTGCTCTCCTGAAACTAGGATTGATTGGGAACCTGGCGTTACCAGCCAGTCTAAATTTGAGCTCTGGGGATCTCCCTATTAAAGGAGACCCCCTGATGCAGTGGCGATGATGTGCGTTACTGTGTTTAGACCTGCTCTTTGCAGGTCTAAGCTAACGCTCATGTCTGCTGGGAGGCATAAGGAGGACTATTGGACAGCGTGTAAGGAACTCGCTGGGCGATTATATCGCCCACGCGAGTTCTTTTCCACCTGGGGGTGTTAAATAATATAGGATTAGGTTATGCTCCCTTTGCCTAAATTAAGAACTTGCCAGCGCTTAGCAATAAGATATGGCCCAGAGTGTGGTTTCTAAGCTGCAAATATGACAGAATGATGCAATGTTATTAAAAACTTATATAAACTATATAACCGAAAATAATAATATGAGACTCTTCTCTTTGCTACTAATATTCCATTAATTATGCATACTGCACATACAATTCATTATCTCACAAGTTTATCTTTGCTTCAGTGTCATTTTAATCTGGACATACACTTATAGATCTCCACCCAATGTTCAAAAACAATCTTTCAGAAAGGAATCGATTCCTAGATTCCTACCTCACACCGCACATATATTTTTAATAGATTAAAGCAGGGAATCTATTTAAAATCGATTGAACCACATTGTTGCACTGTTCAATTCAATGTCTTATTGATCGTCCATTGCTTTTGCTCCACACCCCCATTAACTTAGTTTTTCTGTCCTGTCTGATCAATACTTTTGATTCATTTTTCTTCAAAAATCGATTGAATCAAACATTTAAAGGAATCTATCCCCATCTGATTTAATCAAAACAATTGAATCTGCAGGGAATCAAACTGAAAAAATGATGTGTCTATGGGCACCTTAACAGGTCAATGTTCAGGTATTTCTGTCCCAATCTCTGCAGTGCAACAAAAAGTACAACAGCAGAAAGTTTAACTAGATGATGCGGAGAAATGCATAAAGGCTGTAGAAACAGACATCCCTAAATCTAACATTAGCCTGATTAATGAAAGAAAGTTCCTTCATAATAAGCTGGAAGACCTAGAGAATAGGATAGGAGACAAAACCAAATTTGAATCATGAGTTCATCAGAATGGTCAGACCTACTACCTTGCTTCATTTTTGCCTCAATTATTGAGACTCAAAGAAAGTTATAAAGCAGAAGCACAGAGTAGGTCCACCTCATACAAACACCTCAGGGAGATCCCACTGGCTGATAATGGCCAAATACTTAAATGTTCTGACTTATCTGTTTAGAGGTGCTCCTGATTCCGCTAAAGCATGTCTTTGTATACTAGGGTTTTATAGTTCAACTTACTATTTGCACATGTTTGGTTTACTGATCTTTTGGGAATATACCCCCATGTCACATGCCACTTCAGGTATGCTTTAAAAAGAAAGGGCATCTTCAAAGAGGGATCACATGACATGAAAATGGGTAAGGGTATTAGATGATTATGAGGTTTGTTGGATTATGTATTCAGAAATGGAATTTTATCTCTTATTTAAAATATTATTCCTGTTATTTACAAATCTGAAATGAACATTCATATTGTTTCTGGGTAACAGTGCTTCCTGCCTTACTACCATTGCTTCTGTCCTATTGAGCCCATTTTTATTGGTCTTTCTCTTATTCACAAGTCATAAAAGTCATTAAAAACGTACTTGAGGCCAGAAAGCCATTCATTTTTTTTGTAAGTTTTACGTTTTCTTTTTGAGCACTTTCAGCCAGTACTGGGACACAGACAAAAGTAGAACCTAAAGTAGGGCAAGAGCATCATTTTTGATGCCCAAATCCAAATGGTGGGAAGTGGGGAGGGTTGAGGAAAAAAAATAGCTGAATGGGCTTTGATGGGGTTATCTATTTAGGAAAGGAATTTTAGTAACTATATAAGTTATATGCAAGTAAAATAAGATATATAAAAACATAGGGGAAAACTCTTTACAGATAAGGTACTAAATGAGAATAATACCGAACTAGAGACTTTGGATTTGTAGTGTTAAAGTGTCTCTTTGCCACTGTGATGTCCATATTTCTGTATATGGAGAGCACAAATCAGCAGGCAAATGTAAGAAAGAGAACATGACACATAAGTGGATACATAGACAGAGAGAGAGAGAGAGAGAGAGAGAGAGAGAGAGAGAGAGAGGGAGAGAGAGAGAGAGAGAGAGAGAGAGAGAGAGAGAGAGAGAGAGAGAGAGAGAGAGAGAGAAAGAGAGAAAGAGAGAGAGAGAGGTAGATGGATAGATAGATAGATAGATAGATAGATAGATAGATAGATAGATAGATAGATAGATAGATAGATAGATAGATAGATAGATAGATAGGAAAAAAAAGTAGTCAATTGCTATAGTTGACTTTTAGTGAGTATTCAATATTACCCAAGGTAGATATTAAAATGTTTTACTTATCCATGGTTAGATTTGGGGTTTTTCTTTATTAAAACTATAGTGTAAATCACTTAAATATTCTTTTTTTTTCCAGGTGTCTTCCAGGCAATGCAACTATAAACTGTCCTCACTTGCCATTATCTCCTCCTACTCTTCCCCATGCAGCTTCTGATCATGGCAATAGTAAGTGAGTAGCTACCATGCCTCTCCCTTTACTTTCTAAAAATACTTGTTAGTAGATGAGGTGGAACATGGTGGCCATATTGGAGGATATGGCTTGGGAATCTCCACTGTTGTAACAGCAATAGCAAGGAAGAAGACAACTGTGGAGAAAGGATTGGGCATCCTTTCTGTGGTGGGAAAAATGTCTTCTCCCTGCAGGTAAATACATTATATTCCTAATGTTTGAAGCGCCATTTTGATATCTTTACACTTACTTCTGGGATTGAAGCAGAAAAGGTCACTGTTCCAGTAAAATAAAATATGGTCATGACTGAATGTAATTGTAATGATAGGTTGCCCAGATGCTCACTGGTCATTTTCTCTTCTAATGCTTTTATGATGTGTGTAGTGCCTTATCTTCAGTATGGTTGAACAGCTTTGAAAGCATCACGTTCAGTAAACTGTGTTAGCTACCACTGATGTTGGCACTGACACTGTGTGATTTGACAATTATAAAACAAAAAGAAGCAGTAGGGGAATGATGTGACATTTATCAATGTAGGCAGTAAATGATGACCACGCTGCAGTGTAAAGCTGCAATCTGTAATTACCATTATTAGGAGGTCTGTGCTCTGCACAACACTCAACATTCTTATGGCCCATACTCACGGGCTAAAATTGTCGCCGCAACACGCGGCGTGAGTATGAGGCGTTGCACGGGCGCGCACCCCGAACTGTCGCTCGTCGCTGCTGTCGCCAGGCGATTGGCGCGGTCAATCGCCTGGCGACAGTTGCCGCCGCAACTCCGCCGCAACTGTCGCTAGTCCGCATGAGTATGCGGACTAGCGGCAGCAACCTCCATAAAGCACACGGAGCTTCCGGCGGGGGGAGGAGGAACGTCGGCGACAGCTTCCGTCGCACCGCTGGTCCCTCTTCCGCGTGTGTACGCGGAGGGACGTGGCGACGAGCTGTCGCCGAACTGTCGCACACACGCTCCCGTGTGCTAGCGACAGAGAAGAAAAGTTGCCCATGAGTATGGGCCATTAGGCACTGTATGTTAATAGTTGGCCATAAACTCTTGTTGTTCACCTACTTAAAAGGGTGTACAATGCAGGAGCTCTCACACCAGGAAGTACAACAGTCGTGAGTTTCTCATTCTTGGGAATACTGATCACCTGGTGGGAGACATTGAAAAATAGCCCTTGGTAAAAAGGGCGCCCCATTTTCAGCAATACAAATGTCCTTATGGCAGTAGCTGTATAAAAAAGGATCTCCATTAAATTACAGCTTTACAGAAATACTAATTAGGATCTTCACAGCCACTTGGGTAAATTCCGGCTGCTCTGGTAAATTGTGGCTTTATGGTTCTGAAAGGCTTTGAATAAATTACTGTTTTATAGCTGCTGTAGGTGCTGTTATTAGTGGCTGTAGGTGGGGGAAGGTTAGAGTTAAGCATATATGGGGGGAGATTAGGATTAGGAGTGGGGGCAAAATTATTTTTAGATGTAGGTACAGGAGGGTTAGTGTGGGAATTAGTTTGTAGTACAATATCAGTATTATCAATAGTCTACGGAATTTCCTGGCACCCATTTCACCAGCCATAATAATAGTGGGTTCAGTGGGGGATAGTACAATATATATTTCCTGGTGCCCTTTTTACCAGTCACTTTTTTTACACATACACCTGCTGTGGAGGAAAATAACTCCACCTTGCCATCATTTCACACTTCATGAAATTTTCTCTGAGAAAAATTGAACACACATTTTGTTTTGATGGAAGGGATCTAAAATGGTAGCTTTTCTTAATGTCGTGACTAATGGCTTTTGTGCATCATTCTTTCCAGTGAATATGCACCTCTTGACTGTAGTAATGCTTGGCCCTGTGCAGGTTTGAGGCACTGCAGCAGCTGCCAGTGTTGCTAATGAGACTGGAAAGTACTTGTATTATAACAGGAATGAGAAGAACAATCTGTAAGAGCTCGACCTGGCCATTAATGATAGTGTTAGCGCTTCCAGCTGTTTTGGTGTATCATCACTGCAGCAGTTTGGTACATTCCTACACTTCCTCTTTGGTATCCAAGCACACATCAAACTGGAAGCTTTGTTCTGCTTCCAAGCTTCTTCTCTCCTTATGCTTCATCACCACATGAAGTCCAGAGTGCACTTCATGCAACTTATTAGGTTGTCTTACGCCATAAACAGAAGAATAATGGTGGCTTGCTATTCTCCATATGGCCTGCGTCTGTGTGTTCTCCAAAAAATTTCAAAACTAGCGTGGTTCATTTAACAGGTATGACAATGATTGTAACTAAGTAACGCAATTCAAAATCCTAAATTTCAGTAAATGGTATCAACAGTAAAATATATTCCATATTATATTTAAATAAGGGTCAGATAAAAGATTAAGAAGATTAAGATTAAGAATATTTATGCTTTAGTCCCATGGCCATTAAATTAAACAACGTTTAATGTTTAAAAAAAAAAAACACCAAAAAAATTCCTGTTTGAAAATCTTCTGAAACATATTTCTTGTGTCAAAAACAAACAAAAAGTCAAGTCCGTTATTTTATCCCACCTTTCTTGTTTACACTAGTATACAAGTTTAATAATATTCAGTTTTCTGTTCACTACACAGTACATTGTCTAACTAGAGTTGATGTTTTATTTATATGAAGAACAAATTGTCAGTGCCGGAAAAAAAAATCTGTGCATTTTGTTCTTGGCAACTTTTTCTTTTTATCACACAAATAATTTATTGCTTTTTCTTCTAGATGAGATCCATTGCTGACCTTTGCAGGTATGATGTATATAGCTATATTTGTGATTCTTAATGTTTTAAAAATTTGGTTTGTCATGCTGTTAACACATGTTGCCTTTGGTATTCCTAACTTAAGCATCTGCCGGTACACAGGGCAGTTATTATAAATGGTTTTCTTTAATGTAAAAGATGTTTTGTAGGAATATGTTTTCATTAAAGTTGCAGCACAATTTACAAAATCACACTGCAGTTTCAGTAAGGCAAAGATAAATCAGATAAAGTAAATGCAGAGTTATTGAATATTGTGCAGGCTTCTTATTTTTTAGCAATACATCACCCGTGGCATATACATTTTTATCATAACTTCGCACGCGCAAGTTTTGAATAGCAATATATTTGTTTGCTGCTTTAAAGGCTGAATTAGACAAATACATTCCCTTCTGTATGGATGCTACACAGAATTAAATGAATAAATCATAGGCGGCTTCTTGAGTACCTTGCACCTCTACAAATGTTTTCAGCGGCTGAATATAGCTAAAATCAAAATGATTACACAGTATTAATACCATGAGCAAAAAGTAAAAAAAAAATAATTTTATAAATGTGATATTGTTTAACATATTGCTAAAGTAAGCATGATACAAGTCTAAACAGATCTTAAAAGCAGAGGAGGCAAGCTGCCTCGGTGTTGCTTTTTCTCCAGTGCCTTCCTTGACAAGTAAAGTATGCATATAGTGCCTTCCCTATCCAATCATGGAGGTCTGGCATCTCTCAGGGTATTGAGTTTGCATAGATAACCTATAGTGATACTCATACTATAGGGAACACATCAGAGCTTCTCATTATCAGTGTTTTGGGTGTGCTAGCAGCTACCTATGCCCAAGGAGAGGATGGGACACAGAAAAGAATATGAAAAGCACTTATCAGAATGCCTATTATACAGAAAACATATGGGAAAATAATGTGTTAACAATGCAGTGGGCAATGGTGATGGGTAGTTTGGAGGAGGCAATACGATCATCAAGAAGTGGTAGGGTAACAAGCAACAGGCATAGGATACTAGCGTTAAGTGATAAAGCAGATGCACTTATACACAAAGCTCTGCCCAAAAGCCCCCAGTCAAGACAATGGGATAAATTAAACTGTATTACAATTGTATTAATGATAAAGGGGAATATGTGATTTGATGCACATACAGTGCTGCCCATAAATATTCATACCCCTCGCAAATTTTGACTTAAAGGATACCACAACTGAAATGTGACATAATGAGATAGACATGTGTATGTACAGTGCCTACCACACAGATAACTATGCCGTGTTCCTTTTTTTCTTTCTCTGCCTGAAAGAGTTAAATATCAGGTATGTAAGTGGCTGACTCAGTCCTGACTCAGACAGGAAGTGACTACAGTGTGACCCTCACTGATAAGAAATTCCCCTTTTTTACCTCTTTCTTGCTCTCAGAAGCCATTTTCTGCTAGGAAAGTGTTTTATAGTTGAAATTTCTTATCAGTGAGGGTCACACTGTAGTCACTTCCTGTCTGAGTCAGGACTGAGTCAGCCACTTACATACCTGATATTTAACTCTTTCAGGCAGAGAAAGAAAAAAAGGAACACAGCATAGTTATCTGTGTGCTAGGCACTGTACATACACATGTCTATCTCATTATGTCACATTTCAGTTGTGGTATCCTTTAAAGCTACTTTTATTCAACCAGCAAGTACAGTAATTTTTTGAAGGGAAATGATATAGGTGCCTCCCAAAAGATAATAAGACGATGTACAAAAGGCAATATTGTGGGAAAAAAAACATTTCTTAGCTTCTATTTACATTTCAGCAAAAAGTGTCCAGTCCATAGTAATGCTGAAATGTCCACTGGTGTCCAAGGCAAAGTTTCTCTGCAGACTGCCTGATGTCGTTGAGAATACTCATGTATTGCTCTCTTTTCATGGTGCCGTTTACTGTGATTAGGTTTCCTGGTCCATTGGCTGAAAAACACCCCCAAAGCATTGGAAACCTCCACCATGATTGACAGTGGGGATGGTGTTCTTTGGGTTGAAGGCTTCTCTTTTATTTAAGCCAAACTGAAGGAAACATCATTGTGACCAAACAATTAAATTTTTGTTTCATCTGACCATAACACAGAAGACCAGAAGTCTTCTTTTTTGTCCAAATGATGAGCATTTGCAAAGGCAAAGCGAGCTTTTGTGTGCATTTTCTGGAGAAGTGGCATCCTCCATGGTCTGCATCCGTAGAACCCAGCAGTGTGCAGTAGCCATTGGATTGTCTGCGTTGTGACATTGCCACCAGCAGAGCCCAGATTCACCAAGATGGCCTTGGGGGTGATCCTTGGATTCTTTTTCATCTGTCTCACTATCCTCCTGGCCAGCACAGGTGTCACTTGGCTTCCGACCACATCCTCTGAGGTTTTCCACAGTGCGGAACATCTTGTATTTTTTAATAATACTTTGCACTGTAGCCACTGGAACTTGAAAACATTTTGAAATGGCCTTGTAGCCCTTTTCTGACTTGTGAGCAGCCACAATGCGCAGCCGCAGGTCCTCACTAATCTCCTTTGTCTTAGACATGACTGTCCACAAACGAACTGCAAATAGCTGTTGTTTTTCATCTGTTGAGTTCATTAAAACAGCTGTTCCCAATTAATCAGGGTAATTAGTATGCTTTAGAACAGCTTGGACAATTTTGAATGGTATAGAACTTTGTATTTTCCCACATACTGTGACAGTTTGTGAAGGGTATGAATAATTTTGGACTGGACACTTTTTGCTGAAATGTAAATAAAAGCTGAGAAACGTGTACTGGTATAAAACAAGTGCAAACATGGAGTAGTTCCTCAAAGCAGCTAAGTAACCAGGATCATTCATCTAGATATCTGCTCCACATTTGCACCTGTTCTGTTCCAATATGCCCCAATGACACAAAATAATGGTCAGCTGATCTAACTCTAACATAACAGAATTCCAGACTCGATGGGGCAGATTTAACCTCTGGAGGACTTCAGTGCTAAACCCCCCTAGTGACCAGGCCATTTTTATTAAAATAGGCCACTGCAGCTTTAAGGCTAAGCTGCAGGGCCGCACAACACAGCACACAAGTGATCCCCCCCCCCTTTTCTCCCCACCAACAGAGCTCTCTGTTGGTGGGGTCTGATCGCCCCCAGATGGTTTATTTTATTTTTTTTACAAATATTTTTGTTACTTTTTTTTGTTAAAAACAGTATGTTTCTTTAAAACTATTCCCTCACTCCCTCCCTCCCCACAGCCAGCCAATTATGGCAATCGGCTGTCATAGGCTTCTGCCTATGAGAGCCGATCGCTCTCCAGTGTCCCAGGGGCAGAGCCGTGTCACACGGCTGTCCCCAGTACAGCGCTGCTGCCGATCGCAGCGCTGTACATGCAAATAGACGGCGATCACGCCGTCTAACAGTCTCCCGAGCGGCAAAACCAGTACAAGCAAAACTGGAGCAAATCCAGCTCAAAATGTGTGCAAAAGTGGATCAGATGTTCAGAGTAACTAATCAAAATCCTTGAAGTGGTCATCTGCTCCACTTCTACATTATATCTGTTTTGCACAAATTTTGTTTCAATTGCCCTTGCATTCATTTTAATAGATCTGTTACACAGTCTATAGACAGCACTAAGGAAGAGGGAGATTAATAAGACCTTACAATACATGATAAGTGGAACAGAATGATTTCAGGATTGTTTTGGAGTTGGTAAGATGCAAAGTGGATGATACAGAATGAGAAGAGTTGGTATTTACACCAGAAATATAATTGCAGTTATGTAATTTGCACATTTCACTTGTTTTGAACATCATCCCTTTTACCCTCCCTATGGCAATAGCAACTGGCACTCTGGTGTATCAGAATGATGGATCTGTACAGTGTTTCTTCCACCCCCCATGTCACTTGCAGAATCTAGCTTGATGTTGATGTTTGACAGAAATACTGTATGCACCTTAAGGCTTATACATGGGAAACAGACTATTGAAGTGGTAACTGTACATCAACTGAATACTGAGAATTTTAAAATGATTCTTAATTTGGTATATATACCATTCATCAAATTTGTACAAACACAGTATTTAAAGGCACTGTACCTTTAAATACTGACATTGTGCCAATTTGATGAAATGTTATAGTTGGACTTCTCCTTCAGCAGTTCAGAGGATTCCTTCATCTTTTGCGCTCTAACACAGCTTAATGGATATTTATAAAGGTATGTCTGCGCTTGATCGTCATGTTCAATACTTGCTTCAGAATTCATGAGAAAGTCATCTCACCTCCGTTCAGAAAATTAACAGACTTAAATGTGGCAATGCCAAGGAATTTGCAGAACTGCAAGCAACTCACGCAACCCAGACAAACACCTATCATTCCCTAACCAATAGTTTTACATCATTGGCAGGGTCAAACTGGTCCTGGGATGCAAGAATACAAATTGGATACCAGTACACTACCATCAAAAATCATGCCCAGATTATACTCTCACTTTCTGAGCACATAAGATCCTTTTGGAAAGGGATGGGAAAATAACATGACCTGTGCCTTGATATATGTCAAAATATCCTCTATCTCAGAATCAGAATCATTAGAATCATTTATTTCACCAAGCATGAGGGGTCATGCCCGTAATTGTTTTTGGCACAATACAAATAGCTCAGGAAGAGTACATAGAAAGAGACACAACAGGTATCAGATTAACATTACATTGTAAAACACATCACATTCCCAGTGTGTCACTGAGATGTCTAATAGTTAGTCTTGTGGGCTGGTCGGCCGTAGCGCCGCCAGCCTCGCCACTCGTTGGAGCTTGCTTTGATGGTAGAATGTGGAGGGAGTTTAGGAGGCTGACTGCCAAGGGGAAGAACGAGTTCCTGTGTCTCGTGATTTTAGTGGATATGGCTCGTAGCCTCCGTCCCAAGGGCAGAATGCTAAAGTAGAGGTGGCCTGGGTGTGAGGGATCATTTGCAATCCTCAATGCCCTGGTTTTTAGTATTTTGTTGTGCAGTAGGGCAAGTGAGGGGAGGGGGCACCCAATGATCCTCTCAGCTGACCTGATGACCGTCTGTAGTTTGTCCCTGTCGTTGACAGTGGCGTCAGCATATCACACCAAGATGGAAGAGCAAAGGATCGACTCAATGGTGACGGAGTAAAAGCTGGTTAGAATTTCTTGAGTCATGCCGAACTTTCTCAGCTGGCGGAGGAAGAAGAGTCTCTGTTGGGCTTTACATTTTACGTCCATTTATTACATTTAACTTTATGCATAACAAGTTTTCGGCAAATAAATAACAGTTGCAATATACACATTTACACTGAAAATGTACATAATTATAAATCTTAATGAAGTGAATTTGGTTGCAAACATTTTCATCCAGTATTTTGACAAAAAAAAGTTCACCCGGTCCCCAGTACAGCTGCAGTAATCATCAGGTCCATTTAGGGCAGCCACATGCCATACAATGTTTCAATATCTTTTCAAGTGCAATCAATTTTTTGATTGATTGTGACATTTGAAAAATCTGACCAATGTACCACACACCCCTGTAAAATGTTTCCCCAATTGTGGAAAAAAACGTTGGCAAACTGAAAAAATTGCTTGCTTTTATACATTAAGAAATTGGCATTCTTCCCTACACTACTACATTTTCATAAAAATGATCATAAAAATCCTCTCCCTATTGATTTATTTAAAAAAAAATTGTAAAAATTTTAGCCCATCCCATTGTTAGTGCATGTGCATAAAGAAGAAATCAATCATTACTTTATCTATCGTCTATTCTTAAGCTTCTCACTTTGCAATGTATTTTTTTGTTTCCACTACTACTTTCTTCCAGTAAAGTTCCTCTTTTAGACTTAGTTGTCCAAGCACGGTGCACATGTTAATATTATTTAGTATTTAGATAGCTTTGTCAATTGTCACCAACTTGTCATCACCAACTGTCCCTCAGAGGGGCTCACAATCTAATCCCTACCATGGTCAGATGCCCATCATAGTCTAGGGTCAATTTAGGGAGAAGCCAATTAACTCATCTGTATGTTTTTGGGATGTGGCAGAAAAGCAGAGTGCCCAGAGGAAATCCACACAAGCCGGGGAGAATGGGTGCATGTCATATCGGCACCGCTCAGTTTGGCGCAGGGAGAGCCGAATGACGACTCTCCCTGCTGCTGATAAACATCCAGGCGGCGTTAAATACTGTTCCCCCTCTGAGTTGTTGCAACTTGGAGGGAGATGTAATTCGGGGTCTGGCAGCCACCAGAGCCCCGAATTACCGCTACGCGGGGTGCTCATCATAGCGTTGCTGCTATGGCGGCGCCCAGTTTCGGCGCTCGGCTCTCAGAGCCGCACGCCAAAATCAGCTAATTTGCGGGGAGAATATACAAACTCTGTCGAGATGGTGCCCTTGTTGGGATTGAAAAAGTGGATCCAGCACTGCAAGGGAAGAGTGATCCCCATCATGCTGCCCATAAATTATTGGATTCTTTACTAGATGTGGTGTGATGATAACTGGTTGCATCTGCTAATATTTCTGATACATGCTTACTGTGCAAACATGTGGTAACATTGTTAATATTATGCTGCTGCTGTTGATTTGTTTTCATATTAATCAAATCTAAAAAAGTCTTGCCCGCCCGGGGTTTAAATCATTTTCAAAAGTCAAACTGTGGACTTTGCTTTGCATGTAGGTGAGATTAGCTAGATGGCAAATGTCTAAATGTCCAACAGAGCGATATTCAGTATCACTTAGCACTAATACTGAACAACATACTTCACTGTTCAATAGCTCTGTAGTGAGTTCATCAGAGCTGGATTTAACTGTATGTGAAACAGGAAAATCTTAGTCTTCCACTGTTCCACTGATCATAATATTGGTATATTATAACATTTTAACGCCTTTGTTGCTAAGGGGAAATATCCATAATGCAGATAATCTGCCTTCCCTGCCTCCAGTCAGGCAGGCTTTAGGCAAGATGACTTTTAATTAGTCTATTTGATGTTTAACATTATTCTGGTAAAATACATTTTTATAGTTTGAGGAACTGTATGTTAAGGCTTCAGTAGAGGGAAATTAATAGTCTGGAACCATGAGACGCTGACTATCTGAATATTGATGATCACACATTCTGAGTCTCTCTGGAATAGTGGGTGTGAGGTGTTGATCATTGCTGCTCACTGATAAGCAAAATATTTCCGGAGCGTGAAGAATTCTGTGGTGTGTGAGAGGGATAAACCATAATCTGCATCAGCAAGCTAACTTCTTTTCTGCCATTTGCATTGAAAATCAGGTAGAAGTTATGCTAAGCTCTCTATTATAGCCTCATGTATGTGAAAGGTCTTCCCCTTCATTTGAATAAGGCCTCTTATGCATGTGCAAAAAAGCACATTTACAAAGGGACATTCCTTTAATTAGAATGGCATTTAGAAGAATGATCCTTAACTGTTCGTATTTTATTTTTTTCCTTTTTAATGTTAAAATTCACCAACGATTTTTCAAGTGCATCGCCCTAGTCATTTTCATTATGCATTTTATTTTAAGAAATAGTATGCTACAGCAAAATGCAGTAGCATGAAAAAGGGCACCTGACACAAAGCAAAACTTGTGTGGTGTCCACAGGGATCATGTTTGCAAAGTGAGCAATTTCATTGATTGTGTCAATTTTTGGTGATTAGCTTAATGAACTAGTAAATGGTTCTTTGGATAATTTTCCAGTTAACTAGATCCTAAATCAAAGAAAAAAGCCTAATCTATTAAAGAGCAAACATGTATTTGCCATGTCGTATGAGCTAATGCCACCCAATGGAAAAACTCAAGCTTCCTATTTCCTATGGCAGGATGACAGGACACAAAATAATAATTAACACATTTTCTAACACATGGCACAACCATAACCCCAGATCTACTGCAAGCCCTGTGCCCTACATACCAACTTTTTAAAGCACCAGGTAATAGTTGAATTAACTGACAGGCAAATGACAGTCATGATGGGTGCTGAAGGAAAGAGGTGATTGAATATGTGACAATAAAACCCTTGCTCACTTTCCTGGGTTTTCATCAATAGTAAAGCTTGATTGAGGAGTATACCATTACTTACAAAAAATGTTACACTTGAGACAGCTGTTCCAGAGAAATGACCTTTGAGAGAAAAAAGTCATGTGCCCCAAGGATCCGCTTCAGATAACAGGCAGGCAACAGTGGAAAATACTTCCCCACAACAAAGCTTGATCATCTGAATCCAGCCACCCTTTCACTCATCTATATAGAAATGATTTATTCACTAAGGGACATTCCTTTCATTAAAATGGCATTTAGAAGAAGGATTCTTCGCTGTTAGTATTTTTTTTTTTTAATGCTAATATTCACCAACAATTTTTGGGTACCAGAACTGCAGGTACAGCTCTGCAGTTCTGGTATGTGCTAAGGGCGTGCTAACAACGCGGCCTGTCAGTCACTTTACGTTATGGCGCAAATTCAGCCTCTCGCTCCAGTCCCTGATTGGCCAAGGGGCGTGCCCTAACACTACGTAACCAGCATTCTAGCAACACCTTGGCAATAAGGCGCCAGGTGTAATCCGGACGGACTGCTGGTAAGTCTAATGGTGGCTCTTCTTATACTTCTCATTCCCCATACCACAACTATGTACTTCTGCTTTCATCATACTAAAGATTATGTACATTAACTTTGTGATAGTATAATAGTGGCTCTTTTCACACCTTCCATTCCACAGACCACATTTTAATTTACTTATGCTAATGATCACTTAGACTAATCCTGTGTTTATATTTACACTGCACACATATATCCCCCAAACGGGACTTCTTATGCTTTTCTGTTAACAATGGCTTTCGTCTTGCCACTCTTCCATAAAGGCCAACTTTGTGCAGTGCAGGACTAATAGTTGTCATATGGACAGATTCCCCCACCCAAACTGTAGATCTCTGTAGCTCGTCCTGAGTCACCATGGGCCTCTTGACTGCATTTCTGATCAGCGCTCTCCTTGTTCGGCCAGTAAATTTAGGTGGACGGCCTTGTCTTGGTAGGTTTACAGTTGTGCCATACCTCTTCTATTTCTGAATGATCGCTTAACAGTGCTCCGTGGGATGTTCAAGGCTTTGGAAACACTTTTGTAGCCTAAGCCTACTTTAAATTTCTCAATAACTTTATCCCTGACCTGTCTGGTGTGTTCTTTGGACTGCATGGTGTTGTTGCTCCCAATATTCTCTTAGACAACCTCTGAGGCCGTCACAGAGCAGCTGTATTTGTACTGACATTAGATTACACACAGATGCACTTTATTTAGTCATTAGCACTCATCAGGCAATGCCTATGGGCAGCTGACTGCACTCAGACCAAAAGGGGTGGAATAATTACGCACACCCCACTTTTCAGTTATTTATTTGTAAAAAATGTTTGGAATCATGTATGATTTTCGTTCCACTTCTCACGTGTATACCACTTTGTATTGGTCTTTCATGTGGAATTCCAATAAAATTGATTCATGTTTGAGGCAGTTATGTGACAAAATGTGGAAAATGTTTGCAAGCCACTGTATATGAATAATAATAAAATGTTGTGATTACTGATTAGATTTGTGATATATTCCACACAGCATGCTTTAAAAATAAGAGCTTGAGCTAGGGCTCTTAATTTCCAAACATAAATAACAAGACATTTCATACAACATCACTTCTGGGTAACTATACTTGCCTATAGATTTTGATTTTGATGTAGAATTATGAAGTTGGACAATTTATAATGGGCTATACAACATAATGTTAACATGCATTGCCACTATTAGTCTGCTCCACCCAAATAATTTCTTTAGGACTGCAGGGATAGATACAGTCCTTGAGATTTCATCTCATCACTGTGGGACAAGAAGACTGGTGACATTATATTCATAATAATTTGAGAGATAGGCAGGCCCAGATTTACCTCACAGGAGCCTATAGGCACAGATGTCCTGGCACCCTTGACTTTGCCCTCTATGAACCTAGAGCCCCCCCCCCCCCCAACCGCACCGCAAGTGTTCTGGCTGTCCCAGCTGCCACTTCTCCCTTACTTCCTTTACCTGTCACAGCTATAGGTGTCCCTTAGTATTAGGTAGCCAGAGGTACCCTCAGTATTAAGTTGCCCCTGACTGAAGGGAGATCTCGTCAGTGGAATGCCGAGAGCCGGGTGAGTAACCTCTCATTTACACCCCACTCAGGACTCTAGAATAGTGAAGGAGGCACTCAAATAGCAGAGTGAGCCTCCTTTCTATCATCAAGCGCTAGTAGGCATGTGCCTACAGTGCCTTATGGTAAATCCAGCCCTGGAGATAGGGATCAGATGACCAGCCAGGAACACCAGGAACAAAAACAAAACAAAACACAAAGACCAGGAACCAATAGAGTGGTGATGTTCTACACCAAAATGAATGAAAAGGAAAATGACTAAGGCATCTGATTGCATGGGATTGCAGCCACCAGCTTGCAGAGGGAACAGGACATGAGTTGTCACAACCCTTGCTAATGCTTGTGGTTTTAAAAATTAAAACAAGAAAAAGTACAACTTCCCAACAGAGTTATATACTGTAAGTAAATAGCTAGTGGATGGAGGCACCCAAAAATACATAAACTAATTAAATCAGTTTAAATATAGATGAATTAGAAGCAGCTTATGGGTAAATTGTTTACAAATTTTATTTGAGTATTTGTATTGACAATCACATTATCTTTATTGACCTGAGGAAGCTAGATAGACCAGCTAAATGAACTATCTACCAAAATAGAGAGAGGTAAGCCAACAATACCTCCCTATTAAACTGTTTTTAATTATCGTATACATTTTGGGCACCTCCATCACCTGGCTAACTATATTCACAAGTCCACCCTCACAGGACACAGAGTCATAACTATAGGGAAGCAGGGGGATCACAATTGGGGGGGGGGGGTGTAAAGTACTTACCCTGCCTTCCCACAATACAGAGATCCATCCTCCAGATCAGGTGTTGTTGTGGCCACACTTATTATGGGGTGGGGTTTTATATAGATAACACTTTTAATGTGACCGGTGGCAGATGGCAGAGTCAGAGACAAGAATGTGTCAATGTTTTTGAGGGTCCCGCTATCATTTTTGTTATGTGATTGGCAGTTGAGTAATCATCTGGAACTTTTCCACCCAAATAATGATGTGTTGTCATTGCTTCAAGGAACCATACTCTGGCAAGCCTCAAAAATTACAACCTACTACAGACTAAAAACAATTAAAAAAAAAAAATAACATTTACTAACTATCTTGTATATCAATGACATTGTGTTTGTATCAGGAAGAGGAATTACGCTTTAAAGTTTACCTGTAGGGGAAAAAAGTGCCGATTTAGGTACTTTCCTCAGTAGAAGGATTATCTAGAGGCTTCCCTTGACCCCCCTCCATCCCTGGGACCCACCAACGTCTTCAACAACGGCTTGTAAAAGAGTGCCTGTTGCTGTGCTCATTCATGGATGGGATGGTGGTCGAAAACTTCCAGATGGTCCCAGTGCTGAATTGGTGGTCGCAGGGAAGATTTGGGAAGCCTCTGGAGGATCCCTCTACTGAGATAACTACAGTATGTGACTGTCTCTTTTTTTAGAGGCAAATGTTTACTTTAAATGTGTCTTTTTGTTGACACACTGAAAATTCTAGCTATAGGAATATTTAATATTTGAATGCTAGTCAAGAGGGGAAAAAAAGAACAAACTATTTTTTCATAGATGCTGTTGCAAGAAGACAATACTATAAAATAAATAAAATAAAATCCACTTATGGTGTAACTGTGAGCACAGCAAGCTTTATAAACAAAAAATGCTGGTGTTACACGTTATTTAAATGTTTTCTTCATGGATCAAGCAGAAGCTAATTTTGGCAATGCTTAAGTGTGTGATTTATAAGTTTTCACAGCCTGGATTACAAGCATAATTTTCCTGTCAGTATTTATTTTATGCTACATTTAACACTCCAGTACAACTATATAGAGGGGATACATGCTGTCAGGAGCGTATTTATTTTTGTATACTGATACTAGAAATTTAGAAAAGGCCGTTCTTTCATAATGATGTGCCTAATTAGCAAAATATAAAGTCTGTTCAAAAAGATATATTTAAAATCAGTTTACTTCTATCAGAAAAATAGATTGTCACCTCCCCAGTCCCTTCTGAACTCTGTTGCTCATCTCATCCACCTCTCATTCTGCTACTCCGATGCTGCCCCTTTTTGCAGATCTTTCCACTGGCTGTCAACTACTGTATGTAGACAATACAGTACAAACTAATAACCCTCAATATTAAAGCTCTCAGCGGGCTGTCCCTACCATACATTTCCTCATTAATTTCCAAAAGCCACCCCACCCTCAACCTTTGCTCTTCACATGAAACCCTCCTATCCTCCACTTTCTACCTTCTCCCATTATCGCCTCCAGGATTCCTCATGAGCATCAACCCTCCTTTATAAATCTCTTCCACTACTTGCCTGCCATCATCAAAGACTTAAAACTTTAAAATGCACCTCTTCAGAAAAGCTCTCTACATCTTGCAGTGCCTCACTCTCAGCCCCATTTCTAGGGGCGGCCCAGGCGGGAGTCCACCCTAGGCGATGTGAGGGGGGAGCCGCGACCTCACTGGGACTCAACCCAGAGGGGGCGCCTGACTTCTCTCTGGCTCCCACCGTGGCCCCCCTTCGTGCTCACCCTGCTTAGCAGAGTAAACGCAGCGGAAAATCATAGGAACAGCTCACCTTCCTCCCCACTTCAAGTGCCGATCACTTGCCGCTGGTCTCTGTTTGCATAGCTGTTAATACTCTCTCTACTTTGTGATTATCAGGTAGTAGAGATGGCCCAAACCTCTGATTTTCAGTTCCCAAACCGGGTTCGCAAACTTCCGCAAAAGTTCAATTCACGCGAACTTTCGCGAACCACAATAGACTTCAATGGGGAGGCGAACTTTGAAAACTAGAAACACTTATGCTGGCCACAAAAGTGATGGAAAAGATGTTTCAAAGGGTCTAACACCTGGAGGGGGGCATGGCGGAGTGGGATTGATGCCAAAGTCCCAGGGGAAATCTGGATTTGATGCAAAGCAGCATTTTAAAGAGACTCTGAAGTGAGAATAAATCTCGCTTCAGAGCTCATAGTTAGCAGGGGCATGTGTGCCCCTGCTAAAACGCCGCTATCCCGCGGCTAAACGGAGGTCCCTTCACTCCCAAACCCACCCCCGCAAGACTTGGTCGCAAAGTTGGTCATGAAATATCTCTTCCTGGAGGCAGGGCTAACGGCTGCAGCCCTGCCTCTAGTCGCGTCTATTAGACGCGCATGGCCGCCTCTCCCCCGCCCCTCTCAGTGAAGGAAGACTGAGAAGGGCGGGGGAGAGGCGTAGGTACGCGTCTGATAGACGCGCATGAGGCAGGGCGGTTAGCCCTGCCCCAATGCGGAAGCGCTCCCCCGCTGCACGGAGGGGATTTGGGGGTGAAGGGACCCCCGTTAAGCCGCGAGATAGCGGCGTTTTAGCAGGGGCACACATGCCCCTGCTATCTATGAGGTCTGAAGCGAGATTTATTCTCGCTTCAGACTCTCTTTAAGGGCAGAAATCCCATTGAATGCTAAATTGCAGGCTTAAAGTGTTTTAAAACATCTTGCATGTGTATACATCAATCAGGGAGTGTAATTAGAGTACTGCTTCACACTGACACACCAAACTCACTGTGTAACGCACCACAAACAGCTGTTTGTGTTGTGACGGCCGTGCTGGACTGGTGCGCACCATGGCGAGAGTGCAGGCCATGGCGGTTTTTAAGCCCATATGGTCGCTGGGCTGTGGTAGCTCAATGATAGAACAACAGTGACTGCCCAGCTGATCAAATTTGGTCTGGCCACAATGAAGCAACAACCTTATTATCTTTGGTGTGCCCCCCCCAAGACACTCATATAGCCGTCGGTCATTGCTTCATTGCGATACGTAAGCCCCTTCACCGCGGCAAGGTAATGATCAAGAAGGGGAATTGGCACATGTACATGCCTTTTGTTTTGCTGTTGCAGCTGCACTGCAGCCAGAAAAATTAGGCAGTCATGTACATGCACCAGAAAAACTATTATATCGGCCACTGCTAGTAGCGGCCTTAGAAATTCAGGAATCTGCCTGGAGTCCTGGTCCCTGTTGGTGGTGGCGGAGAAGGCAGTCAAGCGGCCTGCAGGCAGAGGTGCTGTGTGGGGAGCGATTTAGTCTTGGGGCAGAGAGTCACACGGCAGTGGTGCTCAGCAGAGCTCGAATATTCGAGTAGCTCGAATATTCGAGCTCTTTTTCAGCTATCCGAGCTCGGTATTCGAGCTCCGAATAGCTGTAGCTATTCGAATCGGCTATCCGAGTACACTCGAATAGCCCATTCACTATTCGAGCTATTCGAGCAAACGGCGCTATTCGAGCTCGGTACCGAGCTCGAATAGCGTCATAGCCCAGATTGATGTCCTTAGAGCCAATCAGAGGGCTCCCAGGCCCTCTGACGGCAGCCAATCACAGAGGGGGACCCTGGCCAGCCCCTACCCTATAAATAGCGGCCGCCATGTTCCGTTTCTCCATGCTTGCCTGAGACTTGTACAGAGAGAGAGTTGCTCCTTTGTGCTTTGGCTTAGCAAGTGCTCTATTGTGATCATTTACCTAGCGTTTTTGCTCACCTACACCTGCCATATACACCTATATTGTTGTTAGTTAGATAGACATTGTATTTTAGTTAGTAGCTTGTGTGTTACATTAGAGACAGGCATCTGCTGCAAGCTTACAGGTTTAGGCCTCAGGGGGGCCTTGCCTCTGTGGGCAGCTGTCCTCTGTTTATTTCTCTCATCTATACCAGTATTTCTGCTGTCCTTTACTAATAGTATTGTAGTTATACTGTACTAGGAGTAGGACACTCACTGACTGTCACTGTTTATAGGCTACTAGCTAGCTCCTGCGTGTGTGCACTCACTCACTGTCTGTGTGTACACACACTCTATTTCCTTCTGATTACTGATAGATTATTGTTAGTTAGTTGTACTTACTGTTACTACTTACTCTTACTGTACTAGGAGTCTAGGACACTCAGTCAGACAGTCACTGTGTTCATAGGCTACTAGCTCCTGCGTGCGGTCACTCACTGTCTGAGTGTACACACACCACCCACACTCCATTTCCTTCTGATCGCTGATTGATTATTGTAATTAGTTAGTTGTACTTACTGTTACTACTTACTCTTACTGTACTAGGAGTCTAGGACACTCAGTCACTGTGTTCATAGGCTACTAGCTCCTGCGTGCGGTCACTCACTGTCTGAGTGTACACACACCACCCACACTCCATTTCCTTCTGATTACTGATAGATTATTGTTAGTTAGTTGTACTTACTGTTACTACTTACTCTTACTGTACTAGGAGTCTAGGACACTCAGTCAGACAGTCACTGTGTTCATAGGCTACTAGCTCCTGCGTGCGGTCACTCACTGTCTGAGTGTACACACACCACCCACACTCCATTTCCTTCTGATCGCTGATTGATTATTGTAATTAGTTAGTTGTACTTACTGTTACTACTTACTCTTACTGTACTAGGAGTCTAGGACACTCAGTCACTGTGTTCATAGGCTACTAGCTCCTGCGTGCGGTCACTCACTGTCTGAGTGTACACACACCACCCACACTCCATTTCCTTCTGATCGCTGATTGATTATTGTAATTAGTTAGTTCTACTTACTGTTACTACTTACTCTTACTGTACTAGGAGTCTAGGACACTCAGTCACTGTGTTCATAGGCTACTAGCTCCTGCGTGCGGTCACTCACTGTCTGAGTGTACACACACCACCCACACTCCATTTCCTTCTGATCGCTGATTGATTATTGTAATTAGTTAGTTGTACTTACTGTTACTACTTACTCTTACTGTACTAGGAGTCTAGGACACTCAGTCACTGTGTTCATAGGCTACTAGCTCCTGCGTGCGGTCACTCACTGTCTGAGTGTACACACACCACCCACACTCCATTTCCTTCTGATCGCTGATTGATTATTGTAATTAGTTAGTTGTACTTACTGTTACTACTTACTCTTACTGTACTAGGAGTCTAGGACACTCAGTCACTGTGTTCATAGGCTACTAGCTCCTGCGTGCGGTCACTCACTGTCTGAGTGTACACACACCACCCACACTCCATTTCCTTCTGATCGCTGATTGATTATTGTAATTAGTTAGTTCTACTTACTGTTACTACTTACTCTTACTGTACTAGGAGTCTAGGACACTCAGTCACTGTGTTCAAAGGCTACTAGCTCCTGCGTGCGGTCACTCACTGTCTGAGTGTACACACACCACCCACACTCCATTTCCTTCTGATCGCTGATTGATTATTGTAATTAGTTAGTTCTACTTACTGTTACTACTTACTCTTACTGTACTAGGAGTCTAGGACACTCAGTCACTGTGTTCATAGGCTACTAGCTCCTGCGTGCGTGCACTCACTGTCTGAGTGTACACACACTAAATTTACTTGTGATTACTACTGATTATTGTAACTGCTAGTTGTACTTCCTGACTGTTACTACTTACTTACTGTACTAGGGGACACTCACTCAGTCACCTCACCAACCAACCCACTCCATTAAAGTACCCCACTTTTCACCCGCCCTTTTACAAAACTTTTGTCTATACGCCCAAAACATTTAAGATGTCTGGAAGTGGCGGCCAGCGCGGTTTGGGCAAGGGGAAGGGCAGCAAGGGAATCAGGAGGAGAGGGAGCAGCATTGTGGCAAGCCGCGGCCGCGGGCGCGCCACCATGCACAGTTCCGCAGCAGCAGCAGCAGCGTCAGTGGCTAACATTCCTCCCATAGCCACTGGCCGTGGACGCCTTGGGCGCCGCCCAGCAGGAGCATCTGCAACTCACGCTGCAGAGACACAGCAGCAGCAGCGTGTAGCACCTGCTCCCATTTTCCTCCAGCCGGGTCGGAAACGTCCCATTGAGGAAAAGGATGCAGACACTGTGGTGCAACTCATGACGGAGGATGAGCAGCCCGCCATCAGCTCTGCATCCGAGGCCTCCACCCTCACCACCACCACCACCCCTGTTCGCAGCAGCCGCCCAGCAGGGTCTGGGGAGGAGGCCAGTTCACCGTCACTCGCCGACCTGTCATTCAGCAGTCTTTTGACCCCAGGCATCATGAGTAAATTGTCTGCTGTTGTTGGCGATCTTGAGGAGGAGATGCTGATGGGCACTTTGGGGGATGAGGGATTGGACAGCAAGACTGTGGCGACAGTCAAGCAGCCCATCCATGCATCAGGAGAGGAGTTTGGGGGGTCCTCATCCCAGCAGGACATGTTTCAGGAGGGGGAGGATGATGATGACCCGGTGACAGACAGAGACTGGGTGCCACCACCTCCAGGGGATGTCGTCCTCAGCAGCTCTGAGGAGGAGGAGGAGGATGCTCTTGTGGGCCTTGCAAGGAGGCGCATCATTGCAAGCATTGGCAGCAGCAGTAGGCAGGTCCCACAGCCTGCTGGTGTCTCAGGCTCAGCAGCAGCAGCATCTGCCAGTACCACCACCAGCCGCACCCAAGCCCCCCCCCCAACCACCACAGGGAGACAGGCAGCAGCGCTTCCATGCCGTAGGGGGATGTTTAAGTCACCAATCTGGCGATATTTCACCATGCCCACTGTGTACAGCAAGTACGCCACTTGCAACCACTGTCAGCGGAAGTTGAGCAGAGGTGCAGACCCCTTAAAGTTCTGCACCAGCTCGCTCATCAACCACCTTGCGGCTAAACATTTCCACCAGCATGAGGAGTTCCAGAGGCTGAAGGCATCTGGTGCTGGCAGTGGCACCACACCCATCACTGCACAGCCTTCAGCAGCAGCAGCAGCAGCAACAGCAGCCACCCGCCCTCCTGCTCCTCCAGCAGCACCAGCAGGAGTGCGGAAACGCACTGCTCCTCCCCCCTCTGCAACTCCTGCCGCCGACACTGAGGCCTGTTCTGGCAGCCAGTCCTCAGTGGCCTCCTCCGCTGTGTCTGCTGATTCCCGTGTCAGCAAAAGGCCACGCCAGAGCCTTTTGAGCGAGTCCTTCCAGGGGGTGGTTAGGGCTCTGCCTCCCAGCAGCCGTCGCGTGCGGCAGCTGAACGGCTTGCTGGCACGGGCCATGTGCTCCCAACTCCTGCCGTACACGCTCGTGCAGGAGGGGAGCGACATTCGTGCGCTGCTTGCTTGCGCAGCCCCAGACTGGCAGCTCCCCAGCAGACACTTCTTTGCCCGCAAGGCCATTCCTGCACTGCACCGCTTTGTGATGGCCAATGTGGAGCGAGGGCTGGAGCACGCGGTTGGTGAAAGGGTCCACGTCACCATGGACTCCTGGAGCAGCCGCTTCGGGACAGGCCGCTACCTGTCCTTCACTGTCCACTGGGTCAGCTTGGTGGAAGGGGGTGAGGATGGGAAAGCAGCAGCGGGCACAGCAGCAGCAGCAACACAGTGGGTGGTGCCACCCCGCAGGCTCAGGGGAACTGCAGCAGGTTCCTCCGATCCTCTGCCATCCTCCGGCACACCTGGCCAAACCCCCCGCCTCAGCAGCAGCGTGAAGGCCCGCCACTGCCAAGCGCTGCTGCACTTGGTCAGCCTTGGGAAGACCAAGCTGACGGCAACCCATGTGTTGGCCAAACTCCAGGAGCAGGAGAGGATTTGGCTGACCCCCAGAGGCCTCAGAGTCGGAGAGGTGGTGGCCGACAATGGGGCCAATCTGGTTGCCGCAATAGACAGGGGAAACCTGACCCACATCCCCTGTCTTGCCCACGTGCTGAACCTGGTGGTGCAGAAGTTCCTGCGCACCTACCAGGGGATGGGCGAACTGCTGGAAACGGCAAGGAATGTTGTGCGTCACTTCCGGCGCTCGGCTGCAGCCTGTGCGATCCTGGAAGACGTGCAAAAGGAGCTGGATCTGCCACGCCATCGGCTGATCCTTGACGTTCCGACTCGCTGGAACTCCACCCTGGCGATGTTGGAGCGTCTGGTTGAACAGAGGCGCGCTGTCAAACAGTACCTTGCCCTGGCCACTGTTTCCGCAGCTCAGAGAAGGGACAAGACCAGCAACATCCCGTCCATCGTCCCCGATGATGACTGGAGGCACATGCAGCAGGTGTGCTTTGTGCTGGCTCCCTTCCTGCAGGCCACAAACATGGTGAGCAGGGACCATGCTATGGTCTGCGAGTGGGTGCCCCTGGTTTCTCTGCTGAACAGGGCCCTCGATGCTTTGCTGGAACAGGGAGCGGCAGCCTTGGACCAGCAGGAGCGGCAACCAGCTGCGCAGTCCACCTCTGAGGGGGAGGAGGAGGAGGACTTGGTGGAGGTCCCTGACCTGGCTGCTGATGAGGGGGATCAGCACAGCGCAGCTGAGTTGGTGCGGGGGTGGAGAGAGGATGAGGCGGCAGAGGAGGAGGATGAGGACAGCACTGACGTCGATGTGCCAGCAGACGTGGCCCGCCTCTTCCCAATGGCAGCGCACATGCTGACGTGCCTGCGCAGGGACCCCAGGGTGATCCAGATGAAGCAGAGGGAGGAGATCTGGATCAGCATGATGTTGGACCCACGCCTCAAGGGGAAGTTGAGCCAGTTCCTGCCGCCTGCAGGAGGAGACCCAGCGCAACAAATAAGGAGCTTGCAGCAGGCCCTTGTTGAGCGCTTGGAGGAAGCCTTCCCCCAGCCTTCCGCCCCCACTGTCCAGCAGCCAGCACAGAGGCAGCAGCAGGTGCCTGCATCCAGCAGCAGCAAGCGCCCCACAGACCTGCTGTCTCTCAGCCACGAGCTCTACAGGACTGTAGAGGCTCCGGCAGCAGTGACTAGAGAGGAGATGCATGCAGCAGCATCCTCCTCCGGTCACAGCCAGCGCCTGACCCGCATGGTGGCTGACTACATGGGGTCGTACAGCGGGCTTGACAGCGATGCCCCTGTTGATCCCATGGAGTATTGGGTCAAGCGCATGGAGATCTGGAGCGAGCTGGCGCAGTACGCCCTGGAAGTGCTGTCCTGCCCCCCTTCCAGCGTGCTGTCCGAGCGCTGCTTCAGTGCAGCTGGTGGCGTGGTCACCGAGAAACGCTCACGTCTGTCTCACAAGTCTGTGGACAGACTGACGTTTCTCAAGATGAACCAGGCGTGGGTGGAAGGCGAGTTCCTGGCCCCTGTTGTCGGCGAGAGGGGGACATGAACTGGCTGCCGGAACCATCGTTAATGTGCCTTACCACCCTTTACCACCTCCTGGCTCCTGCTCACTAAGCCAGCCTGGTTCACTTTGACTATTACGTCGCCTGCAGCCACACATTTTACACCTACAGTGGGCTGCTGTGTACTGCCCTTCTGCTGTCTGTCTGTGTTTCCCACTGCCAGGGTACACAGAATTACCTTCTTCTGCTGCCACTCTGCCACCAGCTATTACGTCAAACAATAGCTATATTGGTTGCAAAACCAAAACCAAAAAACCATTAAAAAAAAAAAAAGGTTTAATTTTTCTGAGGTGCCCGGGTTGAAAACTGTGTTGTCCCAGTTGTGTATTGGACACAATGTGGGCTGCACGACCGCTGTCTGGGACCTCCTGTTGTGTTTATTTACAGCCCTGGTATCACCGCTAGGTACCAGGGCTATTATGTCACGCTGCCTACCTGCTGCCACACTCACACTGCTCCTCCACACCTCCTCCTGCTGCTGCTGCTGCTGTCTGTCTGTGTTTTCCACTGCCAGGGTACACAGATGATTTACCTTCTGCTGCCACTCTGCCACCAGCTATTACGTCAAACAATAGCTGCTCGCCTACTCCTCCATTCCTCCTCCTGCTGCTGCTGTCTGTCTGTGTTTCCCACTGCCAGGGTACACAGCATTACCTTCTTCTGCTGCCACTCTGCCACCAGCTATTACGTCAAACAATAGCTATATTGGTTGTAAAACCAAAAACCAAAAAACCATTAAAAAAAAAAAAAGGTTTAATTTTTCTGAGGTGCCCGGGTTGAAAACTGTGTTGTCCCAGTTGTGTATTGGACACAATGTGGGCTGCACGACCGCTGTCTGGGACCTCCTGTTGTGTTTATTTACAGCCCTGGTATCACCGCTAGGTACCAGGGCTATTATGTCACGGCGAGCTGCCTGCCTCATTGACTGCCTGCTGCCACACACTCATCCTCCTCCTCCTGCTGCTGAATTTACCTCCTGCTGTCTTTGTGTTTCCACTGCCAGGGAGCACATACAATGGCGCTTCCAACATGCGTGCGCCCACCAGCTATTTGTTACGCTCAAAAATAGCTGCATTTCTTTAAAAAAAAATTGAAAAGAGAAATACGTGAAGATGATGAAGAAGAAGATGAAAAAGAAGAAGAAGATAAAGAAGAAGAAGATGAAGAAGATGAAGAAGAAGAAGATGAAGAAGAAGATGAAGAAGAAGATGAAGAAGAAGATGAAAAAGAAGATGAAAAAGAAGAAGAAGATGAAGAAGATGAAGAAGAAGAAGATGAAGAAGAAGAAGATGAAGAAGAAGAAGAAGAAGATGAAGAAGATGAAGAAGAAGAAGATGAAGAAGATGAAGAAGAAGAAGAAGATGAAGATGAAGAAGAAGAAGATGAAGAAGAAGAAGAAGAAGAAGATGAAGAAGAAGAAGATGAAGAAGATGAAGATGAAGAAGAAGATGAAGATGAAGATGAAGAAGAAGATGAAGAAGAAGATGATGAAGAAGAAGAAGAAGAAGAAGATGATGAAGAAGAAGAAGAAGAAGAAGAAGAAGAAGAAGAAGAAGATATAGAAGAAGAAGATCTAGAAGAAGAAGAAAGATAAAGAAGAAGAAGAACAAGTATATACAGTAACACTACTGAACAAAATTTAGGACACAACTTCTCTTTCCACATTTTTTTTTAAAGGAACATCCCCACATAATCACTTGCTGTTGTTACTTGGAAAAAAAGATGTTTCTTGCATCATTCACCCTCAAAACAAGTGTTGGAAGCTATTTAAGGCCAATTCGAATAGTCAGCTCGAATAGTGAGCTCGAATACCGACTCGAATAGTGAGCTCGAAGTCCGAGGTCGAATCGAATAGTAAAAATTATTCGACTCGAATATTCGACTGACCTCGAATAATTTACTATTCGAATTCGACCAAACTCGAATTTTAAATAGGGGTATTTGAGCATCACTATCACACGGCATGCAGGCAGAGATGCTGTGTGTGGGGACTGACTTAGTCTTGGGGTGGGCAGTAGCCCTCCGGGATCCATGCCTCATTCATTTTGATAAAGGTGAGGTACTGAACACTTTTGTGACTTAGGCGACTTCTCTTCTCAGGCACAATGCCTCCAGCTGCGCTGAAGGTCCTTTCTGACAGGACTATATTCAAAGAATACAGAGGCGCCCAAAGAATAAAATGACCATACATTAAAATCATAAAATGGGGGGCACATAAAGACTTACCTCCCCAAAAAAGACAGATTGCAAACTGTGCAAAAAAAATCAAACAATTTATTCTTACTCCAAAGATAAAATAGTCTGCAACGCGTTTCGCGGGTCCACAGCCTGCTTCCTCAGGCAACATAAAAGCAGGAGCAACCAATTTGTCCAAATACGGGTTTGGCGCCAAACCCGTATTTGGACAAATTGGTTGCTCCTGCTTTCATGTTGCCTGAGGAAGCGGGCTGTGGACCCATGAAATGCGTTGCAGACTATTTTATCTTTGGAGTAAGAATAAATTGTTTGATTTTTTTGAACAATTTGCAATCTGTCTTTTTTGGGGAGGTAAGTCTTCCAGTACCCCCCATTTTATGATTTTAATGTATGGTCATTTTATTCTTTGGGCGCCACTGTATTCTTTGAGTATATCTGGATCCACTGGTTGGATGGGTGTGATCACCTTCTTTCTACAGAGAGCGACCTTTTAGCCTGAGTGGGGACAGGCCAAAATTCCTCGCAAGCCTGAACAGCGGTTGCCTAGACGCGGCAACCCATACTTGTGAGTAGGATACAATTATTTAAGAAAAGTGGTTGAAATAACTATAATACACTATTGGGGCTCCCGATCTCTTCCTTTTTGTCTCCCCCTTTCTGACAGGACGCTTGAGGCAGGGCAAGACAGAAGTTGGATGGCAAATTGGGACAGCTCTGGCCACAGGTCAAGCCTGCGCACCCAGTAGTCCAAGGGTTCATCGCTGCTCACAGTGTCTACATCCACACTTAAGGCCAGGTAGTCGGCTACCTGCCAGTCCAGGAATCGGTGGAGGGTGGATCCTGAAGGGCTAAGGCGAGGTGTTTGACTAAAGAATGTCCGCATGTCCGACATCACCATGAGATCGCCAGAGCGGCCTGTCCTTGCCTGCATGGACATGGGAGAAGGATTACTGGCAGTGGTACCTTTATTGCGTTGTGCTGTGACATCACCCTTAAACGCATTGTAAAGCATAGTTGCCAGCTTGTTCTGCATGTCCTGCATCCTTTCTGCCTTCAGGTGAGTTGGTAACATGTCCACCACTTTGTGCCTATACCGAGGGTCTAGTAGCGTGGCCACCCAGTAATTGTCATTCCCTTTAAGTTTTTTTATACGGGGGTCCCTCAACAGGCTGGACAGCATGAAAGACGCCATCTGCACAAAGTTGGATGCAGACGTACTATCCATCTCCTCTTGCTCTTCCTCAGTGACGTCAGGTAAGTCCTCCTCCTCCCCCAGCCACGAACAATACCACAGGAACGTTGAGCAGCACAAGCCCCCTGCGACACCTGCTGTGGTTGTTCTGCCGCCGCCTCCTCCTTCAAAGAAACACCTTCCTCATCATCCGAGTCTGACTCCTCTTCCCCACACGACTCTTCCTCCTCTTCCTCCTCCCCCCTCTGTGCTGCTGCAGGTGTTGAGGAAACATCTGGTTCTGATGAGAATTGATCCCACAACGCTTACTCCCGTAACTGTTCCTGTTCACGCTCCTCCACAGCTTGATCCACCACTCTACGCACGGCACAATCCAGGAAGTAAGCGTACGGGATCAAGTCGCAGATGGTGCCTTCACTGCGACTCACCAGGTTGTTCACCTCCTCAAACGGCCGCATGAGCCTGCATGCATTTTGCATGAGTGTCCAGTTGTTGGGCCAGAACATCCCCATCTCCCCAGACTGTGTTCTTCTACTGTAGTTGTAGAGGCACTGGGTGACGGCTTTCTCCTGTTCTAGCAGGCGAGAGAACATAAGGAGTTTTGAATTCCGGTGAGTCGAGCTATTGCAAATCAGGCGTCTCACCGGCAACTTGTTTCTCCACTGAATATCGGAAAAGCGTGCCATGGCCATGTAAGACTGTCTGAAATGCCCACACAACTTCCTGGCCTGCAGCAGGACGTCCTCTAAGCCTGGGTACTTTGAGACAAATCTTTGAATGACTAGATTCAGTACATGTGCCATACAGGGTACGTGTCAGCTTTCTCAAATTCAAAGTGGAAATGAGATTGCTGCCGTTGTCACACACCACATTGCCGATCTCCAGCTGGTGCGGGGTCAGCCACTGATCCACCTGATTGTTAAGAGCAGCCAGGAGAGCTGCTCCAGTGCGACTCTCCGCTTTGAGGCAAGACATGTCTAAGATGGCGTGACACCGTTGTACCTGGCATGCAGCATAGGCCCTGGGGAGCTGGGGCTGTGTAGCTGGAGAGGAGATCGCAGCACCAGTAGAGTTGGACTGCCCCTCAGCCAAGGAGGAGGAGGATGACGACAGTGAAGAGGATGGAGCAGGAGGAGAGAAGGTGGCAGGAGGCCTGCCTGCAAGCCGTGGAGGTGTCACAAGTTGGTCTGCTGCACAGCCACGTAGTCCCTGCTTGCCATCGTTCACCAGGTCGACCCAATGGGCTGTGTAAGTAATGTACCTGCCCTGACCGTGCTTGGCAGACCAGGCATCCGTGGTCAGGTGGACCCTTGACCCAACGCTGTGTGCCAGAGATGACACCACTTGCCTCTCAACTTCACGGTACAGTTTGGGTTACGCCTTTTTAGAGAAATAATCTCCACCAGCTGGTATGGTAACAGCTGGCGATCTAACACTCCCGCCAAGCCAGCTCTCAGACGCCGGGCAAGGGGGTGACTGGCAGAAATTGGCTTCTTCCGCTCAAAGATTTCCCTCACAGACACCTGGCTGCTGTGGGCAGAGGAGCAGGAACTGCTCAAGGTCAGAGGCAGAGTGGAGGAGGGTGGCTGTGAAGGTGCAAGGGAGAAAGCGGCTAAAGATGTTGCACCTGAAGGAGGACGAGGAGAAGGAGGGTGGCTTTTCTTTTGTGTGCTGCTTTTGCTCAGGTGCTGTTCCCATTGCAGTTTGTGTCTTTTCTCCATGTGCCTTCGTAAGGCAGTTGTCCCTACCTGGGTGTTGGCCTTTCCACGGCTCAATTTTTGGAGGCAGAGAGAACAGATGGTATTGCTCTGATCTATGGCAGACACATTAAAACATTTCCAAACCGCTGAGCCCCTCTGGGGTGATGGCACTATGGTGGCATCAGCAGCTGATGTTGAAGGGCATGTTGGCTGGCTGTCCAGAGGTGGCGATACATGGCGCTGGACACTGCCACCAGCTGTTTCTGATGACGAGCTCCCCCTGCTTCTTTCAGGAACTTATCTCCTCCTACTCCTCTCTGACTCCCCCTCTGAACTGTCCCCCTGTTCATCTCTATTGGAAACATACGTGGCATCCGTATCATCATACGGATGCACATTGTAATACCCATCACTGCATATACCTACCTGTTGTTCACAGTGCACCCACCTACCTACGTGAGCACACGCAGTGTCACTGTGCCTGTCTGGTACCTGTCTGTGTGTGACAGGTGCACATTGTAATACCCATCACTGCATATACCTACCTGTTGTTCACAGTGCACCCACCTACCTATGTGAGCGCACGCAGTGTCACTGTGCCTGTCCGGTACCTGTCCGTATCATCTTAATCATCCTGCCTAGCTTCACTTGCCTCAGACACCTCCAAAACTGCACCAACAGCAGGTACTTCATCCTCCTCCTCCTCACACGCTACGTCCATAGTGTCACCTAAGTCAGACATATGAGGTGGTGTAACTTGCTTAGCGCCTTCAACTGGTTGTAACGATAATGGCTGTGCATCAGTGATTTCCCCACCAAATAACTCCTGTGAACTGTCAAATGCAGCAGATGTGGTGCTTGTAGTTGTGCTGGTGGCTGCGGAAGATGAGGTGTTCTGTGTTAAATAGTCAAGCACGTCCTGACAATCTAGGGAGTTGATGGGACGTGCCTTCTTCTGAGCACTGTACTGATCCAGGGCTGCACGAAATCACATCAGCATGACCTCACACAGACCTGCTGGGTGGCCTTCCTCTGGGTCTGCCTCTACCTCTCCCTCCACCTGTTTTGTCCGTTTTGTCCATATCGGGGGGGATGACGTGAAAGGTATGCACTGACTTGACTAATACAATATGCAGTCACAAAGGTGCAGTTAACAGGTATAAAAATAAAAATGTTATGTCGCCGCGCTGTAATTCAATATGAAACAGTTCCACTTAATTGGCAGCAAGGTAATTAATTGGGGTTTTACACTCTCATCCCCTTCAAGCAATATATGAGAAAAATATATATAATACCTGCGCCTTTACATATCAATTATGCAATTTGGAGTTAATAAAATGTAAATTTATTCAAAATACACCAGTAGTCTTAAAAGTTAATCTCAATAGATCCCACACATAAATTCATACCTATTCAATAATTGCACTAATCAATACTGGCCAGTATCAAAGAACTTGCTGTGCACTGCAGTGCTAAAATATGAAAAAATGACTAAAAAATGCCTAAAAAATGCCTAGAAAATGACTGAAGTCTCTTCCCTTGCTGACATACAGCTTCTTCTGAGAGTAATCAGTTTGGTATTATATAGTTCGCTGACATACAACTTCTTCTAAAAATGATCAGTTGTTCCAATGGTAGGGTTAAGGAAGATGAAAGATGAAAAAATGACTAAAAAATGCCTAGAAAATGACTAAAAAATGCCTAAAAAATGCCTAGAAAATGACTGAAGTTTCTTCCCTTGCTGGCATACAGCTTCTTCTGAGAGTAATCAGTTTGGTATTATAATTCGCTGACATGCAACTTCTTCTAAAAATGATCAGTTGTTCCAATGGTAGGGTTAAGGCTTTTGATAGCCCACACACTCACGGTTCCGTTGCTTAGCTTGGATATCCAAGCTAAGCAACGGAACCGTGAGTGTGTGGGCTATCAAAAGCCTTAACCCTACCATTGGAACAACTGATCATTTTTAGAAGAAGTTGCATGTCAGCGAATTATAATACCAAACTGATTACTCTCAGAAGAAGCTGTATGCCAGCAAGGGAAGAAACTTCAGTCATTTTCTAGGCATTTTTTAGGCATTTTTTAGTCATTTTCTAGGCATTTTTTAGTCATTTTTTCATCTTTCATCTTCCTTAACCCTACCATTGGAACAACTGATCATTTTTAGAAGAAGTTGTATGTCAGCGAACTATATAATACCAAACTGATTACTCTCAGAAGAAGCTGTATGTCAGCAAGGGAAGAGACTTCAGTCATTTTCTAGGCATTTTTTAGGCATTTTTTAGTCATTTTTTCATATTTTAGCACTGCAGTGCACAGCAAGTTCTTTGATACTGGCCAGTATTGATTAGTGCAATTATTGAATAGGTATGAATTTATGTGTGGGATCTATTGAGATTAACTTTTAAGACTACTGGTGTATTTTGAATAAATTTACATTTTATTAACTCCAAATTGCATAATTGATATGTAAAGGCGCAGGTATTATATATATTTTTCTCAGTTAACAGGTATGCATGGAGTGGTATATCACATTGCGTGCACTCACGTAGGTAGGTGGGTGCACTGAACACAACAGGTAGGTATATGCAGTGATGGGTATTACAAATGTGCACCTGTCACACACACACAGGTACCGAGCAGGTATAGTGACACTGCGTGTGCTCACGTAGGTAGATGGGTGCACTGAAGTGAACAACAGGTAGTAGGTGTATGCAGTGATGAGTATTACAATGTGCACCTGTCACACACAGAGAGGTACCGGACAGGCACAGTGACACTGCGTGCGCTCACATAGGTAGGTGGGTGCACTGAACACAACAGGTAGGTATATACAGAGATGGGTATTACAAATGTGCACCAGTCACACATAGACAGGTACCGGACAGGCACAGTGACACTGCGTGCGCTCACGTAGGTAAGTGGGTGCACTGTGAACAACAGGTAGGTGTATGCAGTGATGGGTATTACAATGTGTATCTGTCACACACAGACAGGTACCGGACAGGCACAGTGACACTGTGTGCACTCACATAGGTAGGTGGGTGCACTGTGAACAACAGGTAGGTATATGCAGTGATGGGCATTACAATGTGCACCTGGCACTGGCACAGTAGTATTTATACCACCAAGGGGCCAAAGGCCAGCTGCGTCTGACTGACAGGGCTGTATATAATGCAAGTGGGCCATACAAAAAAAATAGATAACAAGAATAAGATTAGCTCTCAAAAGAGCTGTTGAGGGGTGCTTTTTTAGCAATAAAAATCAGCAAGGAGCAAGCTAAGAAGCCTACAAAAACCTAACTAAGCTTTCCCTATAGGTTTCTGCACAGCAGCTCTCCCGTCTCTAATTAATGCAGGCACACGAGTGAGTGAAAAGCCTGATGCTGCCTGCCTTTTATAAAGGGGGGAGTGGCTCCAGGAGGGAGTGTAGCCTGATTGGCTACAATGTGCCTGCTGACTGTGATGTAGAGGGTCAAAGTTGACCCTAATGATGTAGTATAGGAGGTGAATCGAACCGCCATAAAGTTATAGCTAGCTACCTATACTGGGGGACACCTACAGCTGACTACCTATACTGGGGACTACTATGGCTGGCTACCTATACTGGAAGCACCCATACCTGACTACCTATATACTGGGGGCGTAGTATGGGTTTGCGAGTCCACGGGGTGGGGGACCCCTAATTTTTACAACCTCGCCCTGGGTGCAATTTAGCATAGAAACTGTCTTGCTTACATACTTTCCATTCAGAATGGCAGAAAGATATCCAAACTAAAACCTTCCTGATTTCATGTCGCTGCATGATGGCGCCTATTCACCACCATATGTGACCCCAGCACAAGCAGATGATGCAAGCAAGAAGACAAACGATCGTGAATACCTGGGTTGTGACCTATCATGCTGCAGCTGCAGCCAAAAAGATCCCAGCTGCTGACTTTCAGTTCCAACTGTGTAGCAGAGCTCTACCACCCCTGACTGCTCTAAAACAGCCACACAACCCACATATTGCCAGGTGCTTCAGCTGCTCAGTAATGCACATGCTCTGTCTTGTCTGTCCTGCAGGTTTCATGGGGAGATATCTGGCTCAATCTTAACAGATGGGGAAGGCTTTCCATGGAGGTGAACAGGCATCCAAGATGGTGTTGGGATGCTCAATGTGCAGCCAGAGCCTGGAGAGAGGCTCTCAGACTGGTGAGTGGGGCACAGCATGAAAGAGGAGGCTGACCAGGCCCTACACAAAACATACTCCCAGAAAAATAGTGGAGGCAGCTGTGAAGAAGATTACACTTGCTGGAAGTGGAGAAAGAGCAGATGGAGGACTCAAAGGGTTATTGTAAGGTAGCCTTGCAACAACAATATGTGTGCATTACCAAGGTGAACATCAGGCTGAGCCTCACTCATCTGGCATCACCAAGCTGAACCTGAATCATCTGGTTAGTGTAGGGTAGTTAGCATAGCTGGTAGGTTATGGAGTTAATGTAGGGTAAGGTAGTTAGTGTAGATGTGGGGCAGCAGGTATAGACAGCTTGGGAGCAGAAGCTGCATAAGATGCCCTTGTACCATGGGCACATCAGGTTTAGTATATTTTATTTTTTCCCTGTTTTTGTCCTCTAAACCTAGGTGCTTCTTATGGGGGGCGTGTCTTTTTTCCCAAAAATATGGTACTCATATTTTTCCCTGTAGCAAGCTTTAGGTGAGGAAAGCAAAGGGAACTTAAGAATACAAATCACTGAACATATTAGAGGCAGAGTATCTTTTTATAATAAACGCTATATGGCAGAGCATTATCTTTTATATCAAGCTCCTTCATCTAAAGGATTGTTTTCTAAATGTATTTATGAGCTTAATATTTTTCACGTAGAGGTGATTATGAGATATTATTATTGAGATAACAATGTATGTGGATGTAGAAGCTGGGCACCTTGACTCCAGCTGGCCTTAATGCAGAACTAAATCTGTCAGAGTTCTTGTAATGCATGTCTAATAACGTATTCAAAAGATCCTTAACAGGGATAACTGTGTTATGCATTAATTAACTGCAATCTTATCCACCAATGTGTTTGTTAACAGTGTCTATCATAAGCCACTTATTCTCTCTCTTTTCTTTAAGTAGCTTTAAAAAGCATTTGAATGATGCTGTCTATAGATCAACAAGTCTCCCTAGTGTATTATTGAATAGCTTGTAGTGAGCAATGCACAGTTGGTATTCTAGTAGATACGTTGTACCATTTTTGTAATACGTATTAAATGTATCTGCCGAAATATCATCTTCAAATAGTAATCCTGGCAGAAAAATGGTTGCTTACCCTGGTTAAACCTTTGCACAGCTTAAAGTAAACCTGTGTCCATATATTTATAGTATGAATGAAGCCGGCACCATCCAGTTGTATTATTTGCTCTTTTATTGCTCAAAGCATTGGAACAGCAGTCAAAACGACGTTTCAAATCTAAACGCTTCTTTCTCAAGCTCTTCTGGTCATTACAAACGAAAAACTGACAAACACGCATATTATATAGTAACATGGATAAACAGTGAGCCAATCAGCTTATTCCTAACCTCTCATCCAATGACATCAGGCCCCGCCTAGCCGGACCTGATGGAGATCTATGTGGCTCACCTCCTATTGGACCATTCAAAGTGGGGTCCTGCCACTCTCTCACATCACAGCACTGGCTGCAGCGGCAAATATCTCCCCATTGCCTGGCAGCATGCTGCAGTCTCCGCCCATGGGGACCTCATGGGGAACTGATCGCACTACGTGGGGAGGAGGTGGGACAAAGTCCCATCCACTCCCCTTCTGCCTGGCAACTAGTAACGTGTGTGGCGAGAACCACCGCCGCATGTCACACTGGATGTAAACAAAGGGGGAGGATCCGCTCGCCTGGGAGCAAATGAAAGAGACATGTTACCTAAACTGTCATTGAAACACATAACAGACAAAAGCAATGTATTAATATTATAGTGCACATACTTGGATCTAATACAAACATTGTTTAAAACATCTGAGCAAGGGGACATATAGGAGAAGGGGCACAAGCACAAAGGATTAGATTGTGATTTAAAGAGACAGTAAACCACCTATATTTTGCTGGTATGCGGTATATGGTAAATAAAAATTTTAATATAATATCACTTTTGGGGCAAAACAAAAGTAAATAAATAAATAAAAGAAAGAAAAAGAAAGAAAAAAGGAATATTTGTCAGTTTTTAGTTTGTAATGACCAGCAGAGCTTGAGAAAGAAGCGTTTAGCCTCGTAACGTCGCTTTGACTGCTGTTCCAATGCTTTGAGCAATAAAAAAAGCAAATAATACAACTGGATGGTGCCGGTTTCATTTGTTCTATTGACATATTGATGTGGAGTGTTGCTGGATCTGCTGAGGCACATCGTTTGTCTACTCAGAGGTGTGCTCCACTACTCTTCTCTATATTTATAGTATGACAATTAGGCCTGAGTTGTAGATTGTGCCCTTCCCTTCTTCCCTGACTAAGTTGTTCTCATTGGACAGCTATCACCAATTCTTGACATGAGATATTGGTGGCAGGATAAGTGGGCACTGGTCTTCAGTCAGCTTGGGATAGCTCTTCTAGTGAGAAAGATAAACCTTTATCACAGACAGCTCTGTATATAGAGAGTATTTAACTCCAATCTGATATGCACCATTGGGAAAAAAAAGACATGCAAGTCCCCATCCTCGGGACTACAAGTCAATCTGCAATACATAGATCCACAGGTACCTACCCCAACTAAAAATCATTATTCCAAAAGTCATAAAGGGGTTCAAGACATTAAATCAGCTGCACAAAATGCTCCCAAAAGATGACACGTAAGAGTTTATAACAACTTTTAAAAGAACATGTAAGCCAGTGCAGGGCCTTCTTTTACCAGACTCCCTGGCACGGTAGTTACAGAGAGCCCATATTCGCATAATCGAATGGAACCAATGACAGTTATGCTGGGAATACACGGTTCGTTTTTGCCTTCGTTTAAACCTTCGATTCGTTCGGTAAACGAATCGAGTGTTGAAAACGTATGTGAAAATAGTCATAATCTCATTATAGTTTCGATTAATAGACCCCAAAAACGAACGACTAGTGATCGAACATGTTTGATATTATCTCTCTTTATCCATCTAATCGAGCCATTGGTAGGCTTGATGGCTGTTCAGATCGATTATATATTCGTTTATGCTAGTCCGTCCCTGTAAAAAGGGATTTTCGTTTCGTTTCTTTGCAGCCTTCGATCATTGGAAAAACGAAACCATCAGAATCGGAAAAAAAAACGAAACCGTGGGTGGTGATATTAACCGTATGACTGATTATTTCGGGATCGAAAAGGACAAAAGGCACAATCGAAACAAAGGTTTAAACGAAGGCAAAAACGAACCGTGTATTCCCAGCATTAGTTGTTTAAGTAAACTAAAAGAAGTAGACCAGGTAGAGAAATAGCCAATCAAAATGTCCAGGAAAAAATCCAGTCGAAATCAAAATGTAAGGCACAATCTAAAAAGGAAAGCAATCAATCAAATTTCAAAGTATGTAGTGGAGAATAGGCAGCTACACCAGCTAGCAACAGCAACCAATAGAAAGCATCAGATTGTTACTGCGAGCAAAGGATCAAGCAACAGCAGGGCTGCCGATATTTTGTGGCAATGCAACACCACAATACTACATATAATTTGCTCTCTTTCAGCTGCCTAAAATAAATCAAACTCCCCAGCAGTGTATAGGGGTCTGACAAGATAGAAAGAAACATCAAATCACAAATGTATAAATGCTCTCAAAAATAAACAACCAAAAATAGGACAAAATGGCGATCAAAACCATGCGACCAAAAAAAAAGAAAAAAAAAAACACTAACACATATAAGTGACATAAAAGGTTCTACTTGATCTGTCAGCCTCTCTACAAACTATTATACTAAAAGCTATTGGGATCAAAAAGTCACCACATATATACACAGCTGTGTTGTGTTGTGTATATATGTGACTTTTTGATCTCAATAGCTTTTAGTATAATGGGAGTGTTTGATGCAGTTGATATGAAGATTGTATTTTCACCCTTTTATTAATTTTTGAATCAAGAAAACGTTCAAATGGTGCAGGTGTCTGTGGATCTTTGGAGAATTGTTATGCTTCTTTAACATAGAAATCAACTTTATTTGCAAATCAGCAGTGTACATACAATGGCTGGAAGGAGGATAACATTGTAGGAGAGCCAGCACTTTTGTCACATACATCGAGGATCAGCAAAATAAGTCCTGCAGAGTGCTGCAGCAGGAACTATACTAATGATTGGACAGATATTATCCACCTCAGCAGATTATTGAAAGGGAGACCATTGACATTGGAGGACACCTGCACTCTTGTTATATTGTCACCTGGGAAAACTAATTTCTGCACAACAACAAATGTAGTATATGCATGTAACTAATATGTCGGCAGCGCTGCGTAATATGTCAGCACTATATAAATACTAAATAATAATAATAATAATAATTATCTCACTTTGGTGATGTGTTGAAAAGTTTACATAATGGTATATGTGGCCATACACGTAACGAAATGTATGCTGCAAATGGTGCCTGATCAACCAATTTCTGGCTAAATTGGTCAAATTATTTGATCACAATGGACAGAAGATATTGCTTGATCAGCATCAGGTCAGGAGCATGGTGGTAGTGGCACTCAGTTGCAGGACAACCTGAAGAGTGTTGGCGGAAGAGGAACTTACACCCACATGTTTGCCGATGTGTGTCTTCCCTCCCTGTGCCTTCTCTCCATCACCTGTGTCCTGTGACAAACACTAGAGGCCAAACACAAGAGGCTCCGCAAGTACATAGTCGTGTAAGGTTGGTTCTTCCAGGCCTCTAGTGTTCAGCCTCTAGTGTTTGTCACAGGAAACAAGAACAAAGAGAAGAGACAGGGAAGAGCACCCAATGGCGATGGAGAGAAGTCACATGTTAGTGGAAAGGTGAGTGTAAGCTCCACTAATAACTCTCGACATGGGGGTGGAGCACATACATGGGGTGGCCTGGCAGGAAGTGCATGGCTCCACATATTATGCATTTCATGCTGATATCAATTGAAAATCTGTGTACAGTATGTGGAAGGATTAAATCTCTCTCAGATCAGATTTGATCTGGGAGGGATATATCTGATGACTAAATCTGGTGGCTATCTATTAGTGTATGGCCACCTTAAAGAACAAGCGACACCCATGCTAACCTAGAAATAAAAAACACATATATAAGTAGATAAATACTAGTTCTACTTACATAACAGATGTAGGGCTTGATTCACAAAGCAGTGCTAACCTACTTAGCACGTCTAAAGTCTTTAGGCGCGCTAACCAGGGTGCTAAGTAGGTTAGCACCGGATTTCTCAATGAGATCTCGCGCAAAGTTTTGTGCGCAAAGTTTTACGCGCGCAAAGTCCTATACGCACGCTAAGTCCCATAGGCTTTAATGGGCACTTTGCGCGGAGCGCCCTGCGCTCTGTGCAGTGTGTGCGTAAAGTTTTACGCACGTAAAGTTTTACACGCATAAAGTTTTGTGCGCGAAAAGCTTGTTTAGACGTGCTAAGGGGGTTTTCACAGGCGTGCTAACAGTTAGCACCGCTTTGTGAATCATGCCCGTATTGTGCTATCCACGTAATGATTCCTGTGAATTTTATAAAGGAAAAGCAGAGAATCCTACTCTAGGCAGTGGCCATCTTGCCAAGCTTAATGCTGGCATCCTATCCTCCCTGACTCTTGTTTTTCCCCCTCCCTTTTCTTGCTCATTGTGTATTCATTAGCTGCCCTCCTCCCAGAGTCTTTTTTTTTATTTACACATCCAATCACTGAGTCACCTCAGCCTTGCTTGTAAACACAAGTGATCAGCTAGGCAGGGAAACAAATTGAAGAGGAGGAACATATTATAGATAAAAAGAACTCCCAGCATTCAAAAGAACTCCCAGCATTCAACTTTTTGGCACTGTTTGGCACTAGGGCCAGTGCTCCTAAAGTATGTGATAACTTCAAACCATAACAACAGAAAAAGTTAGAAGCCCATGCAAACTTAAAGCGGTGTTGTCACCATAAAAATCAAATTTCAACAGCAACTGGTCTGAGTACCAGTTGCTGTTGAAATTTGCTTTTTATGGTGACAATACCGCTTTAAGTTTGCATGGGCTTCTAACATTAGTTCAGTTTCAGTTTATGCTCAGTTTAACATCAGTTCATGTTTCACCTACACTGGGGCGCAGAAAGCTAGAGTGGATTTGAACTCAACATAAAAAAAGCTGATGTGAACTTAATGTCCAACTAAACTCAAAGCCTATGTACAATGCACAGATGAAGTGAATAGGTGGCAGTGGTTCTTCCAGAAAACCAGCACATTTTCATCCCTGAGCAACAAAGCCAAATAATACACTGACTAGACCTGACTAACCCATATAACAGAGGATGACCTAATTCCAAATCAAATGCCTGTGAAATCATCTTGCATGCTTTTGAATATGTATTCATCTCTTCAGCTATGCACTGTATATTCCAATCAAGTATTAGGTCTACTATCAAGGCAGAGAGATAACCGCACTGAAGCTGTAACAGAACAATAGCATTTATGGACATGTTTTTCATTTTGCTTCAACTGGTTTAATGGGGACATGAATTTAATGTGGATTATCAAACTTAATATCTAGTGCAACATTTCACACAGGATTTTTTTATATTAACATATTAACATCATCAGTCCATGGCTTTTCACTTTGTTAACTGTACTTTTCTAAGTGTTGCTGCTCAATGTACAAATTTAGATTCTTGGTTCTTAAACTGTAGTCTGGACACACTAAGCTTGGCATGCATGTACCTGATGTCCCTCAACATGAGCTGTAATGCGAATATTTCTGGTCAATTCACATCATTTAGTGACATTAACAAAAAGAAATGTACTACCTCAAGTTACAAGGAAAATATACATTTTGTATGGAATTAATTTTTATTTTACTAAAAAAAAAAAAAAAAAGTTTAGTTTTATATTACCAGACACTATTTGTTTTTTTTTGGATAAGGAGTCATTATGGTTGTCTCCAGTATCTGAGACTTCGTTTAAAGGACACGGTGCACCTGGTGCTCCTAAGGTAAACAAATTAACCTCCCCCTGGGGGGGGAGGACGTCACGACACTGTGTGGGGGGGGGACGACACTGTGCATTTACAATATGTGGGTTTTCATCTTTATTGTCCTGGTCAGGGCCGCCATCAGAAATTTTGGGACCGCTCACACATCATCAGGCCTGGGCCCCACTCCCTGGGTCCACCACTGGTTGCTGTGCCCGCCCACTAGCCACCCCACCCCAGTGTCCGTGCGCAAAGTGTGCATGGCTCCGACACTAAAGAAAGCAGCATGCACAGCGTGATGTGGCAAAAAGTGGGCGTGACCATGGCATGTTGTGGGTGGAAGCAAATACTAGCAAAATACAGGTAGTCCCTGGTTAACAAATGAGATAGAGACTTTTAAGTCAGTTCTTGTCCTTTATCCGTTCTCTTTTGTCCCTCTCTTTTCTTACTGTACCTGTTTTGTCCCACTCTGTCTCACCTCAGTTTGTGCCTCTTTTGTGTCCCTCTGTGTGACCTCATGTTCCCATCTCATCTCTTTTCTCCCTGAGCCTCTTTTGTCCGCCTCTTTTCCTGCTGTACCTCTTATCCCTGTGTAACCTCTTGTCCTCTTCTGTCGCAACTTGCCCCCCTGCTCTAGCCAGGTATAGGTTCCCCCAGTATAGGTATCCAGGCATAGATACCTCAGTATAGGTAGCCAGCTATAGGTGATGCCCCAGTATAGGAAGCCTTGCGTAGATTCCCCCAGTATAGGTAGGCGTTTATAGCTGGTGCCCCAGTATAGGCCAGCAAGATACATGTGCCCCAGTATAGGTAGCCAAGTATAGGTGGTGCCCCAGTATAGGTATCCAGGTATAGGTGGTGGCCAAGTATAGGTAACCTGTTGCCAGATATAGGTGGTGCCCTGGTATAGAAAGTCCGCTGTAGTGGGCTCACTCATCTGCTCCCCACGTTCAAGTGCTGATGTCACTCTTCTCAGTGCTGGAATGCAGTGTGCTGGTTAGTGAGCCGCAGGCCCACAGCCAGCACATGCGACCCTTCCAGCGCTTTGAGGAGGGGGGCAGGGCCCCCAGAAGCCCCCAGAAGACCTGGGCCCCTCACTGCAGTGTCAGTTGTCCCCCACTGATGGCTGCCCTGGTCCTGGTACCAAAGTACCTGCAGCTCAAACTAGCCACGGTGAGGTCACTTGCCCCCAGCCACCACAGTGACTGCGGTTATCTACTATCAAGGCAGAGAGATAACCGCACTGAAGCTGTAACAGAACAATAGCATTTATGGACATGTTTTTCATTTTGCTTCAACTGGTTTAATGGGGACATGAATTTAATGTGGATTATCAAACTTAATATCTAGTGCAACATTTCACACAGGATTTTTTTATATTAACATATTAACATCATCAGTCCATGGCTTTTCACTTTGTTAACTGTACTTTTCTGAGTGTTGCTGCACAATGTACAAATTTAGATTCTTGGTTCTTAAACTGTAGTCTGGACACAGCTGCACAGCTGCCAGGCTAAGCTTGGCATGCATGTACCTGATGTCCCTCAACATGAGCTGTGATGCGAATATTTCTGGTCAATTCACATCATTTAGTGACATTAACAAAAAGAAATGTACTACCTCCTGTGAACGTGCCCCCACCGCGCTCCCATCCCCAGTTAGGAGAGTGAGATGGGGAAGTACAGAACTGTAAGTAAATGCAAAGTACATTTTTGCTTTCATAAAGCCTGAGGCAAAGGCAAATTTTTTCCATGTCTGAAATTGAACTCTAGTAATCCATTGTTTAAGGATAGCATGCAGGGCCATGCAAGTCATTCTTTTTTACTGCTGGTTTATGGCACACAGACAAGACACAGAAATTTATATTGTGCTTTTCTCTGATGGAATCAAAGTGCTAGAGCTACAGCCACTAGGGCGCTCTCTATAGGAGGTAGCAGTGTTGGGAGTCTTGCCTGCGGCCTCCTCACTGAATAGGTGCTGGCTTAGGGCTGGTTCAGACGGACGTTCGGAGGCGTTGCATTCGTTGGCGTCGCGGTGGTGATGCGTTCGGGCTTTCAGCAGCATTCGCATTGCGTTCGGATGTGGTTGTGTTTTTTCTTCCCCTAGGGGAACATTACCCATCGCAGTTAACTGCCCCTGGAAGCTACATGTAGCTTCCAGGGGCTCCTTGAATGCCAGGGAAAATCGGGACCCAAACACCGCGTTCGTGTAAACGCACATAAAAGCTTGGTACAAACGCTCCCATTCAATTGAATGGGAGCGTTTAGCGCCAAGCCCCGAATGCTGGCGGTAAACGCTGCACAAGTGTCCGTCTGAACCAGCCCTTACTGAACAGGAAGAGCAGAGATTCTGACCCTCTCCTGTGTCAGAGGCAGAGTCCTTAAAGAGAACCTGAGATGAAGGATGTAAAAGAATTTATACTTACCTGGGTCTTCTTCCAGCCCCATGGCCACCGTTGCATCCCTCGCTGTCCTCCAGGGTGGCTCCATTCACCTGCTATCAGCCCCGGTAATCCTCTTTAAGTTACGTCAGTCTGGCTCTTCTGCTCATTTGCAGCCAGGCTGTTTGTGCCCATCATATTCTCAGGGCCTGTGCAGGTGGTACTGCGCAGGCGCAGCACTCTCCTGGCAGACAAACAGAGCCATCTGGGAGGACAGGGAGGGAGGCCACAGTGGTCATTGGGCTGGAGCAAGCCCCAGGTAAGTATCAATTCTTTTACATCTTTTGTCTCAGGCAGTAGCGTAGCTAAGGAGATGTGGGCCCTGATGCAAGTTTTACATTGGGCCCCCCCAAGCACTCTATACATAATAATTGATACAGCGCACCAAAAACCTGCCAAGGACAACCACAGTGTCAGATGTGCAAGAAGGGGATGGGGAACAGTTTGTTAATGATTACTACTATTCAAAGTATCTATAGAAGTGATTATTATGAGCACAGGACCAATAGAGAGCTAATACTGCAGTTGAGGGGGGCCCTTCAGACCCCAATGCGGTCACAACCTCTGCAACCCATATTGCTACGCCCCTGGTCTCAGGTTACCTTTTAACCAGTACACTATCCGGCCACCACCAATAAAAATATTAAGCATGCTATAAAATAGCAGTTACAATATTCACTCTATAGTGCTCACACCTGGGGATTGCAATGTATTGCTATCCCTTCAACCGTTATAAAAGGACACACTAATATCAATCAAGCGGCCTACAAATAAAACAAATACATGTATCCACTAAAACTCCTGACATATACTGTATGGGCTAAACAGAAACGCTAGCACAAAATTATCCCTATTCAGTATATTGCACGTATAGTTCTCTGTAAACAGCGAAAATATCACTATTAAATATACTGCATATATGAGTCTCTGTAATCAATAACAACTGGTTTGTTTGAAGTCACAGGCGGAGTCTCGCCTCCTCTTAAATGCTTTCCAATAACTTCATTAAGCGCTGAACAGTTTTTATATAGTGCCTTCACCAACACTTGTATATTTAACGACTCACCGAGTCTTTTGGACCACTATTACAATGGTCTTGTGCACATGGGGGGCATTCATGGGCTCCGCTCGCTACTTGATCAATAAGGAACTCCGCATCCGGTGGCTTCTCTGTTCAGTACTTGTCAAGTTACCTCAGAGTAATAATAGTGATCATAGTGCAATATGTTTCTTTAAAACAAATCTTTGTTCTAAAATGCACTTACATTCTTGTGGCAGGGCAGTAGAGCCAGGGCCAGATTTAGTCCATGGCCTAGGGCACCACAGGAGCAAGGGCACCAAAGCAGCAGATTAACTGGTGCAACATTTGCAAGCTTGCAAATGCTGCAATGCAGGGAGATCAGGCAAAGCGCCTTACCGCGGTACTCTGCTGCTATGTGTAAAAGAATAGGAAAATGGGCACCCACACAGCAAATAACCTCAAAAACCAGGTGGTCTATGCTACCTTAAAAGATCAAAAAATAGTAACATGCGTTATAAATTCCCACATGCACCATGTCAGTATAGGTAAGTAGCAATTGTATAAAGATCAACTGACTCTTGGGTGCATGTAGGAATAACTTTATTTATAGAAACCTCAATATCAATATCAAAAACATCAACTGGATAAAACCATACACATAGTATATTACATTATATTACCCCCAAATATCAAAACCATCCCCCCCTAAAACATAACAAAACCCTATGGAGAGGCCATCTCACTAACACCCCAAATTGCACAGAAAACGAGCTTAAAGAGGCTGCAGTCCTCTGAACTCTCCAAAAGTGTACATGCACCAGCTGGCATGTAATGTTCATCCAAAAGACGACACTAGGACAGATCCAGTTAAACCATTTAGTTAATGTTTCAGCAAATTTCAGTCCTGGACCCAGTTATAAAACGGGATACATCAAAGAACCATCAGAAACCATCAGAGGGCATCTATCTTTGTTATTATGTACACATTAGTATTGGACTCAATCGCAGTCCTCCAAAAGACATGCCAATGTAGTCACCCTGCAAAATGGTCACTTGAAATGCTCCTTTTGATTCCAGCTTAGGATTTTTTAGTCATGCAAAAAGTATGAAACAAAACAAAGCAAAGCAACCACAGAATCATGTGGATTAGCTGTATGTCAGTGTCCATATATAAGTGGCCAACGTTTAGCTTGGATGTAACTTCATAGCTTGGATAGAGCCAATGTCAAGAGCCATGCAGGTTAGAAAGCGTGGTAGCAGACCACATGCAGTTGACCACATGCAAATGAACACTAACTTCACCATCTGCTACCATGCTTTCTAACCCACATGTGGCTTGGGTTACATAGGTATGACAACCCAAAAGATTAGGGACAGGATCTGTTCCCATAAGAGTGCAATTAGAAATAGGGACATGAAGCAGGCAGTATCAGCTCACTTTGCCAATATGCATCATAATGTTTCACAGTTGAAAGTGCAAATTATAGATGGGGTACCTGTGTCCTGGAGGGGGAAACATAGCAGGCTTAAGGAATTGCTCAAGAGGGAGGCGGGGTGGATCAAAAGGTTGGGTGTGCTTGGGGAGGGCGGGCTCAATAAAGAATATGATCTAGGGTTCTGTATATAATTTATATGGCTTGGACATTCTGCATGTTTTAATGTTTTTACTTTGCTCTTTATTACAGAGCTCTCATATTGCTTGTGCTGGAGGATTCTGAGTGGAGGTACCCCTGATATTAGTTTTGTTGCAGCGGATTTGGTAAGTGTTTCATGTGTTACTTTTATATATGCCCTCGTTGCTGGGGACGCGCTGCTAGGGATACTCTTTATTGCCGTGTTATACGGCGAGTTTGTTTACATATGACGTCATTTGGCGCACGCCCTGCAGGGCGGCGCTTCCTAGGTCGTCATTTGGGTCGCTTTATGCGCATTGAGTATGCGCACTTCCATGTGAGGGTCTCTGACAGCGTGTGCGTGGTGACGTGGGCAGGCATGGCATCACCTGACCTCGCTGCAGCAAATGGGAATGCGGAGATGTTTCTCTGTTGGCGTGGTGCGCCGGTACGCTCCGCTATGCTGTATCTGCAGGTTGTTTTGCATATTAGGGATGAAGTCTCCTCTCAGGTCCTCCACATAGCGCAGGTAATGTGATTGGCTGTGAAAAATTTAAACTGATTGGTTGATGTGGTGGGTTGACACTATATATTGTGTATAGGTGTGCTATCTCACTTGTGGTTGAAACAGCTTGAAGAAAGGCTGAGACCTGAAACAGCGGGCTGTCGCTGTGTTACCACTGATTTTAATGTTTCAATAAAAGAGCTTTCTACTTTTGGAAGTGCCAGCCTCCAACATTGTTTCTTTACATGATCTGGATTCAACGGTGTGAGGATCCTTTGAGGCTTGGGCACCCGTATCCCTGCTCCTGTGAGTGCCACTCTTTTTACCATTGTTTCTACAAGCTGATCACACCGTAGAGGATGAGCACCGCCAGGGATTGTGGATCTGGAGGTTTACCTGATACCTTCTTCTATACAGAGGAGCATGCGGCTAGTGTCCTGGCTAAGGCTGGTGAGGCAACTACCTTCCTTCAGATACCTGATGTTAAACCACTGAAACGAGACTTAGAAGCCACCAAAAAGAAATGGGTGGAAATGGACATGCATGCTAGGACTCTTGCAGAATATTGCCGTACCAGGAAAATACCACGGGCAATACGTTCCCAGGTTTCACCTATGTTGTTTGGAGGTGATCCAGAGTTTTGCTCAACTTTTGAGAGGATTTGGAATAAGGCGGCTTTTGATACGATGATCCTCACGATTGAGAGAATACATCGGGAGCTTCCAATCCTGGAACAAAAGAGTCTAGCCATTATCACCCAACTAACAGCTTTATTAACAGCTGAGGAGATGCAAACGTTTGTGGATCAACTATCTGGGAAGATAGCAGCATACACTAAGACCATTGAAGAAACTAAACGTGTGAAGTTCCATCGTGACACCCATGACTACACAGAGGGTTATGTATATTCGTGGCAGAAAATGGTGCCAGTTAACACCCTGAGGAGGTTTAATAAACCTAATAAACCAAATAAACCAAGAGGAAAGTTACCACGTCCTCGTCCCCCACAGGGAGGTAATCAGGGATCTTCTACCTCTGATTTTTTGTCCTCAAGGGAGACCTCGCCTACACCAAGAGGAGCAGTAGGCGGGGTGGGAGCAGGGCCAGGATCAAACGCACGAAAAGAATCGAAAGGGAGTCAAATGGAGCTACGCAAGAGACCCTGATTGAGTCACCACAATTGGTAGTTAATATCTCTGGTCATTCTTTAACACCGACCGAAGAGAGAGTGCTTAATTATGGACTTAATTTCTGTCCTACCAATCTACCTAACTTTTTTGAATTAGATCTAGAATTGTTTAGATTCTTCAGGACGATTAAACTTAAATATTTTTTTGGGACTATGTCACACTTTGTTGGTCCACGTGATGTGGAGGATGAGTCCATGTTCCGACTGAACGATCTGGGGCTGAGGAATAGGGGTTCATTCTCTCCATCAGGGAATCTGGTGATCGATAATTTTTGTACCCGTGTTATGGAGGATATGGGGAAGTTGGAAGCTGAACAACAGTCAAAGAGGATACAGTTCAATCTTTCTAAGGATGAACGGCTGGCACTAGATGGGTTGAAAAAAAGAACTGAACTTACAATACGACCCGCCGATAAAGGCGGTGCCGTTGTGATACTGGACAGTAACTACTATGAGGAGGAAATTAGGGGCCAGTTGGCTCAGGTTGAAGTATATAGTAAGATTGATGAGGACCCCATAGGCGCTATACAAAGAAGGATTAAAAGCATTATTGAAAAGGCTAAAGTTGCAGGAATCATTAATGATGGTGTGGCCAGGTTTTTGATACAAGAGAGTCCTATTACACCGAAATTTTATACTCTACCTAAGATACACAAGGACCCGTGCCGTCCACCGGGGAGACCCATTGTGGCCGGCACGGGTTCGATTTTTGTTCCCATTGCACAGTTTCTGGATAGGTTGTTGCAACCTATGGTAGTAACACTAGAATCCTATGTGAGAGACACCAACATGTTCTTACAGAGAATTGGAGATTTAAAGTTGGAAGAGGATGATGTATTTTTGGTTACACTAGATGTGGAGAGCCTCTACACCTCCATTCCACATGATGGGGGTGTAGAGGCCATTGACTGGTTCCTGATGACAAGATCGGATCTGTCTAAACAACAACGAATGTTTGCCATTGAATTGCTTAATGTGGTTTTGCGTTGTAATTACTTTTCCTTTCAAAATGAATTCTATCTGCAGCTACGGGGCACGGCGATGGGGTCGAATGTGGCTCCATCCTACGCAAACCTCTATATGGGTCTGTACGAGGAGGCCTTTGTTTACTCCAATCACCTTTTTCGACAACACGCTAGGTGTTGGCTCAGATATATTGATGATATTTTCTGTGTGTGGGTGGGGCCACATTCGACCCTAGATTCCTTTTTGGTGGATCTGTCCCGGTGCTGCAGCGAGATTAAACTTACATGCCATACTAGTACAGAACGAGTGACATTTTTAGATACTATTGTCATTAGGGAAGGATGTTCCCTTATCTCTGATCTATATACTAAGGGTACAGACCGTAATTCCTTGTTACATTACGATAGTTTTCATCCTTCCCATGTGAAGGATGCTATTCCTAAGGGACAACTTGCCAGATTGGAGAGAATTGTCTCTGCTCCTGACCGTTTACAGGAACGACAAGAGGCTATGAAAGATACATTTAGACAGAGGGGTTATCCACAACAAGTAATTCAGCCAAGATCACGTCCTAAGAGGAAATCAAATAAACAATTTCGACTCCCCTTTGTATCCACTTTCAACACTTGTAGTGGCGAGATTGGGAAGAGCATCAGACGACATTGGCATCTTTTGAGTCGGGGCTTTCCCAATATTCCAGAATTTCGATATCCTCCTTTACTTTCCTTTAAAAAGGCCCCTACAATTAGAGACAAGGTATTTTACCATACAGTAGAGTCTAGTGAGCCTGGTAGGAGGATAGGGACTTTTCCCTGTCTGGGGTGCCACCTTTGTGGACACATAACTAAAGGCTCTGAGTTTACACATCCCTCAAAAGGCACTAAATTCAAAATCAGGGATTTGTATACCTGTGACTCAAGCTATGTGGTGTATTATTTGAAGTGCCCATGTGGCTTGGGTTACATAGGTATGACAACCCAAAAGATTAGGGACAGGATCTGTTCCCATAAGAGTGCAATTAGAAATAGGGACATGAAGCAGGCAGTATCAGCTCACTTTGCCAATATGCATCATAATGTTTCACAGTTGAAAGTGCAAATTATAGATGGGGTACCTGTGTCCTGGAGGGGGAAACATAGCAGGCTTAAGGAATTGCTCAAGAGGGAGGCGGGGTGGATCAAAAGGTTGGGTGTGCTTGGGGAGGGCGGGCTCAATAAAGAATATGATCTAGGGTTCTGTATATAATTTATATGGCTTGGACATTCTGCATGTTTTAATGTTTTTACTTTGCTCTTTATTACAGAGCTCTCATATTGCTTGTGCTGGAGGATTCTGAGTGGAGGTACCCCTGATATTAGTTTTGTTGCAGCGGATTTGGTAAGTGTTTCATGTGTTACTTTTATATATGCCCTCGTTGCTGGGGACGCGCTGCTAGGGATACTCTTTATTGCCGTGTTATACGGCGAGTTTGTTTACATATGACGTCATTTGGCGCACGCCCTGCAGGGCGGCGCTTCCTAGGTCGTCATTTGGGTCGCTTTATGCGCATTGAGTATGCGCACTTCCATGTGAGGGTCTCTGACAGCGTGTGCGTGGTGACGTGGGCAGGCATGGCATCACCTGACCTCGCTGCAGCAAATGGGAATGCGGAGATGTTTCTCTGTTGGCGTGGTGCGCCGGTACGCTCCGCTATGCTGTATCTGCAGGTTGTTTTGCATATTAGGGATGAAGTCTCCTCTCAGGTCCTCCACATAGCGCAGGTAATGTGATTGGCTGTGAAAAATTTAAACTGATTGGTTGATGTGGTGGGTTGACACTATATATTGTGTATAGGTGTGCTATCTCACTTGTGGTTGAAACAGCTTGAAGAAAGGCTGAGACCTGAAACAGCGGGCTGTCGCTGTGTTACCACTGATTTTAATGTTTCAATAAAAGAGCTTTCTACTTTTGGAAGTGCCAGCCTCCAACATTGTTTCTTTACGAAAAGCTTGTTTAGACGTGCTAAGGGGGTTTTCACAGGCGTGCTAACAGTTAGCACCGCTTTGTGAATCAAGCCCATGGTATCTTTTGATCCAATGAGCCCTATGCAAATCCCCAGCTCGTCAGCAGTAAGCATGGGTAGTTCTAAAATTAGGCTACATAGTTACATAGTTACTTTGGTTGAAAAAAGACATACGTCCATCGAGTTCAACCAGTACAAAGTACAACACCAGCCTGCTCCCTCACATATCCCTGTTGATCCAGAGGAAGGCGAAAAAACCCTTACAAGGTAAAAATTCCTTCCCGACTCCAGATGGCAATCAGATAAAATCCCTGGATCAACATCATTGGCATTACCTAGTAATTGTAGCCATGGATGTCATTCAACGCAAGGAAAGCATCTAAGCCCCCTTTAAATGCAGGTATAGAGTTTGCCATAACGACTTCCTGTGGCAATGCATTCCACATCTTAATCACTCTTACTGTAAAGAACCCTTTCCTAAATAAATGGCTAAAACGTTTTTCCTCCATGCGCAGATCATGTCCTCTAGTCCTTTGAGAAGGCCTAGGGACAAAAAGCTCATCCGCCAAGCTATTATATTGCCCTCTGATGTATTTATACATGTTAATTAGATCTCCTCTAAGGCGTCTTTTCTCTAGACTAAATAAACCCAGTTTATCTAACCTTTCTTGGTAAGTGAGACCATCCATCCCACGTATCAATTTTGTTGCTCGTCTCTGCACCTGCTCTAGAACTGCAATATCTTTTTTGTAATGTGGTGCCCAGAACTGAATTCCATATTCCAGATGTGGCCTTACTAGAGAGTTAAACAGGGGCAATATTATGCTAGCATCTCGAGTTTTTATTTCCCTTTTAATGCATCCCAAAATTTTGTTAGCTTTAGCTGCAGCGGCTTGGCATTGAGTACGATTATTTAACTTGTTGTCGATGAGTACTCCTAAGTCCTTCTCCAAGTTTGATGTCCCCAACTGTATCCCATTTATTTTGTATGGTGTTAGACCATTGGTACGACCAAAATGCATGACTTTACATTTGTCAACATTGAATTTCATCTGCCATGTATGTGCCCATATAGCCATCCTATCCAGATCCTGTTGCAATATAACACTATCTTCCTTAGAGTTGATGATTCTGCACAATTTTGTATCATCTGCAAAAATAGCAACATTGCTCACTACTGTATCCACTAGGTCATTAATAAATAAATTGAAGAGCACTGGACCCAGTACAGACCCCTGTGGGACCCCACTGCTAACAGTCTCCCATTTTGAGTGTGATCCATTGACCACAACTCTTTGTTTTCTGTCCATTAGCCAGTTCCCTATCCAAGCACACAGACTCTTCCCCAGTCCTTGCATCCTCATCTTTTGCACCAGACTTTTGTGGGGAACAGTGTCGAAGGCCTTAGCAAAGTCTAAGTATATCACATCTACAGCATTCCCAATATCCATATTAGCATTCACTACCTCATAAAAGCTGAGCATGTTAGTCAAACAGGACCTGTCTTTAGTAAACCCATGTTGATGCTGAGAAATAAGATTATTTTCTACTATGAAGTCATGTATAGTATCTCTTAGTAACCCCTCAAATAGTTTGCATACAACTGATGTTAAGCTTACAGGTCTATAATTTCCTGGATCTGATTTTTTGCCCTTCTTAAATAATGGGAAAACGTGGGCTGTACGCCAATCCACTGGGACTCTGCCAGTTGCAAGAGAGTCACAAAAGATAAGATAAAGGGGTTTATCTATAACTGAACTTAATTCCCTTAGGACCCGAGGATGCATGCCATCCGGGCCAGGTGCCTTGTCTATTTTTAATTTATTTAGTCTTGCCTTTACTTCTTCCTGCGTTAAGTATTTAATATTACAGTTAGAAGATTGAGACTCTTCCGCCTCTGTAATTTGCAACAGTGCTGTTTCCTTTGTAAAGACAGAAGCAAAGAAAGCATTTAATAACTCTGCCTTACCTTGGTCATCCACCATTGAGTTTCCACCTTCATCCTTTAGGAGTCCTATACAGTCAACCTTTCTTTTTTTAGAGTTGATGTACTTGTAAAACTTTTTTGGGTTAGATTTGATATCCCTAGCGATTTGATTTTCAGCTTCGATCTTTGCTAGCCTAATTTCTTTTTTACAATTTTTATTGCACTCCTGATGGGAACATCACCTAATTCCAGGGCTGGTTCAAGGGGCCCTGTGGCCCTGGGGGAAACTTCAGTGGTGGGCCGGGCTCCCGCACGCACCCAACCCTCCCCCCGAGGCCATTAAGGCTCTGCTCCCCTGGGCCCTGTTGCAAGGATATTATCAGCCACAATTACCTTTTAGCCCTGGCGGGTGAGCGGGTGGGCAGTGGCTGCACTTGGAGACACGCTGTCTTCCTCCTTCTCTATTACCAGGCGCGTCATGTGTAAACACATGCCGAGTCATAGAGTGGGACGGAGACAGTGTGTCTCCGAGTGCAGCCGCTGCTCACCAGCTCACCCGGCGGGGCTAAAAGGTAATTGTGGATGATAATATCGTTACAGCAGGGCCCCGGGGAGCAGTGCGAGAAACAAAAAAGAATATAGCAGGGTCGGCGCTGCTGGGGCCTCAGCAGAGGTCAGGGCCCCGGGGCAAATGCCCCCTTTGCTTCTATGGTAGCGCCGGCCCTGCCTAATTCAATTCCGTTTATCACTCGGCCAGATGAAAAAAGAACTTGCTTGGGCTATTTACTGGCCCACCGATTTATTTTCCTCATATGCTATTCCCATGCTCAAACTAGGTAAAAAGTCTCTATTGCCCATGTGCCATGGGCTTCTTTTGGCACCTATGAGCCTACTAAAGAGACCCAAAATGTCTGTCTTGTAAATAGTTAAAGGGTAGCATTTTTATTCCCTACTTATTTAGTGAAAAAAAGAAAAAGAAAAAGCATTATTGTCGATCTGCTCCCTGATCCCACAGCACTGGTCTTCTGCCTAACACCCTCACATAACATCCTTAGCACCTTCACTATCAATAGCCACCCAGCCGCTGGAACCAGGGAGCACAAGCCATACACCACAATTCTATATTATTCAGGGAGCCCCACCAAAGCATCTTTAAACCTTCAGCTGCGGCTCCCCATTGGTTTAGCTTACTAGCTAATGAGAATCCTCCCTTAGGTGGTTTTCATTGGTCAATTTAACTACTTAAGGACCAAGGTGATTGAAATCTACGCCCTGTTTTGGTGGTTACCTGGCTGGCAGGGCGTAGATTTCAATCACTGCCGCATCGCACATCCGCCGTTTACGTCATTCCCACCGATCTCGCCACTGAATCCCCGCCGTGTCCCGTCGCAGCTCACTTGTTCTGCCTGTCTCTATGACGGCAGAGCCCTGTGATCCGGTCAGGAGCCAATTTCATTGGCTCCTGGGCGTGTCTATTAATGTAAGCAACTCCCATAGGCTTACATTCATAGACACGGTCAGGAGCCAATGAAAGCAGCTCCTGATCGGCTCACATGACTCTGCCATCATAGAGATGGCAGAGTGGATGTTTTGAGGATCCCAGCGTGCAGCGGTGACAGCGGTATATGCGGCAATTTGTCAGGATTACGTTGTTATTGTACCAGTGGTCTCTGGTCCTTAAAGAGAAACCATAACCAAGAATTGAACTTGATCCCAATCAGTAGCTGATACCCCCTTTCCCATGAGAAACCTTTTTTCAAACGGATCATCAATGTGCTCTGTATGGCTAATTTTGTGCAGCAAAAGGTGGTTCTACAAAGTATTGACTCAGGGGGCCGAATAATTACGCACACATCACTTTGCAGTTATTTATTTGTAAAAAATGTTTGGAATGATGTATGATTTTCGATCCACTTCTCACATGTACACTACTTTGTATTAGTCTTTCACATGGAATTCCAATAAAATTGATGCATGTTTGTGGCAGTAATGTGACAAAATGTGGAAAACTTCAAGGGGGCCGAATACTTTTGCAACCCACTGTAACTGACAGCAACTAGTATATTTCAGTTCTGACATTTATTTGTAAAAAATGTTTGGAATGATGTATGATTTTCGATCCACTTCTCATGTGTGCACTACTTTGTATTAGTCTTTCACATGGAATTCCAATAAAATTGATGCATGTTTGTGGCAGTAATGTGACAAAATGTGGAAAACTTCAAGGGGGCCGAATACTTTTGCAACCCACTGTAACTGACAGCAACTAGTATATTTCAGTTCTGACATTTATTTGTAAAAAATGTTTGGAATCATGTATGATTTTCGTTCCACTTCTCATGTGTGCACTACTTTGTATTAGTCTTTCATGTGGAATTCCAATAAAATTGATTCATGTTTGTGGCAGTAATATGACAAAATGTGGAAAACTTCAAGGGGGCCGAATACTTTTGCAACCCACTGTATCAGCAGCTGTCTGTTACAACTGAATGTGCAAGGTAATGTCCATGTTTCCCTATGGCTAAAGTTGGTGATATTACAGTTTAACAGTGTGCTGACCAGGAAGCTGTTATGGATAGTGGCCATTTTTAAAATGGAGGATGGAGAATTCCACTGATCACAGTGGACAAATGAATCACAGGAGAGGAGAAAGAGATTGAGGAGTAGACTGTACAGGAGGTAAGTATGACCTGTCTATGGTTATTTTAACTTTTTATTTTTAGTTCAGGTTCTCTTTAAGCATGCGTACGAAGCTTAACAGTAACCTAACATTAAAGCCTTCCTAATACAAACTTAAATAAAAAATAGATGCTCCAGAGGTTTCCAGTATCTTACATCCCATCGTTCCAGCCATGGCTTAGGGCACCACAGCAGCAGGCTAAACTGGTGCAACATTTGCAAGTTTGCAAATGCTGCATTGCAGGTACTCTGCTGCTAGCTGCCTGTGCAGCAGCCACCTTGCTCTCTGTGCCCATTTGTATTGTGGCCGGCGGCTATGCACTTGGTCAGCAATGGAAACGCAAAGGAAGAGGAAGCTTCTGCACTGGAGACAAGCAGAGAAATGAGTGACACTGGGAAAAAGAGGGATTCATGAAGTCATCTAGCTACATATACTAGAGGGAAGGGGGAGGGGTCATCTGGCTACCTATACTTGAGGGAAAGGGGGGAAGAGTCATCTGGCTATCTGTACTGGGGGTCATAAGGCTACCTATACTAGAGGGAAGGGGGAGGGGTCATCTCGCTACCTATACTGAAAGCGCGCAACTGGTGACAGTGGCCTAGGGCGGTAAAGAGTACAAATCCGGCACAGGACCTCTCAGTTTCTTCAGGGCACAAGTGTGGCCATAAATGATCGGGTCCATACTGGTCTTCTGTGAGAAAGGTCAGCACTTGCCCAGTAGAATAAAGGCTCTACGGCTCGGAGGAAAAACTGCACGAGTGCTTGTATTGTATTGGGCATGCACGGACCTCATTTGCCGAGTTGTTGCGTAATGTGCATCAGGCAATTAAACATGATGCACTAATGTGTTACTGTATGCCACACGTAATTTGCAGATGACAATTGTCTGTACTCTATATTTGCACTAAGAAATAGGAGTGATGACTGTGATTTACAAATCACAAAGCTTGTTTCAGGTGTGTTATTCCGACACTACTGATGTCTAAAAGATCAGCAGGATGCCAGGCACTAGTATACTATACTAGTATTGTTTAAAAGGAAATAAATATAGCAGCCTCCACGGTCCTCTCACTTCAGGTCAGGTGTCCTTTAAATTTTATTTTTCTTGAATAAGAATGAATACAGCAGGACAAAATACAATAACATCCAATGAACAATATAGTCAATGCCATTCTCCTGGGCCACTTCGACCTTCTGCTAGCCGTTTAGGTAAATTCTTCAGTCAGCTCCAGTGCGACTAATGCACAATTATGCGCACCTCCATCCTGCTCACATAACTGAAGATGGGAGCGCGGTGGGAGTGCGTGCACAGGCAGGTCATGCAAGCTCTTTATTCGTTGACTACAGGAAGTGCAGGGCCAGCTAGCGGAGAATCAAGGTGGCCCAGGAGGATAGGGGAGCCGACGGCCTGAACAGGCTTTTTCCTCTCTCACCTCAGGTTTCCTTTAAGCTTACCCTGAAAACACTTCTCCTCAGATAAGTATATACTGTAATTTGCCAAAACATCTACCAAGATATATATGCACATGTGCTTCCTCACTACATCAGCTGTCAAAAAATTTGCTGTGTCCTCTGCTCTATTGCTAGTACCATGACTAGTAATATGCCATATCCTCTCTACCCTAGACCATGATGGAGCTCCTCCTAGTTTCTTTTTTGGCCTTTGCTGTATTTCTATCTAAAAATGTCACTGCATTGATAGATGTAATTTTTTTATGTATGTACAATATTTATGTAGATTGTCGTTCCTCTGAGGAACAGACTATGTACTGTGTTACGTGCTGTGAAAGATGTCAGCACTATATACATTCACATTAGTAGTTATAGTAATAGTAATGATAATAATAATCGTCCTGAATCAGTGGACATCACTAATGTAAGGTCTACACTATTAATGTGTAAGTCCCCACTGTTTTCTGTATTGATGTACTCTGTATAGTGCTATGGTCTGCCTTGTAATCCCTAATCCCTATATTTGTATGGAAGCATTGCTTTTTAGTAGGAGGGATTTTTGGTCTCTTTTAGTCCCCTACACTTTTCTTGTGGTTTTGGGTCACCCCGAGGTGCTTGGTTACTGTGTTAAGCTAAGGTAAAGCTAGTACAGACATTAGACAGATATTGGATGTTCAAAGCACAATTAAACATCTACAGTAATAAGAAAGATGTTTATATATTTGTATGCATTCTGCTTGTTTGAATGGACACGTTTATGACCATGGAGTGGGGATAAGGAGAGCGCTCAGGGGCTTGCCACTGGTTTGAAAGATAACAATGATTGGCTAAAAAAAATCTAGTTGTTTATTTGCAATTGCTCCAAGGCCTAGGAAGTTGGCTGAGGATTGGACAGAAATGCAATTTCTTCCTAATCACAAATAATCAGTTTGGGTATTTTTTTTTAATGTCTATGAATAGCAAGCTAAAATAATCATCATCATCATCATCATCTCTTGTGGTTTGTATAAATAAAAATATCAAATAAGAGCATCCAAGTAATTTTAATGTCACTACACGTGGACTAAACCATGTTTTACTTTGTCAGAGCTATATATTTTGGGTTTCAGTGCACATAGTAAAATAAGCATTTTTCCTAATTATGTATTATTATTTCATTACCTTTATAGACCACTAATATATTATGGAGTCTTGTACAATAAAATATTCAACTTATAATTATACAATTGTAACAACTACAAATTACAAATCAAAGATTCTGCCCAGTTAAAATATATTAAGATATAATCTATTTCCTTTAGTGCTAGAACAAACAATATTTCTGTTTAACATATAAATAAAAAATACATAAAACAAACTATACCATGCGATGGACAAACACACACACACAAGGAGCACTCTCTTTTTCATTTCTGGAAATGTTGCCTTACCTTTTAAGTTAATATTTACAGTTAGAAATAATTATTCAGAATGTACAGAGTGACACTCGCAGAAGCTTTTTAATATGTTACATTATGTACAGTATATGGAAAGGCTTGTTGGCTTTATAACATATGTGTTTTGAGTCTCTGGGTTTGGTGAGAAGAATACTACAGAAATGCATCATGTTGTCCAGCAACCACATTAAACACTAGAGAGAAGAAAAATATTACGGCACGTAAAAGTGTAGTGAATTAATATGGCTTGTTGACAGCCTGTTTGAAAATTGATAACATCTTTACACAGTGCCATGCTTCAAGCATTGATCAACAGATGACTATTGCATTTATCTAAAGAGTTGTCGCACAATACTCTCTGCTTATACAGACTGGACCAAGAAAGTTATTTGTTTTACGTAGAACAAACAGTGATTTCCATTATGAACTTCTTTCATCTCCTTTGGTATCTGGGAATAGGCACACACACTAAATACAAATTGACTTTTATGTCTCATTATCTAAAAATATATTTAGTATTGCTACAGCAAAGTGTTAGCTAGTATTTACATAAGAAGTCACTTAAAAAATTAAAATTATTTTTGTACTGGTTCCAAAGCCAAACCAACGCTAATGTTCTCACATTATAAATACTAAAATATATAGTTTACAGGACAGCTCATGAACAGTCAGCTTTTTTTAATACTAGGAATAATTATTATTCGTATTATTATTATTATTATTATTATTATTATTATTATTATTATTATTATTATTATTATCAGATAGTAACAGTAGTTATAATTGTAAGAATTGTTTGTGGCTTTTATGCTTTCCTTCCATAATCTAAAACATAATCTTGGATATGAAAAACTCATTGAAATAGTATTTAAAAACAGTTTAGCCAGTGCAAGTCAATCCGACATAATTTCTGAAGCACGGCCCTCTAAATGATTTCAATAAAATTAGGACTTTTTGGACACATTCCTCCCTTTGTAATAAAATATCTCATCAAAGTATCAAAGGTGATCCAGTATGTAGGTTCAGTTGTTATGAACCCCATAACAGCAAATTGAACAGCAGATAATATTGAACATTAAGACATTTCTTAAAGTAAACCTGAAAAAAATTACTTTTAAGATTATTAATTGCATGCATTTTATTAAAGATAAAATTAACATAGAACTGAGGCTCATATTCTTATGTTCAGTTTAACCACTTGATGACCCAGCCTTTACCCCCCATTAAGGACCAGCGCTGTTTTCGCTGATCTGTGCTGGGTGGGCTCTACAGCCCCCAGCACAGATCAAACACCAGGCAGAGCGACCAGATCGCCCCCCTTTTTTCCCCACTAGGGGGATGATGTGCTGGGGGGGTCTGATCGCTCCTGCCTGCGTGTGGCTGGCGGGGGGGGGGGGGGGGGCACCTCAAAGCCCCCTCCACCGCAGGATTCCCCCTCTCCCTCTCCTCCCTCCCTTCCCAGGGGATCGGAGGCTGCACAGGAATGGATCTGTCCTGTGCAGACTCTAACAGGCTCCTGCCTGTCATGTGACAGCGATCCCCGGCCGCTGATTGGCCAGGGATCGCTGATCCAGTACAACGCTGCTACTGTTAGCAGCGTTGTACAAATGTAAACAAAGCGGATTATTTCCGCTTGTGTTTACATTTAGCCTGCGAGCTGCGATCGGCGGCCCGCAGGCTATTCACGGAGCCCCCCTCCGTGAATTGACTGGAAGCAGCCGCTCGCGCGAGCGGCTGCTTCCTGATTAATTAGCCTGCAGCCGGCGACGCAGATCTGCGTCGCTGGTCCTGCAGCTGCCACTTTGCCGACGCGCGTTATGAGTGCGCGGTCGGCAAGTGGTTAAGTACTTAATTTTATAGAAATTGAGTAGAGTAGACCAGAGTAGACCAGACTAGCCGCTGAACTTTAAAAATACTGGGGGGGAGAGCCAGGAAGGACAGCCATTAGGTGAGGAAAGGGGGGGAGACATCCGCCCTTCCCCACTGTCCCCACAGCTCTCCTTCTCTGTGCTGCTCCCCTCCTGCTGGGGAGGACATCTGGCTACCTGGGGACATGTACCCCTGCCTAAATATACTGGGCACATATTCTCTGGCTATATATACTGGGCACAGATACCCCTGGCTACATATACTGGGCACATATACCCCTGACTACATATACTGGGCACATATCCCCCTGGCTACATTTACTGGGCACATATACCCCTGCCTACATATTCTGGGAACATATACCCCTGACTACATATACTGGGCACGCATACCCCTGACTACAAATACTGGGCATATATACCCCTAACTACATATACTGGGCACATATACCACTGACTACATATACTGGGCACATATCCCCCTGGCTACATATACTGGGCACATATACCCCTGACTACATATACTGGGCACATATCCCCCTGGCTACATATACTGGGTACATATCCCCCTGGCTATATATACTGAGGACATATACCCCTGCCTATATATATTGGGCACATATACCCCCATATACATATACCCCCTGGCTACATATACTGGGGACTACTACACACCTGGCTACTTATGGAACATATACACCTGGCCACCTATTCTGTGGACATCTAAGCAAAGGCTTTCGGAGTGAGTCCACTCACTTCTTTTCCTAGGACTAGACCCCTGTAATTTATTGACACAGGCGGTCTGTAACCTGTTGCTTTTTGTCTACCGTGCTTGAATAAACTACCTCTGCATTGGAGTGCCGGAGTCCGCTTTCTTCATTTCCTATTAATATAATTTATGCATGTAGCTTTAGGCCTATTACACTGTTTACATCCCATTATAGTGTCATGCCTAAATTACATACCAATGTGCACAAATAAAAAATGACTCTTCCATGTTATCTTTTTTCCCTTACACATTCATTTTCCTGTCCTATTGTATTCATACAGTAGATCCTGAACACATGGACAAAATATGGGCACTATTACTAAGGTGTCCAATGTCTCAGTCAATATAGCGCCCAATTTCTTTTTTTTTCTGATCAGCTTAGAGCAAAATTAACATCCAAATCTCAGGTAATGCAATAATGTTACTATATTAGTAGATTATTGCTCAGTTTGGAAGTGACTGTAAATTGAGCCTTAAGTTGGCATCTTACTGAAGACTATTGGATACACCTGCCTTAATAATGCTGCAAGCAATATTATTCCACTGGCTGCTGATCTCATTCCAACTTCAATATTATGTATAGCAAAAGATAGATGGAACCTGGATGTGCAAAAATCTGCTGTAACTTATAGCAGATAAGAAAAAAAAATCCCACATTTACATGCCTGCAAAAAGCACATTAACAGAAATGCACATTTTAGCTGATGCTACTTTACAGCTGAAAGCCTTAGTTCAGCTCCCTCTTTCTTAGTGGTAAAACTCTTGCATTAATTAGCAATTCACATGCACTGAACAACTGTACTTTTTGCAACAAATATGTTTAATATACCTACCCTTTTCCTTGCTTCTTGTCAGGGGAGTGTGTGTTTCTTTTCCAGTATAAAGTAAGAGCAAAAACAAAATACCTCATTCTAGTATAAGAACCTTAGACCATGCTTGAAACATGGTGGTGGAAGTATCATGATTTGGGCCTGACTTGCTTTTTCTGGATGGCTTGCCATAATCTATGGAAATGCGAGTTGTAAGTCATAGAAAAGAATTGTGCAGGAAACTAACCAGTATCTGTAAACTGAAGCCCAAAGTACCCTGGGGCAGGGAGCGAGACACCAGTCATAGACAATCATGTTAATATGTCAAAAAATGGTTAAAACAGAAACAAGGTGGGTAGAGGCACCCCAAACAATCACAAACAGCTGGGAATCAATGTGAAATAAACACCTCGGTAAATGATGGATAGTAAGAGATATTTAACCTCCTTAGCGGTAACCCCATACTACACACGGGGTAGCCGCTGCGGAGGATCACATGGCCCCAGGATGATTTTTTTTTTAAATGGTGCCATACACTTTAGCTAGCGGTTCGCTAGCTAAGTGTATGCTCAAGGTTGCTCCGGTCCCCCGCGATCGCCTGCAATAGCTTCCGGTATACGTACCCCTCAGCATTCCCATGCCAGCGCAGCTGCCCAGTCGGCTCCAGGCTTCGCGATGACGGCGATCGGGATTGCGGATGATGTCATAACATCGATGACGTCAGCTCCGATCATCGCCATAGCTATGCCGGAAGCTGATCGGGAAACTGTGCTTTTCGTGGGATCGTGGCGAGGTACATATAGCCTGTGGCGATCGGCGGGCATGGGTAGGACTGGAGCAACTTTGGACATACGCTTAGCTAGCGAAATGTTAGCTAAAGCATTTTAAAAAAAATTTGGGACAAAAAAAACTCCCGATGGACGCAGCCTCAGAAACTGCGTACCGCCAAGGGGGTTAATGTATGGGGCACTTAAAGTGCAACACATTTCAATCACAGGCTTTCCCCACTTCTTCAGGGCAAAATATATACATTGTCTGTAACTTGAGCAACTCAGACTTGGAGTGGTTTGTGCAATACTGAATGAGTCTGGCTCCTAAATAAGATTTATTTACATGTAAGCATGGCAAAGAAGCAATTTAAGGAAGAATCCCACTACACTGACTCCACATAGGCAGCAGGTACGTCAAACAAAAGCATGTCACTACAAACACCCCACTCACATGCAGTCAGGAAACCAGCAGGCCATGCATGTATCAATTCCGAAGGAAGAATCCCGCTACACCAATCAGGCCATATTCATGTATCAATTCGAAGGAACAATCCCGCTACACGATCAGGCCATACATGTATCAATTTGAAGGAAGAATGTGAGTTGTAAGTCATAGAAAAGAATTGTGCAGGAAACTAACCAGTATCTGTAAACTGAATCTGTAAACCGTTGGTGTAGCAGGATTCATCCTTCAAATTGATACATGTATGGCCTACTGGTTTCCTGCTCCCGACTGCATTTGAGTGGGGTGGTTGTAGCGACCAGCTTTCATTTGACATGGCAAAGAAGGCCTTGAAAGTCAGTCTGGACTCAGTAATTGATGGTTAGCCAGGGAGTTCCAGGCCATTACAGAGTAAGGAAAAATCAGAAGATGCAAAGCAGCAAATAAGCAAGATAAAGCTGCAGCATACTGTATGCCTATGCTTTGAACAGAACAGCAGAAGTTGATGAAGACTGTGGGTATGTTCAGAGTCTTTACTGAGAACCAACATCCAATGCAGAGCAGGCCTAATGACCACCATTAGTAGTTGAATAAAACTACTGTTGAAGTTGACTGTTCAAATCAGTAATGAGAATTACCGATTCTCCATGACTACAATTACTAGGTAATGCCTAATGATATTGATCCAGGAATTTTATCTGATTGCCATCTGGAGTCGGGAAGGAATTTTTCCCTTTTAAGGCTAATTGGACCATGCCTTGTAAGGGTTTTTTCGCCTTCCTCTGGATCAACAGGGATATGTGAGGGAGCAGGCTGGAGTTGTACTTTGTACTGGTTGAACTCGATGGACGTATGTCTTTTTTCAACCATAATAACTATGTAATAACTATGTAACGATGTACCTATAGTGAATGGTGGCTACTGGGCGCCATGAGGAAAGAGGGGAGTGCTTAAAGTGAACCTGAACTGAGAAAAAATATTTAAAATAAACACATGATGTACCCACAAATTAATATTGCATAGTTACCTCACCGTCTCACCTCTTCCTCTCAGAAGCTCACTGTAACGATAGGTGTCAACACACAGAGAGAGAATCTGATTATTGGTGATCTGCAGTATCACCAAGAATACAGATATACACCTGATTATTGATGATGTGCAGAATCACCAATAATACAAGTATGACTAACCTCTGGGGCTAAAACTGTAATAACAATAATGGCAATGTCCAAAACACCCGGTCGTGGAAATGTCCACCACACAGTGATTCCTCAGAGGTGTGGTTACCTCTGAATGGGAACCCCGTATGTGAGATCCTCTAACAGGCTGAAAGAGGAGTCTCAGCCTCTAGTAGTAACAATCTGCTAGGGCAAGCGTCTCAAAGAGGCAAGCCTCAGAAATTGCCCACCAGTGGGAGACGTTCCACTGGAGGGAGAAAGGTCAGACAAGCAGAGGTTCGGCAACAGAGAAACGGCAGCAGTACAGAAACGGAAGGCTGATTCAGAGTCGGTAAACAGGCAGGGTCGGCAACTTGAATCAGATAGGCAGAGGTACAAGATCGATCAGAGTAGAGAGTAGTCAGGGATAGCCAGAGTCAAAACACAGGTAAATATACAATACAATCCTAAACTAAGGTGTGACGTCCTTGGTATCAACACCTAGGGACTAGACTAAGGTCTGAGCGTTAACACAGATGTATTCACGACAGCAGACAAGGAGCAACTGAACACTAGCTCCTTATATGCTGGGAGCGCATCTGCAGCGCCACCCAGCCACCCAGCCAATCCAACAGCTAGTTGGACTCAGCTGACCGGCAAGTCAGCTGACTCCCCGTCTAGCCGCATAAAGGTCCTGCCGCCGGGCGCACACACGCGTAATGCGTGCCCTGTTTGCGGCCGAAGGACCTATGTGTGACAGCGAGGCGGGGACCGCCGCCGGCTGACACGTGGAGACGGCGTCCATGCCGCTCTCCACCGCGGCGGTATCCCCGCCGGCTGTTACAGTGCCCCCCCTTGAGGAGTGGACTCCGGACACCTCCTACATGGTTTCTCAGGATGTAACTGATGAAACTTCTTCCTTAATTTCTCCGCATGCATGCGATCCTCTGGTACCCAAGATCTGTCCTCCACACCATACCCCTTCCAATGGACCAGATACTGCACATAGTTCTGTACCAGCCGGGAATCCAAAATTTTCCCAACCTTGTACTCTGTCTGGCTTTCTACTACCACTGGGGGGGGGGGGGGGGGGAGAGGAATCCACATACACTGCTGGCTTCAATAAAGAGACATGGAATGATCTCCCACTTCTCATGCTGGCTGGGAGATCGATCACATAAGAGACATCATTGATCTTTTTAGCCACCGGTTAAGGCCCTATGAACCTGGGACCCAACTTGGTGGACGGTTGTCTGAGTGCCAAATGTCTCGTTGACACCCACACCATGTCCCCAGGAGCAAAGTGCCACTCAACAGACCGTCTCTTGTCGGTCTGTTTCTTCTGATTCTGGAAGGCTACTCCTAAATTTTTCTTCACTTGTCCCCAAAGTTCCTTCAAAACCTTCTGCCAATGTTCCAGGGCTGGGAAGGGCGAGGAACACACCGGCAATGGGGAAAATTTAGGAGACCTTCCTGACACAACCTGAAAAGGGGACAAGCCCGTTGAAGAGCTTTTCAGGTTGTTGTGTGCAAATTCTGCAAAGGGTAAAAACTTAACCCATTTAGTTTGCGTATCTGCCACATAGCATCTAAGGAATTGTTCCAGTGCCTGATTAACCCTTTCGGTCTGCCCGTTGGTCTGTGGGTGATACCCAGATGAAAAAAACAGGTTCATACCCAAACTACGGCAAAAGGCCCTCCAAAACTTCGATACAAATTGGACTCCTCTATCTGACACCACATCATCCGGAATTCCATGTAACCGGAAGATGTGTTGTACGAAGAGATCTGCTAACTCTTGAGCTGAAGGTAATCCTTTAAAAGGGAAAAAAATGGGCCATCTTGCTGAACCTGTCTACGATCACCCATATAACAGTCATACCCTCGGACCTGGGGAGCTCGCCGACAAAGTCCATGGACAGGTGGGTCCATGGTTCACTTGGCATAGGCAAGGATTGTAAGGTACCCACTGGAGCCTGGCGAGAAGGTTTGCTCCTGGCACACACCACACACTCTCTGACAAATTCCTTACAATCAGAGGCCAATGAAGGCCACCAAACACACCTCGTGAGCAAATCCAGAGTGCGAGTGACCCCAGGGTGACCTGCGTTCTTATGGGCATGGAACAGCTGCATGATCTGTAAACGGAACGGAAGTGGAACAAAGAGAACCCCTTCGGGTTTCCCTTCCGGGGTATCTAGCTGGTAATTAGCTAATGTGGCTGCCCAATCCTCCCAGGTCTCAACGGCCGCTAGTACCACCTTGTGAGGTAAAATGCTCTCAGGAAGTGCGGGCTGAGCTGTCTCAGGCTTGAAACACCTGGAGAGAGTGTCAGCTTTGACGTTCTTAGAACCTGGAGTGTACGTGATGACAAATCTGAAACGCGAGAAGAATAAGGACCAGCGGGCCTCCCGAGGAGTAAGCCTCTTGGCCCCCTCAATGTACTCCAAGTTCTTATGGTCAGTATATACAATAATGGTGTGTTCTGCACCTTCAAGCCAATGATGTCATTCTTGGAAGGCTAGCTTGATGGCCAGGAGTTCCCTGTTGCCCACATCGTAGTTTATCTCAGCAGGGGAAAACCTGCATGAGAAATAGGCACAAGGATGTGTCTTGCCCTGCAGACCCGAGCGCTGAGACAACACAGCCCCCACCCTGATTTCCGAGGCATCTACCTCTACCATGAAGGGGAGAGTGACATCGACATGTCTCTGTATGGGTGCAGAGCAAAATAGTTTTTTCAGGGTATTGAAGGCTGCCTGGGCCTCTGATGACCAATGATATGGGCCAGCCCCTTTCTTGGTAAGACTGGTAAGGGGGGCTACTACCGAAGAAAATCCCTTGATGAATCTCCGGTAGTAGTTGGCAAAACCAAGAAATCTCTGAAGTGCCTTCAAGCCCACCGGTTGAGGCCACTCCAAGACAGCAGAGACCTTTTCTGAGTCCATAGAGAGACCTGTAGTCGAAATAATATAACCCAGGAAAGGGATTTGAGTGACCTCAAAGAGACACTTCTCTAGTTTTGCATACAGTGAATTCTGTCTCAACTTCTCTAGAACAAACTTGACATGCCTACGATGCTTTCACAGGTTTGGAGAGAAAATCAGTATATCATCAAGATAAACTAAGACAAACTTTTCCAGTACTTCCCTGAAGACCTCGTTTATTAACTCCTGGAAGACGGCCGGAGCGTTACACAACCCGAAGGGCATAACTAGGTACTCGTAATGCCCGTCGGGCGTGTGAAGGCCATCTTCCACTCGTCACCGTCCCTGATGCGGATCAGGTTGTATGCCCCACGTAAGTCTAATTTTGAAAAAATACTGGCATTGGTTATCTGAGCGAAAAGATCATCTATCAGAGGCAAAGGGTAGCGATTCTTTACGGTGATCTTGTTTAGACCTCTGTAATCAATACACGGTCCAAGACCACCGTCTTTCTTTTGTACAAAAAAGAATCCGGCCCTGGCCGGTGATCGGGAAGGACGGATAAAACCCTTTGCCAGATTTTCTTTAATGTACTCCCGCATGGCTAGCTTCTCTGGCCCCGACAAATTATAGAGATGCCTTCTAGGGGGCATACAACCTGATCTTAAGTCTATGAGACAGTCATAACTCCGATGAGGTGGGAGTTTATCCACTGACCTAGGACAGAACATGTCAGAAAACTCAGCGTATTGTATCGGGACCCCTTTTACCTCTAGCTTGGTGGCACAGATAGCAATTTTCTCTAGACAATGGCTATGAAAAAAAGATAACCAACTGAGCAACTGGCCAGATGCCCAGTCTATCTGCGGGGAGTGGAGTTGCAGCCAGGGCATTCCGAGGACAATGGTGGAGGTTGCCATGCGCAGAACAAGGCATTGTAACTTTTCTTTGTGTACAATGCCTATAGTGCAGGACAACATCGGAGTCTGAGAGAGAGGTTGTCTGTACTGTAATGGGGAATTATCAAAAGCGGTAACCACTATTTGTCGATCCAAGGGATGTATTGGGATTCCCAGCCCCTTCACAAACTCATAGTCTATAAAGTTGGCCGCGGACCCTGAGTCTATGAAGGCCTGAGTGCAAGTGGTCAAATTCCCCCAAGAAATGGAACACGGGAGGAGTAACCGATTATTCTTATTTAGAGGTAACCTCTGCTCGTCTAGGGTATTACCTCTAACTACACCTAGACGGCAGCGTTTCCCAACTTCTTGGGGCAATTTTGAGCAATGTGGCCCTCCTCTGCACAATATAAACAAAGTCTCTCAGCCCTTCTGCGTTCTTTCTCGGCCCGTGTCAGCCGAGAATGTCCGATTTGCATCGGTTCATCAGTAGGTGGGGTAAGCGAGGAGGACGCGTAAGAGAGTGCCCTTACTGCATTCCTTCCTCTAGATTGATGCTGATAACGTAACCGGCGGTCCACTCGCACTGCCAATGAAATAGCGTCATCGATGGACTTCGGTTCAGGATGTCCTAACATTAACTCAGAAACTGCGTCTGATAGGCCTGAAAGAAAGCAGTCTAACAAGGCGTAGGACCCCCACCTAGAAGACACAGCCCACTTTCTAAATTCTGCCGCATAAACCTTAACCGAATCCCGACCCTGCTTGAGAGTTTTGAGCTTCCTCTCAGCAGTGATCGAGGCATCCGGATCATCATAAATTATAGCCATTGCCTTGAAAAATTCCTGAACCGAAGTTAATGCCACGTCCTCGGGTGGGAGACCATATGCCCAGGTTTGCGAGTCCCCGGATAATAAGGTCTTAATAAAAGTCCCCCGTTGCTGCTCGGAACCTGATAAGCTTGGTCTCAACTCAAAATAGGACAAGACACGGTTGCGGAAGTTCTGGAAGTCAGACCTATGCCCTGAAAACTTCTCAGGTACTGACATACGCAGATCTGTGACTGGAGGGGATTGCATTGTGGCGACAGCCGTTTGCAAGACCTGCACAGATCCAGTTAGTTGAGTGATCTGGGTCTGTTGTGAATTAACCACCTCAATGAGATTATTAACCGAGGTGGTTAGAGTCTCAACCTGGCTGTGTAATGCATCCATAATGATGGTCTGCTGTTCTGTAACGATAGGTGTCAACACACAGAGAGAGAATCTGATTATTGGTGATCTGCAGTATCACCAAGAATACAGACATACACCTGATTATTGATGATCTGCAGAATCACCAATAATACAAGTATGACTAACCTTTGGGACTAAAACAGTAATAACAATAATGACAATGTCCAAAACACCCGGTCGTGGAAATGTCCACCACACAGTGATTCCTCAGAGGTGTGGTTACCTCTGAATGGGAACCCCGTATGTGAGATCCTCTAACAGGCTGAAAGAGGAGTCTCAGCCTCTAGTAGTAACAATCTGCTAGGGCAAGCGTCTCAAAGAGGCAAGCCTCAGAAATTGCCCACCAGTGGGAGACGTTCCACTGGAGGGAGAAAGGTCAGACAAGCAGAGGTTCGGCAACAGAGAAACGGCAGCAGTACAGAAACGGAAGGCTGATTCAGAGTCGGTAAACAGGCAGGGTCGGCAACTTGAATTAGATAGGCAGAGGTACAAGATTGATCAGAGTAGAGAGTAGTCAGGGATAGCCAGAGTCAAAACACAGGTAAATATACAATACAATCCTAAACTAAGGTGTGACGTCCTTGGTATCAACACCTAGGGACTAGACTAAGGTCTGAGCGTTAACACAGATGTATTCATGACAGCAGACGAGGAGCAACTGAACACTAGCTCCTTATATGCTGGGAGCGCATCTGCAGCGCCACCCAGCTGCCCAGCCAATCCAACAGCTAGTTGGAGTCAGCTGACCGGCAAGTCAGCTGACTCCCCGTCTAGCCGCATAAAGGTCCTGCCGCCCGGCGCGCGCACGCGTAATGCGTGCCCTGTTTGCGGCCGAAGGACCTATGTGTGACAGCGAGGCGGGGACCGCCGCCGGCTGACATGTGGAGACGGCGGCTGTTACACTCACCATTTTATTCTAACTATGATTCCTTCCAGTTCTGAAAAGATCTTGTCTGACTTGTCTCTCAGGAAGCTGAAAGCCTTACAGCCCCTTTTCACTATATCAATTGCTGTCTGTTACAACCTGATGTGCAAGGTAATGTCCATGTTTCCCTTTAGCTCAAGTGATATTACTGAACTTCCCAAAACCTCCCCATAAACCTAAACGGAAACCAAAAAAGCCCATACAAAATCCACAAGGACCATCAGGATTAGGTGGGGCAGGGAGACAACCAAGAGATTATATCTCAGATTCGAGCGACTTCAATGAGTCTGACTTTGAAAGCAGCGCGATTAATCACCTAGGAAGGCTGGAGGAACTGAGGCAAATTGGGAAAAAGCACAAAGCCAATACTGATGACTCCGGACAGACAAATGATCAGGTACTTTCAATTGTCAATTTATCTGAGGTTCAACTTACCAGGGTGGAGGAAAATTTATTAAAAAGAGGCTTGACCTTCTCACCCACTAATAGATTTGATCCTTTTGAGACCATTAAGGATCTTTACTTTTTTTGTAGGAGGTTGATGCTTAAGAAAATGTATAACACCACTGATGACTTGGTCCCTCCCCTTGGTGAATTGGGCTTGGATGAACAGGACAAAGATATCTTTATGGATCTTGTCTCGCTTTTGGATGAGCAGAACACACAAAGTGGAGTAAGTAATAATACCAACTTCAGACCAACATCAAAATACCTACCATCCTTCAACACCTGTCCGCAAGTTCAGGTGTTTTTTGATTTAGTCTCTTCTGATATCCAGCAGATCACAAATAGTAGAGGAAGAGGATATGACAATCTTACACAGCAGGAACGGCAAGCCTTGGCGAATCTCTCCAAGAGACCTGATATTGTTATTAGAGAAGCGGATAAAGGAGGCAACGTGGTGGTCTGGCCACGGGAACAATATGAGCAGGAGGTCTATAAACAGCTAAACAACAAAAAGTTTTATAAGAAGCTATCGGGTAATCCCACGGAACGTTTCCAGAGGGAGCTTAAGGCCCTCTTGGAAGAGGGTATACATGAATGCTTTATTACCAAGAGGGAATACAAATATCTGTGGGTAGAAACACCAGTAACACCGACATTTTACGTACTTCCAAAAATTCATAAAAATAAACAAAAACCGCCGGGCCGACCAATCGTTTCGGGCATTGGAAGTCTCAGTGAAAAGTGTTGTTCTTTTTTAGACTTCTTCCTTCAGCCCCACGTTGTCTCCTTGGACTCATATGTCCGTGACTCTATGGACATTCTGACGAAAATACAGGATGTCCAATTAGGTCCTAATGAAATCTTAGCCACCTGCGATGTGGAAAGCTTGTATTCAAATATTTCACATGAACATGCAATACAGGCTGTGAAATACTTCCTTGATATGGAAACAACAGATAATAGGAGGAAGAATCTTTGGTTATTACAACTACTTGAATTTGTGCTGAAACACAATTTTTTTCTGTTTGACAATATCTACTACTTGCAAATAAGGGGCGTGGCCATGGGTGCCAAATGTGCCCCGTCAGTGGCCAATCTATTTTTAGGTTGGTGGGAGAGGGAGTGTGTGTGGGTGTCGTCTCTGGAACGATTCCACCCCGCCATTGCGGGGTGGCATCGTTTCATAGACGACATCCTCATACTATGGCAGAGTTCACAGGAGGATCTTCAAGAGTTTTTGAATTTGTTGAATACAAATGATTTAAACATTTTTCTAACATCTGACATCTCTCTTACGACAGTCAACTTTTTGGATTTATGTATCACCAAGGATAAAGATGGCCATTTGGACACAGCATTATATAGAAAAACCACCGCTGTAAACAGCTTGCTACACTTTTCCTCATACCACACACCCTCAACAAGAAGAAGTATACCGGTGGGACAGTTTTTGAGGCTGAGACGGAATTGCTCAACCTTAGAGACATTTGAAGAGGAAGCAGAAAAACTGGCAAGTAGGTTTCGAGAACGAGGATACCCAAACAAATGTGTGAGACAGGCATGGAGGAGAGCCAGGTTCACTAATAGAGAGACACTATTGTTACCATCCAAGAGTAAAACAAAGAGATTGGGGAACAATCAGTTAGTGAGACCAACGACTAAATATAATGATAAATGGCACGAAATTCAGAAGATTATGCAGACACATTGGGGCATTTTACAAAGTGACCCCATTATCAAGCAACATATAACAAGGAGGGCGTCTATCATAGCGAAAAGAGCACCAACTTTGCGTGACCGACTATGTCATAGCCACTACACTCAACCTGTAAAAACCTTGAGCCTAAAAGGTAGTCACTCTTGTGGACATTGTTCCATTTGTAATCTAATGCCATCTGTGAGGTATATAACAAACTACGCAGATGGCAAGAGAGTTCATTTACAGGATTTTATTAATTGCCAGACACCTTGGGTGATTTATATGTTAGAATGTATCTGCGGGAAAAGATATGTAGGACAAACCAAAAATGCCCTCAAACTACGAATACAGAAACATCGATCCACAATTAAATTGGCACCTAGAGATAAACTGAAAGGAGGAGTCCTTACTACGGTAGCAGAACATTCTTTATTGTGTACACCAGGGAGTATGGACAAATGGAAAGTTTATGGCTTGAAAAAACTTTATATCAATAATAGAGGGGGCAACCAAGTGACTAGATTATTACAGCTGGAGCTCCAATGGATTCATAGACTAGGTACAAGATGTCCTACTGGTTTGAATGAAGAGTTTGGGTTTGGTTGCTATTTGCCACAGTGATAGAATTACCTATATCACAGTGGCAATTCCCTTGTCTTAATATACTTATGATCGATGATTATGTATATATTTCCTAGACTCCTCTTATATTTTAGCATGTTCTTTGCATGAAAAATGTCTCTTTGTTGAATTTGTGTCTCATTATTTCTTCTGAGATCTCAAGGTGAGGAGATCTGACTTTTTACAAGTACTATCATTTTTATCATACTTCTAGGACCCCGAGGTGAGGGGGGTCTGACTATTCTTATCACTCTTTGGTGATGTAGGATCGTTAATTGCATCACCCGGATTTGTTGTTCTCCCTTCTTTCCTCCCATCTCTGCAAATGAATACTCTAATAAGATTATTTGGTCCCTTTTTGGGGGAGATGATCTGGCCCTGTGCAATTTAGGAGATGTTTTGTGGTATTCTTGAGCTCAGCCATTAATGGGACTGTGTCCCCCCTTTTTTTGTTTGATTTACAGTACCTTTTGGTGACACAGACAGCTAGATCTGGAACAAGGTCCCCTTCATTGGACCCGGAGGCGGGATAAAGAAGAATGAGAAATTTTGCATCATTTTCCATACTTCCTTCTGTTGGGATGTGATAGTGGGGAAAACTTTATGAGAACTCTTTTTTGTTTTTCCGCAGATGTATATATTCCTTCATGTGGGCCTTCTTCATTTATCTTTGTGAACAGTGTTGATATTTCTGAGTAGAAATGTTTATCTAATACTATTGATTTAACCACTATATTCTATATTCTCCAACTATTTCAGTCTTGATATATTGGCATTTTATTTGCCTACCTTCTTACTAGTATTTATGACATGATGTATTTCTTTGAACAACCACTAGATGTCTCTGGTGCTCACTCGCAGAGATTTACCTCCTTTTATTATGATTCATCTCTATCTCTCCACAAGAGGTCTCTAGAGAGACCATTCCATATACTCCAATGTGCCTTTTCATCTATTCAGAACCCAGTAGCTTTCCGTAGCTTGAGGGGCGGACACGGCAGCGCGGTCGCTATGGCGACGGCGCGCCAGGTCACGCCGATGACGCGGCCGCGCCTCCTATCACTTTAGAGTATTTAAGCAGCAATGAGGCAGGAAATCAATATCCCTGAGGTAGCTTCGGCGCAACCGGTCGGATCCGGATCCCCACGGCCCCATCCTTCTCCTCTTACCTGGGTAAGCTCTGCTTGGCAAATTATTGATGAACTGATTACACAGAACTTTGCTGGCTTGATCTTTTCACGTGGTTCCTTTTTTCATTTTTCACCATGCCCTGGCTTTTCTATTCTCTATTATCCAGCACAGGCTAATGTGTCTCATGGTCTTTTTCTGACTATCACTCATTTTCAACACCACATACTAGCATTTACATGTGGAAACCCTGTTTTCACCTTATATAAGCACTAGCACCTTATATTTATATTGCAATTTTTAATTGTTTGTCACCCATTCATACCAGTTTTTTATTAATCAGATTCCCATTGATACCAGCAGTATTGATCCAGTACCCAACCTTTATTATGATGATTGTTTGACCCTGATGGTGGGATACACATTTGTTTGGATCAATTAACTGATGGTCTCTGGGAAACATGCCAATGCAGTGGATTCTATGACTATTCATCATATTTATATATAATGGAGAGAATTGTGGATGGCAAGAGGCCAGGGGGCCCCTTTTTGGTTTTAATTGTTTTTAATATGATTGATGTTTAATAAAGTGATACAATTTTGAGTACTGCTGTGGTTCTGAGTCATGATATACCTACTTGATGTAGAAGAGGGACTACTTTTTCTTTTGATTATTTAATTATACTTCTATTGGGTCGGTGACCCTAGTCCTGATTTGTAATATTTATACCTTTATCTAGGTAAGCTGTCAGTGGAATTGACTGGACAGCCTTGTTGGGGCTCATTTTGTTTTAGTTGTTAACATGTGATATTACTGGTGAACGGAGTGCTGACCTGGAAGCTTCAAGAATTTTTTTGGAGATCACTGGTTTGTAGCTTAAACGTGCTACTTTAGCTCCTCAAAAGCTGCACATGATTCTTGTACTGTAATAGGTCAGGGGATGTTATGCCGGGCATACACGGCATAGATTATGCGCCAGATCAAGCCGCTGGCTCGATTCCGGCACATCCCCGCTCGTCCCAGCGGGCAGCTGCTAATCAGCCTCTCGTTTCTCCCATTGTTCTCCCCGCCGATATCAAGCGCACTTTCGATCCGGCGGGGTATGGGACAGGTTGGATCTTATCAATCGAGCCATCAGGCTCAATTGATAAGCCTCCCTCCTGTCCGTGTATGCCCAGCATTAGGCAACAGGGGTCAGTGGCTGCACTAACCATTTTAACAATGTATTTGCATACAAGATCTGCACTATGGCATACTTTTATTAGGTAATTGTATATTTATCTTGCTTTTACATATATTGTGGCTTACTCGCCAATTCATTCAGACAATGCTGTCATCATTCTTTAATGGATTTGACATTCTGTTGTTTGTTAGCTTAATACAATATGCTATTGTTAGAATGTAATGGCATATAGCACTCTCTCGCCTTGCAGCTTTGGATCCCCGACTCCCTGGTTTAAATCCCATCCAGACAATGCGTTTGTATGTTCTCCCTGTGACTGCACTTCAGTTTCCTGCCACGTTCTATAGACATACAGATAAATTAACCCCCCCCCCCCCCCCCAAAAAAAGACAGATGTATATATGTGAGAGAGACCTGGGGCCCCTGGGCTGTCATGTGGACCAGTGTTTGAGATGTATATATGACTATGGTTGCATGGTTAGGGTGAATAAAGAGGGGAAACAACCTAGAAAAAAACAAAAAACACAGAGACATAGGGAGCAGTAAGTCACAACAATAAGAAAGTGTTGTAGAGTCAATGAAATCTGTACTCACAAAGGAAGGTTGCAGATGGGCAAACAACCACTGTATGCAGCCGGTGGAGATACACAAACCTGACTCCATTCGGGTGACCACTGACCAGCCAGGGTGGATGTGGTCTCTCTTTTATACAAGTTCTAGATGGTTGCAAAGGTGGTGTTAGGCCACCTAGCCAAATAGACTACACAAAGGGGGAGAACGAAGCGCCCAGGGTATGATAAAACTAAGTTGAAAGCAACTAAAATGACAAAAAAAGTTTGAGGTGGCTTACCTCAGTGATGACATGTTCAAATAATTGGTACTCCCCCCCCTTTATATGACTATTGTAGGGATTATATTGTGACTATGGTAGGGATTATATTGTGAGCCTCTGAGGTACAGTCACTGACGTGAATATGTACTCTGTACAGCGCTGCAGAAGATGTCAGTGCTATATAAATACTAAAAACTGTTTTTTTTCACATTTGTACTTACATTTTCTCAAATATAAATACATTTTGTAGTAAATTTAATCCATTGCCACAACTGTGACTTTCGTATACGCTTTTCAGCTTTCTTTGTTTAACTTTGTTTTTGCTATAAATTTAATTAAGCATGCTCATGCCAGATTAAACCATGGATTTTTTTTAAGCGCAGAGAAATGCTACTGTTATTAAACCGATGAAATTGATAGATTATACAAGAAATGTTGCCACTGAAATTTATGTAGCCGTAGGGAACAGAACTGCAACAATTACCAAAGTTTTTCTATCAGCACGTAGTTGGAAATTCATTGAGCTTGACATCTTCACATGAGAAAGCTTCTGCTGGTGCACTTCTGTGTAAAATTCCTCACTGTGGAATGCACTCTTCAAGATCAAAAGGCTGTATTGTCAGATGCAGGGATGGTGATGACAGAGACATAAACTTACCAAGGCACCTTGCTTCTTTTTCCATTTCTGACCATCTGAAGCTTCTTTATTCTTTGTTGTAACCCATAAACAAGGAATTAAACATGTTACATACTGAAGGTAAACAATGGTTTCATGAGAAAACACCTTGATGCCTCATCCTATATCAATAAATAAGGGGACAGCTGCTTAAAATGAGATGACTGGAATTGTCACTTTAGAATTCCTGAGTAGGCACATTAAATATTGCTTTTCAAAGATTGATTTTCATACCTTGGTGCATGTAGATTTCCAATATTACCTCTGCCCAGCAGTTCTTGTTATTGAAATGTAAGCTCTGGACAACAATTAACCCACCACCAATTTAAGCCCTCATAGGTGCCGGCCGTAAAAGGCTCCACTTACGTGCATTGGTGGTCAGTAGACCTGCCCAACAGGATACCCAGAACCACTAGCAAATATAGGCTTAAGAATCCCTTTTACTAAAAAAAAAAAAAAAAAAAAAAAAAAGCTATGTGTCTTTTTAAAACAGAAATAATTGCAATAATTCATCTTTTAGTGAGAAAGAAAGATCTCTCATGATTCACTCAGGCGGCCATTTTAGTGGAGGCAGGAGAGACCGACCCGGGCTGTGGGGTTGGGAGCGGCCCAGGGGGACTATTGAACTGCGGGGACCCGGCGGATCGGCACGTAGGGCGCTGATGGCGTCCTCCGTGCATTCAAATTCAATTCAGGTACTTAACTTTTCTTGTTATTTGGACTCATAAGTCCTTTAAGGTGACCACTAATGATCCAATCTTTTTCATCCAATGTCACCAAATCTATGTAGTAGAAGAGTAAACTGAGTGAATGTATTGAATGGATACTTTAGGTGTCCCTCATATTACATAGAAATGGTAAGATTGGATGCAAAATATTGGATCAGTAGTGGCCACCATTAGATTTCTGTATTTTGTTCTAAACATTGATACATAAGGTCTCGGTGTTTCTATAAAAATATGGGACCATATTTTCCCTAAAATGCAGCTATACAGATATTGCTTGAGCTAAGATTACTGTATTACATTTTAAGCCCTCGCTTTTACTTTATCCTAAGTATTGAAATGTATACAGTGTTTATCATAGAAAATACCATACTAAAGTGGATTGGCTCAAACATTAGGGATGAGCTTGTATTTTCACCAAAGTAATTTTCGCATCATAATTTGTATTTTTGCCAGACTTAACATTTCCACAAAAATATAATAGCATTTTTGCAACATACACATTTTTGCAAAAAATAAGACTTTTTTTTCAAAATGTGTTTTCTCACTCCCATTGGTCCATTGGCTGTGTTTTTGGCATGCATGCCCATATTTGTTTTGCACCTGCACTCATCTGCGTGCTAGTAGACTTCAATGCACTTTGTGAAAATGCATTTTCTCATTAATTACTATAATTTTTTGTTACTATACTCATCTGAGTGAATTTATTTTCATGCCCATAGATTTTAATGCATTTAATTTAAACTAATTTTCTCATATATTTTTGCAAATATTCTCATTTTTGTAAAATATTCATGAAAGTTATGGGCAAAACAAAATGGCTATATTTGTTCATCTCTATCAAACATGGAGCAGTTTTTGAAAGAAAACAACAGGGATTTTGTTAGCAGATGAAAAAAAATATTCTCTTTGGCTGCTTTGGAACACTGCACCATTTTGCTCCAATTGTATTTGCTCTTGCCTTGATGAATCAGATAAATGGGTGGACAGACACCAAGCTCAATGTGCTAAAGCACACATCAAGAGACACCTTCTCAAGGCTTTCAACCCCCTACATAAACCTGACCAGACTTTGATTCTGTTTTAAATTTCTGCAATTTACGAGTGCTATCAAATATTCTTTAAAGAGAACCCGAGGTGGGTTCTAAGAATCTAATTAGCATACAGAGGCTGGGTCTGCATATAATACCCAGTCTCTGTTGTTATACTTTGTCCCCCAGTCCCCCCCCCCTGCACTCTGCTATGCCCCAATCAATCGCCGTGCTGGCGACGGCTGTTTACATGTGAAGTGTCAGTCTGCCACTCCCCCACCTCCTCCATAGTGCCGGTCCCTGCCCGCATCCCTTCCCTCCCCGCTGATTGGAGGGAAGGTACGCGGGCGGGGACCGGCACTATGGAGGAGGTGGGGGATCGGCAGACTGACACTTCACATGTAAACAGCCGGCTGGCGACATGCTGCGTGTTGCCAGCACGACGTTTGATTTATGGGGGACAGCAGAGCGCAGATGGGGGCTGGGGGGAAACAGTATAGCAACAGAGGCTGGGTATTATATGCAGACCCAGCCTCTGTATGCTAATTGGATTCTTATAACCCACCTCAACCTGAATTGAGAGGCATATGGAGCCTGTTGTACTCAAAGTGAACCTCCAGACTAAAAATCTACTTAGCAGAACTGAAAAGGCTTGGTGTTTCGTTAACAGTTTCACAGCATCAGAACTTTTTTTTTCTTACACAAGCCTCATTTTTAGCTGCACAGAAGAAAACTGCCCGGGCATTTTTCCACTGGTGCTGTGCAAAGCATGATGAGATTTCTGGTGTTGTTGTTCTCCTTCTGCTGTTTTGGCGCAAATTTGAAGCCTAGCGTGCACAGCTGGGAGGGATGATCAGGACACAGGACAGTTGGAACTGTGTCTCATGCTCCCTGTTACCTCCTTTCAACCAAAAAGATGGCTGCCCCCATGAAAAAGATGGCTGCCCCCATGAAATCACAAACATTTGTCTGTTGTTTTAAAACAGGGTGGGTAAGAGATTATATTACCTATCTATTTTAATTAACATAACTAATGTAACTTAATGACAGTATGTTTGTTTAGGCTGAAGTTCCCCTTTAATTCCTTTTAAACAATACCAGTTGCTTGGTTGTCCTGCTGGTCCTTTGCCTCTAAAAGCCCGTACCCATCTCTCGATTCTTCCAATGATTTTCCCGAAGGCCGTCAATTTTTAAAATGTTGGTAATTTCTTTCAAATGAATGAAATGCATGCCATTCTGCGATAAAATACATACATTTTACAATTTAGGTATTTTTGGGGGGATCAGCACAGTCAGTACTATTGATGATGCTTTCATGATGGCATTAATAATAATAAAAATAATAATAATAATTACACTACATAATATAGACATATGGCAATGGTAGGGATTAGAATGTGAGTTCCTTTGAGGGACAGTTAGTGACAATATATATATATATATATATATATATACACACATTGTACGGCGCTGCGTAATATGTCGGCGCTATATAAATACTAAATAATAATAATAATAATAATTTGACTCTTAATCACTTCAACTCCAAGGGTTTTTCCCCTTAAAAAACCAGAGCAATTTGCACCTGTCAGCGCTCCTTCTATTAATTCACCTATAACTTTATTACTACTTAACACAACGAAACAATGCATATCTTGGTTTTTTTTCGCCACCAATTAGGCTTTCTTTGGGGGGGGTACTTTTTGCTAGGAATTATTTTATTCTAACTGTGTTTAACAGGAAAAATAGGGGAAAAAATGAAAAAATCCATTATTTTTCAGTTTTTGGCCATTATAGTTTTAAAATAATACATGCTACTGTAATTAAAACCCAAACATTTTATTTGCCCATTTGTCCCGGTTACTGCAAAGTTTAAAATTTTTCCCTAGTACAATGTATGGCACCAATATTTTATTTGGAAATAAAGGTGCATTTTTTCAGTTTTGCGTCCTTCACTAATTACAAGCACATACCTTAAAAAGAAACAGTAATATACCCTCTTGACATACATATTAAAAAAGGTAACTATGTATTTTTTTTAATTTGTATATTTTTAGTTTTATTTTCTTGTACAATTTTTTGGGGGTAATCATTGGGGACTGTCAGAGGTAAGAGGTTCATTTTAAATGTAAAAAAAATGTCTGTCAATGAAAGAAAATGTTTGTAGATGTAATTTTACTATTTGGCCACAAGATGTCCTTGTGCATAACTTTCCTGTGTTTAGTATTACTTACCAAGTAGGGAAGTAATGTGTGGACGTGTAAGTATCAGTCCTTGTGAATGACGGTGCCATCTCATCATTGATGGTGGCCGTCATCCACACGGGAACTTAGATCAATGAATGGGAACTGTGTGTGGGGGGGGGGGGGGGGGAGCGGGCATGCACGGTGGGAAGGGAAGTAGTAGCTACGTCCCTGCAAGGAGAAGAGGGATTTTGCAGGGATTTAGTTACTTGTTGCGGGGGGAGGGGGAGTGGTTAAACATGTTTGTAGTTCATAGTGGTTAGCATGCTTGCCTTGCAGCGCTGGGTCCTCAGTTCGGATCCCAGCCAGGGCACTATCTGCATGGAGTTTGTATGGGCTTCCTCTGGGCACTAAGCTTTCCTTCCACATCTCAAAAACATATGGATAAGTTCATTGGCTTTCCCCTAAATTGGCCCTAGACAATGATACATACATACATAGACATATGACTGTGGTAGGGATTAGATTGTGAGCCCCTCTGAGGGACAGTTAACTTACAAGACCATATACTCTGTACAGCGCTGCGGAAGATGTTGGCACTATATACAATAAATACTAAATAATAATAAGAATTGTTGTGGCAAATATGAAAATGCACTGTTATTGTATACAATATAATAACACATTATTGCTTTTCATGAGACCCTCACAGAATGAGTTTCACTGTTACGCAGATATCAAACACCTGAAAAATGCATATTATTCCAATTTTCATATCAAACATTTTAAAGTAAGTCTGATGGCTATTAGACCAGCTGGCCTTTGTCACAGACATACATTATGTTGCTATGAAACTAAAGCAATGTTATACAAATCAGATTGGTTAAGCTGTGTGAGATTTGGTCAAACAAATTGAAAACACAGTACAACATCCAACCTACATAGGTCATTACCTTAATTGTTGGATATATACGTTTGCTATTGGTGCATAAGTCAAAAGTCAGCAAGGCTTGCTTCCAATTACATGTTCCTGAAAGAGATTGCATGCCTTTCTTTTTACCACAAATGTTGTGCCACATTTAGTAAAATGTATCCACTGATGACACACAATGTGAACTATGTAGTCAATGTTTATATATGCACTTCTCAGATCATCTTAAATGTATGAAAATACTTCCTTTCTTATACATACTTACACATACTATGCAATAAAACTTAATTTTATAGTTGTATGCTGTATTAACCTGAGATAATAATCTGTATCCCACTTAAAACACCACCAGCTAAAAAATACTGCCAGTGTCACTTTTACAAAGCTTTGGCAAATAGTCCAGGTACAGTCAACTTTTAGGTGTGATCGGATCTAAACAGTATTTTTACAAAAATTGTCAAAAAAAACTTCCCCTAAAGGAGGTTCATAAACTGTGCGTGCTGTGGGGGATAAAGTAGGCATATACTTACCTAGGGGGTTGCTCTGTAGCCTCCTTGTTTATTTGGACACCACCATCTTCCCTCTCCCCTGCCTCACAGCTGCAGGTTTGTGCTGGTTATTATGCCGGGTTATGTAGTTCCTATTGATGTGGTTATTACATCTGTAACCATATTAATGGGACCTATATCTCCCAGCATGCATTGCTAATACCCAGCATGCATTGTGTGGGCAGGAATATACAAATAAGCAACGCAAACCTGCAGCTGTGTGGGGATGAAGACCTTCAAATAGACAAAGAGGCTATGAAGCAGCCCCCCTAGATAAGTCAATACCTTCTTTATCCCCCACATCACACACAGTTTACAAACTTTCCTTAGGGGAGGTTCATTTGACAATTTTTTGTAAAATACTGGTTGATCCCTTTAATATCTGAAAGTAACAAATACAGGTTTCTGTTACTACATAAAGACTACATCTTGAGTTAGTATATGTTGGTTGAGAAAGTTAGTTCCATGCATGACCTCTTGTCCAAAATGATCAATCAGACAATCAATCAATCAACTGCCATGTACATGCCAGGTTTTTATTTTAAGATGGATAGCTGGAAGTGATGTATCATTTAGCTGTAAGTAGAAAAAAGTCTGCATCATCGCTGTTTATAAACACAGAGGAGAACTTCTCCATCATTCAAATCTAACTTCAACAATGGTAACTTCTTTACCCACTTGAAATGAAATGCACAGACTTGTGTACCAGAAAACTTAAATGTAGACCACACGGTAAGGCTAATGATGCTGCTGTTTTCAAAACATGGTCTGAACAGCAAGTTTAAACATTAGATGTAATCTTCCAAGTACTGATGAAGACAGACTAATTGTCTTCTACAAAAGATGGACAGAGATAGGTAACATAATGATTGTGTATCTTTTCTTTCAACACTCAGTGCAGGTAATTCGTTGTCTTCCCATCAATCTGCTCTCAAGCACAAATGTACTCTCATGAATCATTTTGCACTTTGTGACCCATGAAAGCCTACACGATTTTCTTTTCTTCTTTTTAATGTGAATTCCAAGGTAATTACTTGCTAGATATTTTACATTTAGAGTTTTTATTCATTTGTTAATCAGTAACAATAGAATATTGAATTATTTGTCTTACTCCTAATCTAGTAAAAAAGGCAGCTTACATATACCAGTACATTAAAACAGTGAAGACTAGGGATGATCATTCGGGTTCCACCGAATCACATGATTCCCAAGTTTCCATTTTTCTGATTTTCCAAATTTCTTTCTTTTTTTTTTGTCTTTTTTTTTTGCATTCTCGGAAATTGGATAATCTGAAAAACGTAAAATCGGAAAAATTGAAATTGGAAAAGCGCAAAATCGGAAATCATAAAAAGTGAAAATTGGCATTATCAGAAATCAGAATTTCTGAGGAATTGGAAATGTGCATTTCTGACCATCCCTAGTGAAGATCCTTATGCTGGGCATTGATGTGGAAAAGGATCATAACTACCTGCCACAATGCACCACTAGATATTTGATCAGATCTCAGCAGAGATCCTATCTAATATTCCTTTCCCCAGTACAGCTGCAAGCTTTGTACTACTCACTGCATTATAAAGCTATGGAACCTGATTCAGGTTGCTTTAGACACAACAGGCAACAAGCTGACCTTACTTTTCATCACTGCGCTCCAGGAAACATAGGTCAGACCACGTCATGCGTCATGAGGAGGCGCTGAGAAAAAAATACACAAGAACTACAATATTATGGTGCAGCAGTGTGCACAGTGCACAAAAATTCAATGAGTGCCAGGGCTCCCAGTTGGGGTTCATGGAGAAACGTATTATTTCCTTAACCCCCCTGGCGTTCAATTTATTTATTTATTTATTGTATTTATAAAGCGCCAACATATTACGCAGCACTGGACATTAATTTAGATTACAGACAATAATTAGGGGTGGCACACAGCAATACAGTACAGGAATACAAGAAAATCAGATCCCACAGCACAGTATGAGTACCAGGTAATGCTTAGTCAGTCACTGGATGGAGCATGGAGATTAGGCAAGTTAGGTCCACTCAAATGCATAGCATGCGTTTACAGTATTGGAGGTGCATGATTAGGTAGGACACAAAAGGAGGAGGACCCTGCCCAAAGACTTACAATCTAGAGGGAGAGGTAGGGACACGAAAGGTAGGGGACCAGAGTTCAGCTGTGGGCTAAGAGCAATTGTGAGGGGTGGTATGCCAGAGTGAGAAGGTGAGTTTTGAGGGCCTTCTTGAAGATGTTGAAGGAGGTAGGGAGTTCCATAGTGTTGGAGTGGCTCCCCCAGGATTTCTGTGCAAAAAGTGATCCAATTAAGGAGCCGGGCGGTATGGACGAGCTCAGGTCGTCCATCACCACCGGAGGCTGCCGCTCACTTTGCCAGCCGCGTGTGCTACCTGATCGCCGCCGCAGCGCGGCGATCCACCGCGTGCAGCGGCGAAAGAGGGTCCCCCCAGCCGCCCGAGCCCAGCGTAGCCGGAACAAACAGTTCCGGCCAGCGCTAAGGGCTGGATCGGAGGCGGCTGACGTCAGGACGTCGGCTGACGTCCATGACGTCACTCCGCTCGTCGCCATGGTGACGAGGTAAGCAAAACAAGGAAGGCCGCTCATTGCGGTCTTCCTTGCTAATTCTGATCGCCGGAGGCGATCAGAATGACGCGTCCGGAGCGCCCTCTAGTGGGCTTTCATGCAGCTAACTTTCAGTTGGCTGCATGGAATAGTTTTTTTTTAATTAAAAAAAATCCCTCCCGCAGCCGCCCTGGCGATCTTAATAGAACGCCAGGGTGGTTAATTTTCATAACCTTTTCTTTCTGTAACTTACCAAAATGTGTCAAGCAAGGGACAGTGCAGGAGAGTATTAACGTGTATGCAAATCAATACTGTTCACGGCATGTTTTGTATTAACGTGTATAACCATCAATACTGCTAACGAGGTTAATGAAGGGGTGCTCCTAGCAGAACAGATGAATGAAGTACCAGCTTCAGCAGGCATATAATAAATTGCAATGTTAAACTGCAGAGATATGGTGCTGAGTTGGTGATTTGGGCTCCCAAAATTAGAAGATTGAAGATTAGGCTAAGCAGAAGGAACTTGCCTGTTGATGATAATGGTTCCGCCAAGACCCAGGCGGAATCCGCAGCTTCCAGGTCTCAGCGCTTGTTCCCCACTGATGACGCAGCTGCTGGAATGCAGGCCGCAAATTCTGATAGGTGGAGGGTGAGTTCACAGTATTCCCCCGCAGATGTAAACAATAGTCAGCTGACTGTGGTCATCTGACAGTGTGGTGTCAGCTGATGCTACAGCTGACACCTAGGTAGGTGTACCACTGTGTGATTGGATGTGCGGAGTGTGGTCGGGCACTAATTGGATGAAAGTTGTATTTAAGCTTGCAGAGTGCTCCCAGTCATCTCCCATGATAAACATAGCTGTGGCTAGTTGCTGGATGCTCACTCACATTGTCTGAATTACTGGAACTCGACCTTGGCTTGTATTTGACCATTCTTGTCTGCTGTTAATAACCCTTGCTTTGTTACCTGGATACTGTTGCCTGCTGCCTGGACTGACCTCTGCTTGTTACCTGGATACTCTTGCCTGCTGCCTGGACTGACCCTTGCTTGTTTACTGGACACTCTAGTTTATACCTGGACTGACCCTTGCTTGTTGCCTGGATAATCTTGCATGTGGATCTTGCATGAACTGCCTGTTTCCTGAACCATCTGTCATTACTGACAATCAACGCTGAGGGCCGCATCCACCTAAATCAAGGTACTAGTCCTGTGTGATACTTATAAACTATTGAACGGTGTTATACTTGCTTCAGCGGGGTTCTGGTGGGTTATTGTCCTCTCTACTTCAGTCTGTATGCCTTGCACATTAAGACCTGGGGGTAACCATAGTCAGGAGACAAAGTGTCCTGTTCACGCGAGGGCTTGTCTATAGGTGAATACCATGGGCCGGGCTCAGAGCCATGGCAATAGATTGGGGCATAGAGACTGATTAGGGACATAACCTGTCAGGCCTTACACTGAGTTAGTGTTCGGCATTAGGAGGGTTAGTGTTAGAATAGTTGACATCACTGCACAAGCATGCTACCTCCTTTTATGTAGATGCCCATGGTTCAAATCTTTGCTTAAGTCACTACCTAGTGATGATCATAATCTGATAATTAGGAATAGGGGAAATTTTATGTAACATTTTTTTCAATTTCAACCATTCATAATTACGATTTGGAAATTCAACTTATTTTGCGTAATCCATTTGTGATTACGCAAAGACCCCATACATGCTATCGTCACCATGTATGATGACCTTATAGTTTTTGAGAAAATCAGTTTTAAAAATGCAAAGGAAAATAGTTTTAAACTTATTTTCTGAATTTAAAAAATAGTTTTGATGACATACAATTTAACACACATAAATTTGGAATGACACTCTCTGAGGACTGGTGTTCTTTTACATTGGGCAGGAAGGATCGTGTGATTGTGTAGAGTGAAGTAGTAGAAAGAAAAAAGAAAGTCACCGCTCAGCTGCACTGTGGTGGAGGGTGCAGGACCATAGGCAGCCGGGCCTATACACTGGAACAATATTCAGAAAAAGGTGGTCCGCATCCAAAGTTCTCCACAAACAGTAATGTCTTTATTTGGGACTTATCCCTACAGCCAAAACAGGTACAAAAGCTGTAGTAGTTGGCAAGGTGGCACGTTCCATTGAAATATTTCAAATGTTGAAACTTTAGGTCACAAACACTTTCAAAATATAATAGACATACTTGTAATGACACGCATTTCTGCAAAAGTGACTGCAAATAATTTTTTTTTAGGCAGGTAACCACAGCAATATAAATACAAGGCAGTGGCGTAGCTAAGGAGCTATGGGCCCAGGTGCAAATTTTGCATTGGGACCCCCCCCCCCCCCCCCCCCAAGCATGCTATACATAGCAATTGATACGGTTCTCCAAAACCAATAAAGCACAACCACATTGTCAGAAGTGCAAGAAGGGGATGGGGAACAGTTTGTTAATGATTACTACTATTCAAAGCATCTATAGAAGTGAATGTTATCAGCACAGGGCCAATAAAGAGCTAATACTGTGTTTGAGGGAGGGCCCTACAGGGCCCCTCTGGCCCAAGGGCCCCAATGCAGTTGCTACCTCTGCACCCCCTAATGCTATGCCCTTGATACAAGGATAAGTACATAATAAATCATTTGAAGTGACCAGAAAGTTTTTTTCATAAAGATGAGCTTGAATTTTTAATATATCCAAAAAGTGCAAACATTTATTCACAAATCTTCTAAGGAGGTTCATCTTTAGAGACAACATCCCATAAAAAGGTGCAACATCAAAATTGGTAAGATCAATTGTTTACAAAGACGGCAACATCGACTTCTTTCGGGTAGACCCTTTTTCAGACCTTCACAAACAATTGTATACATCTGCACTATAAACACAGCATAGCATTGAATACAATCTGGACCATGACTAAGCCAGGAATATCCATCTGCAATGTAAACAAAATAAAACAGCATCTGGACAGTAACTAAGCCAGGAGACACCACTTCCAATATGGTAAAAACGCTGCAGACAGGCAGGGACCCTTGGTCGGTCCTGCCTGTGTGCAGCATTTTTTCCATATTGGAAGTGGTGTCTCTTAATCTACATGAATAAGGTAACCACAGCGGTCATACTAAAGACCTTTATTTGAAAAGTCTAGAAACTATATGGGATTTTTGGAATTAACGCATGAAACAAGCCTCTGCATAAAATACATAATACATAATTTTTGCTGAATATTTTGCCCCTGATTCCCCCTTCGCCATGCCACTGCCTGGTTTTTGGTACATTTTCTACACATTTTTTAAATTTGTGGCCTGCAGGGATGTCATGAAGGTTTCAGACGTTTGCCTTCCATTAAAGTCAATGGGGATCACCGCAAACAATCAGTGGTGACATATGCTTGGAACAAAAATTCACATTATTCAGCCATCACTAGTAGTAAGATGGGATTTGATGATAAGTGAAGGAAGAGATTGTTCGGGGAGTGGGTTGTTAGAGAGAACAGTTATAGGACCTCTGTCGCGAAAATCTTAAAATGTAAAATATATGTAAACTTATACAAGTAAGAAGTACATTTCTTCCAAAGTAAATTGAGCCATAAATTACTTTTCTCCTATGTTGCTGTCACTTGCAGTAGGTAGTATAAATCTGACATTACCAACAGGTTTTGGACTAGCCTATCTCCTCATGGGGGGTTTACAGGGATTTCTTTATTTTTAAAATGCACTTAGTGAATGTCAGTTGCTCCGTCCAACTGCCAAAAAAGTGTACGGTGAGCAGGGAGGCTGGCCAGCATCTTTGTCTAAATCTTTTTTCAGGGAGTGTCTTTAGAAAAAATAAAGGCCATGCTGAGAATCCCCCATGGAGAGATGGACTAGCCCAAAACCTGTCGGTAATGTCAGATTTCGACTACTTACTGTAAATGCCAACAACATAGGAGAGAAGTCATTTATGGCTCATTTTACTCAGGAAGAAACTTACTTCTTATTAGTATGTGTTTTAAATTTTCAGATTTGCGTGACAGTTCCTCTTTAAGCATAGGGTTACAGACAAGACTTGGAGGATGCAGGGAGATGTCACTAAATATTTTATCAATGCTATCAGTGAAATATGACGCAAATTCTTTATCTGTTAAACGGAGATGGAGAAGGAAAGGGGAAGGTGGGGCAGAGTAGACAGTTAAAAGTTCTAAACAATTGCTTTGGGTTGTGGAGCTATGAGGATTTGAGGGAAAAAAGATAGGACTGGTTTGTTGTTGAGGGTGTGTTCCTGAAGTCATTAAGAACATTTTATAAAACAGAATTTTCCCTTCAGTGTTGCCATTTTCTCAAGGGCCACTCAGCTACTCTAGAGCAAGGCTTTTCAACCTGTGGTACACGTACCACGGGTGGTACTTTGCTGTTGGCCAGGTGGTACGCACCAGGTTTGCCTGCCACTTTATTGCCCGCATGCCACTTGTCCTGGTCCTGTCCTGCCTCCACAAAGTTTGGTTCCTCCTCCCTCGCTCCTTGCTGTGCTGCTCTGCGGCATACTTCAGACCTCAGATCAGTGGGGAAGAGACAGCCAGGCAAATAGTGCACAGTAATGGCGCAGATACAAAAAAGGGACATCACTGGTCACTTCCTTTATTTGAAGTATACGCGCCGTCACCATGCACTGTTTGCCTGACTGTCACTTCTCTGCGGCTGGCTTACCGATGATCTGAGGTGTGAACTATTCCGCAGGGCAGCACAACAAGGAGTGAGCAAGAGGGGAGCCGAACTTTGTGGTGAGTCACTGCCTAGCTCTCAGCTCTCTGATGGTGGGACTAGGCTACCTATAATTATGCAGGGGGGGGGGGGGGGGGTGCTGTAATAACAGTGCAGGAGATTTGGGTGCAGCCGGCGCCATCATAGGCCGAAATAGGAATTACGGCTATAGCGGCGCACAGTCAGTAACTTCTGCGCCATCAGAAGACAGTGCTGAAGTTGCTTTTAAAACACTGCAATTCGGCTACCAGCAATAGCCGTATACCAGCTGTATCCTGTGCCCAAGTCTCCCGGTGGCCAGTTCATATGTATGCATGTGGGGGGGAAGAGAGGAACTTGCAAAGCTACCTATATTAGCAATCTACCTACAGATTGCCAATACTGACAATATGTAGGCTTGCAATCTAATTGTAGTCATTTTCCCCACCAATGCCCCCTACTTTTCCCCTCCCATTACCCTCTTCCTTTCTTAAAGTGTACCTGTAAGAAAAAAGTGCCCCGGGGGGTACTTACCTCAGGGAAGGGGAGGCCTTTGTATCCTAAAGAGGTTTCCCCCTTCCTCCACAGTAGAAGGGATCCAGCTCTGGGAGCCCCAAAGTTCTCCTTGCCGGTGTGTTCGCATACGCAGTAGTATTTGTTTTCCTTGACTGCAGTGCATGAGTTTAGGTCCTCTTTAAAGAGGTTCTGTGGGATTCTAAAAATCAATCAAACAAGCTGACACTTATCTGGGGCTTCTATCGACCCCCTGCAGCTGTAATGTCCCGTGCTGTCTTCCTACGATGCTCCGTTTCCCACCGCCGGTTTAATATTTGTCTAAACAGACGAATAATGTTAGCACCTGCTCGCGTCATCGGGAGCTTACTGCACAGCCACAGTGTAATAACTCGTGTGATTACACCAGGACCGACGGCGGGGAACGGAGCATCGGAAGAGGACGGAGAGAGCATCGGAATTACTGCTGCAGGCGGCCGATAGAAGCCCCAGGTAAGTGTCAGCTTGTTTGATTCCTAGGATGCAAAAGAACTCCTTTTAAGTGAGAAAAATACGGTGGCTGCTATATTAATTTCCTTTTAAACTATATGAGTTGACTGGCAGCCCTGCTGATCTATGTCTCTGCAGAAGTGTCTGAATCACACCAGAAACAAGCATGCAGCTAACCTTTTCAGATCTGACAATAATGTCAGAAACACCTGATCTGCATGTGCTTGTTCAGGAGCTGTGGCTAAAAGTATTAGAGGCAGAGGATCAGCATGATAGCCAGGTAACTGGAATTGCTTAAAATGAAATAAATATGGCAGCCTCAATATGCCTCTCACTTAATTTCTCCTTCAACTGCTCACTTTTTTTCACTGTAGTGGTCCTTTATACAGTTGAAATTTGACAGTTGGAAAATGACAGTTTAAATACGACAGTTAGAAAAGGGCAGTTGAAAAATGGCAGTTAAAATTTGACAGTTAGAAAATGGCAGTTAAAAAATGACAGTTGGAAAATGGCAGTTAAAAGTTGAACGTCATTTTTCAACTGTCATTTTTCAACTGCCATTTTCCAACTGCCATTTTCTGACTATCATTTTTCAACTGTTGTTTTTTAACTGCCATTTTCCAACTTTCAAATTGTAACTGCCATTTTCCAACTGTCATTTTCCAACTGCCATTTTCTAACTGCCATTTTCCAACTGTCAAATTTTAACTGCCACTTTCCAACTGTCATTTTTTAACTGCCATTTTCCAACTGTCATTTTCCAACTGTAATTTTCCAACTGCCATTTTCTAACTGTCATTTTTCAACTGTCAAATTTTCCAACTGTCATTTTTCAACTGCCATTTTCCAACTGTCAAATTTCAACTTTCATTTTCCAACTGTCATTTTCCAACTGCCATTTTCTAACTGCCATTTTCCAACTGTCATTTTCCACTGCCATTTTCTAACTGCCATTTTCCAACTGTCAAATTTTAACTGCCATTTTCAACTGCCATTTTCCAACTGTCATTTTCCAACTGTACTTTTTCAACTGCCATTTTCTAACTGTCATTTTTCAACTGTCAAATTTTAACTGCCATTTCCAACTGTCATTTTTTAACTGCCATTTCCCAACTGTCATTTTTCAGCTGCTTTTTTCCAACTGTTATTTCCAACTGCCATTTTCTAACTGTCAAATTTTAACTGCCATTTTCCAACTGTCAAATTTTAACTGCCGTTTTCCAACTGTCATTTTCCAACTGCCATTTTCTAACTGTCATTTTACTACTGCCAAATTTTAACTATTTCAACTGTCATTTTCCAACAGCCATATTTCAACTGTTTTTTGACTGCCATTATTTTCCAACTGTCATTTTTCAACTTCCATTTTTCAACTATCCTTTTCCAATTGTTTCCTTCTTCCTTTCCTATTTTATTTATTTCGCAAACACAAGCCTTGAGATCCTCAGTGTTGAATGTTGATTTGCCACCTCATTTTGTGTTTTGGGGGCTAGATTTGCATCACGATTTGCACAATTTAAAACTGGCTATCTTTAACAGTGACAGGTGTCAGATATGGTGGCTGGATAGTGCAATGGTTAAGGGCTCTGCCTCTGACGTAGGAGACCTAGGTTCAAATCTTGGCTCTTGCTATTCAGTAAGCCAGCACCTATTCCGTAAGGAGTTCTTTGGGCAAGACACTCTAACACTGCTACTGCCTACTGAGTGCGCTCTAGTGGCTGCCTCGCAATCGCTTTGAGTCCGACAGGAGAAAAGCGCTATACAAAAAAAGGAATTATTATATGGATAACTGTAGAGAGGGAGTGGAGGAAAAAGCCTATGTTGGCTTTTTATCTTCCTATCTTGCTTCCAGTCTAATGACCCATTTATTGGCTTCAACTTTCATAGTGGTTCTCTTTCCAGGCTAGCAGCACTTGTAGCCACCTTTGAAACTTGTCCACACATTCTCTACCTTAGTGCTTGGCACTGGTGTTCCTCCACAATGGTGACCCTCTTTTTCTTGGGCTGCTTTAAATGTATTTATTTATTGTGCATTATGGTGATTTATTGTTGCTGAGTTGTTTTTCAGATTAACTTGCACTGTTTTTTCTTGATAAAGAGGTACTTTGTTGCTTTGGAATTTTGGATTATCTTAATTACAGAATGAATTACAGATCTGTCTGAACCAATTTTTTGGAGTGCCAACCATTTACTTCTCTTTACAAAAATGTATGGCACGTGTTTTGCTCTGCATGGCAGTATTGATTGAAATGAGACAGCACTGTGTTGGCACAGAAATGCATGCAGCAGTTCATCGTCAGAACACAGCACAGCACATGAGAGTCTGAGATATTACTGAAATAAGCTCAGCAATGCAGCAGTACATCCTGACCTTTCCGGTTCACTATAGTGAAAAAGTAAGCAGTTAAAATCTTTCAGAACCAACATGTTTTGGACTAGTGGAGTTCCTCATTGGGGATGCAAAGGGTTTTCTTTGTTTTTTAAAATAATTTCCTAAATGGCAGTTGCTAAGTCTAACTACCAAAATAGGACCAGCCAGCGTCCCTACTCGCACACTATTTTGGCAGTCAGACTTAACAATGGCCGTTCAGCAAATGCTTTTGAAAACAAAGGGAAACCCTGAGACTCCATCGTGAGGAGATGGACTAGTCCAAAACCTGTTGGTTTCGTCAGCTCTTGAAGCAGACCTAAACTGAGAACTTCCTCTCTGCTCTAAGGAGATAAGCAACAGCATCATAACTTTAAAGAAAAACATTTCTTTCTTACAACTTACAGAAATCTTACAAAAACCCTGCAGTGTTTACTTTCTGGTGTCCTAGGAACACAAAAGGGTTAACCTCCTGTGTTTACATATTAGCCCAAACTATGGAATAGAGTGGCACACCAGACAGCCCTAATTTACACTTGCTGTTTACTTGTTGATAAGGCCTAATTAGACAGGTTAATCTCTCTAGACCAGGGCTTTGCACCTGTGGTACGCTTGCCACCGGTGGTACTTTGCTGTTGGCCAGGTGGTACACACCAGATTTGCCTGCCACTTTTTTGTCCACCTGCCACTTGTCCTGGTCCTGTCCTGCCTCCATAAAGTTTGGCTCCCCCTCCCTCGCTCCTTGCTGCGCTGTTCTGCAGCATACTTCAGACCTCTGATTAGTGTGGAGGAGACAGCCAGGCCAACGGTGCACAGTGACGGCGCAGATACAGAAAGTGACATCACTGCTCATTTGAAGTATACGCGCCGTCACCATGCACCTCTTGCCTGGCTATCTCTTCACTGCGGCTGGCTTACCAATGTTCTGAGGTGTGAACTATTCCGCAGGGCAGCACAGCAAGAAGTGAGCAAGGGGGGGGATCCGAACTTTGTGGGGAGTCACTGCCTAGCTTTCAGGTGGTGGGGCCAGGCTACCTATAATTAAGCGCGGGGGGGGAACTTGTATGGCTACCTATATTGGCACTCTACCTCTTGATTGCCAATACTGACAATATGTAGGCTAGCGATCTAATTGTAGTTTTTTTCCTCACCAATGCCTCCTACTTTTCCCCTCCCAAATGCCTTTTTTTTCCTTAAAGTGTACCTTGTAAGAAAAAAGTGACTTACTTACCTCAGGGAAGGGGAGGCCTTTGTATCCTAAAGATGTTTCCCCATTCCTTCTCAGTAGATGGGATCCAGTGCTGGGAGCCCCATAGTTCTCCTCATCGGTGTGCGCATGCACAGTAGCTGCTCTCCATTCCGGCTCCAGCAGAAACAGCCAAGCCCGATCGCATCCAATCTACTGTGCAGGCAAACTGCTGGTACTTGAAAGTTTTCAAGCAATAAAAGTGGTACAATTAGTGGAAAGGTTGTAAAGCCCTGCTCTAGAGCACCCTTTCAGACGTTTAGGGGCTTTGGTCAGCCAGGGTTGGGGGTTGACTCAGTATGGACAGGTATTGGTAAAAGGGACAAAAGTGTCTAGGACTGACATGACAGAGTTGTGGTAATTTATATCTGCAGCATCAGAGTCAGTGAAGGAAGATGAAGATAGGAGAGAATCCAGAGCATGAGAGAAAGACCATAGGAGAAGGTTAGTGAAAGAAGTTTGATGGTGGCAGAATTACTATTGTTGACAGGAGTCAACACACCTATAATAATCATAGGAATTTCATTGTACAAAGAGAGGAGAAGCCATGCAGAGAGGTATCTAAAAATAAAGAAGAAGGACCATGAAACCAAAAGATAATTGACATTGTGGGAAGAAGAGAATAGGTGGACCGAATGGTCTTCAAAGAATGGGGAGAGAAAGGGAGAGAGAATGGCCACCCGACTACCATGTCTGTTCTCACTTATGGGGGTATGACTAAAGTATAGTGTGGGAGGGAAAGACGAGATGAGGCCAGCACGTGTGATTAGGGTAATTTATTCAGATAGTAAAAACAGAAACCTCACAGTCAGCAAGGTCGGATGCAAAGCGGAAGAGTGGGCGCCAGGTCTATGTCCCCCTGCGGACGTCCGTTTCGCGCTGCTAGCGCTTGTTCACCGCAATGGGGAGAACTCTCCCCATTGTGGTGAACAAGCGCTAGCAGCGCAAAACGGACGTCCACAGGGGGACATAGCCCTGGCGCCCACTCTTCCGCTTTGCATCCAACCTTGCTGACTGTGAGTGTTTCTGTTTTTACTATCTGAATAAATTACCCTAATCGCAGTGCTGGCCTCATCTCGTCTCTCCCTCCCACACAAGTTCATCTACTGCCATACAGCCTGTGCAAGCCTTTCAAGGGGATTACACCCTCACAATCTAATGTCAAGTGGAGTCGAGTCCAATCTCCTGCTGTAGTTTTGAGAGTGCTGGAGTTTCATCTTTTTTGCTTTGAAATGACTAAAGTATAGACCCTGTGAGACAGCACAGCTAGTAAGACCAACCATGATTTTAAATTTTGTGAATGAGAGCCTAGGAGTCAGACAGAAATGGCTCTCACGGCTGTGGTTCTGTGTGATGATATTTAGGATTTTCCACTGTTGTTTGTACTGCATTCATGTGATATTGTAGAGACAATCAATATTTAGCAGATAAGATCTGTTTTACTAGATCAAAATCCTTCTGATTTAGCAGAATTTTAAAGAAAAATATTTGTTTCGTAGTTCTGCATTAACCTATTTTGGTTCCTGGACGTAGAATCTACGTCCAGGAACCATGCGCGGTACCGCGCGCTCCCGCGGCCGATCGCGCGCGTGCAGGTGCACTCCCGGCCGCGGATTCGGTAGCCACGGAATCAATGTATCGGGCTATGGTGCCCGATCACTGATTCCTCTCCCCCGCTGAAAAAGCGACAGCTTCTCTCGGAAACTGTGCTTTTTCTGGCTGTCACCTCCCCATGCGTCGCTCTAAGCGTGTGTTACGCTTAGAGTGACGTAATGTAAACAAACTCATGGCCGCCATCTTGTGGCCAAAAAGTAATACTACAACTGAAAGTAAAAATAAAATAAAAATTAACACACATTTACATTATAAATCTATTGTTTACCTCCCACCCTCCCAAAACTACCCAAATAAAATGTTTACTATAAAAAAAAAAACTGGAGCAATGAGACACAGCGCAAAATCAAAGAGTGGTGTGCAGCTACAAGGTGGAGGCGAGTCCCAAGCCCCAAAAGTAAAAAATAAAAGCAACAATGTACCTAAGCGCACTAATGGACAGTGGATGGCTATTCCTGCAGGTGCAGTGATGTCTCAACAAGACAGGTCAGCCGATATAAAGAGCATAAGGAGCAATACAGTACCTCTTCCAGCCGTGTGTGTGGTGGATGGTACCTCTTTCTGTGCATAAATCTTGCTGTAATCCCGATATCCAGGGACAAGCTGGTGCTCTGCTCAGCGTGGATGGAAACTGACCACGTGATCTCCTGGTCAGCTGATACCCAGACTTCCTGTTCCTGGCTTCTCTGCACTCCACCAGTGGCTCCAATCCCAGTAGCAGTGAAGGCAAACAGCAGCACTTCCTGGTTGAGGGAAAATGAGCAGAAATAGTGTACACTGTGCGCTTAAAGAAGCCACGCAGGGGGTTATCACTTACTAGATAAGAGCTTGTTTATTTGCACATAAAAAAATCTGCAGCCTCACTACCCGACTCGAGTTTCGGCATTGTGCCTTCGTCAGGGGGTGGGGCTACAGTCCCAGTGAGCAGATTAAGTACATAAAGCTCCTCCTCCTCAAAGGGCAGTTAACCCTTGCTGAACAAATGCGGAGGGAGGGGAGCAACACAGATCTTCAATGAATAATAGTAAAACAGTGATAAGCAACAGCTTACAGTAAAATAGTAAAAAATAATAAAATAATAAAAACATCAAAAACCAACAATCAATTGCATGAAATATCCACAATTAAAGAAGATTACTCATCCCTAAAAACAATTATTCATCCCTAATAAAACAATTCAAGTCAATATTAGCGTTTAAACCATTTGGTGCTAGAGTCTGAAGCTGGAAAATCCAGCGAGTTTCCAATTGGGACAGAGTTTTTATCACATTGCCCCCACGCCAATGAGGCGTGATGGTGTCAATGGCATAGCATCTAATCCCTGTAGGGTCACGGTTATGAAATTTCAGGAAATGTTCAGGTACACTATCTTTTTTCTTTTCAGGGTTCATAATGTTATATACATGTTCCGAGCATCTTTTTTTCGCACGTCTACCAGTTCTTCCTACGTACTGTTTGCCACACGGGCACTCCAATACATATATGACGTTGATTGTATTGCAGGTGATGAATTGGTCTATTTTAAAGCTTCTCCCATTGGCTGTGGAGGTGAAAGTGGTCACCTTCTGCCCCCCAAACTCGCAAATTCTACATATCTTTGGTTTCTTGCATGGGAAAAAACCTTTCAAGAACGGGAACATACGTGGTTTTAGTTCACGGATACAGTTTTTTACCAGTCTATTCCCCAGATTTCTGGGTCTCCTAAACACAACTTTTGGTTTTTCTGGAAGTGTGGGCCCTAATACAGGATCTTCTTTCAAGATATCCCAATTTTCTGACAACTTCTTGAATCTCTTGTGATCACGAGAGTAAGTAGTAACAAAAGCAAACTCTGACCCACCAGAGCTGCTCTTGGTGGCGGTGGTTCTGCTGGTTTTATTGATAAGTCTCACTTCTCTTCCCTCTTTAAGAACCTTCAATCTCTCCTCATATATGAGCATTTCATCATATCCCTTTTCCACAAAACGATCTTGTAAGATCTGGGATTGTGACCAATAGTCGGAGTCCTTCGTGCAATTTCTGCGAATTCTGCAGAATTGTCCTCGTGGTACATTCTGCAGCCAGGGGGCATGGTGACAGCTATTGGCTTCTATGTAAGAATTCCTATCGCTTTCTTTAAAAACATTTAGTATTTAAACGTCCATTTTCCACAAAGATGTTCAGATCAAGGAAGTTTACCTCCTTCCTACTGTAGTCGACAGAGAACTCCAAGTTCCAATCATTGGTATTAATATACTCAATGAATGATTTGAGGGAGGATTCATCCCCTTGCCATACAAAAATGCAATCATCGATGAAACGTTTCCAAAAAAGTAGGGATTTGTTCAAATAGGCAGGTAGGAAGGTATCTTCCCACGCTGCCATGTACAGATTAGCTACACTCGGAGCTTGCTTGGCCCCCATCGCCACACCTTTTCTCTGTAAATAGAAACTCCCATCGAACCAGAAATAGTTACACACTGTAGAAAAATGGAAAAGTTCACAAATGAAGTCCACCTGGCTGATTGCCAAGTGGTTCGTATCCTGTAGGGCCAATCTGATCACCCCTGCTGCTTTTTCAGTGGGTATACACGTGTATAAGGACTTCACATCTGCCGTGCATAAGTAACAGTCATCCCATTCCTTTATACTATTCTGAAGATTATTGAGGTAAGTTAAAGTATCAAGAGTATCTTTTAAATATGAGGGAGTTTTCTGTACCATGGGTTGTAAAAAGAAATCGATGTACTCCCCCACCCGGTAGGTGATGGAATGAATCCCTGATACTATTGGTCTCCCGGGTGGGGCCACTGGGTCCTTGTGGACCTTTGGTAGGACATAAAGGACCGGTTTTCGTGGGTATTTAATATTCAAATAATCGAATTCCTGTTGATCCAGAATGTTCCACTCCAAACCTCTTTTTAGATTCATCTCTAAGTCATTCTGGAATGCTGTAGTAGGATTTCTGTTTCTCCATTTCTTTCATGGTTTTACGTTCTTCTACAGTGAAATTTGATCTTGAGGGGTGGATGGGATTAATGGTCATATCCTGCAATTTCTCGCACATCGATTTTTTGAAAACATCAATGAATTTGTTGTTTGTTAAATTGGGATTGAAGACTGATGGTTTCTTAAAACCCGTGTGTAAAAACTGGTCAGTGGTTGCTTTAACATTCTTTACTGGTGCTGTATTTAAAATGAAATTCTTTTTAAGGTTTAATTTCCTGACAAACTTGTGGATGTCTATATATGTGTGAAATTTATCCAGGCCCACATCTGGAATAAACTTGAGTCCCTTATCCAATATCTCTTTATGGGATTCTGGTAATTCTACATCGCCTACTTCAAAGAGACCCTGATGGTTGGAGGGTTTCACTCCCTCACTCTTTTTGTTCCTGGAGTGTAATCTCTTTCCTCCTCGCTTTCCTCGTTTTCTCTGAGTCTTTTTCTGTCCCAAAGTATTTCCCTTTGCTCCTCGTTTCTTAATTGTCCCACTCGATGTGATGGCAGCATGTAAGACTCTAGTGTGTTGTTGTAAACTCGGGGTGATCTTGGTTTGCGGGATGGGGGTTTTTGAAAGGGAATGCCCCCATACGGATTCCTCCGCGGTGGACGGGGTGGTCTCCAGTCCCGAAAATCCCCAGGGGTTCTCGGTGCTAATAGTTCAAAGCGATTGTGCGTTGGAAAATAATTGTTAGGTTTCTGATACCCAAAATGTTTAGGTGGTCTATCTCTTGGTGCTCTTTGATAGGGCACCCTGGGTGAGTAATAGGGTCTCAGTGGGGGTGGAGGGACAGGTTTTGATGGTGCAGGGGGTGGCGGTTTTCTCTTTTGCCATCGGTACATGTTTTTATTTTTACAATCAAATTTGTCCCTATGATATTTCTTTTGTTTCTTAGATTTAACCACAATTTCGTTTTGAATGACTGCATTTTTGCATGTCTTAGACAATACATCGTACTCCTCCATCCCCTTAAACGGTGCTAATTGATCCTTTATACCATCAATGTTTTTGCTTAGATCCTTTAATTTAGCAGATCTCCTAGTGAGGATGATCTCCATGGCTCCAAGAGCACAATTTTCTAAAAAGGCGAGCCATTCAGGGTCATCACCCTCTTTCCTAATATCCTCATGCAATTGTAGATTCCATCTTAAAGTCGAGGGTATGATTCTATCGGTTTTATACTGTTCCAACATACCTACATCCCACTTCAAAGTATTTTCTTTAACTAGCATTTTCTCTACCTGTGCAAAAGTAGTTTCTAAATCATTACTAGCGGTGATTGGTTTAAACACTAATATTGACTTGAATTGTTTTATTAGGGATGAATAATTGTTTTTAGGGATGAGTAATCTTCTTTAATTGTGGATATTTCATGCAATTGATTGTTGGTTTTTGATGTTTTTATTATTTTATTATTTTTTACTATTTTACTGTAAGCTGTTGCTTATCACTGTTTTACTATTATTCATTGAAGATCTGTGTTGCTCCCCTCCCTCCGCATTTGTTCAGCAAGGGTTAACTGCCCTTTGAGGAGGAGGAGCTTTATGTACTTAATCTGCTCACTGGGACTGTAGCCCCACCCCCTGACGAAGGCACAATGCCGAAACTCGAGTCGGGTAGTGAGGCTGCAGATTTTTTTATGTGCAAATAAACAAGCTCTTATCTAGTAAGTGATAACCCCCTGCGTGGCTTCTTTAAGCGCACAGTGTACACTATTTCTGCTCATTTTCCCTCAACCAGGAAGTGCTGCTGTTTGCCTTCACTGCTACTGGGATTGGAGCCACTGGTGGAGTGCAGAGAAGCCAGGAACAGGAAGTCTGGGTATCAGCTGACCAGGAGATCACGTGGTCAGTTTCCATCCACGCTGAGCAGAGCACCAGCTTGTCCCTGGATATCGGGATTACAGCAAGATTTATGCACAGAAAGAGGTACCATCCACCACACACACGGCTGGAAGAGGTACTGTATTGCTCCTTATGCTCTTTATATCGGCTGACCTGTCTTGTTGAGACATCACTGCACCTGCAGGAATAGCCATCCACTGTCCATTAGTGCGCTTAGGTACATTGTTGCTTTTATAAAAAAAAAAACATTACAATTAAAAAAAAGCATGTAAATATTTACCTAAGGGTCTAAACTTTTTAAATATCAATGTAAAGATGAAATATTTCTATATTTTTTTTATTTTAAACTTGTAAATAGTGATAGATGCAAAATGGAAAAAATGCACCTTTATTTCCAAATAAAATATTGTCGCCATAAATTGTGATAGGGACATAATTTTAACGGTGTAATAACCGGAACATATGGACAAATAGAATAAGTGAGTTTTAATTATGGAGGCATGTATTATTTTAAAACTATAATGGCTGAAAACTGAGAAATAATGAATTTTTCCATTTTTTTCTTATTCTTCCTGTTAAAATGCATTTACAGTAAAGTGGCTCTTAGCAAAATGTACCCCCCAAAGAAAGCCTAATTGGTGGCGGAAAAAACAAGATATAGATCAGTTCATTGTGATAAGTAGTAATAAAGTTATAGGCTAATGAATGGGAGGTGAACATTTCTCACGTGAAAACGACGGAACGCGAATGGGTTAAGCAGTCACTTACATGTAACCATACTAAGAACATTAATTTAAGACATTAGGACAATTTTAGAAAAAAAAAAAAAAAAAAAACATTCTCACTGTAGGTGTGTGTGTGTGATTGCAATTACTACTCCACTAACCCTTTAGCCAGCAGCCTTCATTGTTGTTCAGTATGACCCAGTCTTAGAGAACTTTAGTATATTGCACCCAATATGCAAGGTTTAGTAAAACAACATGATCCTGTTTTGTTCCATAATTGATAGCAACCAATCACAAGTAATAGTTCAAAAACTCAGAGTGATTAGACTGATAAAAAGATGATTTCTGATTGGCTTTTTGTGATTTATTATTAAACAAGCCCAGTGGCGTTTAATTTCAATTATAAATGAGAAAAATAGAATCACTGGGAATCTTAAAATTTCTTTTGTACAATTAAGAGTTTCCTAACTTGTTATCTTATTCATTTAATGTATTATGCATCAATATCCCATACAGTGAATTAATACCATACCCATATGTCTTATCTTTTTCTTAATGTTTTACTTAGGTTCAAAACCGTAACATGGTGCTGTTCGCTGCCATCTTTAATCCCCTTTAGAAACTAAGCCGTGTTTGTAAGAAGAAAGAGAACAGCTATGCTGCTTTGTTATGCAGTATACGAAACAAATCAAAATCAGGGCCTGTGTTTGGTCATAAATTCATAACTAAAGCTTCTGTACAAAAAGTGTTCTTAAGGGACAACAAACTACAATAAAAATAAAAGATTCCTTGTTGTATTTGAAGTCCAAGCTGAGGATGTAGTAATCTATAATTTAGAGGGTGTGTTTATTTTATGGAATGAAGGTTTAATGATTCTTTATATTTTTATGTGATTGTAAAACACCTTAATGTCCACTGAGCAGCAAAGGGCAGCGAATAAAGGAGAACATAAATAATAAATCTACATATTATCAATTTATAAACTTTTCAAGTATGTTTGGCACCTTTTCAGTTCATTTTTGAAGGTTTTCTGTTCTGAGATAATGACGAACATATGCAAGTATAATGTCACACAGAGCAAGAGACTCACCATCACTCACTTTGCAATTTCCTACTAAAGTAATATGGCCAGTACATGATATTATTATTAAACTTTATATGGCTTTATTAGGCTGACAGGTAGAAAGCAGGCATTTATTAAGGCTTTGCAGTCTCGACAGGAGGAAGTGTGGCAGGTAGTAGCCTGAATAGAAATACTCAAGTGTTAATGTCATTTTCAATAGAAAAAAAAATTGAATTAATATAAATAAATTAAATATGTAGACATTTCAAAGGACGTTGTCTGGTTCCTCATATGGTCATTTCTCCATTAGGTTCTAAATTGAAAAGGTAGTGTTCTTAATTGAAAAGAATGAGAGAGAATGAGCATGGACTCCAAATATTTCACCATTATCTGCTCTCTGTCTGTGCTTTACATTGGAGACCATCAAAATACTGTATGTGGATTTCAAGTATCTCAGGGCCAGATTTATCAAAGCATTACTGACAGTTTTTTCTTCTAAAACTGTTCTAACCAGCAGAGAAACTGTTCTGCATGATAGTAAGAAACTTCCCAAAGCCTACATAATAGTGGCAGTTTAGCATGGATTTCTAGAGCTACACTACAGTTAAGAAAAGTGCAAATCCATTCCTAAACTGCTGCAGATTGAGAAGTGTTCAATAGCAGTTCTATAGAGAGTGCAGGCTAGACATGATTTGTGAAGGGCTTCTTCCTCCTCACTCAGAGCCTACTGACAGCAGATGTGTTGGTTACCTCAGCAACAGTGCTGCGTAATATGTTGCCGCTTTATAAATACAATAAATAAATAAAAATAAATAAATAAAACAGTATTTTCCCTCACACACTGCACTGCCTGAGAGACCTTCCGAACTCCTCCTATTCTTAACAGCTTATGAAGGAATCTGCACTATTTAGTGATTTCTTAGGATGTCTGAGACAATTCTGCATGGATTTCTAAAAACCTACTAATATTTTGTCTCAGACATTCTTGATAAATGTCCCCCTCAGAGTTTATAAGCAGACCAAGGGGTGCCAAGATTACCAATTAAAAAACAAAACAAAACAAAACTGTACAATTGCCATAGTCATTGTCTACATTATGGTATTTATATTTTTATAAAGCTAACCTTTAACAGCAATACTTTTTTTTTTTTTTTGCCAAGGGTACTGAGGAGCTATGTAACATGGCAACACCTGACCTATAATGTAAACATGTAAGAATTGTTCTGATTGGACTAATGAGGCAGCACAGACACCCTATGTTTTTCCTGTGTAATCCATAAACAAGTCAAAGTTCCATTAAAAGTTTATATAATCCTTATCACCAAATAAAATCAGCGATTGTTAATTATATTAGTATTGTTGCACATTTTATAGTACTGACATCTTTTGCAGAACTTTACAGAGTATATAGTCATGTCACTAAATGTCTTTCAGAGGATCTCACAGTCTAATTCCTACCATAGTCATCGTCTTGAATCCTTATTGTTGTCTAAAGCCCATTTATGGGGTAGACCAAGTCAGTTATCTGTGTGTTACTGGAATGGGGGACAATGGTGTGCCTAGATGTAACCAACACACAAATGAAAATAAAAACTCCATATAGATAGTGTCCTGGTTCCGATTTGATCCAGGGACCTAAGCACTGCAAGTCAGGAGTGCTATATCACCATGCTATCCATCAACAACTGCCAACACAGCATATAAGACCGCCATCCCCATGCTTGAGCAGTTTTGTCCCTGACTTGTGCTGCTTGTGCCAACCTCTAAATCCTGGTTAAAGGACCCCGCAGGGTGAGTCGCTTTTAACATTTTGCTAATTCAGGTGTGAGTACATGCTTTATAGTTGAGATGACTGCACTATGAGATTTTTTTACCACTTTAATAATTGTTCTTGCGTGATCATGATAACAATAAAGAGAAGCAGAATAGTGCTGAGGATGCCTGGCTGACTGTTAAATTAATGTAACTACAAACTCATATTGGCCTGATTGGTCAACTCCGTGTTAACCACCACTGCGGAAGCAAAGACCACCAAATGTTGCTTATGGGCAATCACTGATCAAATCATCACATGAAGTTTAAAGAGAATCTGTACTCTAAACTTCTTACAATAAAAAGCATACCATTCTATTCCTTATGTTCTCCTGTGCCCCTCTGTGCTGTTTCTGCCACTCCCTGCTGCAATCCTGGTTTGTAATGAACAGTTTTAGGCAGTGTTTACAAACAAAAGACTGGCTTCTAACCAGAGTATCATAGGCTGAGAACTAGCTTACTGTGTGACTTATGCAGAGCTTGGAGGGGGTGTGTAAAGCTTCTGCCAATGACAAGCAGTGCTACACATTCCACACATTACAGCCTCAGTCCGACAGACACAACAAAGGAAAGGAGATAAGATTTATTACAGAGACAGTGCAAGTAGGAAAGGCTGCAGTAAGACAGGCCACATTAGAACAGTAATAGGAACTAATATGATAGAAGAAATAAGGCTCAAAATGTTGTTACAGAGTCTCTTTAAAGTTCTGTAACAATTTCCAGGAATCACTTTATCAATTTCTAAAGTGCCATCACAGGTGCTTCACATTTCTTCTTAAAGGGAACCAGATATGAGAGTAATATGGAGGATGCCATATTTATTTCCTTTTAGTTAGTGCAAGTGGCCTGACTGTACCACTAATTTTGTCTCTCATAAATTTGGCTGTAGACCCTGAACAAACATGCAGATTAGGTGCTCTGACTCAAGTCTGACTGGATTGGCTGCATGCTTTTTTTCAGGGTTGTGACCAAGACAGTACTAATGCTAGAAGATCGGCAGGACTACCAGCCAACTGGTATTGTTTAAAATGAAATAAATATGGCAGGCTCCACATCATTCTCAAAATCTGTTCTTTCTGGATTGCACCGTTTGCATTTACCTTTATTTGCAAAGGTTTATTCTGCATGCTCCAATTTCAGGCAGAGCCGGATTAAGGCTAAATGGGGCCCTAAGCAAAGTAACTGATTTGGGCCCCCCATCATGTCGTAATAGAATCAGAAGATGCAGCTGCACAGCAATATGTCGCACACACCGGGCAGCCGAGCTACTGGTTGCTATGGGCAACAGCACGCTTTCCTCTGTGGGTGCACAATGCAGGGAATAGCAGCGGCAAAATGCAGAGTGAGAGATGAATGGCTGGGACATTTGCACTCAGGGGCTGGGGCTCCCCTGTGAAGAGGGTGCCAGATATCACAGCAGCACTTTCCCCCTGCATCTCCAGCCTGGCAATAGCAGAAAGCTCTGGACACCGCCAAACCGGAAGCCGTTCCCCAGACAGAATTACATAACCACTCCCACCACCGAACAACCAATTTCCTCCCAAACTAGACAGCCACCATGCAGCCTCCATCCCAGTGAATACGATAGTCCAGCAGAGAAGGCAACCGCAGTGGGGGAGAATGACAGCACCAGATGAATCACATTCACCTATTGCGATCCAAGCAATAGAGGTCCCGTTATCCGGAGCCCATCTGTCTCCTCTAGAGTGCTGCCGTTCTGTTACTACTACTATTACTACTTCCTACTTCATGTCTGATCTGAGAATCAGGAAGTTCAGAGCGAGCGGCTGCACTGTAGAAGAGACAGATGGGTTTCAGATGACGGGATCTCTATTGCTTGGATCATGGATAGGTGAGTGAGCGTTTGCCATCTGCTGCTATCATTCTTGCTGCAGCTGTGGTTCTCTGTGGGAAGGGAGGGTGGAGTGGGCAGCGGCAGAGCGCACAGTAGCAGGAGGGGGACCTAGGAGGAGAGCCTGGCTCTGAAGACAATCAGCAGCGCACGGCATCATTTGACAAGACAAGACAAATAACATTTATATCGCGCTTTTCTCCTGGTGGACTCAAAGCACCAGAGCTGCAGCCACTAGGACGCGCCCTATAGGCAGTAGCAGTGTTAGAGAGACTTGCCTACGGTCTCCTACTGAATAGGTGCTGGCTTACTGAACAGGCAGAGCTGAGATTCGAACCCTGGTCTCCTGTGTCAGCGGCAGAGCCCTTAAAGGGACTCTAAGCAGTGCCTGTGGATATGCCTTTAAGCATACCCACAACTAATTCATTACATCCTCACACCTACCAGCATGATGTTTGTAATTATATCCCCCTGGGTTCCTTATATTTCATTGCATTGTGCTGAATCGAGCTGCCAACTTTGGAGAAAAGTCGTCCTGTGGCCGTGATTTCGATCGTGAAAATATCAAAAACTAAAAGGCATAGAGCAGCTGTTTATATATCATTGGAAAGAGGAGAAAAAGAGCTTTAAAATGATATGCATCTTTCCATAGTTACTGCACTGCTCAGAGTCCCTTTAACCATTATACCATCCAGCCACCGCTGACTTTGGAGAAAAGTCGTCCTGTGGTCGCGATTTCGATCGCGAAAATATCGAAAACTAAAAGGCATAGAGCAGCTGTTTGGATATCATTGGAAAGAGGAGAAAGAGAGCTTTAAAATGATATGCATATTTCCATAGTTACTGCACTGCTCAGAGTCCCTTTAACCATTATACCATCCAGCCACCGCTGACTTTGGAGAAAAGTCGTTCTGTGGCCGCGATTTCAATCGCGAAAATATCGAAAACTAAAAGGCATAGAGCAGCCGTTTAGATATCATTGGAAAGAGGAGAAAGAGAGCTTTAAAATGATATGCATATTTCCATAGTTACTGCACTGCTCAGAGTCCCTTTAACCATTATACCATCCAGCCACCACTGACAGGATGGCAAGGGCTGGTTTATGTGCTAATTGGGCCCCTTTGACTCTGAATGGGGCCCCAAGCGACTGCTTTTGTTGCCTGGTCGGTAATCCGGCCCTGATTTCAGGTCATAACTCCCAATCATGAATTGATTAATCGTTATCTGATCCAACCAGGCTGATTTTGATTGTAGGCGTATTCAATTGTTAGATCTTTGAAAAGCACACACAAAAAATTCTAGGTACTTTGTTAAATTCTAGTTAATAATAATAATTCAATTGAAGCATAAGTAGATTAAAAGTTGTGTTTGTCATCTACTATTGAAGCACTTACCTTAGAATCAGTAAACAGGTTGGTCTGATTATAGTCAAGGGCATTTATATAATTTTGTTTCCTCCAGGGATCTGATCATTGTGATATAGTGAAATGTGTAGAAATGCATGCACTACTTTAAATGAAAAGCAGGAGGAAATAAAAAGCTAATTTTAGTAGTTGCTGCAAGGAATTATGTTTAGTCTACGAGGAAGTAATGTATTCTCAACCTTAAAACACACTAAGCAGTTGATAATCCATTATTACAGTAAGCTGTACACTCACACAGTAATTATCTAATAACCCCTTATAAAAGACCGTAGCTTCCTAATCTGTTTATAATTATCTTTCAATGATCCTGTGCATTAATGTCTGACCTTCAGCAACTCTGACCTGATCTTAATTAGCTCTAATATCAAATCATTACTATATAAGAAACTATCCATGACCAAATGAATGAACCCCAGGTACAGTTAATTTCTGGAGCAATTATCTCCTCATGTAGGGAGATTTAAATGATTATCTGCACAATTTCACACAGTTTTATGTAATTCTGAAACATTATAAATTCTGTTTCAAATCATATTTCAGATGCTGGGCATTACCGTTGAATTTTACAGTCACTGGAGCTACCAGGGATTTATGGTAAGGTAATATAAGTTAATAGGTGTAGTAATATCAAACTTGGCTGAGATAAGAGTGTCTGCCTATGAAATTAAGTTATCTACACTCTCAAAAAAGGAGACCAGCTCCATTAGACAGGTACCCCAGTTTAAATATTAAATATGGTGACAGATTCCTTTTTAAAGGGAATCTGATGTGAAAATAAACGTATGAGATAATGATTTGTATGTGTAGTACAGTTAAGAAATAGAACATTAGTAGTGCAGATATGAGTCTCATATTGTTTCCAGTACAGGAAGAGTTAAGAAACTTCACGTATTATCTATGCTAAAGAGCTTCTCTGAGCTCTCCGACCAAGCTGGTTCGGCTGCAGTGCTGTTTTCTGAAGCACTTATCTCAACCTGTCTCTCACTGTTTCTTGTTTGTTTCAGGTTTTACTGCAGAAAAGGTCAAAGGGTTATTAGTTTTGCTCTGTTTCATAGGTTAAAATACAGAGTGTATTTTGTAAACTGCAAATATTAGAGAATGATGCAATGTTATAAAAAAAAGCGATATAAATGAAAATAAAAATATGAGACTTTTTTCTTTGCCACTAACGTTCTATGATTCATCTGTACTACACATACAATTCATTATATCATAAGGTTTTTTTTTTTTGTTTGTTTTTTTTTGCTTCAGTGTCAATTTAACATATCTATGGTATCTTGAGGTATGATACGTGGTAACATCAAACCCTGGTCTGTAACATTGTTAACGGCTAAAAATATGTCACTAGCACATGGGATTCATAAGTATTTGAAGGAGATTTATGGAGACAAACACTTTAAAAAGCAAAGAAATCTAAAAGATTTCTGCAGCTATGTACATAAACAGTATGGCCCCTCTCTATAGAGAAGACAATCATGCAAGAAGTATAGTCATATAATCATGGCAGATGCTTTCATCACTTTTCTATGAACTGTGCATATAAAAAAAATCTCACATGGAACTCTGTGTTATAGCTGACATGTGACATCTTCAACAGCTTGGTGAATCTATCATCTAAAACTCACCTTTATCTCCCTGCTCCTTCTGAAAGGGATAGATAGTATTATTATTTCAATGTCGTTTCAAACTTTTAACACCATATAAAAACAATAGGAACATTTTCACACACATTCAATAACTAGATGTTTATTAAGACACCCAAGCAAATGGATCTTTTTAAATAAAACTGAACCTTTGGAAATTAAATCTAGAAATAGCATTGAATGCATTTGTATGTTTTCACTTCCTTCAATAATTGCAATGTATATAAGTTGCATGCAGATAATGCTTTTCACATTGATTTACACATTTTAGTAAAATGTTGCTTTAAATCATTGTTTTTACTTTTCAACACCAAGGTTTGATTAAGGCTAGGTCCACACTAGGCACGGTTGCAGGACGGACGCTGCAGTCCGGGATCAGGGGAAGATCAGGGGAAGTACCACCAGACCGCAAACGGATCCGTTTTCATAAAAAGTGCATCAATTTTGCATCAGTTTTGCATCAGTTTCCGTTCAGTTTTTTACCCCCAAAAATGGACAGAAAACGTCTCTATCATTAGGAAGGTAGTGGGAGGATTTTTTGGGCCAATAATAAAGTTCAGGCTATCCGGTTTCTCATCAGTTTTTGGTGCTATTTTGCCTGTGGAGATGGAGATGCGTTTTCTTATTGCTTTTCACTATCCATCTGTGTATCCGTGGTCCGTAAAAATGCAGCAATACCGGACCTTCCATTCAGGTTTTGAAAACGGGTCCCTGCAAACGCAGACGGATCCGTTTTTTTCTTGGGTGAGGACGGCTGCTATTTTTAACATTAGTATCCGGGACTCAGTTTTTCATCAGGGCTGAAAAACGCAGCCACGGATACGTTTCTGGACCTAGTGTGTACTAGCTCTAAAGCAAAACAGATTTAGAGACATACAATATTCCTATTGGGTTATTATTATTTCTCACATATTTCTCAGACAGATTTCTCACATAAAAAAGAGGTCATGAGTTGTCTCACCTTGTAAGAGACAACTCATCTGATGAGTCACACGCTGACGAAACTAGTAAGGCGTGGCCTCTGGCGGAAGTCGTACTGGGAGACGCGATACAGGACACGGAGGGACTTTCCGAGACTGCCGAGGATTTTATTATATGCGCGATTGATGTCTACTTCTGTGAGTGCATTGTCATGGTCTTAATCTTTTAATAAATGCAGTATTACGCTATGTTAGTCTTTGTTTTAGCTTTTTAACAAACTTGTATGCCAGTTGGATTAGGAGTTCTAAATTCACAAGTGCATGTTGCTGGTCGGATTAAGGGATCAGCGTTCCTATCTGGTGAGCGGTTAACAGTATTACAATCAGTGCCGGTGGTGGGAACACAGAGTTGGTCACTTGTCACGTAGATGGAGTGCAGTGCTGTCACCACATTGGCATATTAAGGTGGATTTTGCTATGTCCGCACAAAGTGTTTAAGTTACAGATATTATCATCTGTGGAGAATCTTTTGATGCTAGGTATATGCTGCTGATCTGTGATTCAGTCAGCCACCGGATCTGGTGAGAGTACCTGGTGGAATATTTATGTGGACTTAAAGTGTTTTTTTTCTGACAAACTTCAAAACACTCTGATATAACTGTCTGCTGTATATGCTGAGTGCCTGCACAAAACTTTACAATTACTCTAGGGTGGTGAATCCCCTCCCATTGTGTGGTGATCCATTTCGACCTTGATTGTGACAGTGTGTTCTTTGAACTATATATTACATCGATTTGTGTACTGTATGCGATAGAGGAATGCCCATAACCACAGTTGGCATTACATAACCTTCATGTTACTTTTGTCACATTATTTTTAGTCATTTTCTATTGCTTTCTCAGTGCTACCAAAACATTATAAATAAGGTGAAAATAGATAGTGAGATAACTAATGAGATACATTTTGCAATCAGAACCTTCATCCCTATTATTATTATTGTTATTATATGGCATAATTGTGTGTTGTGCTATACAATTAAGGCCTTTATAAAGTGTAACATATCTTTGCCTCATGCCCCAACTAACCATCACTCTCAATAACACCCCTCCATTTGTAAACCACTTTGAATCTTGAAATTCTAGCAATTATTTCCCACAGGAACTTCCATGCACAAATTCCCAATCCTCTGGAGCTAGGTCACTGCATTAGCTAGAAGGGGTTAGGCCTTCTACTGTCTTAAAGGGCCAAGGCACTCATGCCATTCACTTACTCTCTTCAGTACTGACTGGAGAGGAGGCATTACTGTTACACACACTGACCTCCCCCAGTTTATAAAGCAGCAAGTGGACATCATTTTGGCAAATGATGTGGCAGGACATGTGGAGTAGCAAAGTGGAAGTGATGCATAAGCAGAATGCAGATCAGTGGGAGGAGAATAAATAATGACAGTGCCTATGATATGAGCCAACGCAGCTCTGAGTGTTTTGACTCCACAGCTGTTTGACTGTATAGTAGGGTCATCTAATTCCAAAATTGAAGACCCACAGAGTTGAGAATTACGTTATTCGGAGATAGGGGTTATACAAAGAGGTTAGATGGGAAAGAGAGAATGCAGTAAAAAAACCTTGAAAGTGGGCCTTAAGATGGTAAATACAATAAATAAATAGCTTACATGGGTAGTCAAAAAAAATATATCGATAAAACGCCATTGTGTAGCACACTTGTAAGAATGTGTGCATAGCTGACTAAAACCAAAATATACTTGGTTACCACTAAGCTCATACATAATATGCATAGCGTATGAGGAAATGGTCATTCAAAAGTTAAAAAAAAGCGTTATTAGCAAGGCTTGTTTTGAATAATTGCTCAAAAGCATTGGTCAGTAACAGCTTAGTTTACATGGATTTTCACTGATCATCATTTTTTCCAGTCACTGAATAACCAATAGAAATGGCTTGAACCTCCAATTTTAGGTTCGCAAACCTCGAACGCGAACACGCGAAAAAAGTTTGCGAACATGCGAAATTTCGAACCCGCCATAGACTTCAATGGGCAGGCAAACCTTCACAACTACAAACATTAATTGTGGCCACTAAAGATGTTTCAAGGGGTCTAACACCTGGAGGGGGGCATGGCGGAGTGGGATACACGGCAAAAGTCCCGGGGGAAAATCAGGATTTGACGCACAGCAGTGTTTTAAGGGCGGAAATCACATTGCATGCTAAATTGGAGGCCTAAAGTGCTTTAAAACATCTTGCATGTGTATACATCAATCAGGTAGTGTAATTAGTGTACTGCTTCACACTGACAGATCAAACTCACTGTGTAACGCACCGCAAACAGCTGTGCTGGACTGGTGCGCACCATGTCAAGAGTACATATGATAGCGGTTTTCAAGCCCATATGGTCACCGGGCTGAGGTAGCTCAATGACAGAACAACAGTGACAGTCCAGCAGATCGAATTTGGTCTGTCCACAATGAAGCAATGACCTTATTATCTTGGGTGTGCCCCCCGACACTATCATATATACCCAGCGGTCATTGCTTCATTGTGAACCGCAAGCCCCTTCACCGTGAACAGGTATGCAGTGACTGGTATCAATACAATGTTCAGCTGTCACACATACAGGTACTGTGAACAGGTATGAATTGACTGGTATATAATATAACACTGAGCGTGGTCACACAGGTGCAGTGAACAAGTATGCAGTGACTAGTATTACAAATGTGCAGCTGTCACACACACAGGTACCATGGACAGGTATGCAGTGACTAATATTACAAATGTGCAGCTGTCACACACACAGGTACCTTGAACAGGTATGCAGTGACTGCTATATAATGTAACACTGTGTGCTGTCACGCTGGTGCACTGAACAGGTATGCAGTGACTGATATCAATATAATGTGCAGCTGCCTGTCACACACACAGGTGCCATGAACAGGTATGCACGGTCGGACTGGTATTACAAATATGCAGCTGTCACACACGTGCAGTGAAAAGGTAGTCACTGAATGTGCTGGGCCTTGCACAGTATAGGAATTTGCAAGGGCCAGCTGTGACTGACTGACAGGGCTGTATATGCAAGTGTCAGTGAGCCACACACACACACACACAAAAAATAAACAGATCACAGGAACAACATTATCTCTCAAAAGAGCTGTTGTGGGGTACTTTTTAGCAATAAGTATCAGCAAGGAGCAAGCTAACAAGCCTAACTTTAGCCTAACTAAGCTTTCTCTATGTCTCTGCAGAAAACTCTCCCTTCTCTAATTACTGCAGCCACACCGAGTGAGGATAATGGCCGATGCAGTTGCCTTATATAATGGGAGGGGGGGCTCCAGGAGGGAGTGTAGCCTGATTGGCTACCATGTGTCTGCTGACTGTGATGTAGAGGGTCAAAGTTGAGCCTAATGATGTAGTATAGGGGTGGGTCGAACTCACCATAAAGTTTGCGTTTCGACGCGAACGCGAACCAGCGATGTTCGCACGAATAAGTTCGCGGTCTAACTGTTTGGGCCATGTCTAATAACCAATCACTTCTAGGGTGGCAAGAGGAGATATAATTTTCTTTGCTGATCATGAGCACAGTATATAGATTCAATATTCAATCTTTATTGTCATTGTGTAACACAACAAAATTACTTTTGTAAATTACTACTGCACCATAGGGCTGTCATAATAAGTAATTTTGTTGTGTTACACAATGACAATAAAGTGATTGAATATTGAAGGAACATAGTGATAGTAACAAAGGTAGAAAAAGAGAAATTATACAAGTATCCCAGGTATTTCAAATATGTAAACAATTTGTACACAGTGTTCATTATTTGTGAGAAGATTCAGCATTTAACAAGTTTATGGCAGATGGGAAAAAGCTGTTTTTCAGTCTGTTTGTGTTTATGCAGATTGATCTAAAACATTTACCTGGTGGAAGGATCTCTAACAAGGTATTTCCAGCTTGCGTGTTGTCCTTGATAATGTTTTTGGCCTTTCTCATGCAGTGAGTGTTAAAGAAGAGTCCAACTGATGGTAGTTCAGTGCTGATAACGACCTCTGCTTTTTTCGCTGCAGGGCTTTTCTACCAGCTTTGGTACCAGGACATCATGCATTTGGTCAATATTATTTCTATAGCCATGTTATTAATCATTATGAGGTTTTAGGGACACTATTAGTGAGTAGAGATGGCCCGAACTTCCGATTTTAGGTTCGCGAACTTCCGCAAAAGTTTGGTTCACGCAAACAAGACTTCAATGGGGAGGAGAACTTTGAAAGCTAGAAACACTTATGCTGGCCACAAAAGTGATGGAAAAGATGTTTCAAGGGGTCTAACATCTGAGTTGCATGGAGGAGTGGGATAGATGCCAAAAGTCCCGGGGAAAAATCTGTATTTGACGCAAAGCAGTGTTTTAAAGGCAGAAATCACATTGAATGCTAAATTGCAGGCCTAAAGTCAGTGCTTTAAAACATCTTGCATGTGTATACATCAATCAGGGAGTGTAATTAGAGTACTGCTTCACACTGACACACCAAACTCACTGTGTAACGCACCGCAAACAGCTGTTTGTGTTGTGACGGCTGTGCTGGACTGGTGCGCACCATGGCGAGAGTGCAGGCCGTGGTGGTTTTCAAGCCCATATGGTCGCCGGGCTTCACCGTGGCAAGGTAATGATCACGAAGGGGAATTGGCACATGTACATGTATTTTGTTTTGTTGTTGCAGCTGCAGTGCAGCCAGAAAAATTAGGCAGGCATGTACATGCACCAGAAAAATTATTATAGCGGCCGCTGCTAGCAGCTGCTAGCAGCGGCCTTAAAAATTCAGGACCCTGTTGGTGGTGGCGGAGAAGGCAGTCAACCAGAAGAGATGCTGTGTGGGGAGCAACTTAGTCTTGGGGCAAACAGTCACACGGCATGCAGGCAGAGATGCTGTGTGTGGGGACTGACTTAGTCTTCGGGCACGCCTAAGCGTGCTTTGCAGACCAGGCATCCGTGGTCAGATGGACCCTTGACCCAACGCTGTGTGCCAGAGATGTCACCACTTGCCTTTCAACATCACGGTACAGTTTAGGCATCACCTTTTTTGAGAAAAAATTGCGGCCTTGTATCTTCCACTGTGGTGTGTGGCTTTGCTTTTGTGTGCTGCTTTTCCTCAGGTGGTCATCCCATTGCAGATTGTGCTTTGTAATCATGTGCCTTCATAAGGTAGTTTTCCCTATGAGGGTATTAGTCTTTCCACGGCTCAATTTTTGGTGGCAGAGAGTACAGATGGCATTGCTCTCATCTGAGGTAGACACACAAAAAAATGTCTACACCGCTGAGCCCTGGGGTGATGGCACTTTGATGGTTGCGGCCGAATGAGTGTTAAGTGGGGTGCCAGAATCAGAGCAGGAGGAGGAAGATATGTCACGCTTCCGTGCGGAAGCTGAGAAAGATGAGGTGTTCTGTGTTAAATAGTCAACTACATCTTGACAATATTGGGGGTTGATGGCAGGTGCCTTCTTTTGAACACTGTACTTTGGTCGAGGGCCGCACGAAATCACAACAGCGCAACCTCAAACAGACCTGACAAGTGGCCTGCCTCTGCCTTTTGTTTTGTCCAAATTGGGGGGGGGATGAAGTGAAAGGTATGCACTGACATGACTAATACAATGTGCAGTTACACAGGTGCAGTTAACAGGTATGCACGGAGTGGTATATCACACTGCGTGCACTCACTTAGGTAGGTGGGTGCACTAAACACAACAGGTAGGTATATGCAGTGATGGGTATTACAATGTGCACCTGTCACACACAGACATGTACCGGACAGGCACAGTGAAACTGCGTGCGCTCACGTAGGTAGGTGGGTGCACTGTGAACAACAGATAGGTATATGCAGTGATGGGTATTATAATGTGCACCTGTCACACACAGACAGGTACCGGACAGGCACAGTGACACTGCGTGCGCTCACGTAGGTAGGTGGGTGCACTGTGAACAACAGGTAGGTATATGCAGTGATGGGTATTACAATGTGATGGGTATTACAATGGGTATTACAATTGTCACCCACACAGGTAGTCACTGAATGTGCTGGGCCTTGCAGTGTCACACACAATAGGAATTACCAAGGCTGTCTATACAACACAAGTGTCTGTGGGACACAAACACACACACACACACACACACACACACACACAAAAGATCTCAAGAACAAGATTAGCTCTCAAAAGAGCTGTTGAGGGGTGCTTTTTTAGCAATAAGAATCAGCAAGGAGCAAGCTAAGAAGCCTACAAGAGCCTAACTAAGCTTTCCCTATAGGTCTCTGCACAGCAGCTCTCCCTTCTCTAATTACTGCAGCCACAAGAGTGAGTGAAAAGGCTGATGCTGCTTGCCTTTTATAAGGGGGGTGGGGCTTCAGGAGGGAGTGTAGCCTGATTGGCTACAATGTGCCTGCTGACTGTGATGTAGAGGGTCAAAGTTGACCCTAATGATGCACTATGGGGGCGAAACGAACTTCCGGAAAAGTTTGCGGTTCACCGCCAACGCGAAACCACCGAAATTCGCCGGGAACCGTTCGCAGGCAAACAGTAAGGGCCATCTCTATTAGTGAGGAACTTTAAAATCCAAATGTATGGTTTTTTGTTTGTTTGTTTGTTTTTTTCTTCTTCCTAGCAGGCTTAGTGACATTTAAAGTAACCCAGAAAAGAAAATTGGCGTGAATCCCAGATAATGAGAACATTCAGATAGAACTACACTAGGAGTTCTTTTGTGAAACTGTTTGTTACCTCCACAGATTTTAATGTCAGTAAAAACAAGATCATGTAAAATAGGAAGTGGAAAATATACAGGTCAGGTAACCAGACAATTAGAGGTAGAAAACTGAGCATATGGTTGTGTACTACTCCAATTCCGGCTTTATTGCATACCATAGGGGAAGAGGAACATGATCACATGATTTCAAACAGCCAAGAAGGGATTCATAAACTGATCACAAGTGATTTCTGCTTCCTGGTTACCGGTAGTTGTATTTCTTTTTAACTTCTCTGTAAGAGAAAGTACTTTGCAAAACACTGAATCCTCAGCATCTCATAGATGACAGACATAACATTGTACAGGAATTTCCAGGGCTTTAAAATGTATTTTAGAGTAGCCATGATTATAAACAATGTATTGTAAATATTTTGGATGACCATTTTTATCTTCAACAGTAAAAATACTGCTCTCTTACATTTATATGGTGAGGCTTTCTTGTTGTTTTTAATTTATATAGATCCCTAACAAAAGGTTACAATAATACTATTGTGAGTTTAATAGAAAATCTGCATTTTGTGCCTTTAGGCAGCTTTACACAAAATCTTTACTGTTGATGGAACACTCAATATCCCTTTCTTTTCAGCAATCAATAACGTGTTTTATTTATACAACTACTACCAATGTATAGCAGCAAGACGTTATCGATGAACAATGCAAAAATCAAGCAGCCAAGTTTACTATCATGGAAATACAAAGTACGTAGAATATTCTTTTGAAACATGTGGCATTGTGTACACCGAATATACAGATTTATTATGATAATGACAAATGTCTGTTATGCCATAGTTAATATACACATATCCTTACCATATGCATGACACAATAAATAATCATCTGGTCCTTATTAACAGGTCTTAAAATGACAACCATAGGTGAACAGCAACATATGACACATTACAGTGTCCTTGTTTAGTTAACAAAGTCAAAATTCTGAAGCAGTGTGTGTAAACTTCAATACACCTTTCCACTTCCATATAAATAAAAAAGCAAATAACAGCCAGGTGCTTCCAATCGAAATCAACTTAAGTGTCACCACTTCTATAAAAGCGGACGTTTGGGAGTTTGCTGACCTAGGACATTCAAGTGTGTGTTACCACAACGCTAAGGTAGAAAGACATCAGCAATGGTCTTCAAGGAGCAATAGTCCATCATTCCACAGTGAGAAATAGTATCCACAAATGGAAAGCATTCAAGACAGTTGGCAGTGTTCTCAGGAGTGCATGTACTGGCTAATTCACCCCAAAGTCAGACTGTACAGTGTTCAGAGAAGTTTCAAAGATCCCAGTTACCATGTTAAATGCTAAACTTCATGACAGTAAAATTATAAAAAAAAGACTGAACAAAATAACTTGTTTAGAAAAACATTCTTGAGTTTGCAAAGTTGCATCTACACAAACAAAATGACTTCTGAAACAGTGGAGCAGATTTCTCAAAACAAGAAAAATAGAGCAAATTTTGTGCATAAAAATGGAGCAGATGTGTAAATCGAGGATTTTAATTTGCCACTCTGAGCAACTGCTTACATTTTGCACCAGTCTTGCACCAGATTTGCTCCAAATCTTCTTGTACTGGTTTTGATAAATATGTCCCAAATGTCCTTGTGGCAGGTGAGACAAAAGTAACGATGTTTGGCCATAATATATAGTACCACCTTTGGATAAAACCAAACACTGCATTTCTACAAATATACAGTGGTGGTGTGGTTAGGATTTGAGCCTGTTTTGAAGCTACAGGATCTGGGCACCTTGCAGTAGGGAATGTAACAGAACAATCACCCCAAGTATACCAGCAAATCTACAACATAATTGCTGTAAAATAAAAGAATGATTGTGTTGCCATGGCCTAGTCATAGGCCAGACCTCAAACCAAATGCTGTGAACTTTAATAGCGCTGTGCATAGATGAATGGCTGTAAACATCAATGAAGTGAAGCAATGTTGTAAAGAAGATTGTGCAAACATTTTGGCATTATGATGTGAAAGACGGATGATATGATAATGCTATATACTGTAATTACCGGTATATATTAACAGCTGTCATTATAGCCACATTATAATATGTATAGACATTTGACATCACTAGGTCTCAGAGCTGATTTATAATTTCTCAATGTATTGTCATCAAAATGACTTATGAAGCTCCCCTCAGTTGTGTGAGGCATGCAGTAATAAAACATAAGTAAAAGGACATGGAGTTTCACTTGATATCTATAAAGTCTCTTTTACATGCATATAGTCTGACAGGACAAGAAAGGAGGGCAATACATGTTTCCCTTCTACCTTCCTGTACCATAACCAGACTATACTCTTTTTTGACTTTAGGTACAGTAGGTACTTTGCAAGGAGGGGGGGGGGGGCACTAAACAGGGCCGGGCCGAGGCATAGGCTGGAGAAACTCCAGCCTCAGGGCGCAGTGTAGGAGGGGGCGCACAATTCATTCAGCTGTCATTCCTAATTGTGTATGAAGCAGAAATAAATAAGAAAAGGGAATACATAGCAGTGACTGCAAGCCAGATAACTAGATATTAGGGTGTTGGGGAGGTTGTGTGCCCTGTGGCCCTCTTAGTCTAATAGCAATCAGTGTGTGACGGCTGGGGTGGGAGGGATGGAGGGGCGCACTTTGGTGTCTCAGCCTTGGGTGCTGGAGGACCTTGTCCCTGCTCTGGCACTAAATATTCCTACCCCTCCTTTCTTCTATAAAGCACCCTTATCCCATTGCTGAGGAACAAACGGATTTCCTACCTCTGAATCCCCCAGAGAGAGTCATAGGTTGGGGAGACTTATTGTGGTGTGATGGAAGGGATGGAGACAAATTTCTACCCACTTTCATGGTAATGGCTATTGCGGTACATCAGTGGCCCCTAACTACTCCCACAGAGGTTTAAAAAGCAATAATAACAATTTACATAAAATAAAAACACTTAAAATCCTTAGTGGGATGTAAGACAAACACATACTACTCTGCTATTAAAATATTTTTTATTATTGATTCCTTAGTTAACCACTTTACCCCCGCCCGTACAAATTTCTCCGTCCCTTTTTCCATCCTTTAACCCCCAGGGACGGAGAAATTCGTACTTTCCGCACTCCCGCCGCTGCCCGAGCTCCCGCTCGTTCTAGCGTGCATTCCCGCGGGTAAACACGCTGCCGGCCGCTCGCCCGGAGATCAATGAACGGGAAGATCCATTCCCGTTCGTTGATCTAAGCCCCGCAATGATCCGCTGCTTTTCCGCTAAGCAGCGCGATCATTGTGAAAAAAAACTTACCCAGCCTCCTACTACTTCCTCCAAGCGTCCGGAAGGACGCTTGGAGGTTGCATTAAACAAAAAGTTACTGGTGCCATCTTGTGGCCAAATAGTAAAACTACACCCTAAACATTTTTCACATACAAATGAATTAGTTATACACAAAAAATTAACTTATTACCTCCCACACTCCCCATTTTTTTTTTTTTGTAATAAATTTTTTTTAAAAATTTACAATTAAAAAAAATACATAAATAGTTACCTTAGGGAATGAACTTTTTAAATATTTATGTCAGGAGGGTACAACACTGTTACTTTATAAACTATGGGCTTGTAATTAGGGATGGACGCAAAACTGAAAAAATGCACCTTTATTTCCAAATAAAATATTGGCGCCAAATATTGTGATAGGGACATAATTTAAATGGTTTTATAACCGGGACAAAAGGGCAAATAAATTTCATTCATCCATTAAAACACATTTAGAATAAAATAATTCTTGGCATAATGTCACACCTAAAGAAAGCCTAATTGGTGGCGGAAAAAACAAGATATAGTTCATTTCATTGTGATAAGTAATGATAAAGTTATAGACAAATGAATGGAAGGAGCGCTGAAAGGTGAAAATTGCTCTGGTGGTCAGGGGGTAAAACCCCTCAGTGGTGAAGTGGTTAAACCAGCATCAATCTCATCATCAAGCGAGGCATCCTCTGACCTGTACGCAACCCAATGCTAAAACAAAACATTGAAGCATAGACAACTAATATGGCTACCTTTGGTATCAACAATCAATAAGATAAGGGGGTGCATGTTTTTCGTATCACTCAGAAGTGCTGCTTCCAAAATCAGCAAGTTCAGCATTCAAAACAGAGAAAGTGGGAGCGCACATCCCATATAAAACATTATTTAATTTCTTCTATTCAAAACACTGTTGCAAACAGAATTCAAAACAGGCATGCGTGCTGTTAAGTATATTGAATGCATGCCTGTTTTGAATCCTATTTGCAACAGTGTTTTTAACAGAATAAATAAACATATGTTTTATATGGGATTTGTGCTCCTGCTTTCTCTGTTTTGAATGAATGGCTACTTTTGGTGCCATACTGGTTTTCCAAATTCTAATCCTGGTGACTAGGTCCAGGATTAGGATTTTTCTAACAGAGTTGAGGGTATTTTCTCATATGCCAAAATTTGCTTATTTATGCCCTATAGATTTCAATGCATTTATTCAAAAATTATGCAAAATTACACAAAATCAAGGTAACAGATGAGATCTTAATAATGATCAGAACTTTAATTACAAAAATTGCATGAATATTCATGAAACTGAAATGTATCATTACGATCAACCGTATTGGCTGCCTGCTTCACAGAAAAGCCACTAATTAGCTAGGATGCCCTGGCCAATTAGTAATTTCACTGTCAAAGAGTGTCAGAGTACTAGAGTCAGTCCAGGTACCTGATTCTTCAGAGAGCGATGTGATGAGGACAGCTATTCTTGCAAACTGTCATCCATGACCCCTGGAGTTGGAACAGGGAGCACTGAGTGGTAGTGGGTTCCAGATGGGTAGTACATCAGTGACAGATGAAATAATGACCAGGCCAATCAACCAGTAGGCCGACTGCATTCACATCAGCAAAGGTAGATAAGCAAGAAGAATACACCCTTAAGGTAGGATACACACTCTACGCAGTGAACTGGCTGAGAACCGAACACCAATGTTCAGTGGAGGTGCGGGTGGCCATACAAGCAGAGGTCAGCAACAGAGATGGTAGTTGGGCAAAGCAGAGGTCGGCAGCAGATTGAATTCTTGTACGAGTCAGGGCTGGTATCAGAGTGGGAAGCCAGACAAAGCAGAGGTTGGGAACAGATCGGGTACTCAGATGGTCCAGGTTCAGCATCAAGACAGGAAAACAGGGCAGATACACATCAAGTCATGGGAACACACACTAGCTGCAATAGTACAGCAACTTCCTCGGTTTAAATAATCACTTCGGCATGAATGTGTATAAGCATGTACATGCAAATGTTGGAAGAAAGCTTGCGCCTTTTGGCATAAGACTCAAAGACGGGCACGCCAAGTGAACATGCGCATGCCATTATGCACTTCCATGATGTGGAAATAAAAACACTGGTGCACGCATGGATACCCGTTTGTAGCCACTGCCTTCACTGAGCAAGTAAGTGACCGTGACAATGAGGCAGCCAAACAGAGGCTTTGTTTACATCTGAAGGGCCACCACAAGGGTTATGCTAGGTACACACCATACAATTTTCTGTTAGATTTCCTCTTAGATTTACCTGCCAGATAGCTTTTTTCCATGTTGTAGGTAAATCTAACAGAAGAATCTAACAGAAAATTGTATGGTGTGTACGTAGCATTTAGAGCAGTATAAAGGCATGTGAAGGTGCAAGCATTGCCATAGCCTGGAGTGCAGCCGGAGCCGAGACTTGTGCTATCTGTCAAATAATAGCAGTCCCAAAAACATGCCATGTACATGGACTGTAGCAGTCCTACAGACTTCAGAAAAGTCCATTAGTGTTTTCTCACAATGCATACTGACCCTGAACATTTTACCTGTTTGACCAAGGTTCACATATCTTTGCTTGTGAGACTCTTATGAATTGCTGTACCCAATATGGATGCTCTAGTCTAGAACAACACTTGCAGAGTTTTTTTTTTTCTAAAAAATATATTCAACAGGTATAAGAATACTTGGGTCTTAAAGTAAACCTGTGTCAGAAATAAGCTTCATGAGTTTAACACATGTACAAATATAATAAATAGTAATCAAGGCTTGCCTGGTATTGTTTGTCTTATTTGTGTTCTGTAGATTTCTAATGAAGTTTTATTCATGCTTTCAATCTCTCATGGAGGGCTGGAAGTCTTTGGCTCTCCATCTTGAATTTCATCAGTGCTTTCAAGAATTACTTTTAAATCCCCTGAAGTGTTAGTCTTTTTTCCACTGGCCGTTTTACAGTTCTGTTTTACAATTAAAGGAAGAAATATGGCCAGTTGTTACAAGTGCAAAGTAAAATATAATGCAATATATGAGGCACTGGACTGCCCTTTTATCTCACTCCCAGAGAAAGCTGTAAGGTAACCCACTAATCTTGTCACCAATGTCACTTGACTAGAGGTGGTGACAGTTGGCCAATGAGAGCACATTAACGGAAAGAGGAACATTTGTAAACAGGGAAGAAGGATATGTACACAGGTTCACTATAAGGTTATCTGGATAGGAGTACTATGTTTATCTCAGATTACTTGTTGTTATGTCATAGTATATGAGGCATGGGTATAATGCCTTCACAATTCATTTAAAGAGGAATGGTCGCGAAAATCTTAAAATGTAAAACACATACAAATAAGAAGTACATTTCTCCTAGAGTAAAATGAGCCATAAATTACTTTTCTCCTATGTTGCTGTCACTTACAGTAAGTAGTAGAAATCTGAAATTACTGACAGATTTTGGACTAGCCCATCTTCTCATGGGGGGGGGGGGTTCTCAAGGTTTTCTATATTTTTAAATGCACTTAGTGAATGGCAGTTGCTCCTTCCAACTGCCAAATAGTGTGCAGTGAGCAGGGAGGCTGGCCAGCATCTTTGTATTAATCATTTTCAGGGAATGTCTTTATAAAGAATAAAGGCCATGCTGAGAATCCCCTCAGTGACTGCAAAATAGGAGAAAAGTAATTTATGGCTCATTTTACTCTGTGAGAAATGTACTTCTTATTTGTATGTGTTTTTAATTTTAAAATTTTTGCGATGGTTTCTCTTTAAGAACATTATGTGCACATGGACTATGTCACTACAAAGTGTTTTATTATTACAAAATGTGTGAAAATAATTAAAGGATCATTATCACAAAAAAGTGTAAAATTTAAAACACATGTAAACACATACCAATAAGAAGAATTTTTCTTCTAGAGTAAAATGAGCCATAAATTAATGATCTCCTATATTGCTGTCACTTGCAGTAGGTAGTAGAAATCTGACAGAATCGACAGGTTTTGGCCCAGCTCATCTCCTCATGGGGGAGCATTCTCAGCATGGCCTTTATTCTTTATAAAGACACTCCCTGAAAAGGATTTATACAAATATGCCAGACAGTCTCCCTGCTTGCTGCACACTTTTTTGGCAGTTGGATGGAGCAACTGCCATTCACTAAGTGCTTTTGAAAATAAATAAAACACTGAGAATCCCCCATGAGGAGATGTGCTGGTCCAAAACCTGTGGATTCTGTCAGATTTCTGCAACCTACTGTAAGTCACAGCAACATAGGAGAAAATTAATTTATAGCACATTTTACTCTGGAAGAAATGTACTTCTCATTTGTATATGTTCACGTGTACATTAAATGTTATGATTTTCACAATAGAGGTCCTTTAAAGCACAGCTGGCTACCATTAAGTTTATTTTTAACCACTTCCCGACCGCCTAACGCACAGGGGCGGCCGGGAAGTGGAGCCCTTAAGGACCGGCTCACCCACAGAGGCGGCGGTCCTTGTAAGGGCATGGGCGGAGCGATCGCGTCATCCGTGACGCGATCCTCCGCCGGCGCCTGTCACCGCAACATCCCGCCGGCTATACGGAAGCGCCGGCGGGATGTTAACCCCGCGATCGCCGCATACAAAGTGTATAATACACTTTGTAATGTTTACAAAGTGTATTATACAGGCTGCCTCCTGCCCTGGTGGTCCCAGTGTCCGAGGGACCACCAGGGCAGGCTGCAGCCACCCTAGTCTGCACCCAAGCACACTGATTTCTCCCCCCCTGCCCCAGATCGCCCACAGCACCCCTCAGACCCCCCCTGCCCACCCCCCAGACCCCTGTTTGCACCCAATCACCCCCCTAATCACCCATCAATCACTCCCTGTCACTATCTGTCAACGCTATTTTTTTTTATCTCCCCCCCTGCCCACTGCCCCCTCCTGATCACCCCCCCACCCCTCAGATTCTCCCCAGAGCCCCCCCCCCCAGACCCCCCCCCGTGTACTGTATGCATCTATCCCCCTGATCACCTGTCAATCACCTGTCAATCACCCATCAATCACCCCCTGTCACTGCCACCCATCAATCAGCCCCTAACCTGCCCCTTGCGGGAAATCTGATCACCCACCCACACCAATAGATCGCCCGCAGATCCGACATCAGATCACCACCCAAACGCAGTGTTTACATCTATTCTCTCCTCTAAACACCCACTAATTACCCATCAATCACCCATCAATCACCCCCTATCACCACCTGTCACTGTTACCCATCAGATCAGACCCTAATCTGCCCCTTGCGGGCACCTAATCACCCGCCTACATGCTCAGATTGCCCTCAGACCCCCCCCCCCCCCTTATCAATTCGCCAGGGCATTATTTACATCTGTCCTTCCCTGTAATAACCCACTGATCACCTGTCAATCACCCATCAATCACCCCCTGTCACTGCCACCCATCAGTGTTTACATCTATTGTCTCCTCTAAACACCCACTAATTACCCACTAATTACTCATCAATCACCCCCTATCACCACCTGTCACTGTTACCCATCAGATCACACCCAATCACCCGCCTACACGCTCAGATTGCCCTCAGACCCCCCCTTATCAATTCGCCAGTGCATTAGTTACATCTGTTCTTCCCTGTAATAACCCACTGATCACCTGTCAATCACCTGTCAATCACCCATCAATCACCCCCTGTCACTGCCACCCATCAATCACCCCCTGGCACTGCCACCCATCAATCACCCCCTGTCACTGCCACTCATCAATCAGCCCCTAACCTGCCCCTTGCGGGCAATCTGATCACCCACCCACACCAATAGTTCGCCCGCAGATCCGACGTCAGATCACCTCCCAAGGGCAGTGTTTATATCTGTTCTCTACCCTAAACACCCACTAATTACCCATCAATCACCCCCTGTCACTGCTACCTATCAGATTAGACCCCTATCTGCCCCTAGGGCACTCAATCACCCGCCCACACCCTCAGAATGCCCTCAGGCCCCAGCCCTGATCACCTCGCCAGTGCATTGCTTGCATCTATTCCCCCCTCTAATCACACCTTGAGACACCCATCAATCACCTCCTGTCACCCCCTAGCACACCTACCCATCAGATCAGGCCCTAATTTGCCCCGTGTGGGCTCCTGATCACTCGGCCAAACCCTCAGATCCCCCTCAGACCCCCTTCCGATCACCTCCCCAGTGCATTGATTGCATCTATTTTCCCCTCTAACCACCCCCTGAGACACCCATCAATCACCTCCTGTCACCCCCCTAGCACTCCTATCCATCAGATCAGGCCCAATACAACCTGTCATCTAAAAGGCCACCCTGCATATGACCGGTTCCACAAAATTTGCCCCCTCATAGACCACCTGTCATCAAAATTTGCAGATGCTTATACCCCTGAACAGTCATTTTGAGACATTTGGTTTCCAGACTACTCACGGTTTTGGGCCCGTAAAATGCCAGGGCGGTATTGGAACCCCAGAAACTGACCCCATTTTAGAAAAAAGACACCCCAATGTATTCTGTTAGGTGTATGACGAGTTCATAGAAGATTTTATTTTTTGTCAAAAGTTAGCGGAAATTGATTTTTTTTTTTTCACAAAGTGTCATTTTTCACTAACTTGTGACAAAAAATAAAATCTTCTATGAACTCGCCATACACCTAACGGAATACCTTGGGGTGTCTTCTTTCTAAAATGGGGTCACTTGTGCGGTTCCTATACTGCCCTGGCATTTTAGGGGCCCTAAACCGTGAGGAGTAGTCTAGAAAACAAATGCCTCAAAATGACCTGTGATTAGGACGTTGGGCCCCTTAGCGCACCTAGGCTGCAAAAAAGTGTCACACATGTGGTATCGCCGTACTCAGGAGAAGTAGTATAATGTGTTTTGGGGTGTATTTTTACACATACCCATGCTGGGTGGGAGAAATCTCTCTGTAAATGGACAATTGTGTGTAAAAAAAATCAAACAATTGTCATTTACAGAGGTATTTCTCCCACCCAGCATGGGTATGTGTAAAAATACACCCCAAAACACATTATACTACATGTCCCGAGTACGGCGATACCACATGATTGGCACTTTTTTGCAGCCTAACTGCGCTAAGGGGCCCAAAGTCCAATGAATACCTTTAGGATTTCACAGGTCATTTTTGTTTCAAGACTACTCCTAACGGTTTAGGGCCCCTAAAATGCCAGGGCAGTATAGGAACCCCACAAATGACCCCATTCTAGAAAGAAGACACCCAAACGTATTCCGTTAGGAGTATGGTGAGTTCATAGAAGATTTTATTTTTTGTCACAAGTTAGCGGAAAATTACACTTTGTAAAAAAAACAATTAAAATCAATTTCCGCTAACTTGTGACAAAAAAATAAAAACTTCTATGAACTCACCATACTCCTAATGGAATACCTTGGGGTGTCTTTTTTCTAAAATGGGGTCATTAGTGGGGTTCCTATACTGCCCTGGCATTTTAGGGGCCCTAAACCCGTGAGGAGTAGTCTTGAAACAAAAATGACCTGTGAAATCCTAAAGGTACTCATTGGACTTTGGGCCCCTTAGCGCAGTTAGGCTGCAAAAAAGTGCCAATCATGTGGTATCGCCGTACTCGGGAGAAGTAGTATAATGTGTTTTGGGGTGTATTTTTACACATACCCATGCTGGGTGGGAGAAATACCTCTGTAAATGACAATCTTTTGATTTTTTTACACACAATTGTCCATTTACAGAGTTATTTCTCCCACCCAGCATGGGTATGTGTAAAAATACACCACAAAACACATTGTACTACTTCTCCCGAGTACGGTGATACCACATGTGTGGCACTTTTTTGCAACCTATCTGCGCTAAGGGGCCCAAAGTCTAATGAGTACCTTTAGGATTTCACAGGTCATTTTGAGAAATTTTGTTTCAAGACTACTCCTCACGGTTTAGGGCCCCTAAAATGCCAGGACAGTATAGGAACCCCACAAATGACTCCATTTTAGAAAGAAGACACCCCAAGGTATTCTGTTAGTAGTACGGTGAGTTCATAGAAGATTTTATTTTTTGTCACAATACACTGAATGGGTTTTTTTTTATGCAAAACATGTTTGTCCACATTTTTCGCGCTGCACGTATACAGAAATTTTACTTTATTTGAAAAATGTCAGCACAGAAAGTTAAAAAAATCTTCTTTTTTGATGAATATAATAAAAAGTAAAAATCGCAGGAGCAATCAAATAGCACCAAAAGAAAGCTTTATTAGTGACAAGAAAAGGAGCCAAAATTCATTTAGGTGGTAGGTTGTATGAGCGAGCAATAAACCGTGAAAGCTGCAGTGGTCTGAATGGAAAAAAAAGTGGCCGGTCCTTAAGGGGTAGAAAGCCCTAGGTCCTCAAGTGGTTAATGTTTTGCCACTGTTGAAACTTTCCCCCACTTTTTGCCATACTTACAAAGTGAAAAAAAATATTTTCAATAGAAAAGTTGGTGAAAACTTTATCTGAGTAGATTAACAGAGGTAACCGAGTATTGCAGTCCAAATGCTTCCTGGGAATAAGTTTGCTGTATTTCCTACCTTATATTTCTTAATCCCAAGTCTGATGGTTATTCTGGACTGACTTGATTTCTCATTTATATTGACTAAAGTACCATGTCGTGTTTTACTGCAGTTGTCCCATTTTTCAATATTTCAAAGATGGTCATACACGTTTAGATTGCTGCCTTAGGTGGCAAACTGATCAATCCCTCTCTGATCTGATGTAGATCAGAGGAGGATCAAATCCCCCATATACTGTACGCAGACAGTAACACTGTAAGTGCTGCACTATTCAATACAGTGCACCGCTATGAGCCATCAATGTGGCAGGGGAGCGGGACCACCACCCCCTGCCACATCAGATCGATTCAAATTTACTGTCTTGTACAATTGCATTTTTGATCAATTTTTGCCATGAATCGATCATATTTACGATTGATGCAAATAGTTGCATTATTGATAACCGGCAGATTTGATCAGAGTGATCTAATCTGCCTGAAAAAATCTATGCGTGTATGGCTTTTTTTATGTGTATCCTGACAACCTTGGGTTGCCCTAAGTTTACAATGAGGAAAAGGATGAAGAATGTTAGAAAATGTCATAGTTTCTTGTAAGGTTAGGAAGTGAATACTCTAATAATTATTTTTATTTTCAGTTTGATTGCTATAGGAATGGAAAATCAATCAGACCGAACCACTAAATTAAACTTGTTACATTTGATTGATTTTCTATGTTCTCAATTGAAACAGTAAGGGCTTGATTCACAAAGCGGTGCTAACCTACTTAGCACGTCTAAAGTCTTTAGACGAGCTAAGCAGGGTGCTAAGTAGGTTAGCACCGGATTTCTCAATCAGATCGCGCGCAAAGTTTTACGCGTGTAAAGTTTTACGCGCGCTAAGTCCCATAGGCTTTAATGGGCACTTCGCGCGGAGCGCCCTGCGCTCTGTGCAGTACGCGCGTAAAGTTTTACGCGCATAAAGTTTTGCGCGCATAAAGTTTTATGCGCGAAAAGCTTGTTTAGACGTGCTAAGGGGGTTTTCACAGGCGTGCTAACAGTTAGCACCGCTTTGTGAATCAAGCCCTAAATGTACAAAAGCATTAATTGAAAATACTTTCACATATGACCAAAATCTTAGGCCCCGTTCACACTTGCGTTTCGAGTCCGCAAGTGTCCGGGGTCCGGGGGCCGCAAAGAGACCGTACGGGTCTCTGCGGTGGCCACAAGTTGCCACAAGTTGCGGATCCAGAATGTATCAGTTCCGGCTACAATAAAGTAGCTGGAACTTGATACATTGCAGTGGCAGAAAGGCACCGCAAGCATGGGGGATACCGGCGTGTAGTCCGGGCCCCCGAAGTGGCATAGGACCAGTGCTGGAAGCATCCGGTCCTATTGCCAGTGTGATGAGAAAAATCCGTTTCTCATTGCACAGCATGGCCACATGTTCGGGTCAGGATCCGGCCCGGGTGCGTGGGCCGGATGGTCCGGACCAAAAAATAGCGCATGTTGGAAGTGTCCGGAGTCCGGATCCGATCCGGCTCCATTCTGTACGGAACGGACGCATGTGAACGTCCGCATAGACTTTGCATTGCTATGCGGAACGTACGTTCCGTTTGTACAGTATACGGTCCGGATCCGATCAGGCGAATCCGGACAGTGAACGCTAATGTGAACCAGGCCTTAAAAGGAATATAGAAAAAATGTACTTCTGTACCATATGTTTTGCAATAAAGCAACAAAGATTATTTAAAATTATAATTAAAATAATTAATAATCAGTTTTGTTTTCTTTTTCTCACTATATTTACAGTATGTTGTTAGTTAATTCACAAGTACTGTACTCCTTGGAGAACGATGATAATGATGATTATAATTTTTATTTATTATCATTATTTAATGATGATTATAATTTTTATTTATTATTTATTATCATTATTTATTTATTATCATTATTTAGATTTAATGTTATTAGTAAGCAGAACAGAACAGCTTCCATAAAGAAGCTGCAGTGAGAAATTTTATATCAATAGATATTTAGTGGCTCAGTTGTATCTCAGTGATTTTATTTTCCTGCATTCAAAGCATTTCCAAGGGATAATAAAGATAATTCAAGTATTTAAAACACTTTAAGTAGCATTCATTTTATCATGCGTTTCTAGTGAAAGGGTAACACAAAAAGCAGTTTAATGACACCACTCTGCATGTCTGCACGATGCTAAGCAAAGCCGATAGCATAATTTAAGCAATGTGGTTTTATGATAATGTGCTGATAAAATATGTTTGCTTTGCATTCTGTAATGATAATTGTGTTTGGATACAAAATGAGTATGATTTAAACTGGTTCAGTAGCCCTTTTCCTGTTATTAATATACTTTCTCTTTAGTTCCCTGTGCATGTACACTATTAAAGTGATCAAGACAATTGTGAAAGCACTTTAACAAGGAGGACATTGCTTTTTTTCATCACAGCACTATTTATCACATTTGTTTATTAAAACCTTCCCAGAAAGGTCTCTTTCACATGCTAACATTTCCTACCCATAAGCCAAAACATTTGTCCTACAGCCATCAAATAAAGATTGGCGACTGATGAGGATGATTGATTTGAAAGGTAATTTGAATAGGGGATGTTGTCCACATCCTTTTAGTGATGCCGCAGTGACAGGTCTGATGACTTTGGATGATGTATCACTAAGAGAAACAGAGGGGGATAGATTTAACAAGTTCCACTGCCCTTTATCACATTTGTCTAATTACATGTAAATAAAGCAAACTAAATCTAGCTCTGGGCTGAAAGCTAAGCTGAGAGACACTATCTGTACTAATTAAAATCTACAGATACTTGAAAAGAAGATATAACATGTTTTTTTTTCGCCAGCTTTTATAGGCAACAGTTAAGTCAATGTAATAGAGCTGTCTGATAGCGGTAAGGGAAAAATTCACATTTTAGGCATAGTTAGGATATGATCACACATTTTAGAATGAAAGAAAAAAAAAACATAACATAATTTTTAAATAGGCAGACCTCTACCCATGGCACACATTTTTGGGTATTATCATGTGTTTTACTGAAAACTATAATTCAGTTAAAAAGAGTCATGACCTTCTGCTCGGATAGCGTCTGTCTAATCCGATCACCAAAGGTCCGTACACACGCCGGACTGCAGGAAACGACGGGTCCGTCGTCACCTCTCGCTGGGCGGGCGTTCCAGCGACAGTCCGGCGTGTGTACAGTCTGTCTGCAGACTGATACGGCTGTTTCTGAGCGATCCGCCCGGCGGATCGCTCAGAATCAGCCGTATCAGTCTGCCGACAGACTGTACACATGCCGGACTGTCTATTGAAAACACGCCCAGCAGGAGGTGACGGCGGACCCGTCGTTTCCTGCAGTCCGGCGTGTGTACGGACCTTAATTCTAACCGATTTTCTGTAGTCAATTGTTGGCCGTGGGCAATAGATTCACAGGAGATTCTATCAGAGTGATTAAATCTGCTGGGAATTAAATGGGAAAATAGATGCCTGTATGGCCTGCTTTAATTAAAAAAGAGCACATGACAAAAGTGCTCTGAAAAAATAGAAAGTTTAATTCAGATTTTTAAAGAAAACCAGTAACTGCACAGTGCGACTACGCTCGTTCATGGAGGGGTGCGCACAAACAATGTGTGACTTGAATGTAAAAGATTGTTTAGAGCAGGGGTCTGCAACCTTTAAGACATAAAGAGCCACTTGGACCCGTTTCCGAAAAGAGAAAAAAAACTGGGAGCCGCAAAACCATTATAAAACAAATCATTAGCAGATATGACCCCCATATGCACAAATCCTTCAGCAGATATGACCCCATATGCACAAATCGTTAGCAGATATGACCCCCATATGCACAAATCGTTAGCAGATATGACCCCCATATGCACAAATCCTTCAGCAGATATGACCCCATATGCACAAATCGTTAGTAGATATGACCCCCATATGCACAAATCCTTCAGCAGATATGACCCCCATATGCACAAATCGTTAGTAGATATGACCCCCATATGCACAAATCGTTAGCAGATATGACCCCCATATGCACAAATCGTTAGCAGATATGACCCCCATATGCACAAATCCTTCAGCAGATATGACCCCCATATGCACAAATCCTTCAGCAGATATGACCCCCATATGCACAAATCGTTAGTAGATATGACCCCCATATGCACAAATCGTTAGTAGATATGACCCCCATATGCACAAATCGTTAGTAGATATGACCCCCATATGCACAAATCGTTAGCAGATATGACCCCCATATGCACCAATCGTTAGCAGATATGACCCCCATATGCACAAATCGTTAGCAGATATGACCCCCATATGCACAATCCTTCTGCAGATATGACCCCCATATGCACAAATCGTTAGCAGATATGACCCCCACATGCACAAATCGTTAGCAGATATGACCCCCATACGCACAAATCCTTCTGCAGATATGACCCCCATATGCACAAATCGTTAGCAGATATGACCCCCACATGCACAAATTGTTAGCAGATATGACCCCCACATGCACAAATCGTTAGCAGATATGACCCCCATATGCACAAATCCTTCACCAGATATGACCCCCATATGCACAAATCATTAGCAGGTATGACCCCCATATGCACAAATCGTTAGCAGATATGACCCCCATATGCACAATCCTTCAGCAGATCTGACCTCCATATGCACAATCCTTCAGCAGATCTGACCCCAATATGCCCAATCCTTCAGCAGATCTGAAAAGAAAAACCCATTTACTCACCTAGTCAGAAGACCTCCTGTCACGATCTCCTCCTGTCCCGACCTCCAGTCCCGACCTTTTGGCGCGCAACTCCCACGATCCTCTTCCTATGTCACGTCCTGCCTGCATTACACTGCAGGGCTACGGGAAAATGGCCGCCCGAAGCCCTGCACTGCACTGGTCCGGTGGCCTCTCTGATAGGCTGCCGGCCAGCGACAGCACACGTCACACGCGCGCCGCAGCCACCGACACCGGAGCCGCGGCGAAGGTTAAAAAGAGCCGCATGCGGCTCCGGAGCCGTGGGTTGCTGACCCCTGGTTTAGAGGGTCTCAGCACAGTGCTGATGGATGTAGGGAGACCGGTGAAGCCTCTGGACCATCTGACTTTTATTGCAAGATTACAGGTACCCTATTAAGGTATTTGAGCACCTAGAATAAAAAATTATATCAAAGGAACCTCTCCATAAGTTAGGTTTGTAAAGGGTGTGTGCTGTTGGGGGAGAGGCAAGCATTTGAGCACCTGTGGGGTTGCTCCCTAGCCTCCCATCTGTATTCAGTCCACCATCTTCTCTGTCTAAGGCACAGCTGCCATAGTTTAAAGTGCCTGTACTGATAGTGTGTGGCCCTGGCCACCACAATACATGCCAGGAGATGCAGTCCATCAATGTGATTACATATCCAGGCCAGGAAATGTAGTCACATTAATGGACTGTATCTCCCAGCATGCATTGCAGAGACGTTATACAAAAAAAGGATGAATTATGTGCATCCAATGCAATGATCATAGGTTTATGATACCCTAGAGGCTGACTTTGGTCAGAAATTTAAAAAGAACATTAAATGTCTAACGCAATAGCATTATTCTTGTTTCAACATTAAAATTGATCATGTGATAAAATAGACAAACCTCTTCCATTCAGCAAGTGCCCTGGTGTGACCTTTCAAGCATATGCAGTACAGAGCTAGGTGAGAATGTGCATTAAAGTTCTTGCAACCTATAGAATTATTATTATTAATAATAATAATACAAAAGATAGTTTTACTATATAATGCTACTGCAGGATGAGGAGAAGGGGTATAAAAATGTGTCCGTGTATAACAGCCCCTATGCCTTTTCCAGTTGATGTAATAATAGTACTCTGAGTCTCTAACACACCTGCATTACAGTGCTGCTAACAGCTCTAGCTGCTGTCCACACAACTCTCTTATGGTAAGATAGTTATGCATGCGGCTTTCTCTGTCATTGCTCCGCCCTCTATAAAGGAGGCAACAAGGAAGATAACAAATCATAAGTGGACAGCTATTTACAAAAGTCAACTACATTTTTTTGGCTCTGATCATCTTTATCGGTTATTGAAATAGCGAAACATTTGCAATTGTCATTACCTCAGACAAAGTCCCTCCTCCCCCATGCAAACATGGAGGGTAGATGAACTGCAAAGGATTTAGGGAAATTGACAGTTTTACATACAAAGTACATCTGACATTTATTTATTTTATTTATTTGTTGTATTTATAAAGCGCCAACATATTACGCAGCGCTGGACAATAAATAGGGGCATCACTATAGTGCATCACTGCACTTCTAAAGACTGTTCATTCATATAATGCAAATGAATAACATGTAAACTTGGTTTAAAGCTGAAGCTTGGGGTTTCCTGGTCCCCCATTTCTGAGTAAGAACCCCCTAAAGATTACTGACAAGGGCTTGTCGGTAATCACATCAGGGCCACACTCCTCTTCAAGCACAAGGAGGTCTTACTGCACCTGCACAAGTATGGCCATGGCTGCACAGTAAGCCAGAGATGCTAATTTATGAGTGTCTCCATGCTACCGCACAGGCATGGCCATGTTTGCACAGCTGAAGGATGGCCAAGCTCGTGCCAGAAGAGGAGTGGCTGCATCAGGAGGGTGGTCCTGTGCAGCAGGGGAGGACCAGAGGACAGTGTGGAATGCTTCTGGAGATTCCATAGGCTTCCTTCTCCTTAGGTAAGTATATGTTTCTAAACCCAAGCTTTGGCTCAAGTTCTCTTTAAACTCCTACTAGATGTTTAGTATTTGTGCAGGCAGCATAAGTTAAAGGACCACAATCACAAAAATGTTACAATTTAAAATACATGTAAACACATACAAATAAGTAGTATGTTTCTTCTAGAGTAAAATGAGCCATAAATTACTTTTTTCCTATGTCACAGTCACTTAAATTAGGTAGTTGAAATCTGACAGAACTGACAGGTTTTGGACTAGCCCATCTCCTCATGGGGGATTCTCGGGGTTATGTTTAGTTTCAGAAGCAGTTAGTGAATATATATAGCAATTATTGCAGTTAGTAACAAATAAGCAGTTAGTAATATATATATATATATATATATTATAGAGGATGATGGCCAACCTTCCTGCTCGCTGCACAGTTTTTTGGCAGTTGGACAAAGAAATTGCCATTCACTAACTGCTTCTGAAACTAAAAAAAAACCCATCTAGTGTAAGTCACAGCAACATAGGAGAAAAGTAATTTATGGCTCATTTTACTCTGGAAGAAACATACTTCTTATTTGTATATGTTTAAATGTATTTTAAAATGTTCAATTTTTCATTATAAAAGAAAAGAACAACATTAATTTTTGTTATGGTACTTGAATACAAGGTTAAATTGATTATAGGTTGCAGAGCAAACATTTTTATATTACAGGATTTTACCAATCCATTTTTAGAGGGCTTTGCATACACTGGAATTAAACACAACAGCCTTTTACACAATACTTATTAAAGGGATAATCAGTGTCAAATATTACAATTACTTTTTATGATTGGCCTATAAAGAAAAACACAATATTGGCTGATTTGTTCAGCAACTAGTATAGTACAAGAATCTTGCTGCCATTAAATGTTGGTTTCTATTTAGTTTTATTTTTGTTTGCTTGTGTCAGTATAAGAGAGTGGCATTGACAAAACACATGGTGTGAGTAAACCAGACTTTACTAAGTGCTGGCAGACTGTCCAAGTGATGTAAATGCTGTTGGCAGAGATGGTTAACAGCTGAGCTGACACATGTGTTGCACAAAAAAAGAAGACTTCTGTTGTCAGAAAAAAAAAGGTGGACAATGATCTTCATTTGCAATTCCCCTCTCCCCATCAACATAAACCTGTGGTGTGCCCTGCTTAATCCTGTATAAATACATACAACTCACACCCACTGGTAACTTGTCATTACTACTGTACACAATATCATGCTGTGCATCACTTCTTATGGCAAGCTAGATTGATAGAGCCTTCTGGCTCCCTGTACTCCCCTTGTGACCAGCTATTAAGACAAACAACCAGTATCTGATCCATATGCAAAGTAGGTCTATTTATCTGTCAGTCAACATATTGTTTGGGGAACCTTGAGGTCAACTCAAGAGAGCTGCTTGAAAACTACAGGTCTAAAATCTTCTACTTTTAAATTTAACCCTCCTTATTTTATACACTTTCTGATCCACATGAATATACTTTTGGTTTATTTGTATATCTGTACCTAAAGATCGTCCCTAAATAAACAGACAGAATATATATAAATATATATATATATGCATAACACTTATTATTAAATTAAATTTCATGGAGCAAGCCTGTTGAATTAAATGTATTATGTTTCTTCTACTTTATGCCATTATAAGCTTATGACAATAATGATTTCTTCATTATTTCACTATAATTATTTATGATACAATACAACAGAGTGCTTTGGTATTTTTTTTTCTTTTATTTGGCGATTTTGATCAACTCTCCCATTTAGGCCAGGGTTCACCTTAGGACGCATCTGCCCGTACGCTTGCGTTCCGCTCTACGAGCGTAGCGGTAACGCAAGGTCCCGACATGTCGGGAACGTCCGCTCTGATCAAGGATGGTCGTAGTTAGCCAACTTCGCTACGCTGGAACTACGCGTAGTTTTCCGCAATTACGCTTTGCCAAACTACAGCTTCAAAATCAAATATTCGCTTCGTATGCATTTCGTAGGCTATGCGTTAAAATACGCAACTACGCGTAGTGCGAAGCGTAATGTATGCGGATGCTTATGTCTGTATGCATAAACTTTTACGCATTAATTCCTCTTTAAATGCTTATACCGGGAACTCTTCTTTGCATACATTCCCCTTTCCAATTTGTAAGCATACAATCGCACGCTGAAAATTAGACGTGAGTAACGCATTCACAGTTCACTACGCAATACACATGTTAACTACGCATAGTAGTTACTTGTAAACTACGCGTAGCGGTACTTCGCTAAGTGAAAATTCGTAAGCGTAGTTTTGAAACGTCACCTACGAACCATGATGCGTAGATGCGAACTACGATGCGTAAATTCGCACTGGCGTAGTTTCTGCTCATCCCTGGCTCCAATGAGCGGAATGCAGTGAACGGAACGTAGTGGAACGTAGCAATGTGAACTTTCCCATAGGGAAAGCATTGCTGCGGCTGCTGTGTTCCGCTCATTGGAGCGGAACATGGCTGAAAACAGCCTAATGTGATTCATAGACATTTGTTAAATCACCCTGAAAGTGCTTGTGCAATGATTACCTATGAGAGAGTTCACATCTGAGAGGTTAATTTCTGATCCGCTCAGCAAAGCGCTGCCTGTACCATTTTCTGAGCGTTTTTGCTCAATGGAAGGTATAGAGAAATCGCAAAAGCGTTTGAAAAAGCGCTTTGTATAGTGATTTCCCCAGCGCTTTAATGAATAAATACACCGTATTTATTCATTTTCGGGTGAAAGAGTTCACTTCCTGATGAATGAATCGCTCTGCAAAATCGCTTAGAAAAACACTTTTCAAAGCGCAAAACGTAGGCAAAAGCGGAGAAAAAACTCTTAATAAATCGCTCAGCGCTTGTGATATTGCTGGCGATTTATGATATGAACAAAGCCTAAATTATTGAAAAAAAAATAGAAGAAAGCTCAAATAGCACTGCAAAATGCTGACTATTACAGTCACTAAATTAATCTGATGTCTGAGAATACATATATAAAAAGATATACAGTAAGTGATGGTGCGATGACATGAACATCTATGAATTTCAAATTAGTGTCATTCAATAGGTGTAATAAGTATACCTTTTACTATGATTAATATGTATTTATATAGCTAGAAATCTTTCACAGCACTTCATTAACTAGCTCACCGAGGAGCTCACTACTGAATCTCTAGTCTGATGTCCGCATCATAGACTAGAGGCATGGACACTTGCATAAAGTTTGTTGCTTGCAATTCATTGGGCGACAGTTCAGGGCAGAGGGCACTACAGATGCATTGTTAGGCTACAGTCATTCTGTTGTTATGGATGGGGAGGAGGGATGATGGAGTGGCCTCCAGTGGGCAAGGTCCAGGTGATCAAAAATTTGTCAGTTCTGTCCTGTCTGGTATTTCGTTACTCTTTCATGGAGTATATAAGGTCTACCTTAACCAGCCATTCCTTAAAGGGACCCTGAGCAAACGCCGTGGGTATACATATAAGCGTACACACATCTATTTGGTTAAGAGGAGACACTTACCAGCCCCTAAGGTAAGCACTCCTGCTCCTGGACTAGCTGCTATTAATTACATGGGACTCTACTGTAAGTTGTGCTGGGACCCGGTGCCGCGCCTCATATTGCGGTTCACATGTGGAGGGGAGGAAGAAGCCCGCAGGCTTCCTCTTCCGTGTATGAATTTCCTTTCACCAAATGTGATCATATGTAGAAGATTGACAATCACAATGCCAACACTTGGCTGGAATCAGGAATAATTTTGTGCAGGGATTCCAGGGTTTGGTGTCATCACTCAAAATTAGAGTGTTTGCTTGCTGGTAGTTTAAAAGGTATTTTTATGACAAGATGTGAAAATATCACTTAGGAGAAAACTCAGAAGAAAAAGTGAATTGCATATGGGCCACAATGTTTTTATCCTTCAAAATTTTCAAAATTCAAAAATGTAACTCCTCTCAAATTCATTATGTAGCCAGCTGTTTGAATTTTGCTATCAGAATGCATCAGAGATAAATATAAATAAGGTTGCTTAGTTTACAGCTTCTGAAATTATGTTTTTTTTTCAATCATCATTTAATCAATATTAGGATTGATATAACGATTGATTAATTTACGACCAATATTGCAGATCAATCTTTTAATCGACTACAACCCTTCATCATAAGTGTTTAACTCCCTGCCGACCGCTCCACGCCAATTGGCGTGAACGAGGCAGCAGCCCCAGGACCACTCCACGCCGATTGCCGTGAATGGCCGTGTGACACGGCTGTCCCCCTGGGGGACACAAAAGCGATCCGCTGTGATAGGCTGAAGACTATCACAGCCGATAGCTGTGATAGGCTAACAGGGGGAGGGAGACAAAAATAATTAAAAAAAATTGTTACATTTATTCAATAAAAAAAAATTGTAAAAAAAAAACAACAAAAAACATTTGGGGAGCGATCAGACCCCACCAACAGAGAGCTCTGTTGGGGGGATCACTTGTGTGCTGAATTGTGCGGCCCTGCAGCATGGCCTTAAAGCTGCAGTGGCCTATTAAGTAAAAAATTGCCTGGTCACTAGGGGGGTTTAACACCGTTGTCCTCAAGTGGTTAATTAAATCTACTTCATTTACACATTTTGTCTGATCAAATGCCTAATTGAGCAAGAAAATTGTGCAGTGTATGGCTACCTTTATAGACAATCAATTGTTACTTTCAGTCAGGAAGAATGAGATTATCTTTGTTGGCATACAGCTGAGTGTATTAAAGGCAAGACAGTGGATAATGAAGCCACTATTCTCTCTCTGTTAAGCACTGTCACTAATTAAAGCACTTACATTTAGTGACAATGGTACTTCAAACTCATTTATACTCAAACGATGGATTTCAGGAGCCAAAAAAGCCTGCAATTAATTATAATATCTAGCATAGTGATGGGGGTGATTTTTTTTCTCACATTCCAGTGTTATCCTTAAATTTAAACCTAATTATTAATTTGCCTTTGCAATCTCTTTGCTTCTGAATACCTGTTGATTCTCTATATTATTATTATTATGTATGTTTATAGAAAAAGAAAAAATATTCACCTAGAACCAACATTTGCAACACGGATTCTTCAGTGGTAGTCCATAGTGTGGTTAGCCTTCTTAAAACAGAAGAAATTTCAATTCAACTCAGCTTTAAGTGAACATCTGTTACCCACAATGCACTATTACTGAATATGCAAATTATCTCTTTATGCCCCCGAAGCCAGGCTTGCATCAAGAACCGCTGGTACATAGCAATCCTATAGCTTAAAATTTTAAAGAGCCATACCATCCCCACATGCAGACAGCCTGTTTCAGACACAAATGCTTATGTTGGAGTTGATTTACTAAGTTATCCACAGTTAAACACATCTAGAGAGCATAAAGAATCTTACACACTTGGAATTTTCAATTTTCAGCATGGGGCAAAAATTGCAACTCAGTGCTGCGTAATATGCTCAGCGCTGCATAATATGTTGGCACTTTTTAAATGCAATAAATAAAGTGAAAAAATAAACTCTTGCATTGTTCAAATTAGAACATTGAGGGGTTACTATATGGCCACTGAATTAGTATTTCTCCTATGACAATCATAGTTATATACCCATAGCAAGAAACCATTTTTTAATAAGTCCAAAAAAGACAAGTTTTACGTTAAAGTGGATCCAAGATAAACTTTTACTCATTGCATAATTGTGTTCCTTACATATAGTTTATAGGGCATTCCTCAAGCCAAATACTTTTGTTTTGTTTTAATACACTAATTCCCTATAAACTAAACAAGCCTCGCCCACAGCTTTTTCAGTACCTTGGCACCCTCAGATCCATGTAGCAATGGCTTACTGGAGCTCAGTCTGGGCAGGAGGAGGAGGAGGTGTTACTAGCCAGAGATTTCAGAGGCAGAGGGGAGGAGGGAGGAGGAGTCGGGAGTGAAGTTTTCACAGGCTGGAGGCTGAAGACGCAGATTAGCTTGCCTGTGTGTAATGATCACAAACAGAACATGGCTGCCCTCATTGTATCACAGGAATAAATAATACTAAACTGTTGAAGCTGTATGCAGCTAGATTTGCTGTGTAAACTATATAAACTTTAGATAAGATATATAGATAAGTTACTTGTTATAGTTAGTTTTTCATCTTGGATCCACTTTAAGAAACATTGGAGTATATTCACAAAAGCTCTGTAAACTTAGCTAGTGCAGACCTCATACAAGTATCACTTACATTGCCAATTACACAAGCAGTATAAGTCATGCATGTACAGCATCTCACAAAAGTGAGTACAGCTCTCTCATTTTTTTAAATATGTTATTATATCTTGTCCCTCAAGGGACAATACCGAACATATGAGACTTTAATACAATGTAAAGTAGTCAGTGTACAGTTTGTATAACAGTGCAAATTTGCTGTCCCATCAACATAACTCAGTGTATGGCAGGAGTTGGATAGTCTTCCTAGGTGCAGCGATCAGGCGTGATGTTAAACTGGGCAGCTCTGTATCCACTGTAGTACAAAGATAAGAAAAGAAAAAAGCGCTCTCAGCTATTATGTAAATATGGGGTAGGGCCCTATCCAGGACACCTCTTTAAGATGTGGTTGTGCTTGGATAACAGCCTGTAGTAGCATTTGTCCAACTTGGTAGCCGGGCTCTCAGGCTGCAGCGGTGGACGTCCTTCCCTCTGGCAGCGGCGGTGATGGACCTGATGAAACGGAGGGAGGACCTCTGTGAAACATTGTCTGTGAATAAAAGTGATTTACTTTACCTATGATTCTGCGCTGTCCATAGCATATGCTGTATGCTGCCAGCAACTTAGCGGCAGTGCAGCGTTCTCATTCAGTAGCTATCGCTCCATGAGGTTTTACAACTTCTACACTCTGTGTGCTAGTGACCACTGAGTAGAGCGTACTGCTCCCCATTGGAGCCTCCTTGCAAGCCTGGAATACATGCTGGGGATACCATCACTGCCGCTGCCAGAGGGAAGGACGTCCACCTCCACCGCTGCAGCCTGAGAGCCTGGTCCCTGACTACCAAGTGGGACAAATGCTACTACAGGCTGTTATCCAAGCACAGCCACATCAACATAACTCAACACACAGCCATTAATGTCTACACTGCTAACAGCAACAATGAGTACACCTCTAAGTGTAGAATGTCAAAATTCTGCCCAGTTAGACATTTTCCCCCTCAGGCGTCATGTTACTCATTAGTGTTACACCTCTCACATTATTTACAAAAATGGGAGATGTGTACTCACTTTTGTGAGACACTGTGTATGTAGCGACTTGGTGTAGCTTGCTCTGTAAATTGTGTAAATGCCAGTAAACTCAACACATGCTGCCTGCGCACATTAGAATAAACCTGAGATAAATAAAAAAAGTTGGCTTTTACTTACCCCGGGCTTCTTCCAGCCCCCTGTAGTCTGTTGAGTCCCTCTGTGTCCTCCAGATCCACTCTGTTGTTACGCTGTCAGCCCTGATTAAGTCCACGACCTGGCCACGTTACAGGCTACTGCACATGTGCTGTACTAGCCGCACACCTCTTTGATCACATTCTCATGACCGGGAGCATTCTGTACCTTTGCAGTTAGTTAACACTTGTAACTGCATATGCGCAGAATGCTCCTAGCCATGGGAGCATTATTAAGGAGGTGCACAGCTGGGGCCGGCATGCGCAGTAGTCAGTTAGTGACTCAGCCAGTCGTGAATTGTACAAGGGCTGACAGCGGCATAATGGAGGGGACCAGCAGGACACGCAGGGGCCTAACAGACTACGTGGGGCTGGAAGAAGCCCCAGGTAAGTAAACCAACTTTTTCTTTTGTCACAGGTTTACTTTACAGGACTTTTATGAATTTAGAATTTATCCTATTGTCACTGTGCTTATGTGCATTTGACCGATAATTTGCTAACCATTTAGCAGCCTTTTTATGGTCTAATATGAACCAGGTAAGTGTTGCAAATGTTTGACATTGACTAGGAGACAATTCCGTAAAAAAATAAAAAAAAATCAGCACTGAATTAATTCACTGAATCAGCACTGAAAAATTACTTTTCTCCAGGTCATGAGAATGTTAGTAAAGTTAAGTATATATTTGCACCTATTTCACCCCAAATAATCTTTACAAATCTTTTTTTTTTGCATGGCATTTTTGGAATGAGCTCCATACAGTCATACTGGATGTCTTTTGTGAAAAAAAAATTTTGCTCAGTGGTGAAGAGAGGAGGCCCGAGAATCAGAATCAGACTTCATGTGCATGGCAGAATAGAAATAGAAACAAAAAAATATAATTGAAAAAATAGAACACAATAAACAACAGTGTTAACGAGATACGTTAGTAACAGTCGGTGGCGTAGCAAAAGGGGTTGCAGAGGTTGCGACCACATCGACGCCCTTGGGTCAGAGGGGCCCCAAGGGGCTCACCATCAACCACTGTATTAGCTTTCTATTGGTCCTATGCTGGTAATAACCACTTCTATAGATGCTTTGAATAGTAGTAATCATTAACAATCTGTCATCCCCTTCTGTAATGATCTGCTCAGCTGTCTGCACAGGCAGACAGCTTTTTGACCATTGTTTAGGTCTGAGTGTTGCAGGTCCCTGGAAAAGAGACCTGTCTTCATTCTGCAAGTTTCAGAGCTGCTGTTCTGGTGAGGAATTTGCATCCACTTGTCATGCAAATTGCTTAGCTGCTTCCTTTGATGGCTTGCAGTATAAATATCATTTCCTCCCAGAATTCCCTGCTGGTCATGATGGTTTGTTCCTGCTAACTTGCCTGGAGTCTCAGCCATCTGCTCATTGTTGGCTATTATTGCTATCTTAGAGTAGTTATCCTTGGGAGTGCTCCTTGTATTCCTATTTAGTGCAGTCAGGTTTGTGTTATATTTGTACTGCCTATTCTGTCTTGTCCTGTCCTTGCGATTGCACGGTCGCCAGCGGTTGGCAATAGTGAATCGTTTTGTCTTTCCGTTGCGATTGTTCTGTTGCCAGCGGCGGCTGACAGAAAATCGCTCTGTTTGTTTGAATCGCACTCGCCCTAGCATTAGAGGCGGTGGATCTCTTAGTATTCTGTCTTGGGGCTTGATTCACTATGCGGTACTAACCTACTTAGCATGTCTAAATTCTTTAGGCGCGCTAACCAGGGTGCTAAGTAGGTTAGCACCGGTTTTCTCAATCAGATTGCGCGCTAAGTACTGTGCTCAAAGTTTTCCGCACGCAAAGCCCAATGTGCGTGCTAAGTCCCATAGGATTTAATGGGCACTTCGCACGGAGCGCCCTGCACTCTGTGCAGTGCGCGTGTAAAGTTTTATGCGCATAAAGTTTTGCGCACGTAAAGTTTTGCGCGCGAAAAGGTCGTTTAGACGTGCTAAGGGGGTTTTCACAGGCGTGCTAACAGTTAGCACCGCTTTGTGAATCAAGCCCTTGGAGTTTAACCTCAGCTGCGGTTGCTGCTGGTTACTCCTTCTGTCTGTCTTGTTAGGTGGATCGCACTCGCTCTTGCGGAAGAGCAGTGGATTCTTTCAGTCCTGTTCCTGTGTACAGATCGCACTCGCTCTTGCGGAAGAGCAGTGGATCCTATCTGACTTGTTTCTGTTGTCTGTTTGTCCAGAGCAAACGCTTGCTGTTGCCTGAGGTAACCGATTAGCAAGCGTTTCTGTTATTTGTTTGTTTGTGTTTCTGGGTTCATGTGTTAGTTAGGGTCCACGTGTTTTGTCTCTGTTGCGCTTCTCGTGGGGAGTCCGCGCCATTAACGTGTTTTTGTCGCTGTTGCGCTCCTCATGCGGCGACCGCGTTTAGATAGTGCATTTGTTATTTTCTTTGGCGTTCTGATCATTGTTGTTTGCTGTGTCTTTCTTACTACACCTCTGCTCTGTCTTTACTCAATCTTATGTCGCTATTAGCAATCGCCATTCTTGCGATTGCTTCCCACTTGGTCTTCGCTGGTGTGTGTTCACAGTCGCCAGGTGGCGACTAGATTGGTGGACATACATACATTCTGTCTCTGTGCGCACTCTCTCTCACTAGGGGCTATCTTGCCTTGTATTGCTTCCCCTCGTACAATTCCTAACTGGCATCTGTGGCAGTGCAGAGGGTTTATTCCTCTGCACTCCACAGCTCCATCTGCCGGTGGGAATTCCCCTCTACAGGTGCATTGCACCAAAGCTGGGTTCTGTTATTCAGATGTTTGTGGAGTATTTCCGCAGTGTCGGCGCAAATCTTGTGCGCTGACCGCGGAGATAATTCCGCAATCGTTACACCTTCTTGCAACTCTGACACTGTGGTTGTGTGACAGGTGCACATTGTAATACCCATGACTGCATATACCTACCTGTTATTCACTTCAGTGCACCCTTCTACCTACGTGAGAGCGAGCAGTGTCCCTGTGCCTGTCCGGTACCTGTCTGTGTGTGACAGGTGCACATTATAATACCCATCACTGCATATACCTACCTGTTGTTCACAGTGCACCCACCCACCTACGTGAGCGCACGCAGTGTCACTGTGCCTGTCCGGTACCTGTCTGTGTGTGACAGGTGCACATTGCAATACCCATTACTGCATATACCTACCTGTTGTGTTCAGTGCACCCACCTACCTCTGTGAGTGCACGCAGTGTTATATACCACTCCATGCATACCTTTTAACTGCACCTGTGTGACTGCACATTGTATTAGTCAAGTCAGTGCATACCTTTCACTTCATCCCCCCAATATGGACAAAACAAAAGGCAGAGGCAAGTCACCTGGCAGGTCTGTTCGAGGTCGCACTGTCGTGATTTCGTGTGGCCCTCGACCAAAGTACAGTGTTCAGAAGAAGGTACGTGCCATCAACCCCCAATATTGTCAGGACGTAGTTGACTATTTAACACCTCATCTTTCTCAGCTTCCACACGGAAGCAGGGCCGGATTTCTGGGAAGGCCGGAAAGGCCACGGCCTAGGGCGATAAAATTAGATAAGATAAGAAGGGCGGTATGACTTGGAGAGAGAATAGGTCATATGTCAAAGTAAATCATCTCTTCTGGTCCTGCAGCGCAGCCAGCCAGCGCCCTGCTCTGCACTAATAGCTGAATTCCAGAGTTCCCCAATCCCTGCATCTCTCTCTCACTTCCTGATGTGTTCAAACAATCAGGATCAATCATAACTGTCACTGATAATCCATTCCTCTGTATGATGGACATACAGATCGATGTGAGAAATACCAGAGATTTACATTACAAAGCAGATAGAACTAAGTTCCACTGAGTTTTAATGCAGGTATTCACAAACATCAGTGAGCTCTGCTAGTTTTTTTACCTCTTTTACAACTTTGACACTGACCCCAGAAGTTGTTAATTCGTTTATCTAATCTTAATTTATGACTGTTTTTCTTAGCTAGCAGTGGTCTCTTCTCTTCCTTAGTTAACTCTTTCCTGACTCATTTTCTGTCCTCCAGCTCCTACCATCTATGAGAACTGCAGGAATAAAAATGCTGTTTTCTTCCCTTTCATTGCTAAACTGTCATTTTAAAGGACACCTGAGCAGTGGTGCTTATCCAATATTCGGGTATCCGAACTACCCAGATAATCCGAACTTTTTCCACTATCCGAACTTTGAATAGCAATTCGGATATTTTTTAAAATCCGAATAGCACTATCCGAGCACACTCGGATTTCCCATCTGAGAGAGAGAGAGAGAGATATTTTTTTTTTTTTGAGGTGGGATTTTAAGTCTCCACATCATTAAAAAAACATGATGCTACATACCTCATTTACCCTAAAAAAAGTTTTAAAGGCAATTTAAAACCCACTTCCGGTTTTCTACCCGTATATCCGAATCTGGGCGGATATCTGGGATACTGGGTTCGGATATCCGATTTAGGTTCCAAAATTTCAAACTCGGATATCCGATTCGGATCGGATATCTAGGTATCCGGATCCGAATTCAACCTGGATTTTAAAAAGGGGTATCCGAGCAGCACTGCACCTGAACTGTTACTACCTCTATGCTAGTGTGTATGGTTTGGTATTCTTCTACTTTCCTGTAGCAGAAGAGCATTGTACCATCTTAGCCATCAGCGAAAGCAGAGAGTTTTGAATCAGGGTGATACCATTTATTGGCTTAAAAGAAAAAGAGTAAGCTTTCTGCTAATAAGCCTTCTTCAGACTTTGTTCCCGTATACTGTCAATATGTTAGAGCACACCACCTACATTCAACATTCAAAATAGATGCATAGATTTTTCAGCAAATATAAATAAATGCCATTCAGATGCTTTAAAGTGGAGCTGAACTCTTGCACAGGACAGAAGGGAAACAGAGAAATGTACCATGTATGTATTTCGAGAGCCTGTCTAATTCCCCCTCCTCTGTGTCACAAGTTGTAATCTGATCTCTACACTGTGTCACCTGACTGTCACAACATCTAATCTCATTTGAAAGCACAGAATGTTAAAAATATGTCTGCTTCCATAAAAGCAGGAAGTAGACACACTGCAGATGTATTGCATGATTTGTATCAGCTGTAACAAAGAAATGTTTTTATTTACAGGTTATGTTGTTGCGTATCTTTTAGAGTAGAGAGGAAGTTCTGAGTTCAGGTCCACTATAATTACAACAGAACATCCAAAGTGGGTCTTGACAGGATGTTTGTTACTTATCTATTCTCTGTTTTGGATGGGCTTCTCTCCATTGCACTGCCCTGCCACCTGTTTGTGGCTCCGACTGCAGCCAGTCGCACAGAGGACAAAGAAGCAGCGCACGCTCTGGCCACTCTCGCTCCCTGTAATTTCTCGCTCCTGCCCATGGCCGGTACAGTGTCATGCATTCTTGACAAGTACCCATCATACATCAGCATCATTTCTCAAGTATGCATGCCCAGAACACTATCGGCTGCTGTGCACATTTGGGCAGGAGCGCAAATTACAGGAATTATTTGTTGTATGGGGGCAGTGCAGCACAACTGAAATGAGCCCATTTAAACCAATGATCGCCAGTCAGAGTGTTAGACAAAATATTTTTCTTTTGGGGTGGGGGGGGGGGGGGCGCTTGGTGACAGCAGGCCTAGGGCACTGGAAAGTACAAATCCGGCCCTGCAAGGAAGTGTGACATATCTTCCTCTTCCTGCTCTGATTCTGGCACCCCATTTAACACTCAGTCAGCCGCCACCACTAAAGTGCCATCACCCCAGGGCTCAGCGGTGTGGAAATGTTTTTGTGTGTCTGCCTCAGATGACAGCAATGCCACCTGTACTCTCTGCCACCGAAAATTGAGCTGTGGAAAGACCAAGACCCGCGTAGGGACAACTACCTTACGAAGGCACATGATTACAAAGCACAAACTGCAATGGGATGACCACCTGAGGAAAAGCAGCATACAAAAGCAAAGCCACACACCGCAGTGGAAGATACCAGGCCGCAATCTTTTCTCAAAAAAGGTGATACCTCAACTGTACCGTGATGTTGAAAGGCAAGTGGTGACATCTCTGGCACACAGCGTTGGGTCAAGGGTCCATCTGACCATGGATGCCTGGTCTGCAAAGCACGATCAGGCCTGCCTGAAGACTAAGTCAGTCCCCACACACAGCATCTCTGCCTGCACGCCGTGTGACTGCCTGCCCCAAGACTAAGTCGCTCACCACACAGCATCTCTGCCCGCAGGCCGGTTGACTGCCTTCTCTGCCGTCACCAACAGGGTCCAGGACTCCAGGTGGATTCCTGAATTTTTAAAGCCGCTGCTAGCAGTGGCCGCTACAATAATTTTTCTGGTGCGTTTACATACCTGCCTAATTTTTCTGGCTGCACTGCAGCTGCAACAACAAAACAAAAGGCATGTACATGTGCCCATTCCCCTTAGTGATCATTACCTTGCCGCAGTGAAGGGGCTTGCGTATCACAATGAAGCAATGACCGCCTGCTATATGAGTGTCTCAGGGGGTGGCACACCAAAGATAATAAGGTCGTTGCTTCATTGTGGACAGACCAAATTTGATCAATTGGACAGTCACTGTTGTTCTATCATTGAGCTACCACAGCCCGGCGCCCATATGGGCTTGAAAACCGCCATGGCCTGCACTCTCACCATGGTGCGCACCAGTCCAGCATGGCCGTCACTACACAAACAGCTGTTTGCTGTGCGTTACACAGTGAGTTTGGTGTGTCAGTGTGAAGCAGTATTCTTATTACACTCCCTGATTGATGTATACACATGCAAGATGTTTTAAAGCACTTTAGGCCTCCAATTTAGCATTCAATGTGATTTCTGCACTTAAAATGCTGCTTTGCGTCAAATCCAGATTTTTCCACATGACTTTTGGCGTCTATCCCACTCATCCATGCAAAAACTCAGATGTTAGACCCCTTGAAACATCTTTTCCATCACTTTTGTGGCCAGAATAAGTGTTTCTAGTTTTTAAAGTTCGCCTCCCCATTGAAGTCTATTGCGGTTCACGAAAGTTCGTGCGAACCAAACTTTTGCGGAAGTTCGCGAACCTAAAATCGAAAGTTCGGGCCATCTCTAGTCCTTGGCAGGTTTTGGTGCGCAGTATCAATTGTTATGTATAGAGTGCTTGGGGGTCTCTAATGTAAAACTTGCACTGGGGCCCACAGCTCCTTAGCTACGCCACTGGTAACAGTGTTTCAGTGTACAGACACCTGGAAACATCAGCTAGCAGCTGCAACCTTAAGGGGGGAAAAAGGGGGGGGGAACTGGAAGGGGCTGGGAGTGTTTACAGCAGAGTGGAAAAAAGAGTTCCTATGCCTTGAAGTCCTTGTGGAGATGGTCTGAAACCTGTGGTCTAATGCGAGCCAACTGAAGAAGCTATGTCCTGGGTATAATTGGTTGTTGGTAATCTTTAACCCTCTGGAGTACAGTCTGGAGTTGTAGAGGAAGTCAAGTGGCAAAGCAAGAATAATCTCTGATAAGCTTTGGGCAAAGGTAAATGTAGATGGAGAACAGGACTGGTGATAGGATGCAGTCTTGTGGGGTACATGTGTTGGTGATCCTTGGTTGAGAGGAGATATCAACTAGCCTAATGACTTGGATTCTGTTAGTCAGGAAATCTGTAAACCATAATCGAAAGGCTGAGCTAAAGACCAGTAGAAGGATCTTGGTTTACAAGTCAGATTTTTCCAGGTGGTTGCTGATGAGCTCCAGGCAAATATTGATGACATCTTCTGTGGACCTATTTGCTCTGTACGTGAACTGGAATGGGTCCATTGGGGCAAAGTAGAGTGCTTAAGGTGGGACAGGACCACTCTTTCAAAGGTCTTCATAATGACAAATGTGAGTGCCATGGGCCTGTAGTTGTTGAGCTAAGAGATTCCCTGCTTTTTAGGGACAGGAATTATGGTGGACCTCTTGAAACCAGCAAGGACTTTGACCTCTTTTATGGACTTAGCATAGATGAAGGTGAAGATAGAAGCAAGCTAACAAGTCAATTTTCAGACAGGTTGGTGACATGCTGTCAGGGTAAGAGGCCTTCCTGGTGTTAAATGTGTCAGGTGGAGCAGGACATCAGCCTTGCACACAACTTGGGGGGTGGGAGGGGGAGCATAGGCTTGGGGCATTGTCTTCAATGGTTGAGGTCTGGGCAGATTATATCAGGTGTCCCACCTGTGCTGCCTGGTTCTCAACTCTACAGTAGAAATGACCAAGGTCCTCAGCTATCTTGGTGCTGAGTGCTGCATGTTGAGGGGAAGGCTTACAGTTGGTTGCTGCCTTGAGCCCTTTCCAAACAGCTTGTGGGTCATCTGAGCAGAGTTTGTGTCTCATCCTCTAAGCGTACTGCTTTTTGGCAGCTCTCAGTTCCCAGTTAAGGTTGTTTCTAGCCATCCTGTAGTCCTTCTGGTTGCCAGACTTGTGTGTCATTTCTTTGCACATTTGCAGTTGCTGTAGTTTGTTGGAGAACCATGGTTTATTGTTCAGATATACTTTAAAGCCGCATCTACACGCGTAGATGCGGCCGCGATGTTCCTTATCAATCGAGCCCCTGATGCGGCTCGATTGATAAGATCCGACAGGACGGATCTCCCCACCACCGATTCCCTGCTCACTCCCCGCGAGGGGAAAATGGCAGGGAATCGAGCGGAAAATAAGCGGCGTGGGGACGAGCGGGAATCAAGTGGGTATTGATTCCGGCGCACGAGCGGCGAGCGGGGACGCGGAAGAGGCGATCCGGTGGCTAATCGAGCCGCCGGATCGCCGCCTCATCTACACGTGTAGATGAGGCCTAAAGGACTTGGATGGAATACAGTCCTCGCAAAAGCTTATGTATGAAGTGATAGTGTCTGCCCACTCATCCAAATTTGGCGCTTCTAAGGCCATCCAGTCAGTACGGTTGAATCAGGGCTGAAGTTGGAGCTTAGCCTCGCTTGATCACACTTTGATGGACTTTAGAACTAGTTTCACTGATTCCAGGCAACTCCAGCAACACTCTGGTAGAAGAAATTCTTGCAGAAACAATGAGCATCAGGTGAGGACAATCTGCCCTGTCAGAGGATGAATGCTGCGGAACACTCGTGCACACAAAAGTTTTGAATATTTTCAATGCAAGATTAGCATCTTTATCACTTAATACATTCAGACCAGTTGCTGTAGAAATGTGATTTTTATGGTGATAATCCTGCTTGAATCACCCTTCTTCGGAGGGGTGTTCTATTTGACCCCCTGTGGCTCCACCACTTAGTGGACCATCTAGTCTTTTTGTAGCAGGGGCACGACCACACCTAGCTCATCTGGATACCTCTCCACTTGCCTGTAGTGTTTGTTTACCCATCTGCAACCTCTCCTTGTGAGTACCAAATTCCACCACTTTCATCCATTATTCACTTTGTGACATACTGCACCATCCGGGCTCCCATTGTCTCTGTCTTTTTTCCTTTAAGGGTGTTCTTTAATTACCCTCCACATCTGTGTTTAGGGTTTGATCCACAGTGGGAACTGCGCTATATTTCATGTAAAAACAGGAACGCAATGCATTGAAGCGGAAAAGTAGCATTGCGTGTTATATGAGTATTGGGTCACATGCAGTAAAGCATACGGTCATTGAAAAGCATACTTCTTTTCCATTGTTAATGCCATTGTTAATGCTATGTTATGTGGTAATGCACTGCATTGAGATATTGTAGTCCATTGATTGCATCACACAGGATGCACTCTGAATGTTGCATAGATACTATTGTAGTAAACTTGTAGTAAACTTTCTGCATTACAATGCCTCCATTACATTGCATTGCAATGTTCCACTATAAACTTAGTCTTAGACTCCACATATATTTAAGATTCTCATGAACCAAAACAATTATTCTTGATTGGCCCAGCCAGGTGTTCCCCATGTTACTGGCCTCCTCCTCTGTGTTATACTGGCCTCCTCCTCTGTGTTATTTGGCAGAATGAATTGCTCTCGCTCCTTGCCTAGTCTTATTGTGGAAGTAAGATTTAAAAAAAGCTCTTGCAGAAAAATGCTACTCACAGGTCCTCCCCTTCCCTTTTCCATAGCTGTTTCACCAGGAGCCATGCAGCATGTCTGTAAAGTTCTCATTCCCAAACTGCTGCCTACAAAAATCCTCAACAATCTTTTTGGGTGACATCTATCAAGTGTAGCAGCTTTAGTCAGAGGCAAAATTAGATCATTTTTAAAGTGTACCTGTAGGGAGAAAAAGTGCCCTAGAATGGGTATATATCTCAGTAGAGGGAAGCTTTTGGATAATCCAGAAGCTTCCGCTGTCTCCCTTGGCTCCTTTAATCCATTACTGAGACTCCCTCTACCTCTTTGACAAGGGCTTGCCAAAGAGTGCACACAGCTGTGCTTCCGTCTGTGAATGAGCCTGGCCCAACTGCGCAGGTGCATGACACCTTGTGCCTTTGCAGTAGCTCAGCTTTATCGGCAGAGCCTAACTGGCTTCATGCAACAGAACAGGCACAAAGTATGCAGCTAATATTGTCAGATCTGACAATCATTTCTGAAACACCAGATCTGCTGTATGCTTGTTTAGGGTCTATGGCTAAAAGTATTAAAGGCAGAGGATCAGCAGGAAAGCCAGGCAGCTGGTATTGCTTAAAAGGAAATAAATATGGCAGCCTCCATATCCCTCTCGTTACAGTTGTCCTTTAAAGTTTGCTTTAAGTTCATGGAGTAACTTTACACCATTTCTGGTATATATAAACATGTATATCAATCTTTAGCTATGACCATTAAAGTTGTTTCCAGTATTAGAGATCACCATTCACTATAAGACAATTTTTGTTTTATTTTCTTTTTTTCAAAATAGTTATATTCATTGATATGTGGTTAATTAATTGATATGTGTTTATTAAAAACACAAGGAGCTTTTTATTGAGCTGTTATTCCTGCCATGCCTTAGCTTTTATAGAAAGCAGATACCTTGCACACAGTATCTACATAAATTAGAAGTTTCATGTTTTAAATCGGTGATGCCATTTATATGTCTGTTATCTGTAAAACATACAACTTTTTTCTGAAAGATGTTAGATAGCAAAATTACATTTAAGAACTTTCATTCTCTAAATGATCACAATCTACTAAGTTCTGACCTATCCATGTACTGTATTTTCCAGGCATACCTTGAAGTTTTGGAACAGTGTTTGACATTTCACAGAAGCACAGTTGAAAGCTGAAAGCCAGTGGTGAACTTATGGGATTTGTTTGCACAAGTGTATGTTAGGTCAAAGAAACTGTGTTGAAAAACCTATTGTGCTTTACTGTTCTAAAGATTTTTAATAAAAGGTTGAAAATGAATCTGCAACGGAACAAAAGATATGAAAAAATGACAATGTTTATACCATTCGCCTGTAGCGATTATGTTATATTCTGTTTCTAGACATCCTTTGATTCAGAACAATCTGTAGATCATCTATTTCCTAGAGCTGTATGTTCCATCAGCAAGAAAGTCTGGAAAATTTGCTGAGTACTATTTTAAAAGGGACATATACTGACACATAGAGTATCAGCACAATTATAATCAATTTCAAACAGTTTTGCACAAAGTTTGAAAAATACAGGGCTGCAATAGTGGTAATTAAAAGCTAATGCTTTTTTATCCTATACAAGATGCATTTCAAAATGCAGATTATACCAGTTTTCTTGGTTGTGAAAAAATAATCATCAAGTTATTCTTCATATCAAAATTATGCACACATGCATGCACACACATATTTATAATAATTGTAATATAAAAACAATTAACCTGCTAACAGTATTATTTCCAAGATCCAGTAAACAGCCCAGGATGCTGGTCTGCTAAAAAGCTGAGGGGAGAAGGAGGAGTGCTGTGCTATTCCCGTATCATATTGCCAGCTGTGACAGAGATTTTAGCGCATGCATAAAAGGACCCTTAGCAGAGCCAAAAGAATTAAAACTAGACTTACCTGAGACTTCCTCCAGCCCCCGGCAGCCCGCAAGGTGCCCCGGCATCCTCTTGGTCCCTTCTGTGGTGCAGCTGATGGCTCCGGTAGTCCAGCAACTTTGGCTGAAGTTGCGCGTGTGCATGGCTGGTGCATACTCATGCTGATCGCCTTAAGTGTCCTGTGCATGTGCGGTTCTCTAAAGACTGAACCGCACATGTGCAGGACTTTTACAGTGATTGGCATGATAATATGCAGGGTGTGTGCTGGGGACACGCACGCGCGACTTCAGCTGAAGTTGCTTGATTACCGGAGCAGCCAGCGGGACCATGGAATGAACCTAGAGGATGCTGGAGGACCTCGGGGGCTACGGTGGGCTGGATGAAGCCCCAGGTAAGTCGAGATTTCATTTTTTTGGGGCACTGCAAAGGCCTTATTTCCATCTATGCGCTTCTGTCCGCTTTTTATCAACACATCAATGTTACGGATTGATACATTTTGCTGAAAAGCGGACAGAAGCGGACAGAATCGCATAGATGGAAACAAGGCCTTAGGCCTCGTTTCCATCTACGCGCTTCTGTCCGCTTCTGTCCGCTTTTCAGCAACCTGTATCAATCTGTAACATTGATGTGCTGATAAAAAGCGGATAGAAGCGGACAGATGGAAACAAGGCCTTAGTGTCTCTTTAAATTCAGTGTGATAGGTTTTGTCATGAGCATGGGGTTTGACACCACTGCCCTTCTTTACTACTTATTTTACCAATGTGACATTGGGGTTGATTCACAAAGGCTACGTATTTTTCACCTTAATTGTAAGGAGTGCTAATACATGAGATAAACAAATAAGGAGAGATAATTCATGAGATAAATATATAAGAAGAGCTAAACCATGAGTTATGTCAAATAAGGAGAGCTGCACTATGAGTTATGTCAAATAAGGAGAGCTAAACCATGAGTTAAGTTAGATAAGGAGAGGTAAATCATGAGGTAAGTTATTTAAGGAGAGATAAATTGTGAGTTGATAAAGAAGGTGAGATAATGTAAGAGAAAAGCTTTGTGAATCAGGCCCACTGTCTTCATCAGCGATTTCAGTAATCCTGTCCCACAATTTGGCTAACATTAACCAAAACACATAATGAAAACATAACTAACCATAATCTCACTCCTTAATTAAAATCCTGTTCTTGGCACCTAGCGTTAATCTCTGCACTTACTGATGCCTAACCTCAAATTCTTCTGTTAACATAACTAATAAGAGATAGCATCCAGGTGATCGACCAGGACTTCCAAGAAACTCAAAAAAGACAAAGAAAGTTCAATAGTGTGGTATTTTTATTACACACAAGAATACAAAAAAAGAATTGTATTCACAAAAATGGGTTGCAAGGGGACTTGCAACCACTCTGTGGAGCAGGCAATACTCACCTCTGCTTGGGATAGGATGGTGGTGACCTATGGTCCTGGTTGGTTGCACTACTAAATTAGGGATTTTACTTTCTTAATATGAAACAACAACATCCCAAGAAGAGGTGTATTGGTAGGTAGGTGGGTGGAGGGGCCCAAAAAATGATTTAAACATTTTTAAAAACTGTTTAAAAATTGGCTCTGAGGTGCAGAGACACATATACCCTAGCCATCAGGACAATTGTTTTCATTGACCTGAGTAAGCAGGATATGCCTTGGAAACTTGTCTTCGAAAACACCATTGACTAAACTTCATAAGAGGTAAACCAGCCTCTGCATCCCTCTGCAGTTTAAAATTTGGCCCTGATGTCCGAGACTAGCTATCAGGCACAATTAATTGCATTTACCCAGGGGCATAACTGAAAACCTTGAACCCCCCGAGAGAATTTAATGGGCCCCCCTTTCTAGGTTCCATTTATCCCTCTCCTCCCAGTGTGCAAGTGTGGTAACATCCCCCCTTCCACTCCTTTCCCCACAGATCTGACTAACCAGCAGGGGTGGGGTGGGAGAGAAAGTTGACAGTGACTGACCAGCAGGAGTGGGGTATGGGAGACTGGTGGCAGTGACTGACCAGCAGTAACAGAAGTGGAGTGAGATAGAAGGGTGACAACGAGTTACCAGCAGGTGTAAGGTGGGGAAGATGGCTGACAGAGAGTGACCAACAGTGTATGGGGAGAAAGTGACAGTGACCCCAGCACCTACTTTCCATCATAGGGGGGCATGGGTGATCTCTCTGTCCTTTATTATTAGCTAGTTATCTCAGTTAGTTCTTTGCCAAGTGATTTAGCACCGAGTTATGGTCTTAAAGGATCCCTAGCACCTATTTATAAAAAGATGTAAATTTAGTGTGCTGTGGGGGAAGAAAGTTGGCAGGCAAAGCTTATGTTCAGGGGGCTACTCCCTAGCCCCCTCCCCCCATATTTATGCTGGCATCCATCTTCTCTGGAGAGACCCGTTGCCAGCTGCCACAATGCATGCCAAGAGCTTCAACCTGCAGCACCTACGGGTTTCCCTAGAGAAGATGGATGCCAGCATTAAGAGGCTAGGGAACAGCCTCACAAAGGTAAATAATGCCTACCACTTCCTTCACCCACAGCACACTGCATATTTTTATAAATAGGTGCTAGGATTACTTTAAGATCATAAGTCTGTGCTAAATCGCTCAGCAAAGAACTGACTGAGATAACTAATTAATAATTCAATGTCAGCAAAGGTAGCAACATTCAATGCACATTAAAAGTCAGTGAAACAAGATATTATCATGTACTTTAATTCCATGAAAATTAGCATTTTACCACAGATATATATATATATATATATATATATATATATATATATATATATATATATATATATATATAGTATATATATCAAGCAAGTATACTAATTAAAATAAACTTTTATTTCTCTCTGTGTTTGTACTCAAAATGACCTCAGATTTTATTAGTAATGGAATCTAATGACATCATTTTCTGACAGCCTTGATCTTTAACCCAGCTTGATCTAAACCAGACTCCCTTGGAATGATATCATTAAGGTAAATCCCTGAAAGAAAGGGTAGGCCATTCTACTATGATCTGTATAATGATATTGAGTTACTAAGTATGATTTCACCCTCTAAGGTTAACCTTCTGCAGAACAACATCAAAAACCTACTAATAGTAGATCATCTCTTTTGATAGTGCATTCCTTTATTTTGTACAATGTGTCATAACATTCTATCAATAGAACAGAGTTATCATGCACCATGAAATGCTTATTTTGAAGCACTTTGATATAGATAACTGTAGAGCCACCCACAGCACAATTCCTGACTGATCGATGCCAATCGATAACACCCACTGAAAATACCAATAAAGAAATATTATGTTTTTATTAATGCACCACACTGCAGCTTTGAGTTCAATTATGTTCTACTATAAAAGTATAAATACAGTTAAAATGTATCAAAATTACAGTCATATATGGTTTTGTATGGTTCAAAATCTTCCAATTCACCATTGTATTGCTCAAACAAATTAAAATGGAATCCATTGCATGATGCAATCTGGAATCCTTCGCTAAACTACCCCCCCCCCCCCCAATCCACAGACACTCATTTGTCACAGGTTAGTGTTATTGTGTAAAAAACAAATACAAGTGAATTACTTTAAAGTATTTAGCTATATAGCTTACTGTGGGCAAAGCAGGCAGTTTTGCACCTATGTTCTTTTTTATTGATTTATTTATTGTATTTATAAAGCACCAACATATTACGCAGCGCTTTTTAGGCAGTGCAGCAGAGAAGTTTTGTAGCAGTGACTAGATGTCACAAGGAGTGCACGGCACAGACACAGACCATGCTGGCCTGTGCTGTGCGCTCTTGGTGACATCAGCGGGATCAAGGACACAGCAATGCAAGTGATTTTCAGACTTTAAAGTCTGAAATTCCAGAAGTGAACCGGAGGCGGGGTCAGAGCATTGGGGAGTGGCTGTGCGGGCACAGGATGTCTGCGGGGGACCGTTAGAAGCCCCGGGTAAGTTCAACTCATTTTTCCCCGACCCCCTACATTTTTCCTTTAAAACTTGATGTTTGGTGTGTATATTTGTAGATAGACATTTTGTACATTTTTAATAAGAGACTTGTAATGAATAGCAGAGATGCCGCCGCGCGGGCAAGCGGCAGGGCGGCTGTCTCCGCGTTCAAGCCGGTGGCCTTTTCCGTGCAGCAACATGTCTCTGGTTCGCCTGGTCCTTCTAGTGCACACAGATGGAGAGCGCGCGCCAGGCGACAGGACCTTTATACCAGCAGAAGGGGAGTCAGCTGATCGGGCCGATCAGCTGATCCCAGCTGGACACTGGATTGGCTGAGTGGCTGGGGGCGGCGCTGCGGAGCGCTGTAGTATATATAGGACTTGCTTGTCAGTTGCTCGTTGTCTGCCGTTGCGAATACTCACGTGTGAGCACTCAGACCTCAGTCAGATCTTACAGTGTGTTAGAACCAGTTGGAACTGGGAATTCACACTTAGCCAGATTCCGCTTTAGGCGCTACGGTGTTATTGTACTGTTATACTTCAGACTAGTTCCCGGGTGTTGAGACCAAGGACCTCACACCTAAGATTAGGAGATTACTGTGTTATACTTCAGACTAGTTCCCGACCCGGGGGTTGAGACCAAGGACCTCACACCTAAGACTAGGAGATTACTGTGTTACTACTGTTATACTTCAGACTAGTTCCCAGGTGTTGAGACCAAGGACCTCACACCTCAGACTAGGATTGTGCTATATTGATACCTGTTATGATCCCTGGCCTTGCTGACCTCTCTCCTGCTTACTGATTCGGTACCTTGCCTATCTGTCTACCTGTTGCCAACCTTGCCTGTACCCGGATACCGTATCAGTCTTCTGTCTCTGTACTTTATCTGCTCGTGTGTTGCCGACCTGGCTTGTATGACCCTTCTGGCTGTCACTCGTTCCTTGGGTGAACAGCCTCTCTGTACTCCTTGTGACACCAACTCTATAGGTGTCCATTAGCTGTAAAGGCTGCCTGCTCCTCAGGAAGTCCTCCTTACAGTCCAGCCAGGGGACTTTATCTATAGGAGTCCACTGGCTGCAGTACAGTCTGATTCCCAGCCCATCAGGGAATCCTTGGCTGCAGTACAGTCTGATTCCTGAGCCATCAGGGAATCCCTGGCTGCAGTACAATCTCCATCTCCTCCTCTGCATTCTGCAGATCACCATATAATCAGGTATAACATCTGTATTATTGGTGATACTGCAGATCATCAATAATCAGATACACTCTGTGTGCTGACACCAATCGTTACAAGACTGTTCGTTATTGTGCCACTTGTCACAACAAATTGAGTTTTGCATGAGGTGAAACTGATCCTGCATGTTGGTGAACCAGAACATGGCAGAGATTATTACGTCCCCTATGTCACCACATCTTGCTGATGCTCTGCACACTGCTCTCCATCATCCCAACACTTCAACCTTAACAGCCGACTTCCATATTTAGTACTCATCAGCTCATCCTAAGTTGCAACCATTTTGTGTCAAAAACTGTAAACAATATATTGAATTCATTACTCAACAGGTTTTTTTTCAGGCACAAAGGCCATCCCAGTTATACACAGGGGTGCTCGGATAGTACTTTTTAACCACCTGAGGACTGCATTGGAAAACCCCTCTAAAGACCAGGGCAATTTTAACTAAATGGGCCACTGCAGCTTTAAGGCATAGCTGCAGGCCCGTACAACACAGCACACAAGTGATTCCCCCCCCCCCCCCCTTTTTCTCCCTACCAACAGAGCTCTCTGTTGGTGGGGTCTGATTTCTGTTTTGTTTATTTTTATATAAATATTTGTGTTGTTTTTATAAATAAAATGTGCTATTTTTATTTGTGTTGTCCCCTAGTCCCTCCCTCCCCCCGCCAGCCAATCAGCGTGATCAGCTGTCATAGGGTTCAGCCTATGACAGCCGATCACTGTGCAGCCTCAGGAGGGGACAGCCATGTCACATGGCTGTCCCCAGTACAGCGCTGCTGCCGATCGCAGCGCTGTACAAGTAAATAGCGATTGCCGCTCGGTGACTGAAGAGGGGGAGGAGCTCCGCCCCAGAGCATGAGATGTGCGTGCAGCGTGCACGCGATCTCATGTAAATTAGAGCCCCAGGACTTGACGCCAATTGGCGTTAGGCGGTCCTGGGGCTGCCACCCACTCCCGTTGGCGTGGGGCGGTCGTCAAGTAGTTAAAATCAGAATTGATCCGGATATCTAGATATCCGGATCCGATTTAGATATCCGAATCTGACCTTTTAAATATCTGTGTGAACGGGGATATCCAGACCCATTATCCGCAGATATCCAACCTATTTGGATATCCGCATAGAAAAACCTGAAGTGCCCTTTAAATAGCTTCCAAGACGTTTTGGAAGGTGAAAATACCTCCACCCTCCTTTTGTGTTCAACAGTTGTCTGAAGAGAACCCCAGAGTTTAAAGAGACTCCGTAACAAAAATTGCATCCTGTTTTTTATCATCCTACTAGTTCCAAAAGCTATTCTAATGTGTTCTGCTTTACTGCGGCACTTTCTGCTATCACTATCTCTGTAATAAATCAATGTATCTTTCCCCTGTCAGACTTGTCGGCCTGTGTCTGGAAGGCTGCCAAGTTCTTCAGTGTTGTGGTTCTGCTATGAACTCACCCTTCCAGGCCCCTTTATGCACACTGCCTGTGTATTATTTAGATTAGAGCAGCTTATCTCTTCTCTCTTATCTTTTACAAGCTGGATAAATCGTCCTCTGAGCTGGCTGGGCTTTCACATACTGAAGAATTACAGACAAGGGCAAAGCTGTTTGCAGGAGAAAAACAAGCAGCCTGAAACTTCAGTGCATGAGAACTGCAGGGGGGAAGAAACACACAATGATCTCTTGAGATTCAAAAGGAAGGGTGTATACAGCCTGCTTGTGTATGGATGTATTTTCTATGTGTGGACATACTGTACATCAACCTACTTCCTGTTTTGGTGTCCATTTTGTTTGTTTATAAACAAACTTTTTAAAACGGTTTTTAACCACTTTTAATGCGGCGAGGAGCGGCGAAATTGTGACAGAGGGTAATAGGAGATGTCCCCTAACGCACTGGTATGTTTACTTTTGTGCGATTTTAACATTACAGATTCTCTTTAAAGCCACTTTTTCCTACAACAAAGCATTCACTGTGTGGCAGCAGAGTGGTGCAGCGGAAGCGTGCTGGGCCCATAACCCAGAGGTTGATGGATTGAAACCATCCTCTGCTAGGCATGATTTCATTTTTGCACCTTGCTTTATCGCATGGACAAAACGGTTTCCATAGCCCTGTAAGAGAAAGTGTAATAAGGGCCCTACTGTAACAAAGATATTACGGTAGCTAAGACTGAGCCTGGGCCTTTCTTGTAGTTGAAGAGATGAGTGAACTGGCTGGCTTCAGCATGTTATGTTGGTGGTATAGTGGTGAGCATAACTGCCTTCCAAGCAGTTGACCTGGGTTTGATTCCTGGCCAATGTATGTGAGCTTGCTTTTGACATCCTACAAATCCCTGGAAGACAAGATCCATGGAGAGGGAGGAGGAGGAGGAGAGATTTTATCTTTGTAATAGGTTTCGCATCCGAATATCTGCAATATCCGTGGATATCCGGGTTATGCGTCCAAATATCCACAGATAGCTATCTATTCGGAATCCAAATCCGAATCGAATAGTGTAAAAAAGTTCGGCTATCTGGGTTACCCGGATATCTGGAATCCGGATGAGCAACCCTGGTTATAAATAACGTTTCATATCTAGGTATAATTACCATTGGAAAACATCCATTGAAAGAACACATTTGCCTTGATTGTTATTTCTTGAGTGTGTCAAGTCTTAATAACTATTGTTAAAAAAAGTAATTATAATTGACTTGACTTTGTTTACATACATTAGTAGATACACAGTATGGTAACGGTTGTTGAAGGGGGTTGTAGTTTCTTTAATGTTTCATGTGTCAAACACTTGAGTTAGTACTAAAATTATTTATAATTATATTCATACATTTATAATGACATTACCCTTACCCAAACTTGACCTTCCACAGACCATGTCTGAAGAGGTAGACCACAAGAATCTGGAAAGAGAGGTGCATTTTCGCAATGCTTACAATGAGGTAAAGGAAGAAGAGTTGATGTTCTATGGAGAGGTAGTTGACATATCAAGGGATGAAGCTATAGACTAGTAGGAGTGAAGGAGCAGAGGAGGTTGCACGGCAACAACATTCTGAGAGAAGAAGCAGGTTGCCCAAATTCAACAAGGTGCCTGAGCAGCAGACATCCTTACCTGAGTATCAGATGAAAAGGGTGGCGGAACCACCCATGTAAAAAGTGTGCCGCCATAGATTGTTATGTTATTTTCTGCAATTAGCAACTATATATGGTGAAAAGGGTGCCCGTTATTTTGTTATGGCTATATCATGGAAATGTTTGCAGCTTCAATACAGGACCTTATCTAACTTCCGTATACAGTATAAGCCCTTAATATTGTGGCATCAATGATCTTTTTGAATACCATTTATATAGTTGACATAAAATGCACCTACAACAGCCACATCAAATACCAGTTACAGTATATCTTTCAAAATTGCAGCTATCACAATTTTAAGATTAGGAGACAGGGGTTTAAGGTTAGGCACCAGGGGTGCTTAAGGCTAGGTGCTACCATGGGGGGTTAAGGTTAGGCATCACTACCATGGGATGTTAAAATTATGTGCTAAGGGGGTGTTAAGGCTAAGCACCACCATGGGGGGAGGGGAATTAGGCACTGGGTGGTTAAGGTTAAGCACAAGGAGGTAAGGTTAGACATGACAATGGTGGTTATGTTTATGTGCCACCAAGGGGGGGTTAAGTTTAGACACCACCATGACAGGTTAAGGTTAGGCACTGGGGCGGGGTTTAAGGTTAGACACCACCATGGGGGGTTAAGGATAGGCACTAGGAGGAGTTTAAGGTTGGGCACCACCTTGTGGGGTTTAACCACTTCCCAACTGAGGGGTTTTACCCCTTGACCACCAGAGCAATTTTCACCTTTCAGCGCTACTATCATTCATTCATCTATAACTTTATCATTACTTATCACAATGAAATGAACTATATCTTGTTTTTTTTCGCCAACAATTAGGCTTTCTTTAGGTGGGACATTATGCCAAGAATTATTTTATTCTAAATGTGTTTTAATGGGAAAATAGGAAAAAATGTGGGAAAAAAATGTATTATTTTTCAGTTTTCGGCCTTTATAGTTTTTAAATAATGCATGCTACTGTAATTAAAACCCATTAAATGTATTTGCCTATTTGTCCCGGTTATAAAACCATTTAATTTATGTCCCTATCACAATTTTTGGCGCCAATATTTTAATTGGAAATAAAGGTGCATTTTTTTCAGTTTTGCGTCCATCCCTAATTACAAGCCCATAGTTTATAAAGTAACAGTGTTATACCCTCTTGACATAAATATTTAAAAAGTTCAGTCCCTAAGGTAACTATTTATGTATTTTTTTTTATTGTAAATTTTTTTTTTTTTTTTTAATTACATAAAAAAATATTGGCGAGTGTGGGAAGTAAGGAGTTAATTTTTTGTGTAACACTAATTTATTTCTATGTAAAAAATGCTTTAGGGTGTAATTTACTATTTGGCCACAAGATGGCAACAGTAACTTTTTGTTTAATACAACCTGCAAGCATCCTTCCGGACCCTTGCAGGAAGTACTAGGAGGCTGAGAGGTTTTTTTGTCTTTTTTTCACAATGATCGCGCTGCTCAGCGGAGCAGCAGCGGATCATTGCGGGGCTTAGATCAACGAACAGGAATGGATTTTCCCGTTCATTGATCTCCGGGCGAGCGGCGGGCTTACCGACGGGAGTGCGCGCTAGAGCGAGCGGGAGCGCGGGCAGCGCGGAAAGTACGGATTTCTCCGTCCCTGGGGGTTACAGGATGGAATAAGGGACGGAGAAATTCGTACGGGCGGGGGTAAAGTGGTTAAGGTTAGGGTTATGTTCTAATAGCGGTTACATTCACATTTTTATACACAAATTCACATGTATCGGCTACATCTGGCTCCCTTTTAAAAACAAAATCCTGTTTATTAGCTACATCCAGCGCCCTTTTTTCCAGGTACTTTTTTTTTAACATGAACTCATCTGCAGAGGTACACAAAAAATAGCTCTGGTCCACCTCAGAAGAACTTTTCTGTCTGTATGTTCTTTGTTAGTTCAACTTTTGAAAAACTATCAAATGCAACATCTGTGTTTAGCACTTAAAACTAGGCTAAACAACCTTGGCATCGGGCATGATTAATAAAATTACATTCCACCACCTAGTTAGGACCTATTCAAAAGAATGGTCAAGTAGATGCTGGCCCTCCATGCGGATTGAAATGACTGTTAATGGCACACAGCGGGCTGATGAACCATAATTTATAAAATCATGCTTGGGAATCTAAATAAGTTTAGCTTAAGTGACATAAAACAAAAAATCGCAGTGCTAGAAAGGAAGATAGACACAGAGGCGTCCCAGCCACCAGGTAAGGACAAACGGTGGCCTGGAGCGCCGGGTGGAGGAGGAGCACCGTTGCGGGGGGGAATTGCCCATCTTCCCCCGCCAGACTGTGCGACCCCTGTGGTTAACTGGCCGTGGCGTCTAATAGACGCTGCGCCAGTTCATCCCCGCAGCCCGCAGCTCACTGCTCCAGCCTGCATAGTCTTCCGGCAGGCAGAGCAGGGCTACGGCAAGATGGTGCCCGAAGCCCTGCACTAGAGACTATTTGTGTCTCCAGTACAGGGCTTCGGACGCCAACTTCCTGTAGCCCTGCTCTACCTGTCAGCGCGGGACTTTTGGAGGCTGGCTGTGCTGCTGCAGGAAGATCGTTGGGGGAGCTGCGCCCAGGGAGAGGTGTCTTCTGCAGGTGAGTAAATGCTTTTCTTTTTACAGGCAATTATACATTTTTAGTGAAACGCTGCTCGCATTAGGATAATTTTCTGGTGAACGCTGACCACATTAAGATTATTTCCTGGTGAACGCTGGCCACATTACGATTATTTTCTGGTGAACACTGGCCACAAACGATTATTTCTCTGGTGAACACTGGCCACATTATGATTATTTTCTAGTGAACGCTGGCCACATACGATTATTTTCTGGTGAACGCTGGCCACATTATCATTATTTTCTGGTGAACGCTGGCCACATTACGATTATTTTCTGGTGAACGCTGGCCACATACGATTATTTTCTGGTGAACGCTGGCCACATTATAATTATTTTCTGGTGAACGCTGGCCACATATGATTATTTCCAGGTGAACGCTGGCCACATTAAGATTATTTCCTGGTGAACGCTGGCCACATTACGATTATTTTCTGGTGAACGCTGGCTACATATGATTATCTCCTGGTGAACGCTGGCCACATTACGATTATTTTCTGGTGAACACTAGCCACATTACGATTATTTCCTGCTGAAAGCTGACCACATTATGATTATTTTCTGGTGACCGCTGGCCACATTGCGATTATTTCCTGGTGAATGCTGGCCACATTACGATTATTTCCTGGTGAACACTGGCCACATAACGATTATTTTCTGGTGAATGCTGGCCCCATTACGATTATTTTATGGTGAATCATTGCTGTGTTATAATTATTTCATGGTGAATCATTGCTGCGTTATAATTATTTTATGGTGAATCATTGCTGTGTTATAATTATTTTATGGTGAGTCATTGCTGCGTTATGGGTTTTTTTCTGGTGAAAGATTGCCGCATTACAATTATTTTAAGTGAATCATTGCTGCGTTATGATTATTTTCTGGTGAACACTGGCCACATTACGATTATTTTCTGGTTAACGCTGGCCACATATGATTATATCCTGGTAAACGCTGGCCACATACAATTATTTCCTGATGAACGCTGGCCACATTACGATTATTTTCTGGTGAACGCTGACCACATTATGATTATTTTCTGGTGAACGCTGGCCACATATGATTATTTTATGATGAATGCTGGCCACATTAAGTTTATTTCCTGGTGAACGCTGGCCACATTACGATTATTTTCTGGTGAACGCTGGCTACATACGATTATCTCCTGGTGAACGCTGGCCACATACGATTATTTCCTGGTGAACGCTGACCACATTATGATTATTTTCTGGTGAACGCTGGCCACATTATGATTATTTGCTGGTGAATGCTGGCCACACTATGATTATTTTCTGGTGAATGCTGGCCACATTACGATTATTCTCTGGTGAATGCTGGCCACATTATAATTATTTCCTGGTGAACGCTGGCCACATTACGATTATTTCCTGGTGAACGCTGGCCACATTACGATTATTTTCTGGTGAATGCTGGCCACATTACGATTATTTTATAGTGAATCATTGCTGCGTTATAATTATTTTATGGTGAATCATTGCTGCGTTATAATTATTTTATGGTGAATCATTGCTGCGTTATGGTTTTTTTTCTGGTCAAAGATTGCCGCCTTACAATTATTTTAAGTGAATCATTGCTGCGTTATGATTATTTTCTGGTGAAAGACTGCCACATTACTTTTATCTTATGGGGAAACATTGCCGCGATATGATTATTTTCATCAGTGGGCACCACATGGGGGGGGGCACAGGTTTTCTCGTCTGGAGTGACAAAATGGCAAGAGATGCCCCTGGATACACATCAGGGGCAAACACATTTTATGCAGGCTTGCACCTTAATTACTGTCACTTTAAGTTCTGTGTGGTCTTTCTTCTGATCAAATGTTGCCACAGATAATTGCTAACTCTACAGATATCTAAATCAGTAAGTCAGGAATTAGCCATGCCCCTCCCTACCTACCTATATAATGGTGGAAGTCTGGTTACACTGTACAGTTAATGAGTTATAGCTTAGGGTGGAGACCAGCAGCTATCTGTGCTGTCCTGAGACTGCTTGAAGAAGGGAAAGAATACAGACGTTAGTTAGCTAGCAATTGCTATCCTGATTGCCTTATTGATACTCGCTCTGTAAGTATACATGGGCAACCACCACCGAGCAGTGCATTTCCCCTATTTCCATGTTGTGAATGATCTATATTACTATTTATAGACAAACTGTTGTATGCAGTGAGATACTAAAATGTATCTTGACTTTTCATCAGCTGTTAGAGATTTTTTTTTAATCATCTTCACCAGTGCCAATATCCTATTTATGTGTTGGGATCTATATTCATGTATACGGGAAATAACACATTTTATTACAGTGAGATACTGAAATTTATCCTGACTGCTTAGCAGCTGTTGAAGATTCTTTTCAATCATCACCACCGTCCAATATCTATACAGTTCTTATGATCTATATAACTGTGCACAGGCTGTTTATGTATTAATCCTCCAGTGGGGTTACATTTCCCCCTGACTGTTTTCAGATAAAGTAGTTCTTTGTTTTCCAGACTATAGTAAGTGTAAACATTGTTCTAAATCTGCCTCAAGTGCACTGACATCTTTATCAAACCACTACTATCATCTAACTCAGTTCAAAAAAGTATATAAAATGTACAAAATAATGAGAGGCAGATGCAAATCAAAAACTGCTGGGAAAGTGTGAGGGTGCATGTCAGCAAACCTCAAGGAAGTGCAGCAATTGTTGAAGATGACATTTATTTGGGACACAAATTTCAAGGATGCCACACAGTAACAATAGACACAGTTAGTAGTTGAGTCTGTACGGTAATTCTTTATCCAGCTTCATGTATTCAGTCACCTCAGTTACAGAAAACAGCAAAGTTCTACATAACAAACAAGCACCACCACCATCACTTCTCAGGCAGTGATGACCCCTACTGACACCTCTAGGATTTCCAGAACAACAATCCCGTTGATTTTCCAAGAGTATGCAGATTTGTGAGTGGATGCTCTAATGTATAAAAGGAACACCAAAAGAAACAGAAAAGCCTGGTGCAAGAGTCAGCAGATGCAATACTTGCTTTTTATGTTGATTTATAACCTAGTTCTTCATCCAACACAGAAGATGGCAGTAACAGTAGAGATGGCCCGAACAGTTAGAACGCAAACTTGTTTGCATGAATAACGCGAGTTCGCATTGCATCGAAACAAGACTTTATGCGAGTTTGGCACGCCCCCTATACTACATCATTGGGCTAAACTTTGACCCTCTACATTACAGTCAGCAGACACATGGCAGCCAATCAGGCTGCACTCCCTCCTGGAGTGCCCTTCCTCCTTATAAAAGGCAGCAGCGTCGGCCATTTTCTCACTCTGTCTTCTGCTGATATAAGTGAGAGAAGGGAGAGACATTGGAGAGATAGGGAAAGTGATAGTTAGGTCTGTTAGCTTGCTCCTTGCTGAAATGTATTGCTTAAAAGCACCCCAAAACAGCTCTTTTGAGAGCTAATGTTCTTGTGATGTGTTTTTTCTGTGTGTGGACTATTAACACTGCATATACAGCCCTGTCTGTCGCAGCTGGCCCTTGCTAATTGCTATACTGTGCTAGGCCCAGCACATTCAGTGCCTACCTTTTCACTGCACCTGTGTGACTGCTGCACATTGTATTATAATACCAGTCACTGCATACCTTTCATTGCATCTGTGTGACTGCACACTCTTTTATATACCAGTCACTGCATACCTTTCACTGCATCTGTGTGACCGCATGCTGTTCTATATACCAGTCACTGCATATCTTTTCACTGCACCTGTGTGACTGCACATTTTTATACCAGCAGTCACTGCATACCTTTTCACTGCACCTGTGTGACTGCACATTTTTATACCAGCAGTCACTGCATACCTTTTCACTGCACCTGTGTGACTGCACATTGTTATACCAGCAGTCACTGCATACCTTTCACTGCATCTGTGTGACCGCACACTGTTTTATATACCAGCAGTCAGTGCATACCTTTTCAATGCACCTGTGTGACTGCACATTGCATTACACCAGTCAGTGCATACATTTCACTTGAATGGATGGCAGACTTGCCCTTCATAACAGATTCTCATTATAGGATTTCAAGTGTATTTGTCTCATCAGTATACAGCAGTCAGTGTATACCTTTCACTGTATCTGTGTGACTGCACATTGTATTATACCAGCAGTCAGTGTATACCTTTCACTGCATCTGCGTGACTACACATTGTATTAGTCAAGTCAGTGCATACCTTTCACTTCACCCCCCCCCCCCCAATATGGACAAAACAACAGGCAGAGCCAGAAGCAGTCCACCCAGCAGGTCTGTTTGAGGTTGTGCTGATGTGATTTTGTGCAGCCCGTGACCACAGTACAGTGTTCAGAAGGCACGTGCCATCAACTCCCAAGATTGTCAGGACGTAGTTGACTATTTAACACAGCACACCTCATCTTCCACAGCTTCCGCACGGAAGCGTGACATATCTTCCTCCTCCTGCTCTGATTCTGGCACCCCACTTAACACTCAGTCGGCAGCCATCACCAAAGTGCCATCATCACCAGGGCTCAACGGTGTGGACATTTTTTGTGTGTGTCTGCCTCAGATGAGAGCAATGCCATCTGTACTCTCTGCCACCAAAAATTGAGCTGTGGAAAGACCCAGACCCACATAGGGACAACTGCCTTACGAAGGCAAATGATGAAAAAGCACAAACTGCAGTGGGATAACCACCTGAGGAAAAACAGCACACAAAAGCAAAGCCACACACCACAGTGGAAGATACCAGGCCGCAATTATTTCTAAAAAAAGGTGATACCCAAACTGTACCGTGATGTTGAAAGGCAAGTGGTGTCATCTCTGGCACACAGCATTGGGTCAAGGGTCCATCTGACCACGGATGCCTGGTCTGCAAAGCATGGTCAGGCCTGCCCAAAGACTAAGTCAGTCCCCACACAACATCTCTGCCTGCAGGCCACTTGACTGCCTTCTCCGCCATCACCAACAAAGTCCAGGACTCCAGGTGGATTCCTGAATTTTTAAGGGAGCTGCTAGCAGCGGCCACTAACAAAAACAATAATATTTTATTCTGGTGCGTGTACATGCCTGCCTAATTTTTCTGGCTGCACTGAGGCTGCAACAACAAAACAAAAGACATGTACATGTGTCAATTCCCCTTCGGGATCATAACCTTGCCGCGGTGAAGGGGCTTGCATATCACAATGAAGCAATGACCTATATGAGTGTGTTGGGGGGGGGGCACACCCAAGAAAATAAGGTCGTTGTTTCATTGTGGACAGACCAAATTCGATCATCTGGACAGTCACTGTTGTTCTGTCATTGAGCTACCTCAGCCCGACCATATGTGCTTGAAAACCGCCAACGCCTGCACTCTCGCCATGGTGCGCACCAGTCCAGCATGGCCATCACTACACAAACATGGGTCACTATGGATGTGACAGCTCTTTATTCCTCAATCCCCCATGATCTTGTCCTCAGGGCTCTGGATTTTCATATCCAGAAATATGGCTCTTACACTACGAATGTCAGGGACCTCCTCGAGTTGGCGGTGGATCATCTGTTGACCCACAATTATTTTTTTGTTTGATGGGGTTTTCTATCTCCAAAGATGCGGAGCTTCGATGGGAGCCAAATTCTCCCGATCCCTGGTCAATTTGTTCATGGGGTGGTGGGAGGAGCTCTGCATCTTTGGAGAGCGGGACCCCTTTTTTGAGCATATTTTTTTGGTATGGGAGGTACATAGATGATCTGCTGCTGATATGGGGGGGTCCCCCAGACATTCTGCCCAATTTTCTGACATATTGTAATAATAACAACTTTTATTTGTTTTTTACTATGTGTTATGATTCCACTCAAATCGATTATCTCAATCTTACATTGTGTGGTTCTCAGACATTGGGCAGAGTTGTCACCAAAGCCTTTAGAAAAGCATGTGCGGGCAATTCGCTTTTGTTAGCTTCTAGTTGCCATCCGAGCCATACCCTGAGGGCAATCCCCTATGGGGAGATGGTGAGAGTGGCATGTAATTGCTCTGACCCCAGTGTGTTGGGGCAGGAGCTGGATTTGGTGGAGGTGAGGCTCCGGGAGTGGGGTTATGACAATCAATTGATTAAGAAAGCGAGAGCCGTCAGGACCTGCTGGGCATGGGTGCCGGATGTGGAACCAGGCAAAAAAGAAATGTAACCTTTACAACTCCATACAGTCTAGAATATAATAAGGTCATTAACATTGTAAAAAAGTATTAGCCTGTCCTACATTCAGACCCTAAACTTTGCAGGATCCTGAACGAAGGATGTGCTTTTTCAGCACGTCGTGCCCCCACCTTGGAGACCCGCCTTTCCCCGAGTTTTTCTCCAGCTCTCCCAGACCAGTACCTATCTAGTTGTCCTATAAAGGTTCATACAGGTGTCCAAAGACTCTAATGTCCAAACCGCAACATCTATTAATAATGACCTACAGGATTTAGAACAGTTAAGTGCGGATTACACCATGGACATTATAGGGGATCTACTGTCCAATCCGGACAGAATGAACAGATATATCTCTGTCTTTTCCACACAACCTGGTTTCCAGGGCTCTGACCCTACTCTTAACATGCAAACCTCATTCACCAATTTGGAATGTTTGTCGGAAAAGGAGGTGCGATTATGGTGGGATACTACAACTTTGAAGCATTATGTCTCTGAGGGAATGATCCCGAGGGGCTTACACATCAAAAAAGTACCCTCCACCCTCTATTCGGATCAATTCATATTGGAATGGAACCAAGTCCTTTCCGACTGCTCCATCCGACTTATGAAATTGATAATATCCTACGAGGAAAAAAAGCTTGCAGATATCAGAGTTCAAATTGCGGAAACCAAAAAGGATCTTGAGAAATTTTCGGCTTTTGAACTCTTTGATGAGCTTAATAACAAATTGAAAGACAATATCACCAAGTTGGAAAGCATTGTTACTAATACTAAACGTGTTAAATTCCTTAGGGACCTGGGGGATTATAACAACAAAGTAGTGTATGAATGGGGACGATGGGAAACCATGCATAGGTCACCTAGGCCCATTTTACGTAAACCCAAACATGTCAAAAAGGTCAGCTTTAGCTCAGCGGAGAGCTCAGGGTCACTTTCAGACATCTCAGATGGCAAGGAGGAGTTGGTACAATCAGTCTTTTCTGGCACCCCAAAAAAGGGGGGGGACCAGCACGGACAGATTCAGGCCACAACCTCCAGAACACCCACTTCTTATTATCAGAATCCCAAGAAGAAACGCAGCAAACACAACAGAGGAGGGGGCGTGGGAGGAGGGCAGGGCGTAAGCACAAGAAATTAACATCTCATGATAGTCATTCCAATGTCATCAATCTTTCTAGTGTACAGCTCTCTGACACCCAGCTTTCTTTGCTTTCGAGGGGTCTTTCATTTTCACCATCATGTCATTTTGACGTTTTTGGCACAATGTTACACATGAATAAATTTATTAGAAATCTTATGGTGAAGAAACACTTCTTGGAATTGGAGGAAGCTGGTGCAGGAGAGGGGAGTTTGGGGACGGCCACGGGGCCCCATGTTTCAGCTGCCCCGGTGCCTGTGGGGGTTCCTCCCTTCCGGGAGGCCTCTACCACCCTCGCACTGGAACAAGTGTCCAGTGTGAGTGGCGGCCCAGTCACCGGGGCGGCCCTGGGCCCCGTGTCCGTCTCCAATCCCTATTTCTATCCAGTACAGGCCAGAACAGTAGCAGTTGATACCTTCCAAGATTTAGTGGAAAGCGAACTAGTTCAATTACAAAGAACACTTAGAGCCAACTCAGATCTCACCAAACCCGAGCGGGAAGCACTACAGTCCCTCCAGAAAGATGACTCCATTGTCATCCGTAATGCAGACAAAGGAGGGGCTGTGGTTGTCCTGGATTCGGGTGTATATAAAGCTGAGGCTTTGCGCCAACTGGGGGACACAGAAACCTACCAGGTCCTTACAGGAGATCCTACAGTCCGTTTCCAGGCGGAACTTAAGAAATTATTGAACCTGGGTTTTACTTTGGGGGTGTTTACGGAAAGGGAGAGGGACTAAATTATGGTGGAGAAACCAGTGGTCCCTGTTTTCCATCATCTCCCCAAGGTTCACAAGCCGGACGTTCCCCCACGGGGCCGTCCCATTGTTGCAGGTATTGGCTCCTTGGGGGGGCGTTTGGGCCAGTGGGTTGATAGTTGTCTTCAGCCTTTGGTCCAACGGCTACCAAGTTATTTACGAGACACTACTCATTTATTAAATAGCCTGGAACCCCTTGAGTGGCGCGACCACTACACATAGGTCACCATGGATGTGACGGCTCTTTATTCTTCAATTCCCCATGGGCTTGCCCTCAGGGCTCTGGATTTTCACATCCAGAAGTATGGCTCTTTTCCCACACATGTTAGGGACCTCCTCATATTGGCGGTGGATCATCTGTTGACCCATAATTATTTTTTGTTTGACGGGGTTTTTTATCTCCAGAGGTGCGGAGCTTCTATGGGGGCCAAGTTCTCCCCATCCCTGGCTAATTTGTTCATGGGGTGGTGAGAGGAGCTCCGCATCTTTGGAGATCGGAACCCCTTTTCGGAACATATTGTTTGGTATGGGAGGTACATAGATGATCTGCTGCTAATATGGGGGGGGGTCCCCCTGACATTCTGCCCGGTTTTCTGACATACTGTAATGATAACAGTCTCAATCTGTCATTTACGATGTGTAAGGATCGAATTCAAATTGATTATCTCGACCTTACACTATGTGGCTCTCAGACATCGGGCAGGGTTGTCGCGAAGACTTTTAGAAAAGCATGTGCAGGCAACTCTTGCTTGCCTATAGTTGCCATCCGAGCCATACTCTGAGGGCGATTCCCTATGGGGAAATGGCGAGAGTAACATGCAACTGTTCTGACCCTGACATGCTGAACCAGGAGCTTGAATTGGTGGAGTGGAGACTCCGGGAGCGGGGTTATGATAATACACTAATTAAAGAGGCTAGACAGCGGGTATTACGAAAAAACCGTCGGGACCTGCTGGGTGTGGATGGGGGGTGCAGGACTAGGCAAAAGAGAGGTTTGACCTTTTCAACTCCATATAGTTTGGAGTATAACAAAGTTGTCAATATCATAAAAAGATATTTGCCTGTCCTGCACTCGGACCCCAAGCTCCGCAATATCTTGAACGAAGGATGTGCTTTTTCAGCGCGTCGTGTCCCTACTTTGGGGACACGTCTCTCCCCGAACCTTTTCTCCAGTTCTTCTAGGCCTGTACCCACTTGGTTGTCTTGTAAGGGTTCCTACAAATGCGGGTACAGCACCTGCAGGTACTGCCGAGTCCACAGTCAAACGCGGGAGATTTTCTCCATTTCTAAAGGGGAAAGATTTGTAATGAAACAATATATCAACTGCAATTCTAATAATGTTGTATATCTTATCACCTGCATTACATGTGGTCTGCAGTACGTGGGGTGCACTACCCGTCCCCTGAGACAACGCATCTCGGAGCATTACAATAGATCGGGTAGATGTCTGAGGAATGAAGCATATGCTACCCAGATCTCGAGTGTATCCAAACATTTCCTGAGGGAACATGGGGGTGATATGACAAGTTTCAACTTCCAGGGTATAGAGAGACTGGCACTTTCACCTGGGGGGGGGGGGGTGATTTACGTAGGTTACTACTTAAACGTGAAGCGTTCTGGATATGGAAATTGGGCACACGTTTACCCACAGGGTTGAATTCCAAAATGGATATTAGTCTAACTTATGACATTAGGACATAGTGGTAATTGATTATAATCGATGTTTTCCGTTGTCCCTTTTCTTCTCCCCTCCCCTCTTCATCTTTCTCCCCTTCCTTCCTCCCTCCATTCCCCTCCCTTCTCTTCCTTTCTTACCTCTCCACAGGGGCGTAGCAATAGGGGGTGCAGCGGTAGCGACCGCATCGGGGCCCTTGGGCCAGAGGGGCCCCGAAGGGCCCTCCCTCAACTACAGTATTAGCTCTCTATTGGTCCTGTGCTCATAATAATCACTTCTATAGATACTTTGAATAGTGGTAATCATTAACAAACTGTTCCCCATCCCCTTCTTGCACCTCTGACTCTGTAGTTGCCATTGGCAGGTTTTGGTGCACCGCATCAATTGCTATGTATAGAGTGCTTGGGGGGCCCCATTGTAAAACTTGCATCGGGGCCCACAGCTCCTTAGCTACGCCACTGCCTCTCCATGTTGTCATTAGCGTCCTTATCTTTGCTTTCCTCTTTGTCATGCAATATATATTATGTGCAATACAGTTTGAGGAGTCTATGCTTGCTGTATACTCATGACTGATGCTTATCCATGTCATCTCGGTACTTTTATATACTGGATTTTATATACACATTTTTATATGCATTATTTGTCTATGTCTCTTTAAGAGGGGTAGCCATGCACCTGTGTGGGCGGGCACCTGACTATTTAAACTTGTGGTGATTTTGTGAATGCTGGCTATGATTAAGGAGCCTTCCAGAGCTCCGATACGCGTCAGCCTTTTTTGTACTTACTGATGTATCAATAAAGTTGAAGAAACAGTTTTTACCCAGCCCTGGTGTAGCGGAATTTTTGCCTTTTTTGCTGCAGATTTTTTCTACCTCAAAAAGTGAAAGATTTGAAATAAAACAATATATTAACTGCATTCCTAGTAATGTTGTTTATCTCATCACCTGCATTACTTGTGGTCTGCAGTACGTGGGTTGTACTACCCGTCCCCTGAGACACGTATCTCAGAGCAGTACAATGGACCAGGTAGGTGCCTTAGGAAAGAAACATATGTCACCCAGGTTTCCAGTGTATCAAAGCACTTTTTGAGGGAACACCAGGGTGTCATGACTAGTTTTACTTTCCAAGGCATAGAAAGAGTGGCACTTTCACCCAGAGGAGGTGACCTACGCAGGTTATTGTTAAAACAGGAGGCGTTTTGGATATGGAAATTGAGTACACGTTTGCCCACAGGGTTGAATTAAAAAATGGACATCAGCCTAACCTATGATGTGAGAACATAACCTTTTTAGGGATATGAGAACATAACCTTTTGGGGATTGTCCCCCGCCCCCCCCCCCCCCTTTTTTTCCTTTCCATCTTTATAGATGTCTGCAGTGTTCTGTTATTTGTACATCATATATTATGTATTACACAGTTTTGATAAACATATGTCTACTGTTCATACATTCTTGATGCCTAACCATGTCATCTCTGGTTTTTTAATCTATTAAATTTTATACACTGGCTTGCCATATTTTTAAATGCAATATCTGTATATGTCTCTTTAAGAGGGGTAGCCATGCCCTTTGTGGGCGGGCACTCGACTACTTAAACTTGTGGTGGATTTGTGTATGCTGGCTATGATTAAGGAGCCGCTTAGAGCTCCGATATGCGTCAGCCTTGTATGTGTTTACTGATGTGCTAATAAAGTTGAAGAAAAGTTTTTTACCCAGCCTGTAGCGGAATACCCTTTTTTGCCTATATGTTCTGAGACTTGTGATTCCTGCTCCCTTGGATTAAGCAGCAGTGGTGGTAGCGTTCCTTCTTCTTGCTACTGTTTGCGGTGCGTTACACAGTGAATTTGGTCTGTCTTCTTTTAGAATATGAATCACAGACCAGGTGTTTGTTGGATAAACAGAGGGTCAAAGGGAGTCATTTGGGAATGAATAGACTCCTATTTGAATCACCAACAAGGCTTGCAGTTACAGCAATAACAAGTTGCAAAGGAAGTTTCCTTTTCTACTCCTCTTCCTCAGCCTCTGGTTGACCTGCTCCCCAGGGGCACCACCGCACTTGGGGCCTCACACAAAGGGGGGCCTCACTCTGCTGCTGGTGGCTGTTGGTGGAGCTGAAGGAGGGTGTGCGCAGTGGCGGGGAGCGGGCAGAGCAAAGTTTCAACTCAATTGACTTGATCCTGCACAGAGCCTCTATCTTCATCCTGTGTCCCCGCATCTGTCACTATGGTAACAGCTCCCCCTGTGATGATGTAACCGCATGTCATCACAGGGGGAGCTCTTACCGATGCGTCAGACGCCGGGGCAGGAAGAAGATAGAGGCTGCGTTTAGGATCGAGGCAGCTGAGTTTAAACTTCACTCTGCCCGTTCCCCCGTCCCATGCTGGAGACACTTACCTATATAAACTATACTGGGGGCATCTACCTATCTAACCTATACTGAGGAGTACCTACCTATTTAACCTATACTGGGGCACTTACCTATCTAACCTATACTGGGGGCATCTACCTATATAACCTATACTGAGTGCACCTATCTATCTAACCTATACTGGGGGCACCTACCTATCTAACCTATACTGAGGTGTACCTGCCTATCTAACCTATACTGCATGCACCTACCTATCTAACCTTTACTGGGGGCATATACCTATCTAACCTATACTGAGGGGTACCTATTTATTTAACCTATACTGTGTGCAGCTACCTATCTAACCTATACAGTGTGCACCTACCTATCTAATCTATACTGCGTGCACCTACCTATCTAACCTATACTGGGGACATCTACCTATCTAACTTATACTGTGGGCAATAACCTATCTAGCCTATACTGCGGGCACCTACCTATCTAACCTATACTGTGGGCATTTTCCTATCTAGCCTTTACTGCCGGCACCTACCTATTTAACCTATACTGGGGGCACCTACCTATCTAACCTATACTGCGGGCATCTACCTATCTAATCTATACTGGGGGCAACTATACCTGTCTCCACGTGGGGGGGCACATTTTACACCCTCGCCCTGGGTGCAATTAAGCCAAGAAACTGCTAGTATTTGGCTCCTACCACATCATGTTTTGGCCACGCCCATTTGGTTTTGTGGTTGGCCTACCTATTTTTTTGCTTTCATGGATGGGGGCCTCAAGTTATGGGCTGCTTGGGGCCACCAAAACCTTAGCTGCACCCCTGCTGCTCCTACCAAGCTGCAGAAATAAGAAATATCTGAGAAATACCTATTTGTGGCAGCCCCTGCTAATTCTGGTCATTTCTCTGACAGCCAAGATTTAGAAGAGCCTGTTAGTTGTGAAGTTCTCTAGCTTCTGCACTCTTCTCCCCATTTCCTCTCAAGCCAGCCATCATGCAGGTGACATTAAATGTGGGCGCTCAGAGCCACTCCCATATTCAATTAAGACACACATACCTTCTGCAACCTAATGTTTTAGGGATTGTCATATTTTTTCAAAGAATGGTGTCCCTGCCCTATACTAGTACATAGCTGGTAATGTGTGTATGGCCTTGGACCATAACACTAGGAAAAGGGTTCATGCCATCACCTATAGGTGGACCAGCAGTCATGGTCAAGGTCACCAAAATTCTTGTCCTGCCACTATGAGTATGAATAGGAGTAAGATTTGTAACATACTCCTCCTTAAACAGACAATGCATAGGGACAGAAAATACCTGTATTATGTGGATTGAGAGGAAGAGAAAAGGCTATAAAGAATATTTAGTGTGCAAGATAGGAATAGTGGTCACCTGCTTAATACTGTATATGGGGTACTGGGGAAAAAACACAAAGACAACGGGAGCCCAAATGGTGCAGTACGTCACAGATAGATGAATGTATGGACACAAGATGTTCGACAAAGGAATACTCACAAAGGTGGGTTGCATGCGGGGCAACCGACCACTTCAAGCAGGTGGAGTGTCTTTAACCTGACTCCACTCAGGTATACCAGCAATCCTAGGGGCGGTCGCTCTCTTGAAAAAAAATCTCATACACTCCAAACCCTGTGGGGTGGTGGGATTCCACCTTGGGTTAGGTGTGTGAGACTCCCCTCACTAAGGAGCGGGGGGAGTAAGGTACCCCAGGAGGTAAAGAGGTACCCAGTGGGTTTATAAAACACTTTAAAACCAATAAAATGTAAAAGGGTGAGGTGGCTTACCTCATAGACGTCAGCTCACTTAAGATAGCACAGTTTAATAGCAATAAGCACAGGCAACGCGTTTTGTGGGATCTAGCCCACTTCCTCAGGCCAAGTAAAGTGCCGCTGTATATGCAAAGCCGCATTTGCGGCACCCAAATGGTGCAGTACGTCACAGCTAGATGAATGTATGGACAAAAGATGGTCGACAAAGGAATACTCACAAAGGTGGGTTGCATGCGGGGCAACCGACCACTTCAAGCAGGTGGAGTGTCTTTAACATGACTCCACTCAGGTATACCATCAATCCTAGGGGTGGTCGCTCTCTTGAAAAAAATCTCATACACTCCAAACCCTGTGGGGTGGTGGGATTCCACCTTGGGTTAGGTGTGTGTGAGACTCCCCTCACTAAGGAACGGGGGGAGTAAGGTACAGCAGGAGGTAAAGAGGCGCCCAGTGGGTTTATAATACACTTTAAAACCAATAAAATGTAAAAGGGTGAAGTGGCTTACCTCATAGATGACAACTCACTTAAGATAGAACAGTTTAATAGCAAAAAGCACAGGCAACGCGTTATGTGGGATCTAGCCCACTTCCTCGGGCCAAGTAAAGTGCCGCTCTATATGCAAAGTCGCGTTTGGGGTGCCCCAAACGCGTATTTGCATATAGAGCGGCACTTTACTTGGCCTGAGGAAGTGGGCTAGATCCCACGAAACCCGTTGCCTGTGCTTATTACTATTAAACTGGTCTATCTTAAGTGAGTTGTTGTTTATGAGGTAAGCCACCTCACCCTTTTTATTGGTTTTAAAGTGTTATATAAGCCCACTGGGCGCCTCTTTACCTCCTACTGTACCTGCTTAATATGTCTGCTAATATCTTGCACTGCTACCGACAAGACCTCTGTATAAAAATGTTAACAGCCATAATGACTACTGGCTTATTACCATGCTTAATCATTCTACTAAGGCAAAATGGGAAACCCTTTTCACCAAGACATCAAGGTACAACCATGCATCACTTACACCACCTCTGAGCTGCCAATATGGCACTGGTCATCCCCCAGGCTCAACCTCCTGGATTTTTGGAGTAATGTCTTTCAACATCCAAAGCACCAGCAAGCATCACCACTACAAACCACTATTCACAGCCACCACCAGACCATAGATATGCCCTTGACATTATGACCATCAGAGACAAGACAGGCCTCAGAGCAGAGTTGCAATTCCCATAGACGGTTTTCCTAAAACAATTACCATGAGGACTTGTTGGCTTTCTCCAGCATACCATCTGGTGGTGGGTCTTCTTTATTTACCCTTGGTAGCTGGTCTAAAGGGTTGACTGTAGCTAGTTTACGCTTGATTTCACGTTTCATAGCAGCTGCTGTGGCCTTTCAATGTATAGACATGAAGCTCCATCTCTAGGTATTGGTTGCACATCTAGTTGTTGTTCTGAATCTTCCTCCAAATCTTGTGTTGGATACAGTACTAAATCATGTTTTATACTAGATGTTCTGTGTAGTTGGTCTATCTATTTCATGATAGCTGTGAGTGTTTCTCCTCTTCACTTTGCTGAAACACTGGGCTATAAGATGCATTAGAATTTCCTTGAACACTGTAAAGAGATGAAAATACCCCTAACACCCAAAATAAATAAATAGATAAATGAAATAATAATTTTTGAACAGTACTTAATAACCAATTGCAGCATACTGCAAATAATGGTTAACCTTAAAACATTAGCAGTTATGTGAATTTGCTTTATGTATTAAAACTGGGTACAGACATCTGACCAACCATATCTCCAAAATCTATGTCTAGCACAGTTTTGGGGAAGAAACATTCAGGCAGGTTGGCTCTTCTCTGGCTATCATTATACCATGTAACATTATCCAATAATACCTAGCCTAGGGATGTTACCTACTCTAGTTTAGCAATACTTCTCATTTCCATAGCGTGATGAAGAAATAAAAGTGACTAACAAAATATTAGTTGGCAGTACTGAAACACTTTGGAGATTTATTAACTTTTTGCCTTACCTCTTGTTGACAAGTTGAATGTATTTAAGTCCATTAAATGCAAATTCAGGGCTCTAGTAATATGTAGTTTATACTAAACCAACAAACAAATTACAAACCAAATGTTTCCACGTAATAAACACAAGTCGCATTAAAATATCTAGTTTGCCTCTGTTAACGGCAACAGGAAGTTTTAGTACATCGCTTACCACTGCCACCGCTGTGCACATGCATGTGTGCTCCCACTGTGCATACTGGCCAAGACTGACACATTTGTGATTGTTGAATGGGAACATGTGTGCCTGTAAGGTAATGACCATGAGCTTCAACAAGAAGCCCATGCTAATTCCCGTAACAACACTGCCTGTGTTCTCTGAACTCAGTATAGCGTGTGTATATTATGTGTATAGTGTGTGTGGGGACATCTAGTGCTAAAAAAATACACATTTCAAACTACATTTTACACTACATAAATCAAATAAAAATAAATGTACCCCTCCTTCCCCCTGCCCCTGCCCCTATAGTTACCAAAATAAAACACACACAAAATGTGGCAACATTTACAAAAAATCAGCTTTTTCACTATGTATGTCATGAGGGTATATTTATATGTTACTGTTATTTATACACCTTTATTTCAAAAATAATATATTGTCACCCTTCATTGCATTAAGGACATAATTAAAATGTTTTCATAACCCGGATAAATTAGTAAATAAAATGCATGAGTTTTATTTACAGTAGCATTGTTATAGTTATTTTAAACTATAGGAGATGGAATTGGAGAAATAGTGTATTTTTCTAATTTTCCCTTGTTTTCCCTTTAAAATGAATAGAGAGTAAATTAGTTACTGAAAACAAATATCATCCCCAAAAAGCATTATTTGTGAAAAAAAAGTTATAAATCATTTCATTTTAATAAGTAGTGATAACGTTATTGGCAAATGAAAGGGAGAAGTGCTGACAGGTGAACAACATTGCTCTGGTAAAGGTAAAACCCCCTTAGTTGTGAAGTGGTTAAATAAGTGTATGGTAGCACTGGTTAAAAGAGAACCCCATAACGCGTTAAAAGATTTAACACTTAATAGGAATATGATTTACAATTTATACCCCTTTTTACCCCTTTTTTGCCTCTCATGAGCTATTATCTGTAAAGGTTTTAAACACACCTGTATATATTTAACTTTTTTTGTATATATTTAACTAAAAAAAAGAAATACATTCCCTTAAAAGAACTACAAGTGAACTTTGCTGTTATTGTTAGCTCAGATATTCTAGTAATAAGTAAAACTGTCTTCTGAGGATTCACTGAACACAACTTAGTTAAACTTTAGTTCTGTTCATTTCACTTCTGGAATGTACCAAATCTGCAACTGTTTACTGTCAGTTGTACTTTTCATATTTTCCCAAAGAAAATCCCATGTCTAAAGTAGTGTTAACCTTTGCCATTAAAAGATCAGAGTGAAATGCTTGAAAAGTCAGAGCAGCAGTTATAATGATATTCTCAGTGAACCAAATATACAAAGAACAAATGCAACTTGCTGCTATTAGGTTTCTTGCCAATGTACCATGTCAAATGAAGCAGATAGTGCTTTGTAACGTTTTTTATGAGATGTTTGAGAACTTTAGCTATACAAATGGACAAGTCAGCCTCAGATAAACCATATAATTTCTATTAAATGTTTGTGCGCACATCAGTATATACTGTAGTGTACATAACGCAAATAGACTTTAGACTTTTTTTTTTTTTTTTTTTGCATGAAGCAAAGAACTGTCTTCGGCAGACAGAAACATGCCAATTGTGCTGCTAAGTTACGTTATATTTCAAAGGTTATTTCTCCAACATGCTCTGAGGGTTTATAAGAGGCTCAGTATGGGTCTGACTTGGTCTGATAAGTAACCTATTCATCAGAGTCTGGACATTCCTATTTATATAAACTGACTTAATGAGGTGCTCTATGAACCTTCTACAGATCTTGGCATCAAAAACATTTATTAGTAAATTGTACCTTTTAAAATGATTTTTCATTAAACGTTATGAAATGCAGAAGTTTTTAATAATACCTAATTTGTCTATACATCACTGCACCAGAGGCAATAGAATGAGAAGATTTGTGCATGCTTAGGACCTATGTAGACACAAGAATGTTCAGGTCCTGCTTGGAAGAAAGTTGCTTATTTTCACACTGGAACTGAGCATGCTGTTAGGTGATTTTTTAAATGAATTTCAGTATGGATGTATAATCAAGCAGAATATAAAGGTGTTGTAACTAAAGGAAAAACACTTTTTTATATAACTATGTATTCAACTTTGACTTCCATTGAGAGTCTTTCACTTCTTCAAGCAGGTTTTTTTTTTTTTTTTTTTGCTGTAAAATGTCTGAAGAATTTTTAAGAGCATAAACAGCTAACTTTAATTCACCTCTCAGCATCTTGACTGAATTTAGATCTTGGCTTTAAATTTGCTGTTTCAGAAACCTCCATTTCCCCTTTTCAGGCATTGGTTTTACTATAACAATTAGGCAAGGTTTACACTTGTCTGTTTTTGTACTTTTCTATATAGGAAAATATGTATGTGATATTTTCCCACCCTACCAATAAAATGGCAAAGTTTTTGCAAATTTGTGGTCTAAATTCTGCATGAGGTGAAGTAGGCTATGCCCCTGTATACATCTTGTGGCATTCTGCTTGTACAGTTTAGTTTTGTGCACTTATTTTTATAAGCTTATAAGAAAATTTGTTTGGGGTGTTGGGTGTATATCTAAAGCTTTTGCCTATACTTTCTCAAAAATTTGCAAGAATATGGCATTTTCCAAGAAAATTTCATGAAAATTATGCAAAAATTAGTTTTACAATTCCAGTAATCCACTTTGATGAATATATCTCTGATGTATGATGTTTCATAGTCCTCAAGCACAATCTGGTGCAGGTATGAATTTATAATGAATTCTATAACAGGAAGTTTCCACTGGAAATAGGTCCCCAAACCATAACATTTTCACCAATATGGTTTACAGGTGGAATTTTTTTAGGGGGGAGGGGGGGGGGGGGGGATTGCTCACGGTTTCTGCCAAACACTTATTTTCTTATTGTGTATAGAGCTAATTGTTACAGAACACCTGATCACTGCCTCCTCATTTATGAACAAACACTAGTCTTACCCTAATGTTCTTTCTAAACAGCAACATTGTCTTTCTGGAAAACATCCCCTGTGCAACTTCTTTCCCATTGTTAACACACAGACTTTGACAGCATTAGTAAAGTTAACCACTTCAGCCCTCAGTGTATTTTCCACTTATGGACCGGAGCAATTTTCACATTTCAGCACTCCTCCCATCCTTTTGCCAATAACTTAATCTCTATTAATCACAACAAAATGATCTATATCTTGTTTATTTTGCCACCAATTGGCCTTTCTTTGGAAGGTACATTTTGCTAAGAATTATTTTATTCTAAATGCATTTTACTTGGAATAAAAAGATTTTTTTTAAATCATTATTTCTCAGCTTTTGGGCATTATAGTGTTAAAATAAAACATTCTACTGTGGATAAAAGCCACACATTTTATTTGCCCATTTGTCCCAGTTATTGCACCGTTTAAAAAATTTCCCTAGTACAATGTATGGCGCCAATATTTTATTAGGAAATAAAGGTGCATTTTTTCAGTTTTGCGTCCATCACTAATTAAAGCCTTACAATTACATTAAAAATTAACAGTAATATACACTCTTCTTGACATACATATTAAAAAAGTTCAATTCCTAAGGTAACTACTTCTATATATATTTTTATGTATTTTTTTTCCTATACAAAAAAAGTTTGGGTACTATGGAAGGATGTGAAAGGGAAAATAGTTAATTATAAAAGTCAGTGTTGGGATTCTTATTAAATAAAAGTGGATTTTGGTGTAATTTACTATTTGGCCACAAGATGTCCTCAGTCATTATTTTCGATTCACGTACGTAAGTACGTAAGTAATGTGAGTCACTGTGTCTACAGGAAGATACAATGAATGCAGGCATCTCATAGACGCTGGCGTTCATTGAATCTGGGACTTAGATTAATGAATGGGAACTGTGTTCCTGTTCATTGATCTCTGGGCTAACGAACGGCAGCAAGTATGCGTGTGGAAACGTGCACACGAGCAGGCGGGAGTGCACACAGCGGCGGTAGCGGCGGAGTTGCGTATATCTAAGCCCCTAGACCTAAGGTGAAGTTTGCAGGGGCGTAGATATACTGTACCTAATGCAATAAGTGGTTAAATGACTCTTGTTTTTGCATTTGGCATTCTGTTTTAAGGATAAGGTTGCTTAGGAAGCCTGCCTTGGTCACAATGGTAGTAGATTAAATCTTCTACACTTGTAGGTGATTTGAAACTATTGGTGTTGAAGACAGAGTTGGCAATCTTTTTAATCTTTTTCCTTTTAACGCTGGTGTGCATTTATGTAAACAAGCAGTTTTGTGTAGCAATGTTAATTTCAACAATTCTAGGTGACCTTGTAAGCTATGTGAGCACCTAGGGCTATATACGAATACTGTATAATACTGTATGATAAGCAGGGCTGGGCCGAGGCATAGGCTGGAGAGGCTCCAGCCTCAGGGTGCAGTGTAGGAGGGGGCGCAGAATTCATTCAGCTGTCATTCCTAATTGTGTTTGAAGCAGAAAGAAATAATAAAAGGGGATACATGGCAGTGACTGCAAGCCAGATAACTAGATACTAAGGTGTTGGGGAGGTTGTGGTCCCTGTGGCGCCTCTTAGTCTAATAGCAATCAGGGTGTGACAGCTGGGGAGGCAGGGATGGAGGGGCGCACTTTGCTGTCTCAGCCTTGGGTGCTGGACGACCTTGTCCCGGCTCTAATGATAAGTGTAGTGTTCAAATCTGGAAGAATTTCAGGGAGGAACAAACATAAGCTTGGAACTGCATATAGTCAGAAGCAAGGCCAGTTGTAATTTTACATTTACAGTTAGAGGGAAAAAGATTGTGCCACTCTCCCCTTATGCTATGTACACACTATTTGATTTTCTGGCAGATTTACTGTCCGATTGATTAATTCCAACATGTCCGATCTGATTTCTTATCTATTTCCGATCATTTTCCAATCGATTTCCGACTGTTTTCCGTTCACCTTCATTCGAAATCTATTGGAAAACGATTGGAAATCGATCAGAAATCAGATTGGACATGTTGTAAATAATCAATCTGACAGTCTCATAGTGTGTATCTAGCATTAATCATTACGCAAGCAGTGCTCAATTGAGAATGGCCAATCAAATGTGCAACAAAAAAGAATCAGATCAGTCGGAAACATATCCGCAATTTTTATTTGAAAGTTGTTTTACTGGATATGTCCATAATAAGGATTCATGTGGCAGGGCATTTTGTGCATCTTCTCTCGTTTTTACTGTTAAAGAGACTCAAAACTCCATGAAAATAATATTGAGGCTAGGAGCTGATCCTGGGTCTCTGAGACCTCACCGTGCAGCACCATATATATAATTGTATTTACTTTTTAACAAAGGCAGTTGTCTGCCTGTGCTGTGGATTTTCGGCATTTACTACCTTTAACCCCTGATCTAGAACAAGTATTCTAATCAGGTTCTCTGTCTAAAGTCTGTCTGGCCAAAGAAACCACAAGCTAGACAGTAATAATATAAGCAGGATAGCCATGGAATTGGTATTGTTTAAAATGAAATTAACATAGCAGCCTCCATATCTCTATAACAACAGGGTCAATATAATGTAACTAATAATGCCTTTAATTATTACTTTTGTTTCAAAACCTTATAATGGAAATCATATAAAAGGCACACACATGATGATTCAGAAATAAGAACCTTAGGTACAAAATAGGACATTTATAAATATCCATGTACAAGGAAGTGGTTAATCAATTGGATAAACAATCAATGTTTCCCTAACCAGAAATCACTTGGGGAATATTTTAGCCCTCTTTAGCGTCTCTTTTTGCCCTTTATGCTTTTCTAGTAGCTCTGGGCCACTGTGAGCTATCTGGGTATTCCGGAATGCTGATAGCTTACTGCCTTGCATCATTTGAAATCAAACAGATTTCAGAAGGAACACCATGACTGCCACCATTGTAGTATTTGACACAGTACTAATCTATGCATACACTGATTAGAGATGGCCGGAGGACAGTTCCCGGTGAATTTCCGCTATTCGCGTTCTCGGTGAACTGCGAACATTTGGTGTGTTCGAATCACCCCATACATCATCATGGAGCCAAACTTTGACCCCCTACCTCCAGAGCCGTTACTAGCTATAATAGTGCCCCGGGGCAAAAGTACCTTGAGGGGGCCCCTAGCAATGCAACCCCCCCCCCCTCCCGCAGCTTCTGAACTCACACACAGGACCCATCCCACCACACTCCCAGCCACATCAAATCATTATTATATATGCACAAATGAGGAAAGTTCATAGAGGGTCGGCACTACATACGGCTGGCTCTGGGTAGGCCGGCAGGATATCCCTTTAAGACAAGCCCACGGTGGTAAACTGTGTGCTCAGGATATGTACATAAGTGGATATTATATGCAGGAAAAGAAAGGGAAAACTTCCGGAACTGCAATAGACGTGTTGTACTGTAATTTTGTTCAGGCTGTATTCATACAAGTGCATGCAACATACTTGTCGGCAATATTGTGCCAAACGATACAGTCCTACCGTGGGTGTATGGCAGCAGGTGCAGGGTGCAATACGGGCAGCCTAACGGCCATTTCGCACGGCGGTGCTTCTTCTGAGGCTGTTCCATTCATTAGGTGTCCATCATATGTCCCCAAAAGCATTGTTGGGGACCTCATTATAACTCTCCTCCTTTCCCTTACAAATCCAGAGTGTACAGACATTGGGGTTTTAAAGGAAACCAGAGCTGTTCTAACGAAAAAGTTTTATACATACTGTACCTGGGGCTTCCTCCAGCCCCATCCACTCTAATCGCTCCCACGCCGTCGTCCTCAGTCTTCTCGCAGCTCCGATGCCGGGTCCCCACTTCTGTCAGTCGGGCCAGTCTATGCAGGAGAAGTGCACCCTCTAAGTATCTCTCCAGCGGCTGCTGGAGAGATAAGCAAGCCGCTAGAGAGATAAGCATCTCACTCAGGATTTTGTCGCAAGAGGTTACAGTGAGACAAGATGCGAGGAAATCGTGTCAGAGGTGTTGGAAATGGATAGAAAGGCACTGAGAGGTTATAGAGCTGAGATTGATAATGCATCTAGCGAGGTGAATTTTATTACAACGTTTTGTGGGGAATCAGCGGTGCTGAGAGATATGGTTCTTAAATTCTGGCCGGTGATTGAGAGTGATCCCCAGCTTGTCCATACATGTAAGACCCCGCCGAGGTTCGTATATAGACGGGGTAAGTCTTTGAAGGACCACTTAGTGCGGGCCGATGTCGGTCGCACAAGAGGTAAAATGCAGATGTTTTTAGGCCCCGGGAAAGTTGGGACATACCCGTGTTTGAATTGTCAATATTGTAATAGCATTATTAAAGGACCTGAAGTGCGTCATCCTAGTTCAGGGGTCTCCATTCCACTCAGGCACTATGCCACATGTGATACCAAGTGGGTGATTTACCTTATCAAATGCCCGTGTGGCCTGGCCTATGTAGGCCAGACCACACGGGATATAAAAACGAGGCTCAATGAGCATAAAAGTAGTATACAAAATCCACCAAAAGTGAGAGAAGGTGATGTACAGACCAAAAGAGAGTCCCCCTTGGCACGACATTTCATTGAATTGAGACACAGAGTGACACAGATTAGGTGGCAGGTGTTAGAGGTGGTACAGTGTGTAGAAGGGAGGGATCAAAGGAATACCCTTCTGAGGCGTGAGGCTTGCTGGATGGACAGGCTGGGGACTCAGTCGCCGGGTGGGTTAAATGAGGATTTCAGCCTTAGGTGCTTTCTATGACCTTATTGCAGCTCTTTCTCCCCTAGTAAGGGTTAAGTAACTTTAAGGTTTGTTCCCGCCCCTTAAGATGGGGGCGTGTTGTTTTATTGTCTTTATATGTTGGAGGTAGGGAAGGAAACTTCAGCATTTGAGAAAGGGCCTCCGCCCAAAACGTCATGCATGCTGTTGTGATGCTCTTGTACCACTGCTACTAATATATTAATATGCAATAAAGATTGGATACACATCCGTGGAGGGTCGAGTCCGACTGGGAATGTTGTTTGCAGTTTGGATTGTCAAAGAGGAGTGATGGACCTCTAGCCCTGACAGGACTCCCCAATATAATCGGCTTATCCCAGAGGCGGGCAGATACATTTCAGATTGCGATGAGATAAGCAAACAGTGCACTTCACTTACGTCAGACTGGCTCAGACTGACGGAAGTGTGGGGACCCGGTATCGGAGCTTTGGGAAGACTGAGGACGGTGGCGTGGGAGCGATCGGAGTGGATGGGGCTGGAGGAAGCCCAAGGTATGTACAAAACTTTTTAGTTAGAACAGCTCTGGTACCCTTTAACTAATCCAGGCAGGATACAGGAGCCAGCACAATGCTCTAAACTTCTGACTTCTCCCCACGGCTCCCCTCTTTCTCAATCCCTGCAGGCATGTATGGGGTCTCCATAGCTTGAGGTGAGGGGACACACACCTTGGGGGCCCCTACAGGCTCTGGGGCCCAGGGGCCCAGGGGCAATTGCCACCTTTGCCTCTATGGAAGCGCTGGCCCTGCCTATCTCACAGTCAGCAGACACATGGCAGCCAATCAGCTCTCACCCCTTCCCGGACCCTCCACCCCTTGCTGTGGCCGCATTGGATTCATTCTCTGCTGGCTGCTGACTGTTAGTGAGAGTAGGGTCAGATTTGCTGCAGATAGGGAAAGAATTAGCTAGGCCTGTGTTCTTGTTCCTCACTTGCTGTGATAGCACCCCAAACAGCCCGTTTGAGGGCTAGTACATCAAATCGATCTGTGTTTTTTTGTGTGTGACACTCCACAGCCCACTGACACTCAGAGCTGTGTGCACACTACTGCTGTTGCTACATTAAGTTCTGACAGTACTACTGCATTTCTCTGTGTGTGACACTCCACAGCCCACTCTCACTAGGGCCTAAGTGTTACTCCACAGCCCACTGACACCTAGAGCTGTGCTAATGTGATTTCTGCCCTTTAAGGCCTAAAACCCGACTGCATCAACTCTGTAATTTTTGGTGGGACATTTGGCATGGATTCCCCTCCGGCATGCCACAGTCCAGGTGTTAGACCCCTTAAAACAATTTTTTCATCACTTTTGTGGCCAGGTCTTTGTAGGTTGCCTGCCCATTGAGTTCTATGGCAGTTCGCATGTTCGCAAACATTTGCGGAAGGAACAGCGAACAGAAAGTTCTATGTTCATGACATCTCTAACGCTGATCTCCTTCCTTTCTGTTTGCTCTTTATTAACCAAAATTAAATTTTCATTTCCAATTAATGTTTGATTCAGGCATCAATCAAAAATCAATTGAGAGTTGCCTAATTGAATGAATAATATTTTAAAAATGTCACACACTATGCAGTTAGCCAGGAATGCATTTATTGATTATCAGTTTCATTATGAGATTTTAAATAAATATTGCAGATTGTTTTAAGAAACAAATCACTCTTAAACATTGAAACACTGAAAGAAAGAAGAAAACACGTAAAGATGATTAAAAAATAAGAAAAATGCAAATAATAATAATAAAATGTGTTTTAAATAAACAAGAAACATAACAGTAGCCTTAAAATACAGTATACTTTAACTGCTCACTCCTTCAAAACCTTATCTTTTAATTCTTCAGTTGTAAAGAAAATCCTAGCTTGGTTTTATTATTGTAACGGTTGTTATTTCTCTTGTAGCTGAAGTAAATGGCATCAGCTGAATAAGTGTTGTACATGCCCACTCACAGGCAGCTGGCAATGATAATTAAAACTCCCAAGAGATTTTGAAGACTAACTTCCACCATAATATGATGAATACAGCCCTCTTTTCCCAGCTGCAACTTAACAGTAAACTCCTTGAACGATTGTGCCAGTGACATTTCCCAAAAGTCAGATTAGCAGTCTAATACATAAGCTAGTTATGTTAATGCTTTTTGAAAACTGCAAATGGGACAGGCACTTTTTTCAAAGTTTAGTTTTGACTTCTGGTTCCAGCGCCTGATGCCTTAAGACATAAATGAGAACTGTTTTTAGCATGGCCCTGATTACAGCTTGTATCTAGCTCCATACGTATGAAAACAAATCTTTGCCAAACTGCCAAGGGAGGAGAGGCCTTTCACCACCATCAGAGACATGGTAAGTACACTTTCCAAGATGGCAGTGAAAGAGATAGTGGAGCATATATCCGATGAAGAAATCACACCACTCCAAGCTGTATTAATGGGCAAAATATTGACGTTTCATTTTTGTGATAATGGACGTGTTATTTACCTATGTGCAATATAGTACAGCTACAAAAGCCCAGATCCTGTATCCTAAAAAAATAGCAGGCTTTTAGCCTGATAATTATTATGCCTTCATTGAATCAGTTATAAACATAGTTTTCTGTAAGCCTGGCAAGCCTATTACTAATCTGGTGAACAATGAGAATAAATCCTAAACCAAAAATAAAAAAAAAGTCACATGACAAAAATTGGGTTACTGTCAGATCCAAGATGTATAAATTGTGATTTTAGATATTACTACGAAAAGCTTTATTCTGCTCATCTTCAGGACCCTTGGGTCTGTGACAACTTCTCTGCTGACTGTAACTTTGTGTGTACTTGAATAGGATGATCTAGAGATTATTAAAACACCTATAATAATCCAAGAAGTCTCCCAGATAATAATAAAAAACCCTATTTTGGTCCCAATGGTTAATTCGCATGTTTTTATATTTTCTTGGACCACATCTATTCGAATTTCAAACTAACTTATTTAGCTTTCTAACAAAATGTTTTTCCAAAAGATTGGAAAGCATTTTAATAAAGGTATCCAGAAAAGGTGAAGTTCCTTTAGAACAAAGTTGTACTGCCCAATATCCTCACGAAAACAAGCTATGACATTATGGGCCTGATTCACAAAGCTGTGCAAACTGTTTAGCACGGGTGTGCTAAACAGTTAGCACGTGAAGTCCGTTCACGGACTTTTGCGTGCGCAAAGTGCCACGATTCGCACGATCGCAGACTTTTGCGCGCGCAATTGTCCGTGATCGCGCAAAAGTCCATGAACGGCACTTCAAGTGCTAACTGTTTAGCACACCCGTGCTAAACAGTTTGCACCGCTTTGTGAATCAGGCCCTATATCTAAACTTCTTGCCTGATTATCCATAATTTTTCCCATATTTTTCCCAAATGTACTTGGTTTTTCAGGTTTAGGGCTTCTGTTTTTAGTACAAGACAGGCTTTGGCACTCTTGAGGCAAATAGGGTGATGTTCTCTTCCACATATTCAGCAACTATCTTCCTCCTGGATAAAGATTAGGCCTCTGATAGCGTAATCTGGCATTGCATTTATAACATTTTTCAATTTGTCATTCAAAAGGCAACTTAACCACTTCATGATTCTGCGTACGCATAAGTACGCCCCTGAATCCTGAAGTGGTTTCCGTGAATACCCTGCGAGCCTCCGATCGCGGCTCGCAGGGTAAATGTAAACACGCGGGGAAGATCTTCCCCGCTGTTTACATACATACGTAGAGGAGATCAGCTGAAGCCTATCTGAGGCAGCGCAGGACGGATTTCCGTCCTGCGCCGCTCACAGGGGGAGGGAGAGGGAGGGAAGGGGAAGGAGGCCAGGAAGCGCTGCGAAGGGGGGCTTTGAAGAGCCCCCCCCCTGCAAGCGCAAACAGCTGGCGGTGATCAGACCCCCCCCAGCAGGACATCCCCCTAGTGGAGAAAAAAGGGGGAAGTCTGATCGCCCTGGCTGCTATCTGATCTGTGCTGCGGGCTGAAGAGCCCCCGCAGCACAGATCAGCAAAACCACCCGAAACCCGGAAGTGGTTAAAAAAATATTCCTGAAAAAGCAGTGTGCAAAATATACCAGTTCATTAGAGAGCTAAAGTCAGAAAATAAAATAACACTGGGAGAAGAAACTGATGAGGAAAATGGATGGTCCACAAACTCCACACGTAACCCAAGATATCAAATACAACAATTAAAAATAATCAATAGATGGCTCATCATGTCCAATAACATTTTTTCCCCAAAACTAACCAGAATAACCATTGTTGTTGCCTCTCTGCACTGGGCTCCACATTGCATTCCCTCTCTCATATACCGTACTTCCTTCTTCCAGCTGTGAATGAGAAAGTATATACGAGCTGAAATGTGATGTGGATGGCAGTGCACAGAATTGGCAACAAGGGTCATAACCCCCCTACTGTGGTCCACTTTATTCAAGTTCTGATCTGGATGTTGCAGAGAATGCTGTTCCGAACATGATTGAGAATCCCCTAGTAGACTAAGTTGTTATTTCCTTTATTACTCAACATTGCTGGTGAATCTCTCACATATTTCCTTGTGTGAGGTAAAATCTTAATGTCTTACAGCAGGTTATAACAAAGTTCATTTAGTATTATTCACTGATGACACATCCCTTTTCGGTCTAATACTCATTTATCTGCCACAACTGACCATCTTAGACATTTTGAGTCATTCTCAGGCACATAAATTATTATTATTTGCCCAACCTTCTATACCCCATGCAAACTGTACCTGTGCTAATCAAAAACAAAGATGTCAAAAAAATGTATTCAGCCCTTGATTAATTTTATGGGAAAAAAATATTTTTTTTTAAATAAATTTTGGCAGGCATCATCCACTGGGGGCTGAATATAACTTACATTTGTCAATGTAATTTGCCATCAATCTGTAGACACATAATGATTGGTTTCACAACACATCTATTTTCACTAACACCACCTTAAATAAAGACCTGGCAGAGACCTGACCCTTATCAGGGCTCCTCCACTCCTCTTATCGATAATTTCCCACACACCTACAAGGGAATCCTATCTTTAAAGACATCATTCTAGCCTGGCATGGAATAAGAACATTTCACAGTCTAAAAAGCAAGCCTTACCATCCCTGACATCATCACTGACATCACCTGAGGGAAACTCCTCTCAATATTTTAATTCATAGAATTACCTCATCATACATTTGATGGAAAAAATAGATTAGATAACAAAAATGTGTTGTCCTGGCTTCTTCCTCCTCTGTTCCCCTTCTCAACGCAATAAATAAACTGGCCTAGTAAGGTGGTGAACCAGTCGCTTTTTTGTTTGGAAATCTATTACATCTTTGGTGGATTTGGGTGTAAGCTGTTTTTGACTTCCTCGTGTGTGGAATCCTATGGGATGCAGCTCTGAAGCTTCCTTTGTGGTATCTCTCTCAAGTAACACAGCTGGTTAATGCTTGAAAATGGCTCTCATGTGTTTTTTGATATCCTAGAGACTATTATAGCGGTATCAAATTTAAATTAATTTATGGCACACATATCCCTGTCTTTACTTCAGCAAGTGGAGAACCTCCAATAAATGCCCAAAGTAATTCTATAATAAAGCTGATGTCCTGAAAACACAGTCTTACCTTCTGTCGCACATAACAGACTACATCCACGTGAAAATGTAGGGCAATATATGTCCTAACCCTTCTCTTTCAAATCTCAAGTGCTGTTTTAAACTGTGGATTTAGCTATTTGCCAGCGGCGGACATAGGCCCGTGCAAGTCGTGCAACCGCACAGGGGCCCCATGTCCTCCAGTGCCCATGCAGCTGCACCACAGTTTGGGCCCGATTATTCTTTAGGCTCTTCTCTGTGTATTTCTCTCTGAAGCCGAAGAGGAAAGTGATTTTTGCAGGGGCCCACTGTTGGCTTTGTCCGCCACTGTTATTTGCTTTTATATTTTATTGATCTCTATGCTTTATTTACTGGGCCTGCTATTTTTTTATATTCATAATGACAGATTCGATTACACAATGGCTAAATATGCATATTAACAATTGATGGGCCTCACACATTGGAGATGATTTATAATGTGCCCTTAAAAACGAAGTGTGCACATAGCGCATATCACTTTTACCAGTGTTTACATAAGTAATGTAAGGTGTGTTGGGCACATAGCACAATTTATATTATATGAACAACAGGTGCATTACTACTATGCCCATTACATTACGTACAATTTTACAAAACTTCATGAATCAATCTCATTGATAGGGATGTAAAAAATGTATTACTGAGATTCCATTGGCTCTTGCCATGACCAATGTTGTTATTAGGGATGGGACGAATCCACAATTTCTTCGAATCCGAATCCGGATCCGAATCTAAAAAGGTTCTCGAATATATCGAACCTTTCGAATCCCGAATCTAACGAATCCTGCACATAAAAATTGTGCGATCCGTGGTATAGTTGCCCGCAGTATAGGTACCCAGGCATAGGTAGCGAGGTAAAGGTGCCTTCAGTATAGCTAGCTAGGTATGGGTGCCTTCAATATTGGTAGCTTTCAGTATAGGTAGCAAGGTATAGGGGCCTTCAGTATAGGTAGCAGGGTTTATGGGCCTTCAGTATAGGTAGCAGGGTATATGGGCCTTCAGTATAGGTAGCAGGGTATATGGGCCTTCAGTATAGGTAGCAGGGTATATGGGCCTTCAGTATAGGTAGCAGGGTATATGGGCCTTCAGTATAGGTAGCAGGGTATATGGGCCTTCAGTATAGGTAGCAGGGTATATGGGCCTTCAGTATAGGTAGCAGGGTATATGGGCCTTCAGTATAGGTAGCAGGGTATATGGGCCTTCAGTATAGGTAGCAGGGTATATGGGCCTTCAGTATAGGTAGCAGGGTACATGTGCCTTCAGTATCGGTAGCAAGGTATAGGGGCCTTCAGTATAGATAGCACAGTACATGTGCTTTCAGTATTGGTAGGTAACTAGGTATAGGGGCCTTCAGTATAGGTAGCAGGGTATATGTGCCTTCAGTATAGGTAGCAGGGTATATGTGCCTTCAGTATAGGTAGGTAGCTAGGTATAGGGGCCTTCAGTATAGGTAGTAAGGTACATGTGCCTTCAGTGTAGGTAGGTAGGTAGGTAAAGGGACCTTCAGTATAGGTAGCAGGGTATAGGGCCTTAAGTATAGGTAGGTAGGTATGTAGGTAGGTAGGTATAGGGGCCTTTAGGTAGGTAGGTAGGTAAAGGGATCTTCAGTATAGGCAGCAGGGTATAGGGCCTTAAGTATAGGGAAGTATGTAGGTAGGCAGGTATAGGTGCCTTTAGGTAGGTAGGTACGTATAGGGGCCCTGTAGGTAGGTAGGTATTGAGGCCTGTAGGTAGGTATAGTGGCCTGTAGGTAGGTATAGGGGCCTTTAGGTAGGTAGGTAGGTATAGGGGCCTTTAGGTAGGTAGGTAGGTACGTATAGGGGGCCTTTAGGTAGGTATAGGGGGCCTTTAGGTAGGTGGGTATTGCGGCCTGTAGGTAGGTAGGTAGGTATAGCAGCCTGTAGGTAGGTAAGGATAGTGGCCGGTAGGTAGGTAGGTAGGTATAGTGGCCTGTAGGTAGGTAGGTAGGTATAGCAGCCTGTAGGTAGGTAGGTAGGTAGGTAGGTAGGTAGGTATAGCAGCCTGTAGGTAGGTAAGGATAGTGGCCGGTAGGTGGGTAGGTATAGTGGCCTGTAGGTAGGTATAGTTGCCTGTAGGTAGGTATAGTGTCTGGTAGGTAGGTAGGTATAGGTGCCTTTAGGTAGGTAGGTATGTATAGGGGGCCTGTAGGTAGGTGGGTAGGTAGGTAGGTAGGTAGGTATTGAGGCCTGTAGGTAGGTATAGTGGCCTGTAGGTAGGTAGGTATAGGGGCCATTAGGTAGGTAGGTAGGTAGGTAGGTAGGTATAGGGGCCTTTAGGTAGGTAGGTATAGGGGCCTTTAGGTAGGTATAGTGGCCTTTAGGTAGGTATAGGGGCCTTTAGGTAGGCAGGTAGGTGCATATAGGGGGCCTTTAGGTAGGTATAGGGGCCTGTAGGTAGGTAGGTATAGCGGCCTGTAGGTAGGTAGGGATAGTGGTAGGTAGGTAGGTAGGTAGATAGAACCCCCCTCCCCCGCCAACCCCCCCACGGCCCCCTCCGTCCCCCGTGCCTCCTCCGCTCACCCCTGCATAATCTACTCACCTTTCCCGTGGAGCGCAGAGCGGCAGACCTCTTCGTTACTTCCCTGTTCCCTCTAGTGGCCGGACCGGCTCTTACTAATGACGTCATTGTAAGAGCCGGTCACTAGGGGGAACCAGGAAGTCGGCGAGAGGTCTGCCGCTCTGCGCTCCGCTATGGATAGGTGAGTGGATGCGGGCAGGGGGGGCGAGCGGAGGAGGCGCGGGGGGGTCGGAGGAGGTCGGAGGAGGACGAGTGCGAGCGGCGGATGCGCGGCGATGCGGCGTCGGGATTCGGCGGATTCGTATAGTGGAAAATGGCGTCGGGATTCGAATCCACGAATCTCGAATATTTCCTAATATTCGAGGGATTCGTGGATTCGCCGGATTCGTCGTCCCACCCCTAGTTGTTATATTGTATACTAGTAATGACTAATAAGCACACATATAAAATTATTTGTTAACAGTATTTACTAGTTTTTCCTTTTGTATAATAATAATAATAATAAGTATTATTATTATTATTATTATTATTATTACTATTGATTTATTATTGATTTATATAGCTCCAGCATCTTCCGTGGCACTGTACAACAGCATACAGGGTATAACAATACAACATAAACAATACAACTGTTAATGCAAGACACTGATGGATTACCGCTGATACAGAGAACACATCAACTACATATATTTACACAGGGGTGGAATAAAGTAATAAAAACATATTGATGTAAAGAGTTTTTATGTATGTGTACTGTAAAATGAATGAAGAATATATGAATACTGAGGTTCCATTTTTAATAAATTGATAACCTTAAAGGAATACTATCGATACCCAAGTGTTCTAAAATGACAATGTACAAATAATGTCTAAAGCTGGCCACTAACGGTCCAATTTCTAGCGAAAAATCGTCCGAACGATCAGAAATTCTGATCGGACGAAAAATCGTTCACTACACCATCAACTAACCAATCATTGCTTCCTATCTATCACGATCACCAAGAAAAATCAAAATTTTCGTTCGACGAAAATTCATTCGGGCGACATTTTTTTCACTCGTTCATAATCGATTGTGTTCATCAATGGAGATTATTTACAACCAATCTGATCAGAATTTCTGAACGCTTGAACGATTTTTCGCTAGAAATTGGACAGTTAGCGGCCAGCTTAAGTAGCTGTGTAAACATTTTCCTACTTTTCATGTTAAATATCAGAGGCAAAAACTGTAATTTATTGAGGGTAGGATTTAGCTATATTAGGACAAATCAATTGTAGAAGGGGTGTCTGCTTCAATGCACAGCCAGAGTTGCATATCAGACTACAGAAAGCAAATATCAAACATATCAAACTCTGAAAGCAAAAACAATATGAAAAAGCTGTGACAATTAGTTACATTTCCTCTGCTCTTTTCAGACACTTCAGTCAGAAACAGAGCTCCCAACAGCTGCAGCTCCTATGTCCTGTCTCTCTCTGTCACACACAGAGCTACACATAGAGTTAACTGATCAAGTGTGAGGGGAATTTCCCCTCTCCTCATGGCTCAGTCAGCCGTCAGTTTTGGCGTCAGTAAAGTTTGAATGTATTTTGCTAACAGTAAACAAAGAAGTTGCTACTAAAATATATACACCAGTACTTAGCAGCACTTCCCAAACAATTCCTGTGTCAATTGAAAAAAATATGTGAATCGATAGTTTTCCTTTAAGTTTATCTTTTTGACATGTAGATGTCTACTAATCTGTGTAAAGGTACTTATAGAGTACAGCCAGAGAAATATTGTTTATACTTTGGCATTTTATATGCTAAAATACACTACAGATTAAAAAGAATAGTATGGTGGGTATGGTAGCATTTCTATTATCTTAATTGTGACTGTGAAGGTTAGCTGTAGCATACTCAAGTGACATGCAATAAAGTTGAGGGGGAAAAAAATCTCTTTGGGGCAGATCATTCCCCTAATAAACACTAAATCCCTTCCATATGGATAGATTTATCTGCCTCTGTGACTTCAAAGGCTAGACATTAAAAACTGCATTTTGGACCTAAATCATTCTAGTAAGTAGTAACAGTGTAATTTATTAGACTTTCATTGGTATTATGTTGTCTTGTCACAATAGCTTAACATGAATGTGTACACAAATGTCTGTACTCAAATGTACATAACTACGGCTAGTTTATGTATAAATAAATAAATATTGTTCAGAGAATATTGCTCAGTTGCAGACATGCTTAACAATGTTGAGCTAGTCTTATATACAAAACTGTTTTCAAAAGGGCAGGTTTTCAAGGTGACAAACCCAGCCATGGCCTTAAGCCGCATCTACACACGTAGATGCGGCCGCGACTCTCCTTATCAATCGAGCCGCTGATGCGGCTCGATTGATAAGATCCGACAGGACGGATCTTGCTTCCGCCGATTCCCTGCTCGCTCCCCGCTAGGGTACAAAGGCAGGGAATCGAGCAAAAGATAAGCGGCGCCGGCGGGGACGAGTGGGAAATCGAATGCGGCGCACGCGCGGCGAGCGGGGACGTGGCGGAGACGCGGCGGGCACGCGCGGGGACGCGAAAGAGGCAGCTGATCGCCACAACATCTACCCAACATCTCCCCGTGTAGACGGGGCTTTAGACCTTTTCCTTGACTCCTCTTGACTTGTGCCCAGCACTCTACTGTAATCAAATAGAAAAGTAGATAGGAGTCTCGTGTTTGTCTTCCAGTAATCAGTATTTAAGAACCACTGTCATGGGCACTGGTCGCACTTCTGTAATCTATCACAGTTAAAACAAGATTAACAAATTGGCTTACTGACTCATATTTGTTATTCATTTTCCCTCCCAAATGGTGTGATAGCCAAGATTATTTTAGCTTCATATATTTACATTTAATTTAATGGCCAAGAAAAAAACACTGGTTTTCCTTTTCATCAGTTGACTATACACTTCACTCTTTTCATCAGTTGACATTACTGCTGTAAACGTTATACTTCACGCCTTATACCGCTTCTGGCCTTAGATTGCTGGTCTCTAACTACATTCCAAATGCTTCAAAACTTCTTGCTATCCACTTTTAGGTATGTTAATATAGTAATATTAAGCCTGAATGAATCTTTATGTAACAGCCATTTTTTTCTATAACCTTAAAGTGAACTTAAAATGGAAATAAACGTATGAGATAAGCTATTGTATTCATCCTCCTACTCCTAAAAAAGATATTGTTTTAGATATCCCAAAGTTCTATAGTATGTTTAAGGCCTCGTTAACATTACACGCGTTGCCATATGTATTACGGCAATGCGTGCAGGAGGCAGACGCTCAAATATCAGAAGTACATAGAAAGCACTGCATGTGTTCCGTACAAGTGCAGTGCGCGAAGGCTAAATTATACGAACTTTTTTTTTTAATATCCCCTGTATTTAGAAGCTGTTCTCTTCCAGGAAAGAGTTTTATGTGTATAATTTCTTGACAGTGAGGGTTATCCTAAAGTCCGACTGTGTCTCAAATGGAGAGAAACTGTCAGTTGCATACCTGAATGATTAACTCTTTCAGGAAAAAAGTTATTTCTATGCTTACTACTGTACATACACATGTCTATCCCATCATTTCACATGTCACTTAACCATTTCTGCCGCCCGGACGTGATGCTCAAATTAGAGATGGCCCAAACGGTTTGCCGGCAAATGGTTCCAGGTGAACTTCCGTGGGTTCGCGATCGCGGAGAACCGCAAACTTTACCGGAAGTTCAGTTCGCCCCCATAGTGCACCATTAGGGTCAACTTTGACCCTCTACATCACAGTCAGCAGGCCCATTGTAGCCAATCAGGCTACATGCCCTCCTGGAGCCACTCCCCCCCCCCCCCTTATAAAAGGCAGGCATCGCCAAATAGAGAAGGGACAGCTGCTGCAGACTCTCTCATAGAGAAAGATTAGTTAGGCTCTTGTAGGCTTCTTAGCTTGCTTCTTGCTGATTCTTATTGCTAAAAATACACCCCACAATAGCTCTTTTGAGAGCTAATCTTGTTCTTGTGATCTATATTTTTTTCTGTGTGTCCCACTGACACTTGTGTTGCATAGACAGCCTTGATAATTCATACTGTGTGTGTCACTGCCAGGCCCAGCACATTCAGTGACTACCTGTGTGTGTGACAGGTGCACATTACCCATGACTGCATATACCTACCTGTTGTTCACTGTGCACCCACCCACCTATGTGAGCGCATGCAGTGTCAATGTGCCTGTCCGCTACAAGTCTGTGTGTGACAGGTGCAAATTGTAATACCCATTACTGCATATACCTACCTACCTGTTGTTCACAGTGCACCCACCTACCTACGTGAGGTGAGCGCACGCAGTGTCACTGTTCCTGTCCGCTACCTGTCTGTGTGTGACAGGTGCACATTGTAATACCCATTACTGCATATACCTACCTACCTGTTGTCAGAGGCGTATCTAGAGGGGTGCAGGCATGGCTTGTGCCATGGGTGCCACAGCATCAGGGGCCCCATGCCTACCACTGCTGTGCCCCCGTGCCTGCTCCTAGGCTGGGCCCCCATACCTACGCCGCCATGACTGCCCCCCTCCTCAGATTGATTCTGTTATCTGGGGAACGTGGATTGTTAATTCATGTATGTACGGGACACTTGGCTCAGTGTTTGAAAATAGAGGGAATAAGCAAAGATATTTAAAAAAAAGTAACTTCAGCAGTATCCCAAGCCAAAAAACACAGTCAACCATACCACAGATATGCGAGAGAAAGCATGCAGTTTTTAGAGGGGAAGGGGGCTCTGACTGGGGCAGGGGGTGCAATCTGTTTGCCATAGGCGCTATATTACCCAGATACACCCCTGCCTGTTGTTCACAGTGCACCCACCTACCTACGTGAGGTGAGTGCATGCAGTGTCACTGTTCCTGTCCGCTACCTGTCTGTGTGTGACAGGTGCACATTGTAATACTCATTACTGCATAAACCTACCTACCTGTTGTTCACAGTGCACCCACCTACCTACCTGAGCTGAGCGCATGCAGTGTCACTGTGCCTGTCCGCTACCTGTCTGTGTGTGACAGGCACACATTGTAATACCCATTACTGCATATACCTACCTACCTGTTGTTCACAGTGCACCCACCTACCTACGTGAGTTGAGTGCACGCAGTGTCACTGTGCCTGTCCGCTACCTGTCTGTGTGTGACAGGTGCACATTGTAATACCCATCACTGCATATACCTACCTCTTGTGTTCAGTGCACCCACCTCATCACTGCATATACCTACCTGTTGTGTTCAGTGCACCCACCTCATCACTTCATATACCTACCTGTTGTGTTCAGTGCACCCACCTCATTACTGCATATACCTACCTGTTGTGTTCAGTGCACCCACATACCTACGTGAGTGCACATAGTGTGATATACCACTCCGTGCATACCTGTTAACTGCACCTGTGTGACTGCACATTGTATTAGTCAAGTCAGTGCATACCTTTCACTTCATCCCCCCCCCCCCCCCGATATGGACAAAACTGACAAAACAGGTCAGACCCAGAGGAAGGCCACCTGGCAGGTCTGTGCGAAGGTCGTGCTGATGTGATTTCGTGCGGCCCTGGACCAAAGTACAGTTCTCAGAAGAAGGTACGTCCCATCAACTCCCAAGATTGTCAGGATGTGGCTGACTATTTAACACAGAACACCTCATCTTCCGCAGCCACCAGTGCTACTCCAAGTACCGCATCCGCTACATTTGACAGTTCGCAGGAGTTATTTGGTGGGGAAATCACTGATGCACAGCCACTATCGTTACAACCAGATGAAGGCGCTAAGCAAGTTACACCACCTCATATGTCTGAGCTCAGTTAGGCGACACTGTGGACGTAACGTGTGTGGAGGGGGTGGATGAAGTATCTGCTGTTGGTGCAGATTTGGAGGTGTCTGAGGCAAACGAAGCTGGTCAGGATGATTATGATGATGACAATGATATGGATCCCACTATGTTCCCAATAGAGGAGATAAACAGGGGGACAATTCAGAGGGGGAGTCAGAGAGGAGTAGGAGGAGACGAGTTCCTAAAAGAAGCAGGGGGAGCTCATCATCAGAAACAGCTGGTGGCAGTGTCCGGCGCCATGTATCGCCACCTATGGACAGCCAGCCAACATGCCCTTCAACGTCAGCTGCTGATGCCACCATATTGCCATCGCCCCAGGGGGGCTCAGAGGTTTGGAAATGTTTTAGTGTGTCTGCCTCAGATCGGAGCAATGCCATCTGTTCTCGCTGCCTTCAAAAATTGAGCCGTGGAAAGGCCAACACTCACGTAGGGACAAGTGCCTTACGAAGGCACATGGAGAAAAGGCACAAACTGCAATGGGAAGAGCACCTGAGCAAAAGCAGCACACAAAAGAAAAGCCACCCTCCTTCTCCTCTTCCTCCTTCAAGTGCAGCATCTTCAGCCGCTGTCTCCCTTGCACCTACACAGCCACCCTCCTCCACTCCACCTCTGCCCTTGAGCAGTTCCTGCTCCTCTGCCCACAGCAGTCAGGTGTCCGTCAAGGAAATCTTTGAGCTGAAGAAGCAAACTTCTGCCAGTCACCCCCTTTCCCAGTGTCTGACAGCTGGCTTGGTGGAACTGTTAGCTCGCCAGCTATTACCAGCTGGTGGACCCTGAGGCCTTCCGTAAATTTGTGGCCATTGGGACACCGCAGTAGAAGATACCAGGCCACAATTATTTCTCTAAAAAGGCGATACCCAAACTTTACCGTGAAGTGGAGAGGCAAGTGGTGTCATCTCTGGCACACAGCGTTGGGTCAAGGGTCCACCTGACCATGGATGCCTGGTCTGCCAAGCACGGTCAGGGCCGCTACATAACTTACACCGCCCATTGGGTCAACCTGGTGACCGATGGCAAGCATGGAGTACGTGGCTGTGCAGCGGACCAACTTGTGACACCTCCATGGCTTGCAGGCAGGCCTCCTGCCACCTCCTCTCCTTCTCCTCCTGCTACATCCTCTTCACTATCGTCCTCCTCCTCCTCCTTGACTGAATGGCAGTTAAACTCTACTGGTGCTGTGATCTCCTCTCCAGCTACACAGCGCCATCTCCCCAGGGCCTATGCTGCATGCCAGGGACGATGGTGTCACACCATCTTAGACATGGCTTGCCTCAAAGCGGAGAGTCACACTGGACCAGCTCTCCTGGCTGCTCTCAACAAACAGGTGGATCAGTAGCATACCCCGCACCAGCTGGAGATCGGCAATGTGGTGTGTGATAACGGCAGCAATCTCATTTCCGCATTGCATTTGGGAAAGCTGACACATGTTCCCTCAATAGTTAATGTATTTGGGAGAAAAAAAACACAAAATAGATCCCTGGAGGTGCGCCACAAACACCAAGCAAAATCTAAATAGTAATCAGGGATATACTGAGGGATATACTCACGTAATAAAGTGCATATAGTTGATTGACAAAAGGCAACAACATCGATTTGTTTCGGGTTGGTAACCCTTCTTCAGGCCATCCAAACAGGTGGTGACCCTGTTTGGATGTCCGGTTTCCATGCGGCTCTTTGTTTGATCTTGTGGTGGTCTGTCCTGGCTTTATATTTGTCCAGATGAGAATCTACCTTGTATTCCAATTGTGCAGATGTTCACTGTATATTTAAAGGCCTGAAGAAGGGTTACCAACCTGAAACAAATCGATGTTGTTGCCTTTTGTCAATCAACTATATGCACTTTTTTATGTGATTAAAGTTTTTGTATACAAATTTCTGCACCTTTTTGCAAATTAAAAAAAAAAGTATTTTTTCAATTTTTTGGTCTCCTGTGTCCTCAGTATATCCCTGATTACTATTTACATGTTCCCTCAATGGCACATGTGCTGAATCTATTAATTCAAAGATTTGTGTCAAAGTTCCCAGGCTTAGAGGACGTCCTGATGCAGGCCAGGAAGTTGTGTGGGCATTTCAGGTGGTCTTACATGGCAATGGCACGCTTTGCAGACATTCAGCGGAGAAACAACTTTCCGGTGAGACGCTTGATATGTGATAGCCCGACTCCCTGGAATTCGACCCTGGTCATGTTCTCTCGCCTGCTAGAACAGGATAAAGCCGTCACCAAGTACCTACAGTAAAAGGACACAATCTGGGGAGATGGGGATGTTCTGGCCCAACAACTGGACACTGATGTGAAATGCATGCAGGCTCATGCGGTCTTTTGAGGAGGTGACCAACCTGGTGAGTTGCAGTGATGGCACCGTCAGTGACTTGATCCCGTACGCTTACTTCGTTGAGCGTGCTGTGCGTAGAGTGGTGGATCAAGCTGTGGAGGAGCATGAAGAGGAACAGTTACGGGAGGAACAGTTGTGAGAGCAATTTTCAACAGAAACAGATGTATCCTCAACACCTGCGGCAGCACAGAGGGGGAGGAGAAGGAGGAGACGTGTGGGGAAGAGGAGTCAGACTCGGATGATGAGGAAGGTGTTTCTTTGGAGGAGGAGGCGGCGGCAGAAGAACAACCACAGCAGGCGTCGCAGGGGGCTTGTGCTGCTCGACGTTCCCGTGGTATTGTTCATTGCTGGGGGGAGTAGGAGGACTTACCTGACGTCACTGAGGAAGAGCAAGAGGAGATGGATAATACATCTGGATCCAACTTTGTGCAGATGGCATCTTTCATGCTGTCCAGCCTGTTGAGGGACCCCCGTATAAAAAAAACTCAAGGGGAATGAGCTGTACTGGGTGGCCACGCTACTAGACCCTCGGTACAGGCACAAAGTGGTGGACATGTTACCATCTCACCAGAAGGCAGAAAGGATGCAGCACTTGCAGAACAAGCTGGCAACTATGCTTTACAATGTGTTTAAGGGTGATGTCACAGCACAACACAATAAAGGTACCACTGCCAGTAATCTTTCAACCATGTCCATGCAGGCAAGGACAGGACGCTCCAGCGATCTCATGGTGATGTTGGACATGTGAACATTCTTTAGTCCAACGCCTCGACTTAGTGCTTCTGCATCCACCCTCCACCAACGCCTGGACCGGCAGGTAGCCGACTACCTGGCCTTAAGTGTGGATATAGACACTGTGAGCAACGATGAACCCTTGGACTACTGGGTTCGCAGGCTTGACCTGTGGCCAGAGCTGTCCCAATTTGCCATCCAACTTTTGTCTTGCCCTGCCTCAAGTGTCCTGTCAGAAAGGACCTTCAGCGCAGCTGGAGGCATTGTCACTGAGAAGAGAAGTAGCCTAAGTCACAAAAGTGTTCAGTACCTCACCTTTATCAAAATGAATGAGGCATGGATCCCAGAGGGCTACTGCCCACCTGAAGACTAAGTCTGTCCCCATACACAGCATCTCTGCCTGCACGCTGTGTGACTGGCTGCCTGCCCCAAGACTAAGTCGCTCCCCACACAGCACCTCTGTCCGCAGGCCGCTTGACTGCATTCTCCGCCACCACCAACAGGGTCCAGGACTCCAGGCGGATTCCTGAATTTTTAAAGCCAGCAGCGGCCGCTATAATAATTTTTCTGGTGAGTGTACATGCCTGCCTAATTTTTCTGGCTGCAGTGCAGCTGCAACAACAAAACAAAAGGCATGTACATGTGCCAATTCCCCTTAGTGATCATTACCTTTCCGCAGTGAAGGGGCTTGCGTATCACAATGAAGCAATGACCGCCGGCTGTATGAGAGTCTCGGGGGGTGGCACACCAAAGATAATAAGGTCGTTGCTTCATTGTGGACAGACCAAATTTGATCAGCTGGACAGTCACTGTTCTGTCATTTAGCTACTTTAGCCCTGCAACCATATGGGCTGGAAAGCCGCCATCACCTGCTCGTCATGGTGCACAACAGTCCAGCCCAGCCGTCACTACACAAACAGCTGTTTGCAGTCACTGCATACCTTTCACTGCATCTTTGACTGCACATTGTATTATACCTGGCAGTCAGTGCATACATTTCACTTGAATGGATGGCAGACTTGCCCTCCATAACAGATTCTCGTTAAAGGATTTAAATTTGATTCATCTCATATACAGCAGGGCCTCGAAAGTCCTCCTTTTGGTCACTACCTCGGGACGTGCATGCCATGCCTGCTGCCTTCCTTGGATGTGTGGTAGCCATTCCTGCTCCTTTGCCCACAGCGTGCCTGCTGCCTTCCTTGGATGTGTGGTGGTGGTAGCTGTTTTTTAGGCTCCCACTCCGGACCTGAATCGAACCAGCATACCCTGGCTATTACAAGTGGTCACTCACAATGGCAGACTTGCCCTCCATAAAAGAGTCTTGTTGCAGGTACTGAACAGCAAGCAGAACAAGTGTTTTAAAAAATAGATGTAAGCTTTAACAATGGTATAGAAAGAACCATTGAAAGTTGATAAGGCAGTCAGACATTACCTGAAATCACTGAGTGAGGAAGAGCAATCTCGCCATGATGCGCACCAGTCCAGCACGGCTGTCACTACACAAACAGCTGTTTGCGGTACGTTACACAGTGCGTTTGGTGTGTCAGTGTGAAGCAGTACTCTAATTACACTACCTGATTGATGTATACACATGCAAGATGTTTTAAAGCACTTTAGGCCTGCAATTTAGCATCCAATGTTATTTCTGCCCTTAAAGAGACTCTGTAACAAAATATTCAGCCTTATTTCTTCTATCCTATAAGTTCCAATACCTGTTATAATGTGTTCTGTCTTACTGCAGCCTTTCCTAGTTGCACAGTGGCTGTATTATCTCTGTCATATAATCTAATATAATCTAATCTTCTTTCCTCTGATGGCTTTGTCGGGCACTCAGGCTGGAATGTGCTGCACTGCTTCTGATAGGATAGAAGCTATGCACACCCTCTCCATGCCCCTGTAGGTTCTGTGTGAGTCACAGACTGAGGTCCTCTCAGCCTATCACATGCTGTTAGCAGCCATGTCTTTTGTTTGTAAACACTGCCTAAAACTGGCAATTACAAGCCAGGATCACATCAGGGAGTGGCAGAAACAGCACAGAGGGGCCCAGGAGAACATAATTAATAGAATGTTATGCTTTTTATTGTAAGAATTTTAGAGTACAGATTCTCTTTAAAACACTGTTTTGCGTCAAATCCAGATTTTCCCCCGGGACTTTTGGCATCTATCCCACTCCGCCATGCCCCCTCTCCAGGTGTTAGACCCCTTGAAACATATTTTCCATCACTTTTGTGGCCAGAATAAGTGTTTCTATTTTTCAACGTTCGCCTCCCCATTGAAGTCTATTGCGGTTCGCGGAAGTTCGCGCAAACCAAACTATTGGGGGAAGTTTGCAACCTGGTTCGTGAACCGAAAATCGGAGGTTCGGGCCATCTCTAGTAAAAATGAGGTCATACTCATAGTTATGGGGGAATTTAACTTTCCAGACATTGACTGGAGTATTGAGGCTACCCATTCTGGTAAAAGCAGCATATTTCTGGCATCACTACAGGACAGTTACCTGACTCAAATGGTAACGGAACCAACTAGGGGGAATGCATTACTGGATTTGATCATTTCAAATAGACCGAATAATATATTAAACATGCAGGTTCAAGAACATTTGGGAAATAGTGATCACAACATGATAACGTTTGATCTGGTGACTGATAGGTCGCGGGGCAGCGGGACCACTAAAACTATGAATCTTAGTAAAGCAAAGTTCAATCAACTCAGGCAGGCACTAAGTTTGGTGAACTGGGATAATGTATTACAAGGGGAGAACACTGAAGGGAAATGGCAAGCTTTTAAACTTATTCTCAATCAATATTGTAGTAGGTATATCCCATGTGGAAACAAAACGTCTAGGAATAAAAAAAGACCTCTATGGATGTATAGAAAGCTTAGAGATAAAATTAAGGGGAAAAAGAATGCCTATAAGGTCCTAAACTTTTAAACTTATTCTCAATGAATATTGTAGTAGGTATATCCCATATGGAAACAAAAGGTCTAGGAATAAAAAAAGACCTCTATGGATGAATAGAAAGCTTAGAGATAAAATGAAGGGGGAAAAGAATGCCTATAAGGTCCTAAAATGGGAAGGGACAGAGGCTGCATTAAGCAATTATAAGGAGTGCAATAAAAGGAAAAAAGAAATTAGGCTGGCAAAGATTGAAGTTGAAAATCAAATCGCTAGGGATATCAAATCTAACCCAAAGAAGTTTTACAAGTACATCAACTCTAAAAAAAGAAAGGTTGACTGTATTAGACTCCTAAAGGATGAGGGTGGGAACTCAATGGTGGATGACCAAGGTAAGGCAGAGTTATTAAATGCTTTCTTTGCTTCTGTCTTCACATGGGAAACATCACTGTTGAAAATTACAGAGGCAGAAGAGTCTCAATCTTCCAATTGTAATATTAAATACTTAACGCAGGAAGAAGTGAAGGCAAGACTAAATAAATTAAAAATAGACAAGGCACCTGACCCAGATGGCATGCATCCTCGGGTCCTAAGATAATTAAGTTCCGTTATTGATAAACCCCTTTATCTTATCTTTTGTGACTCTCTTTCAACTGGCAGAGTCCCAGTGGATTGGCGTACAGCCCATGTTTTCCCATTATTTAAAAAGGGTAAAAAATTAAATCCACGAAATTATAGACTTGTAAGCTTAACATTAGTTGTATGCAAACTATTTGAGGGGTTACTAAAAGATACTATACATGACTTCATAGTAGAAAATAATCTTATTTCTCAGCATCAGCATGAGTTTACTAAAGATAGGTCCTCTTTGACTAACATGCTCAGCTTCTATGAGGTAGTGAACGCTAATGTGGATATTGGGAATGCTGTAGATGTGATATACTTGGACTTTGCAAAGGACTTTGTCACTGTTCCCCACAAAAGTCTGGTGCAAAAGTTGAGGATGCAAGGACTGGGGAAGAGTCTGTGTGCATGGATAGGGAACTGGCTAATGGGCAGAAAACAAAGAGTTGTGGTAAATGGATCTTACTCAAAATGGGTGACTGTTAGCAGTAGTGTCCCACAGGGGTCTGTACTGGGTCCAGTGCTCTTTAATTTATTTATTAATGACCTAGTAGATGCAGTAGAAAGCAATGTTGCTATTTTTGCAGATGATACAAAATTGTGCAGAATCATCAACTCTCGGGAAAATTGTGACATATTGCAACAGGATCTGGATAGGATGGCTATATGGGCACATAAATGGCAGATGAAATTCAATGTTGAAAAATGTTAAGTCCTGCATTTTGGTCGTACCAATATTCTAGCACCATACAAAATACATGGGATACAGTTGGGGACATAAAACTAGGAGGAGTACTCATCGACAAGTTAAATAATCATATTCAATGCCAAGCTGCTAAAGTTAATAACATTTTAGGATTCATTAAAAGGGAAATAAAAACTCGAAATGCTAGCATAATATTGCCCCTGTTTAACTCTCTAGCAAGGCCACATCTGGAATATGGAATTCAGAACTGGGCACCACATTACAGGGAAGATATTGCAGTTTTAGAGCAGGTGCAGAGATGAGCAACAAAATTGATATTTGGGATGGAAGGTCTCACTTACCAAGAAAGGTTAGATAAACTGGGTTTATTTAGTCTTGAGAAAGACCCCTTAGAGGGGATCTAATTAACATGTATAAATACATCAGAGGGCAATATAAAAGCTTGGCGGATGAGCTTTTTGTCCCGAGGTCTTCTCAAAGGACCAGCGGACATGATCTGCGCGTGGAGGAAAAACATTTTAGCCATTCATTTAGGAAAGGGTTGTTTACAGAAAGAGTGGTTAAGATGTGGAATGCATTACAACAGGAAGTAGCTATGCCAAATTCTATACCTGCATTTAAAGGGGACTTAGATGCTTTCCTTGCGTTGAAAGACATCCATGGCTACAATTACTAGGTAATGCCCAGTGATGTTGATCCAGGGATTTTATCTGATTGCCATCTGGAGTTAGGAAGGATTTTTTTCCCTTTTGGGGCTAATTGGACCATGCCTTGTAAGGGTTTGTTGCCTACCTCTGGATCAACAGGGATATGTGAGGGAGCAGGCTGGTGTTGTACTTGTTCTCTGGTTGAACTCGATGGACATATGTCTTTTTTTCAACCCAAATAACTATGTAACTTGATTTAGAGGATGGGAGGGGGGAGGGCGGCTGGTGGTACAATTTCAATGTTTGCCACGGGCCCTATATTGCCCAGATATGCCAGGTCCATAATAATTTCAATGAGCTTTCCTATCTGTCAGAGGTCGTATAATGTCTATTGCTCTGCTAAAAAACAAAACTAAAAATCAAAACCTTAAACGATTCTTCTCTTGTTGATAAAATCTTTGATGCAGATCTATACATTATATGTGACTGTTAATCTATTAGTTAAAATTCATTACTTCTGGATATATCTGCTGACACAGCCACATGCCTTGTTCCACCAAAGTGAGTACTGGGAGTGTTCAGTTTCTGGTTACAGCAGCTAATGCTCCTGCAGAGTTCCTATAGAGTCTGCTGTGTGCAGCTAATTACACACACTGGAAGGAAGGAGTACCCAAAGCATGTACTGTGTATTTTATACATGGCAATAAAAAGTACAGATTTGATGCCTGGAAAAAAAGGAAAGACAATCTCATTAAGATGAAATTACAAAATGATGACTTATGTACATGTAATTTGATATGTCTAACACAAGTAATAGAATTAAAAAAAAAAAACAGAGGTGTAATTTAGTTTTTCCTTCTCAATGGACTGCAAAGTATTTTGAATTATCTTTTGCAAAACAAATCATTCTTGACAAAATTCAGAGGAAGCAGAATTTACTCATCACTAGAGGACAATGTTGCCCTCATGTAAAGTGACCAGGTGATTTCAGTGCACATAGCATTTACTCTGATATTTACTTTCACTTTCTAACCTTGGTTGTTGAATTGCAAGTTTTTTTTTTTTTTTAAGTTTAGCCATCCCAAAGTGCAATCAGCTGTTTTTCTTTTATTGCATTTTCTAACTTTCCCTAAAAAACAACTGCTGGGATGTTACTGGTTGTTATGATCAACACCTTTTCTTTAACTTCTTCCAGTTCCTACATATATTAACCCAATTGTTTTCTACAGCTTAATACAAAACAGCATGCACTCCGGCCGTGTAGTTTTATGATGATGCATTGCACATCACTGGATATCTTCTAGTACCACTATATGAAACATATGTGTGTCAAAGGGGCACTTTGAGGCCTTGCGATCTCATGTATAACATCAGTTTTGAATTACTTGTAGGGTACGGAGTCACTTAAACTGCTGCAGTTCAAACACATTGTAATAAGGAACTTGAGTTAAATAAGTTTCAGTCCGTCTATCATCTTTTAATGTCTAACTAAATGTGACTATCTACCTTCCGCTAATATTCTGTGTCAGCTTGTGTAATATGTCCCTGTTAATGCACAAAGAATCGCCATCACAAATGTATTTGCACTCATCCGAATAATATATAAAGTTACAAAGTTCAGGTATAGGCATGCGTTTGTAGTGTCAGAAGTAATGTCTTCTTTTTCGACTAACCTTAATTTGCTTAAAAGAAACAGGTGGTACCAATTCCTCTAAAATGTAATAAGATATAATCTAATAAAGCAAGATTTATGTAGCCATCGGGTATAACCTAAACATTTCTAAATCAAATCTTTGCTTTTGGGAAGAACACTAATTACTTTTAACAAGTGCAAAAAGAAGGTGAGAGAAAAACCAGGGATCATATTTTTTGTTTGCCAAATCCCAGCTCTCCATCTAATAATATGATAAAAAGCATTGAAGAGGACACAGGAGTCACTCACTGAACAGGAAGTATCACAAAACAAACCATGTCAGCTCTCTAGTAATTGGTACTTTGAAGTTTTCGATGTGAGAAGAGATGAACATTCATCTTTAGAGCGTGTCTAGTCTTGGGGCTTGCTTTTGGTTAAACTAGGAATGTGCAGATATTTGAAACCTGACCTAGAGGTCTCTAAAAAGTTTGGCTTACATTGTGCTAAAAATGACCTTGATAATTTAGACAGCTGCAACATCACTACTAGAAGGAAATCATTACAGATATTGTGATTTTCTTGAATAACCAAACGCAACAGCAATGCAATGCTTACTTAAGCTTTCCTCTTTGACATACTTTTAGTAATAGATTCAATCCTGTTCACATCATGAGAAAGTGTAGAGAACCATGTAGCTGTTTTGCATTAGGCATTATTTATTTATTTATTTATTTTTGCGAGATTCAATATTTAACCACTTCAGCTCCCTTGCTACGCGTATCTACTCCCCACAAAACTTTACTTGAAGCTCAGGGGAGTAGATAGGCGTACTTGTGGTAAACAGTGTGCTGTATGCCCAATAAGCTATCTGATTATGTATATAGGGTATCATTTTAACCGTGACAAGTGAGAGAATAGATTTTGTGTTGTTTGACAACTGAGGGATAAGTCATGTGATTTTTTTTACCGGAAAACTAAATGAAAAGCAATAAAACTGTTATTTTCATGTACTCTATACCCCTAAATAAATACTTGTAAAAAAAAACAAAAGTGACAGCATTGAAAAGAGAATACATAGTTACCCTAGGGACTTAGCTTTTAAAATATGTATGCCATGAGAGTGTATTACTGTTAATCATGAAGATAAGGGCTTTTAATTACTGATAGAGTACAATGAGAAAACAAAAAACACAAACCAGAAACTAATATATTATCGCCATACATTGCGCTAGGAACATTATTTAAATGTTGAGATAACCAGGACAAATTAGCAAATACAATGTGTGGGTTTTACCTATGGTAACATTGTTTATTTGAAAACTATAGTGCATGGAAATGGAGAAATAGTGTATTTTTTCTTTTTTTTTCTCATTTTTCCCTTTAAAATGCACAGATAATAGCATAATTACTAAAAGCAAATATCACCCTCACAAAGCATAATTTGTGGCAAAAAAAACAAGATATAGATCATTTACATTTGATGAGTAGCAATAAAGTTATTGGTGAATGAATGGGAGGAGCGCTGAAATGTGAAAATTGCTCTGGTTTTTAAGCAAAAAACCCTGTGGTGCTGAAGTGGTTAAGGTACATTTCCTTGAGTGAATAAAATGTTTCCACTGGATTTGCACTGCTTTGCAGTCTACATGGACGCAACAGCCACTGATCAGGTCTACGAAGCAGGTAACTTCGGCGCATGGCACTGAGCGTCGAGCGCCAAAGCTGGGTGCCGTCATCGTAGCAATGCTGTGATGTACGTCCCACACAAGAGTAATTTAGGGATGCTGCGATCACCAGACCCCGAATTACATCTCCCTCCGCGTTGCTGGGGTAATAGTATTTAACGCCACCGGGGAGTTTAGCGGAAGCAGGGAGAGCCATTATTCGGAGTGTTGTATGTACTTTCCTGACACTTGAAGACTGTTCATACATAAAAAGCCCGGCATTTGGTTACAGTGTATGCAAACTCTGGTGCACTAATGATCCCAGCGAGCTACTACTTAGCAGCTCGCCATCACATGCCTGATGCCATTCCTGTAGAGTTCCACTACAAAGTAACAGAATTCTGCCACTGCTATTTTGTGGAGTTCCTGTGGTGGCTCCCAAATTTTCTGGTTCATCAATAGCTGTGAATAGAGCCACAAGTTGCTCCTCTCAAAGATACATGATCACTGTGATCATGTGATCACACTGATGATGCTTGTAGGAGGAGGACAGACCCTGTTGCAGATCGGTTCTCTCCTAAAAAGTCTGTTGTCTGACTAGGGCACTAAGCAGCAACCTCTGTGTCTCTGCTGTAAATAAAAACATATTTAACCCTTTGTTTATAAATACATGCATAACTAAAATAATAATTTATTCATTTAAAAATACAACATGAATAATATAAAGAGAAATTATTTATGAACAAATGAATAAAACATTAACAAAATATTTAATCTAAATACTAGTAGTAATAATAATAAGAAGACTAACAATAATATTATTGGTAAGAACAAAAAGAAGATTAAAAAATATATTAACTATATTATCATTATTACTATTATTATTATTATTATTATTATTATCTAATTGTCCTTTTTAAATACTTTTTGAAGTGTTAAAGTAAGAAAAAAGCTTTTTTTTCTCAAGATTTAGCTTTTTGGTTGAACGTATGTAAACAAAATGTTGGTGCCAAAAAAGTCTTATTGACTTAAAAATCATACCAAGATTGTATTTGTCAAGCAAACTATGTGTAAGCTGCGATTGGAGATGGGAGAAAGTACCACTCCATGAAAAAAAAAAAACTGGCCATATCTGTTTTACTGCCTGAGCCATGTCCCTACTAATGGTCTGTTAATTAAAAATAAATCTTTAAACATATGGTATCTTATAAATGACACACAAAGTACAGATCACAATTTGCCTTGTGGCTAGGGATCTACCCCAGTTTTTTATTTTTATCCCCTAATCATTGGGGAAGTATGTAAAATGCATAACAAATTATGTCTTTCTTTCTTTCTCTTTATTGCTATGTTCCAGAAACTCCTGTTCGCATTTTTTGCTGCTGCTGTCAAGGCCTCTACTTTATGGACCCTTTTTGAGAAGCAACATTTCAAAGCCTCAGCAATTTATTGAATGACTTCTGATCATTACAACCTGTCTTTAGTTGGATCCGCTGTCTGTGAGGGAGGCTCCTTATTAAGGCTTCTTTGACATGGAACGCTGAACTGTGCGCTTGCCAGGCACTTTAGCTTTCCACCTGCTGGCCAGAAAAGACCTTCTAACTGCAATTTAGTTATGCTGAATGGCATTGATGTAGCTCTACACAAGTCAGTGTTTGATACGTGGTGCAGCAAAAAATAGCCTCAAAACACATCTGAGTGTGTTTGCAGCCATGCTCAGCTGAACCTCTGTGGGATGGATTTCTCTCTACTGGATAATGCTGAGCACTAACAAGAGGCCAACTAATTCAGGAGATTAGCAGACCATCAGCGAACACAACGCTTCTGTAAAGGAGGCCTAAGGGTTGCGGTACTGCATTCAGTGCCATTCTTTCTTAAAGAGACTCGGAAACCAAACAAAATAATAGATTTACACATATCTGCGGCTTCCTCCAGCCCCATCAGCATGGATCGCTCCCACGCGGCCGTCCTTCAACGCCTCTATCACCGGTACTGGGTCCTGTCACTTCGGCCAGTTAGGGCCAGTCGACGGAAGCACAGTGCACTCCCTCCTTACTGCGCAGGCGTATGTGTAAAGTAGGCACCGGCGAGACGGAGGGAGTCCCTGAGCATGCGTACAACTGCCCGCGTACGGCAGAAGTTATGATGAGACCCGATAGCGGCGTTAGAGGCGGCAGAGGACGGCGGCATGGGAACGATCCATGCAGATGGGGCTGGAGCAAGCCCCAGGTATGTATAAATCTATTATTTAGATTTATACATGCGTCCCTTTAAAGGTTTCTTCCATTTTGAATTCTCAGGAATAGTCCAATTACTGTGTGTTCACACAATACCAAAACCATCGCCCCAATCTTGTGGCCACACTCACCAGATGTTGTAGACCACAAAGTGTTTATCACACTTTAAAAGGGGACACAAATAGTTCATAAGATGTTTTCATCTGGAACATGAATCATAAAGTTCCAATTCACACCTGGCAACAACTCAACATGGTCACATGCAAACAAAAAATTTCAATTAGTATACAGAAGTATTTTTTCTAGGGATGAGTGAGTAAAATGTTCAAGTTTGTTTTCGCAGTGAATTGACCCCAATGGGCTTGATTCACTAAGTTGCGCTGCTAAAGCAGAACAGTTTAGCTTGAGCAGCGCAAGTTAAAAAAAATCCCCAGCGCACCAGTACACACTACAAACAGGAATGGGGAGTAGTGTGCACTACTAACTTATGCACATTCCCTGTAAAGTACCGGTCGCTCCTATAAGCCCACCCTCAGCCCCACTGGGTCCTGTGGATTTGAAGGATGTGATTCCCGCACTTTGGCCCAATAGGCTGCCTGGTTTAGCAGTGCAGCTTAATGAATCAAGCCCAATCTCACTTTGCAAGAATTGTACTAGATCGACAGCCAATTCTGCCAATACTACAATGATTTTCCATAAAATAAATGTAAATTGAAGTAAAATGATTGTTTTTAATTCTATCTATTATTATTATTTAGTATTTATATAGCGCCGCCATCATACACAGCGCTGTACAGAGTATATATTGTCTTGTCACTAACTGTCCCTCGGAGAAGCTCACAATCTAGTCCCTACCATAGTCATAAGTCTATGTATTGTTTAGTGCATGTATCGTGTAGTGTATGTATCATATTCTAGGGCCAATTTTTAGGGGGAAGCCAATTAACTTATCTGTATGTTTTTTGGGATATGGGAGGAAACTGGTGCCAGGAAACCCACGCAGACACATGCAGAACATACAAACTCCTTGCAGATGTTGACTTGGTTGTTATCGAACCAGGGACCCAGCGCTGCAAGGTGACAGCGCTAACCACTACGCTACCATGCTGCCCAATCTATCTATGATCAACGTTTCTTAAGATTCTGATCAGACTGATCAGAAGTTTGATGAAAATTACACGAAACTGCCAGAAATTATTTCACTTGCCCCTTCCCCCCTTTATTCTACATACGGTAATTAAAACAACAATTATGATGTCCAGAAGTATGCCAGATCATAGGCATACATTTGGGCATAGTTGGAGGACCAAAGAAGATTAAAGCACAGACCACCATGCAACATGTGGCATTTTTATTGTATTGCAGTCAGACTGTATGTTGTATTATGCTGGGAAAACACCATGCAATTTCCCGTCAGATAGATGGGTCGATAGATAAATTCCAACAGTTCTGATCTGATTTCAGTCATTTTTCTGATTGATTTTCTGATCACTTCCATACAAATCGATCAGAAAAACGATCCAAAACCTGATCGAACCTGTTGGAAATTGTCTATTCACCCATCTACCTGACGAAAAATTGCTTGGTGTATTCCCAGCATTAGACTGGCCCACTGATCCTGTAACATCAAGTAGCACCTGATGGATAGCTGGGTACAAGTATACAATAAACCTCTGTGCTCTGGCGTGGTGGAACACAGTATGCCAGTGTTTCTCAAACCTTTCCTTGTGACTCCCTAACAGAGCATGTTTTGCAGGCAACTTCACCCATGCACAGGTGGGGTAATTAGTATCTCAGCTACATGGAATCCACCCAGCTGCAACACTAATTACCTCACATGTGCACAGGTGAGTTTGCGCGCAAAACATGCACCATTGGGGAGTACGAGGACAGGTTTGAGAAGCACTGCAGTGTGCAGTTGATGGCAGAGAATGACACCATGAGCAGCAGTAAATTCGATATTACCAGTTTTAAGGTATTAGCCAATAATTTTGCCAATAAGGATATGTATATAAGGACAGCTAAGATGGTGGTTAGGAAATCTTGAAAATATGGTTATAGGAACATAATGTGTTGAATTTGCACCACCTTCTCTCAGCCTTGGCCCCTTATCTCATTAGGCCAGTTGTATGACACTACTTTTGCCCTTTCCATTTATAAAGAGTATTTACTTTTTTTTAAGTACAATAAAAATTGATATTTTTATATGACATTACTAAACTGTAGTGATCTATACTTTTCACTTTGTTTATGAAATGTCCCTGATATCATGCTCTTTAGACACAAGAAGTTAGAAAACATCAACTCAAAGGACTACAGTACAGGAGAAACTAGATAACTGGCTTCAGCACAAGTCAATGCAGCAACAAAATCTCTCAAAGCTACTGCTTTGGTATCATTAGCCACAACTACTAAGTCACTTTCCCTGAGACCCCGTATTGATTCATACCAGACCCGTATTGATGTAGAATATAATGCTTATTGTATTATCAATATTTTTTTACCTGTGTAATGTCACATGTTTTACAATAACAAGAGGTCAAAGCTATCACTCCAGAAATGTTCATATAATACTATGTACTGATAAAAGGCATTTAAAGACCTCTTTAGCAGTGTTTTTCAAATGACCAAAATTGACACAAAAAAAACTTATGTTACAATTACACTGCATTAAATAACAATCAGCAAATTTAGTTTAATGCAAACTGGACATTACTAACTATATTCATTTTCACCATGCATATTTACAACAGAAATAGGATGGTACACCACTTAAAGTGGAACTAAATTCAGAAATTCCTTTTTGCACTTAAAGATTAGCCACAACAAGATAACTTTTATATGAAAAAAATATTCATTACAATTTATGGAAACCATAATAAAATCCTGAAGTTTGAACTTGGATACACTTTCCAGGGAGCACCGGAAGGGGAACACCTCAGTGATTACTGTATGAGAAGAAAGCCACTGCAGTTTATTTGCAGCTACTGATAAGAACTAATTAAACACTTGACCAAACAATCACAAAGCAGTGATTTTTTTACAGCAACTATATGTGGAATAAGGACTTTTCATTGTGTGCTGTGCAAGAGTTTGGGTCCACTTTAAGAATGCTTAATATGCTATAACTTAATGTGGCAATTTGCGTAGAACAAAGTGTAAAGGTGCCCATTAACTACAATTCTGCGGCTGATTGATTGATTCCCTTAAATTGAATTGGCTAGCAGGAATTCGGCAATTAATGGGCACAACCGATCATTTCTGATCAATTACTGCGGCGATTAGATCGCCAATCGATCGGAGACGGCATTGTACAGATAATGGGCACCATAAGTTATATACATAATACCATTTCATACAATTTGATATCAGTCAATAGAACATGGGGTAGATAACATAGTTTTCTGAAAAAAAAATGATAACAGGCCTCACAATGGATGCAGATATTTATACAGTCAATGTGATCTCAACACAACCTGTACAGACAGTTATAAAATATATAAACTCTTATGCAAAACAAGTGAACAATGCAAGTGTGAAAAATTATTGTTTACCTGCACAAACTTTATTCGGTAGTGAGACACAACAATGCAAGTGGCAGAGATTTCCTGGTATAAGGAATGTAGTATATTGCCCAACGTTTCAGGGTAATCACCCTTTGATAAGTGGCATTCCAACATGTGTATACCATGATTAGGTAGTTTTGGGAATCAACCCCATACTTACCTTGGATTGCCTAGGTGTGGAACTGATGTAACATAATAGAAAAGAATGGTTCTTGTGCTGCCTTTTTTAATCATTGACATACATTTTGTATGCAGATACAATGTGTTGTTGTGTTCTTTAAACTACAAAACCCAAAAGATCAATATGGCACTGGAGCAAATGCCATGTTTTTAAAGGAGTTGCAAAGTATCAGATTTGAATAGACTTACCTTTTAACTTTCTTAAATAAGTTTGACTATTGAGCCAGTGTTTTGTTACATATTCAATAGGACATGACGGATCCAGAGAATGACCTCTTGTTTGGTTAAGGCATTAAGGCATTGATGTTTTCAAAACATTATGCTTTGTGGTCAAAAGTCATACCTAACCAGTTTATTTTCAGTGCTGAACGTCAGTGTTTTGGATGGCAACATGACATCAGCTTTTATAACCAAAACAGCGTGTGAAAACATATGGGTCTTCTTAAATAATAATGGGACCAGCAATGTTCTCACTGCTGTCTGTTCTGCTCTCACTACACACCTGAATGATGCAATTCAAAATAACTGTGCAAGTGGAGTCCGATCTAAACACATCCATCTGCCAGGTAAATGTATATATTGCAGCAAAATGTTTCTTGATACAAAGATCTTTAGAAAACAGTTGCTCATGAGGTACTTTTTAAAGGAGAGTAATCACAAGGAAAACAATGTTTTAGTCATTTTTCTTTATAGACCATAACTATTGTAATCATGCAAAATATGGGAGACTCTCTTCGTATAGTAGTAGCTACTAGAAAGTATAAAATGTGGTCCATTTGTATAGACCACTAAATGTGTAAGAGAAAGCAGCCAGTAGAAAGAATAGATGATCATTCTGGGAGTTCTGTAAAATCTTTATAGATAATAATTCCCTTCTGATGAATTTGGGTAATACAGTATGTGTCTTCTTAGTGTCCTGTTGACTTTGCATAGTGTCAGACAGTCACAGATCAATCTGTGTCTCACAGAGTTATATGCTTTCTTACATTTACTAGTTCAGGCTGTGCTCAGATTGGTCTATCTAGTCCTTTGGTCTTGGACAACTGCTTTATTTATAAGCAACGGGTGTTCTGATCATCCAGGTTTATTACATGTGACCTTATGAACTGTGCTTATGTACTAATTACAGTATTATTATTTTTTTTATTTATATAGTGCCAACATCTTCCGCAGAGCTGTGCATAGTACAAAACACACAGTGGGGAACATATATACATGAGAAGTTCAAGACACTGTACAGTCATGACAATCAATAGTACAAGTACAAATACATACTTAGTTAATGTGTAGTTGGTACATATTCATATGGTAAATTACCGTAATATAAGAAACACTAGGAGGAGGTCCCTGCCCTTACGAGCTTACAATCTAATCCATATGGGTCTGTATTTTGGTGGCTTTGAATATCCAAAGGTATCATGACATTGCATTGTAAACGTGACAACGAGGAAGCCAGGCATGTGATGTCATAATGTAATAGACACAATGACGCTATATTAAGGTCCATTGTCTCTCTGTGTGCCCATCTGTCAGAGGGGTCCCGTGTTGGGTGCCATGTTTTTGGTGGTATATAACCCACGGCTATATCCTGCAGGGCACATGTGGGGGAACTAAGGGAGAATTCTATTGTGTAATAATGACAAAGGTAGTTACTACAATTATTATAATAAATAATTATATCAAATAATAAAGATCAAAATATTAGGACAAAATATGTGTGAGATTTCTTTACAATTATTAAACTCTGTATAAAGGTACAAGATGGCCTCCTAGGAGGAAAGAGATGATAGGTGAGGAAGGGATGAATGAGCTTATAAATCAAAATAAAAGAAGTGATAATGGATAATGAGACTGTGTGAATGAGCGAAAACCTGTGATATGCGACAAGATACTGGAGGGAAAAGAAATTGGTTGACCTACAGTGGAAGGTTGATGGGATTGGTGAAGCAAATGGCCAGAGTCTGAGAAAATGTGTGTGAGGTGAAAGCCCAGAGTAACCTAATAAGGGACCACGGGAAAGGTGTGTGTGTGTGTGTGGGGGGGGGGGGGGTGGAATGCAGAATGAAAGGAAAATAGGGGGGAGAAGGGAAAAGAGAGAAAGGAGAGTGGAAAAAAGGGTTTAAGGTGGTAGTAGAGGGGTTGGACCATATGGAAAGAAGGGAAAAGGAAGACCGCGAGGAGAAGGTAACTGGGGAGTATTGCTCTGTGCCCTGAAACTGACAAAAATTGTGTTCAAGGCATATATTGAGGCCATCAGGCTGTAGTGTACGCAGCCTGAAGAACCAGTACAATTCCCTGACTCTTAGCTGTTCAAATCTGCATAACATATTTCTCGGAATGTGTTCTATGGGACACAGGTCCAGACCTCTAGGGCCCTGATTATGATAGTTCCTAAAATGCAATGAAAGACCATGTTTCATAAAACCATTCAATATGTTTTGTCTATGCTATCCCCACCTAGTGCAAAGCTCTTGGGTGGTGTGGCCCACATATTGTTCACTGCAGGGATATGTGATAAGATACACTAGATATGTTGTGGTATCACATCTGATGCAGTGCTCAAGAGCAAAACTTTCTCCAGTAGTCATGGACTGGGAGGTGTTTCTTTCTTGGAAAATCTTAGGGCAGCATAAGCATCTGGATTTAAGGCATCTAAATAAGCCTGCAGCAGCAAGTGTTTCACTAGTTGAGATATTACTGCATAATTGGCTGGGTGCCGATCTTAGGAGGTTTTACTTTCTGGAACAAACCCCTAGATTCTCTGGTGATGGAAGACTTCAATAGAGGATCATTCATTAGAAAGGGCCATTTATTCTTTAAGTGAACCCTAAGCCAGAAAAAAAATGAGTTTTACTCACCTGGGGCTTCCACCAGCCCCCTGCAGCAGTCCTGTGCCCTCGCAGCCACTCACTAATCCTCTGGTCCCCCGCCGCCAGCTAGTTTCGTTTTTGCCGACAGGCCCATCAAGCCTGCCCACGCGTATCTTTTTCCGCATTCCCGACTGTAATTAGTGCTATTGCCGACCGCAACGCGTACAAAAATACGCGTTGGCGCATATCGCGTATCTTTGTACGCGTTGCGGTCCGCAATAGTGCTAATTACAGTTGGGAATGCGGAAAAAGATACGTGTGGCCAGTCCTGACGGGCCTGTCGGCAAAAAACGAAACTAGCTGGCAGTGGGGGACCAGAGGATTAGTGAGTGGCTGTGAAGGCACAGGACTGCTGCAGGGGGCTGGTAGAAGCCCCAGGTGAGTAAAACTCATTTTTTTTTCTGGCTTAAGGTTCACTTTAAGTTTATTCTTAATGTCAATATGACTATTAGAAAATCTGGTGATAAAAGTTAGATTTTTGTTGTAAAACTTTTATTATTTATTATAAAACTTTTATTCGCTACCTTTTTCATTATTAAGCAAGCTATATAATTCTCACATATGAGCTTAAAGAGGCACTACAGCGAAAAATTGTAAAATTTGAAATATGTGCAAACATACAAATAAGAAGTAAGTTTGTTCCTGAGTAAAATGAGCCATAAATTACTTTTCTCCTATGTTGCTGTCACTTACAGTAGGTAGTAGAAATCGGACAGAAGTGACAGGTTTTGGACTAGTCCATCTCTTCATAAGGGAATTTTCAGGGATTTATTTATTTTCAAAGGCACTTAGTGAATAGCAGTTGCTCTGTCCAACTGCCAAAAAAACTGTGTAGAGAGCAGGGAAGCTGGCCAGAATCATTAGGGAATATCTTTGTAAAGAATAAAAACCTTGCTGAGAATTCCCTATGAAGAGATGGACTAGTCCAAAACCTGTCGCTTCTGTCAGATTTCTACTACCTACTGTAAGTGACAGCAACATAGGAGAATAATTTATGGCTCATTTTACCCTGGAAAAAAACAAAATTCTTATTTGTCTATGCTTGCACATATTTTAAATTTTAAAATGTTTCACCATAGAACCCTTTAAAGGGGTTCTTTCCTGAATGAGGAAAAAAAAAGTGGGTTAAGCATAAACTATTAAACATCCTTCTAAAATAGTGTAAAAAGTTTTTTTTAAAAAAAATGAATGGTTTCATCAATACAACATGTAATGTAAATAGTGCCGGATGACGGCTGGGAGGCTAATCCATTTGTTAGGGGTGGTGTTTTTTTACTTTCTTTTCACACATATAACTCCTGCCTAAGTCGTTTTCAGTGGTATAACCCACTTCTAGCAGGAATCACCGTTAGTCCTAGACTGAGCTCTGCTGAGCTGCTGAATGTGTTTACATTGTTGCTAGGCAACCAGAGGCCGTGCAGAGACTCGTTTGTGAAAAAGAGTCATAAGCTGAATGAATCAGTCCCATCTACACATCCATATGATTCTTTGTCAGATTCGATTCAATTTGATTTGATTCATTTATTTGTGGGTTATAAGTGGGTTATACCACTTAAAACTACTTAGGCAGGAGTTATGTTTGTGAAAAGAAAGTAAAACAACAAATGGATTAGCCTCCCAGTCCTTCATACATTACTGTTTACATTACATGTTGTACTGATGAAACCATTCATTTAAAAAAAAAACTTTTTACACAATTTTAGAAAGATGTTTAATAGTTTATGCATAAAGCACTTTTTATTTTTTTCCTCATTCGTGGAAGAACCCCTTTAAAGAGTACCTACATTATAAATTACAGTTTGCTTTAAAAATATTTAAAATTACACAAAATAAATTGTGATTTTCTCCCCGAAAAGGTCCTTATTCCGTATATGGTCTTGAAATCCCCGCCCCTGGTGTGAAATTGGACCAGGGTGATTTTTTTTTCAAACCATAGGTGCAAAGGATGCTGGAATATTGATGTAACAACTCCAACCCCATGTCCTGTTCCCAGCCTAAAACCACTGAAAAGAGATGTGATATAATCCAGGCAGGCAGACAGACATCTGAAATAAGGATTTTAGCAAACAGACATAATAAGAGAGGCTGCAGCAGTTCTCCTGTCACTCCTCTCTGTTACACACTGCGAAAAGAGATAAAATTTTATCCAGGCAGGCAGAGAGCAGAGAGAAGGGTGGGAACCAGGTATTGCCATTCAAACCTTTTCTTGCACGATGGACCTTAACCACTTCCCGACCGCCCAATGCACAGAGGCGGCCGGGAAGTAGACCCCGCAAGGACCGCCGCCTCTGTGCATGCGGCGGTCCTTGCGGGGTCCACTTCCCTTGTAGGGGCATGGGCGGCGCGATCGCGTCATTCGTGACGCAATCGGCCACCGGGGACTGGCTCCGCCCACCTCGCGCTGTAACCCGCCGGCCGTTCGGAAGCGCCGGCGGGTTACTAGCACCCGGATCGCCGCATACAAAGTGTATAATACACTTTGTAATGTATACAAAGTGTATTATACAGGCTGCCTCCTGCCCTGGTGGTCCCAGTGTCCGAGGGACCACCAGGGCAGGCTGCAGCCACCCTAGTCTGCACCCAAGCCCACTGATTTCCCCCCCCTGCCACCTGATCGCCCACAGCACCCCTCAGACCCCCCCCTGCCCACCCCCCAGACCACTGTTTGCACCCAATCACCCCCCTAATCACCCATCAATCACTCCCTGTCACTATCTGTCAACGCTATTTTTTTTAATCCCCTAAACTGCTCCCTGCTCCCTCCTTATCACCCCCACCCCTCAGATTCTCCCCAGACCCCCCCCCCCGAACCTCCCCCCCTGTGTACTGTATGCATCTATCCCCCTGATCACCTGTCAATCACCTGTCAATCACCTATCAATCACCTGTCAATCACCCATCAATCACCCATCAATCACCCCCTGTCACTGCCACCCATCAATCAGCCCCTAACCTGCCCCTTGCGGGCAATCTGATCACCCACCCACACCAATAGATCGCCCGCAGATCCGACGTCAGATCACCTCCCAAGTGCAGTGTTTACATCTGTTCTCTACCCTAAACACCCACTAATTACCCATCAATCACCCCCTATCACCACCTGTTACTGTTACCTATCAGATCAGACCCTAATCTGCCCCTTGCGGGCACCCAATCACCCGCCTACACGCTCAGATTGCCCTCAGACCCCCCCCTTATCAATTCGCCAGTGCAATATTTACATCTGTTCTTCCCTGTAATAACCCACTGATCACCTGTCAATCACCCATCAATCACCCCCTGTCACTGCCACCCATCAATCAGCCCCTAACCTGCCCCTTGCGGGCAATCTGATCACCCACCCACACCAATAGATCGCCCGCAGATCCGACGTCCGATCACCTCCCAAGTGCAGTGTTTACATCTGTTCTCTACCCTAAACACCCACTAATTACCCATCAATCACTCCCTGTCACTGCTACCTATCAGATTAGACTCCTATCTGCCCCTAGGGCACTCAATCACCCGCCCACACTCTCAGAACGCCCTCAGATCCCAGCCCTGATCACCTGGCCAGTGCATTGCTTGCATCTATTCCCCCTCTAATCACACCTTGAGGCACCCATCAATCACCTCCTGTCACCCCCTAGCACACCTACTCATCAGATCAGGCCCTAATTTGCCTCGTGTGGGCTCTTGATCACTCGGCCAAACCCTCAGATCCCCCTCAGACCCCCTTCCGATCACCTCCCCAGTGCATTGATTGCATCTATTTCCCCCTCTAACCACCCCCTGAGACACCCATCAATCACCTCCTGTCACCCCCCCTAGCACTCCTAGGCCCAATACAACCTGTCATCTAAAAGGCCACCCTGCTTATGACCGGTTCCACAAAATTCGCCCCCTCATAGACCACCTGTCATCAAAACTTGCAGATGCTTATACCCCTGAACAGTCATTTGGAGACATTTGGTTTCCAGACTACTCACGTTTTTGGAGCCCCACAAGTGACCCCATTTTAGAAAAGAATACACCCCAAGGTATTCTGTTAGGTGTATGACAAGTTCATAGAAGATTTTATTTTTTGTCAAAAGTTAGCGGAAATTGATTTTTATTGTTTTTTTTTTTGCAAAGTGTCATTTTTCACTAACTTGTGACAAAAAATAAAATCTTCTATGAACTCGCCATACACCTAACGGAATACCTTGGGGTGTCTTCTTTCTAAAATGGGGTCACTTGTGGGGTTCCTATACTGCGCTGGCATTTTAGGGGCCCTAAACCGTGAGGAGTAGTCTAGAAAACACATGCCTCAAAATGACCTGTGATTAGGACGTTGGGCCCCTTAGCGCACCTAGGCTGCAAAAAAGTGTCACACATGTAGTACCGCCGTACTCAGGAGAAGTAGTATAATGTGTTTTGGGGTGTATTTTTACACATACCCATGCTGGGTGGGAGAAATCTCTCTGTAAATGGACAATTGTGTGTAAAAAAAATCAAACAATTGTCATTTACAGAGATATTTCTCCCACACAGCATAGGTATGTGTAAAAATACACCCCAAAACACATTATACTACTTCTCCTGAGTACGGCGGTACCACATGTGTGGCACTTTTTTACACCCTAAGTACGCTAAGGGGCCCAAAGTCCAATGAGTACCTTTAGGCTTTACAGGGGTGCTTACAATTTAGCACCCCCAAAATGTCAGAACAGTAAACACACCCCACAAATGACCCCATTTTGGAAAGTAGACACTTCAAGGTATTCAGAGAGGAGCATAGTGAGTCCGTGGCAGATTTCATTTTTTTTGTCGCAAGTTAGAAGAAATGGAAACTTTTTTTTTGTCACAAAGTGTCATTTTCCGCTTACTTGTGACAAAAAATAATATCTTCTATGAACTCACTATGCCTCTCAGTGAATACTTTGGGATGTCTTCTTTCCAAAATGGGGTCATTTGGGGGGTATTTATACTATCCTGGAATTCTAGCCCCTCATGAAACATGTCAGGTGGTCAGAAAAGGCAGAGATGCTGGAAAATGGGAAAATTCACTTTTTGCACCATAGTTTGTAAACGCTATAACTTTTACCCAAACCAATAAATATAGGCTGAATGGGTTTTTTTTAATCAAAAATATGTTTGTCCACATTTTTCGCGCTGCGTGTATACAGAAATTTTACTTTATTTGAAAAATGTCAGCACAGAAAGTTAAAAAAAATCATTTTTTGACAAAATTCATGTCTTTTTTGATGAATATAATAAAAAGTAAAAATTGCAGCAGCAATCAAATAGCACCAAAAGAAAGCTTTATTAGTGACAAGAAAAGGAGCCAAAATTCATTTAGGTGGTAGGTTGTATGAGCGAGCAATATACCGTGAAAGCTGCAGTGGTCTGAATGGAAAAAAAGTGCCTGGTCCTTAAAGAAAACCTGTACTGAAAATAAAAGTCAAAATAAGCATACACAAGTCATACTTACCTTCCATGTAGTCTACTTCTCAGTGTCTTTCTCCTGTCCCGCGTCCTATTTGTCCACTATGATCAAGGGAATTTTCTGTCCTCCATTTTGAAAATAGCCATTACCCATAACAGCTTTCTGGTCAGCACACAGCTAAACTGTAACATCGCCCATTTGAGCCATAGGGAAACATGGACATTACCTGGTACATCCGTTTTCCTCTCAGCTATAACTGACAGCAACTGATATTTTACTGACAGCAACTGATATATTTCAGATCTGACAAAATATTGTCAGAACTGGATGGGATTATTGTCAGAAGAAAATGGTGAGCTTCTGAGAGGAACGGATGGCAAGGTAACTATGGAATGTTCATTTGAAGTTACCTCATGTGTTTATTTTAAATATTTTTACTCAGTACAGGTTCTCTTTAAGGGGGTTAAAGCCCACGGTCCTCAAGTGGTTAATATAGCGTCATAGCATGTATTATGCCATGACATCACATGAGGCGCCTCCTTGATGTCCAGTTTATAGCTCAATGGCGTGATACTTTTCAATATTGTGCTTTAAACCACATAGGGCCATATACTATTCAAGGTGATAAGTAGCTTGCAGATGCGAGCTACTTATCACCTTGCCATCGCGCGAGGATTACCGGCAAATCTTATTGCCCATATCCTTCGCGCGATGGCCGATCGTTAGGGAGCATTACTCAGGCGAAAGCCTGAGCCATTTTATTGGTTCAGACAGCGGACCAATAGGGAGCTCGGCTGCAGATTGCAAGATGCTTTGCCCGGGCTCCTTCTATGCGGACAGTAATTACAGTGTTAGATACACTGTAATTACGTGATGGATTTTGCGGCGAGAGACGTCTGGTGATCGACGGCGGTACGTATGACAGGGGAGCCTTTGCAGAGCTGCGCGGGGGCTTCTAAACTGTGCGGCGACCCGACGGGGAGCTCTGGGGGTCTCCTTATTAAAGGAGACCCCCAGATGCTGCGGGGACGACGTGCGTTAGCTAGCTTAGACCTGCTTTTTGCAGGTCTAAGCTAACGCTCATGTCTACCGGGAAGCATCGCTTCCCGGAGACATGATAAGGGTAATTGGATTCCGTGGTAAGAACTCGCTGGGCGATTATATCGCCCAAGCGAGTTATTTTCCACCTGGGGGGGGTCTAAAGTTTAATTAGATTAGGCGATGCCCCCATCGCCTAAGTTAAGAACTCGCCAGTGCTTAGCACTGGCGAGTTCAGCAAAAGAATATGGCCTATAGTGTCATTGCACTTACAATGCAATGATGTGAAATGCCACCTTACTACCCTAGAAATAGGTGCCCGATAATTGAGAATGCTTTTTAAAGCTCTGAATGATGGCAGGCGGCCATAGGCACACAGAGCTTGTTATACTGTGTGTACAGAAATATGTTGGCGCTTTATAAGTCAATAATAATAACAATGTTGGACAATAGTAAGTGTTTTTTTCTTTAAACAATTGTATATTTTGCGATTTACTGACATTAGCACTGCTACAGCTGGTCCAGCTTACATGGCCTTGTGTATGCAGAGCTTGGGCCCTATGGAGCACAACTGACATGTACTAGCCTATTTTTCTGATATGCATTTATATTATCCAGTGTTCATCCACTTTTGACCAATGTGTGTTTTAGATGGTATATATGTCTGTTTATGTACCCCCTCCTTTTATCTCCTCGAAAACGACTTATACAGACACACCCAAATCTTTTGTTGATTTTATATTACTATACTATTAGCGTATATTCCGGCGTATAAGACGACTGGGCGTATAAGACGACCCCCAACTTTTCCAGTTAAAATATAGAGTTTGGGATATACTTGCCGTATAAGACTACCCCTCTTCCAACGCACACCCAAAAAATCATATACTGGTGCTATGTATGAACAGATACTGGTGCTGAACTGTATGTGTTACCCAGTATATAACAGTATACAGGTGATTGACTGACTGGATTGGTCAACTCTCCATCTCCATAAGTAGATTGGTCAGCTCTACCTCTCTTAAAGTGGTTTGGTCAGCTCTTCCTGTTGTGCTGTGCCTCTTTCACACTTCTGGTCCGCCCTTGTATCCTATTTACCTCCTTCTCCGACTCTCAGAGCTCGCAAATGGCATCAATGACACCCGGCATATAAGACGACCCCCCACTTTTCAGAAGATTTTTAAGGGTTAAAAAGTAGTCTTTTACACCAGAATATACTGTAAATTGTTATACAGGAATTACTACTGTATATTATTATATTATGTATTATTTATGGTATATTTATTTACACATACATATGTGCATGTGTGTGTTTTATTATGCACAAAAACCTGATATCACATGTAAATAGACAGTGAGTATTAATTTTGTCCTATATGGTCTGAATATACATTCTTATACCTCATACCTCATCATACTATAGAAGGTAGTTAACCAATTTAGATATAATTAATTTACATATACTAACACACCGATATTTGGGTATGTATTTACCATCTATTCTGTATTTACATCATAGTGTTATGGGAGGATCTAGCTTGTTTTTCTTTACAATGAAATGGTGCCGTTATGATTTAGAGATAATATAGTAGGATGTAGATTCAGATTGTAGATACGGAAGTGTAATGAGTTTATATTTTGTCATTGAAGGCACTTTTTATTGACCTGAGTTGAGTTGAGAAATGCGTAGTCTTGTGCAATTATTGAATAAAAATCTGAACTATTCGTTCAGCTCCTTATTGAATGTAAGACCCACCACTTAGTTTCCTTTTAAACTAGTTTTGTTCCATGGATTAATGATTACACACTGATGAACTTTAAGAAGGCCGGATCCAGCATGTGTGTCTGCAGTGCAATGTGGTGATATATGAAATTCAAAAGTGCCCTTAACTAGGACAGAGTTGTTATATAAATGGTTTCCTATTTGTGCCTTGGACTTAAAGTAAATGAGATTTAAATATACTCAGAGCTGTTAATATTGTTTGGTTATTGTCACCCATTTCTTCCTTGCCTAGCAATCAGCACCATGATGTAGTGAGTTCATCCCACAATTTTGTCCTTTGAAAAATATTATGTGTGACTGAGGACTACCTGCAGGATATGGGCGGACATCAGGTGAAATTATACTTATCATTTCAGTAGGTAATTTCAGGCCCATGACAAAACAAACAAAAAAAAAACTTGTGGTTTTGATCTTTTTTGAAGACCTTGTAAGTCTACAAAGATAAAGCTCTTGTTGATAAAAGCCTGTATATGAATAATAATTAAAAAAGACACAATCTCAAATAAAATGTGACCTAGCTCTCTTGATCCCGCCATCCTTCCTTAGGTATAACTGCTCTATTTATTCATGATTCTGAATAACTGCTTGTAGGCATGCTTTTTAAAAAAAAAATCACAGAGTAAAAGATATATCAGATTTCCATTGAAATTCAATTTTAATTGAAATTTGTCTAGTCACTTTGTAATATTAATGTGACAATTTGATTTATTCACAAAAGTAAGCTACCTTTGTGTATTCCCAACAGGTTCTACAACAATGGGCCAGGATATATTAACTTCCACGTCCGTCCTTTATTATTTCTGAAGCGAAGGTACAAAGCTTGAAGCATTATTCTGTGTGCATGCACATAGTCAGTGCTACTTACAGAGGTATTGTAGTGCTAGTTAACATAGAGGGGCCTTGTGTAATTTACATATGAACAATAGGAATAAACAGAGCGTGTTCTATTATTAAATCTTTACTTTTTAAAGAACTATGCCAAGACAATTTTAATAGAATGAACATTGTTGTGTAATGAAGGCTCTTCTGCAAGGTGAGATAAATGTAGGCTTATATTATACTGTGAGCTGCAAATACTTCATCCAGTATTTTTGACATGGGAAACAGAGTTATCTTCTAATATGAAGACATACCTGACAACAATTCCTCTCGGGAATACATGTCTCTTGTGTCACTTTCACTTCCAAAGCCATTTTCAATATCTCCTGCGTATTCATTTTAGTTGTTTCAAATAACAATCCACATGCTGCTCCCCCTGCTGACAATTGTCTCAATAAGTAGTTTGTATCAGTAGAATACAACAGAATGCAGATGGCCAAATACAAGTAGGAACTGTGTTAGTAAATATTTACAGCAAATTCTCACCACAAAATAACAGCTGATCTTAAATACAGAAGAATGTGTTATATAGGAGTTATAGGGATGTGCAATATATCTGAAAATAAGTACCTCCTTATTAGGGATGGTCGGAACCGCTGATTTCCAATTCTGTGGAGATTCCGATTTACGTCAATGCCAATTACCGATTCTGAGAATCTCTGATTTCTGATGAGTCTTTTTTTTTTTTTTTAGTAATTTTCTGCATTCTCATTCTCATAGTCAAATATTTCCGAGTGTACTCTGCATTCACTGATTAGTCCAGTGCTTCCGAGTTCTGTGATTGGGCTAAAATAACTAAGTTGCGGTGCTGTGTTATTTCCGCAGAAATCCGATTTCTGTTCGTAAATGCCGATTTCCAATTGGAAATGCATAAATGTTATTTCCGCTGAATCCGAGTGAGCATCCCTACTCCTTATACAAAGTTTGGGTCTCTTGTGTGTCTATGTTTTTCAACCAATTGCATTGTTGTTGTTAGATGTCATTTGTTATAAATCATTATAACATTTTTTAACCTCTTGCCATCCATGTAACGCCAATTGGCGTGAATGTGTCAGCAGCCTCAGTACCACTCCACACCAATTGGTGTGAAGTGGGGTGAGGTTTTGCAGGAGATTGCGTACGTCGCCGATGCACGCGCATCTCCGCTCGAATGATGCGCATCTTCGCTCCGACATCAGTCTCCCAGCGGCGATCGCCGCTAGGAGACTGTTAGACGGCGAAACCACCATCTATTTACTCTGTACAGTACTGCAATCTATGGCAGAGCTGTACTGGGGACAGCGGTGTGACACAGCTGTCCCTCTGGATGGCAAGGAAGCGATCCGCTGTCATAGGCTGAAGCCTAAGACAGCCGATCGCGCTGATTGGCTGACGGGGGAGGGAGGAATAAAAAATAAAAAAAACTAGGGACATTTATTATAAAAATAAAGCAATAAATATTTATTTAAAAAAATAAACAATGTGGGAGCAATCATAGCCCACCAACTGAAAGCTCTGTTGGTGGGCAGAAAAGGGGGGATGGGGAATCACTTGTGTGCTGAGTTGTACGACCCTGCAGCTAGCTCTTAAAGCTGCAGTGGCCTAAATTGTAAAAAATAGCCTGGTCACTAGGGGGGTTTAAAACCATGGTCCTCAAGTGGTTAAGAGTTTACCGTTAATACATAAATAAAGCTATAGTTAAAAGAGAGAATTTAAAATTTTAAAGTAAAAAAGTATTATTTATTGCTAATCATAGTCAGTGATATGTACTCACAGCAAGCAACAATGAAGGCATGCATATCAAAAGTAAAGCCACATATCCACTAGGGTTGATACCATGTGATTTCCCGCTCACAAATCCAGAATTGAAATCAGCTTCCGAATGTGCATGCAGTAAAAAGGAAACCTAAAGCACTGCTTCAGAATTTTGTAAAACACTGTTGAATCCCCATAGCTGTCCATGGCATGGCTAAAGGGATTTAACTGCATGGTGGCTGGAGAGTGTACTGGTTAAGGGCTCTGCCTTTGACATGGGAGACCAGGGTTCGAATCCTGGCTAGGTCAAGTACCTATTCAGTAAGGAGTTAAAGGCAAGACTCCCTAACACTGCAGGGTGGCCTCTTGAGCGCGTCCCAGTGGCTGCAGCTCTTGAGCGCTTTGAGTCCAACAGTAGAAAAGCGCTATACAAATGTTCGTATTATTATTATTATTATTAATCACGCTGCACAAGTGGCATTGTTTGTCTTGAAGGCAGATGCTTGGCTCTAGTGGAAACCCGCCCTTAGTGCTGAGACCCACTAGGAAGTGCTGCAGTGCTTTAAAATCCCGCGTTGTGTGCAGCAATTCATAGGGCAATTGGGTTTGTGTTCCGGGCGATTAAAAACACTGCACAGTAAACTGTACAGCTATTAGCAATTCACTTTTGTTTTTGAAAACTTTATTATACTCACCAGGTGTCCTGATGTCCGGCTTCCATTTGTAGCCCTGCCCCCAAAAGGAAGAAGTCATAGGCACTTCTCTAGGGCCAATCAGAAAAGCCCCTGTGACCTCTTCTGCTATGCAGCGGGGCTACGGACAGAAGCTGGACATCCGGACACCTGGTAAGTATAATTAAGTTTATTTGAAATTCTAATTGCTCAGCCCCCAAATGGCTGCAAAATTGCCTTTCCAAGTGATTTTGCAGCACTACTATACACAGCATTGAGCGCAAACGCATTCAAAATGCTGCATGTCCTGTGATTGCGCTCAACTCTAACCGTTATCGCACTAGTTGGTTCAGCCCCATTTAGATGCATTGGCAAAGTGTTTTTGGGATTTGCCTGTGATTGCCAGTGATCCCAAAATACTGCCAAAAATTCCCTAGTGAGTCCCAGTCCTAAAGGAGGGTTCACACATATCATTGCAGAAAAAGCTTGCATTTTTTCTTATGCACGATTCAGCTTTTGTAATTTTTTTAATAATTTTACGAACTTTCATATGTGAATTTTCAAATGTTAAATGGTTTGTATGCAAAAAAATCACAATGTCAATTTTGCATGAGTACAGATGAAGCTAATTTAAATGAACAATACAGCTAATTAACTAATTCCCATGCACTATTTTTCTGTAATACGCATTTTTTCTGCATTCCCATAGACTTGCATTGAAACATGAATCACACATGAAAAAAGCAGACATGCTGTCTGAATTTTAAAAACAGAGAATTTGCACACACAGTTTCACATGCAACTAAAAAGTACAATGGGAAGGCATTGAAGTACATTAAATCTGCAGCCAACAAATTGTTGCAAATGTGCAGATTTGTACACAAGTTTTAATAAGGGTGAACCCTGCTATAGATAAACCAAGAGCACCACAGCACATAGCTGTTTTTTTCCTTTATGTAACTTTGCTACATGCTTATATCACCATGCTATTGCTGGGATTAAATCTTGTTACCCAGGGCCGGTCCTGGACTTTCTGCTGCCTGAGGCAAAGATCGTAAAGGCGCCCCCCCCCCCCCCAATATTTCTACATAACATTACATCCCCCACACAACCGACCGTGTCCGTGAAGGAAAGCCTGAGTGACGCAGCAAAGTGAGTGACTGACTCACCAGGGATTGGGTCTCCCTCCGGGTCTGGCGGCGGCGAAGTGCGGGCATCTGCATCCAGCATGCATCCTGCACTGGCAGGGGACAGACGGCTGCGGTCTGCGGCGGGCATGCTCCATCTCGGATCTGAGGGATCTCGCGCTGGGCCAGTGAGCGGCGGCCGGTGGCAGCCAGCCAGCCTCATCATCATCATCGTCACGGTCACGTCGGCGGCGCTCGCTGCTCAGTGACTGACCGTGACAATCAGCCGCAGCCAGGGCAGCAGAGCGGGCGGCAGCCGCCGCCATCAAATCAGCAGGCTTAGGCACTAGGCAGCGTCACCAGCGTGCAGCCTTGGAGGAGACAGGAGAGGCTGCAGAGCTCGGAGTCGGACTCGGAGGCCGGCGGCAACAGTGCAGTTTCTAGGCTAAAATGCACCCAGGGCGAGGGTGTAAAAATTGCGCCCCCCCCCCCGGTATAGGTAGCCAGCTATAGGTCCCCCCCGAGTATAGGTGGCCAGGCATGGGTGAGCCAGTAAAGTTGCCCCCAGTATAGGTTAGCCAGGTAGTTGCCTCTAGTATAGGTAGCCAGTATAGTTGCCCCCAGTATGTTAGATAGGCAGGCGCCCCCCCCCGGTATAAGTTAGATAAGTAGGTGCCCCCAGTACAGGTTAGCTAGGTAGGTGCCTCCAATATAGGTAGCCAGTATAGTTGCCCCCAGCATAGGTTAGATAGGTAGGTACCCCCAGTATAGGTTAGTTAGGTAGGTGCCTCCAGTATAGGTAGCCAGTATAGTTGCCACCTGTATAGGCTAGCTAGGTAGGTAGGTGCCCCCAATACAGGTTAGATAAGTGCCCCCAGTATAGGTTAGATAGGTAGCTTCTCCCCAGTATAGGTTAGATTAGGTCGCTGCCCTTCAGTATATGTTAGATTAGGTAGGTGTCCCCAGTACAGGTTAGATTAGGTAGGTGCCCCCAGTATAGATTAGATAGGTAGCTGCCCCCAGCATAGGTTAGATAGGTAGCTGCCCCCCAGTATAGGTTAGATAGGTAGCTGCCCCCCAGTATAGGTTAGATAGGTAGCTGCCCCCAGTACAGGTTAGATTAGGTAGGTGCCCCCCAGTATAGGATAGATAGGTAGCTGCCCCCAGTATAGGTTAGATAGGTAGCTGCCCCCCAGTACAGGTTAGATTAGGTAGGTGCCCCCCAGTATAGGATAGATAGGTAGCTGCCCCCAGTACAGGTTAGATTAGGTAGGTGCCCCCCAGTATAGGATAGATAGGTAGCTGCCCCCAGTATAGGTTAGATAGGTAGCTGCCCCCCAGTATAGGTTAGATAGGTAGCTGCCCCCCAGTATAGGATAGATAGGTAGCTGCCTCCCAGCATAGGTTAGATAGGTAGTTGCCCCCCAGTATAGATTAGATAGGTAGCTGCCCCCCAGTATAGGTTAGATAGGTAGCTGCCCCCCAGTATAGGTTAGATAGGTAGCTGCCCCCCAGCATAAGATAGATAGGTAGCTGGCCCCCAGTATAGGTTAGATTAGGTAGGTGCCCCCCAGTATAGGATAGATAGGTAGCTGCCCCCAGTACAGGTTAGATTAGGTAAATGCCCCCCAGTATAGGATAGATAGGTAGCTGCCCCCAAAACGGGTTAGATTAGGTAGGTGCCCCCAGTATAGGATAGATAGGTAGCTTGCCCAGTATAGGTTAAGTAGGTAGGTGCCCCCTCATAATGGCGGAGGGGGGAGCCGGAGCCGCGGGGAGGGCAGCCCGACCTCTCCCTCCCTCTCCCCGGGCCGCTCTCCATGCTCCCCCCTCGGACTGCAGGCAGCAGAGTTAGCGCGCAGAGAAGCGCTGCTGTACACAGCTGTTACTCACCTCCCTGGATCCGATCGCCGCTCCCGCCCTGCTAGTCTCCTCTCTGCAATGTAGCCGCTGCTGATACACACGCTGCTTCCTGTTTACACAGGAAGCAGCCGCGTGTGTATCAGCCGGCTAGGCAGAGAGGAGACCAGCAGGGCGGGAGCGGCGATCGGATCCAGGGAGGTGAGTAACAGCTGTGTACAGCAGCGCTTCCCTGCGCGCTAACTCTGCTGCCTGCAGTCCGAGGGGGGAGCATGGAGGGCGGCCCGGGGAGAGGGAGGGAGAGGTCGGGCTGCCCTCACCGTGGCTCTGGCTCCCCCCGCTATCACAGCCACGTCATCTAGTGCCGCCCCTCCACTTCCTGCCACCTGAGGAACCCGCCTCACCCCGCCTCATGGGCGGGCCGGCCCTGTTGTTACCCCCTTCATTGATAAAATATAGCCTGTTCCAAAAGTATATGGAAAGAGGATGGAGGGAGACATACAGCTTTTACTGACATACTGTTGCACAAGATACCAACCAGTAGTTACTATAGAAACAAAGATATTTTGTAAGTATACAAACTGTTATACCATTATAAAAGTGTAGTAAATGTATGCTTACAAACATTTATGACACTTAACTGTTTGTAATGATATCTGCTTTCACCACAACATACAGAGTTAAATAAATGGAGGAAACACACCCAGAAATTCAGTAAAATGTATGTATGTAAAGGTGAAAAGGCAAACAATGATTTTAAAGAAATACCAAAAATTCCATGATTGGTGATGGTCAGGCATTAGTTTAGGCTCCCACGGCCCAGAGAACCCTTAGAAAATGATACCTACTCAATGATACAGCTTAACTACTTGCCGACCGCGTCGAGCAGATGGGCGTGGCTTCAGCGGCAGTTTGTAGGAGATCGCGCGCAGGCTGCATGTGCATCTCCTGCTTGGTAGGCAGAGCAGAGGCTTCAGTCTCCCAGCGGCGATCGCCGCTCGGAAGCTGTTAGATGGAAGATGTTAGCCATCTAAATACTGGGTACAGCGATGTGATCTACAGCAGCGCTGTACTGGGGACAACCGTGTGACACGGCTGTCCCCTCCTGAGTCTCGACGATGATCGGCTGTCATAGGCTGCTGATCATGCTGATTGGCTGGCAGAGGGAGGGAGGGGTGAAGGAATAAATAATTTGTCTGTGTGTCAGATTACTGCAAAGTGCTGCAATTCGCACGATCACGGACTTTTGCGCGGGCAATTTGCTGCCGCGAATCGCGGCACTTTGCACGCGCAAAAGTCTGCGAAAAGCACTTCACGTGCTAACTGTTTAGCACACCCGTGCTAAACAGTTTGCACCGCTTTGTGAATCAAGCCCAGTGTGTGTGACAGACCATCCGTCAGTGTACACAATGAATTCTACTCTGCTGTCTATCACTCCTTGCAGATACATTCAAGTCCAACACCAATTACCCCGATTTAAATAAAGTGCAAGTACCCCACATCCATCTGGTGACATCATCATCATACACTGCCAGCAGTTCTGTCGTACCAGTGTCCATTCCGCCGCTAGCCACTGGCCGTGGACGCACTGGGCGCCCAGTTGATAGGGGGAGTCACGCTGCAGATGCGCAGTAGCGTGTGCGGCCATTTTTCAGCAGGGACAGCGCCGCAAATTGGAGGAGAAAGACGCCGAGCCTGTGATGCAGCTGATGGTGGATGACGAGCAGGCCACCACCACCTCTACAACACACACCTCCACCCCCACCACCACTCCTATTCGCAGGAGCAGCAGCAGCCGCCCAGCAGCGCATGGGGACTCGTCGGTGATCATGTCGACCCCAGCGGGCAGCCTAAGCTCAATCAGCACGCTCTGTAGTCCAGAGTCAGAGAGCGCAATGAGGGCTACCACTGACATTCTGGCCACAATGAGGTTTGCGGAGGAGTCACAGATGTTGACAGTTATTGTTTGGGAGGATTCCTTGCCTGTGGTGTTCGCAGAAGAGGAGTTTGGAGGTCATCAACATCCCAGCAATTGTTTGAGGAGTGGGAGTCTGATGATGACATCTTGCAGGACCATGACTACCAACCACAGGAGGAGGATGTTGGCTCTGAGTCTGAGGAGGAGGATACATCGGTGGGTCTGGCACAGAGGATCAGCATCTCTGACATTGGCAGGAGCAGCAGTGGGCATGGAATGTGGGACTCACAGCTTGCTACTTCATCTTCTGCCGATACCACCAGCCGCACCACTTAACCCCAGGCCCCAACCACCGCAGGCCCAACCACCGCAGGCAGATAGAAAGCAGCAGCAGTCCATTCAGGGCGTAAGGGCAAATTACAATCCCCAATCTGGCATTTTTTTGATCTGCCCTCAGTGGACAGCAAGTTTGTGCCTTGTAACGTGTACCAGGTGAAGCTGCAACCTGTACGCCGGTACAGCTGCTGACTGAGGAGGTGCCTGCAGCAGCATGTGGCTATCAAAGCCAGAACCAGCACCTGACCCGGATGGTGGCAGACAACATGGGGTCCTACAGCGGGCTTGACAGCGAAACCCCTGTGGACCCCTTGGATTACTGGGTCAAGCACCTGGGGATTTGGAGCGAGCTGGCGCAGTACACCCTGGAAGTCCTTGCTTGCCCCCCTTCCAGCGTGCTGTCAGAAAGGTGCTTCAGTGCGGCCGGTGGCGTGGTGACTGAGAAGCGCTCTTGTCTGTTCACCCAGTCTGTGGACAGACTGACTTTCCTGAAAATAAATCAGGCTTGGGTGGTTGGTGAATTCCTGGCCCCTGTTGTTGGGAAGAGGGAAAAATGAAGTGGCTGGAAATCACTATGCCTGCCTTACCACCCTTTACCACCACAACCTCCAGGCTCCAGAAACCTGGTTAAATTTTTTTTTACTGAGCCATGGTACCACCAAGTGCCATGGCGACCTATCTAAACACAATTGCTGTGTAATTTTTTGGGAGGTGTCTGTGCTGGCCCAGTTGTGGGGAGGCCCCAACTGGCAGTACGATCGCTTCCTGAATCCTGGAACCTAGACTCCTGATGTTAATAATTGACTGTCCATTTTTTTTTTGGGGGGGGGGGGGAATTTTTTGTCCCCACATCATCAATTAGTTTTCCCCTTTAAAAAATAATGATGCTACATGCATCATTTACCCTAAAATAAAATGTTTTAAAAGCAATGTAGAGGCCACTTCCTGTTTTCTATGCGGATATCCGAATAGGTCAGATATCCACAGATAATGCGTTCGGATATCCGCATGAACGCGGATCACAGAACGTTCGGATGCGGATATCCGATTCGGATGCGAATATCTGGGTATCCGGATCCGGATCAATTCGGATTTTGAAAAGGGGTATCCGAGCACCCCTGTTTAAAATATGTGGGAATTGGGAACCATAAACTTACATGACTTCCGATTGCCGCATGTCACAGTGCATGCTGGACACCAATGCGCAGATGCTCCAGCATCACCCGAGCGGCAAATTGAGGACTTCCAGCGCATCGTACCATGCCAGGTATGAAATGCTCCATAGACTTTCATTGGTGTATTGTTACCCTGCATTAAAACAGGATAGTGCAATGCACCAGTGTGAAAGGGGCCTGAGGTATGTTCATAAGATATTGGCTTTTTAGTTTGAACTGAACAGGACCACACATAGCTTACTAAATTATTAAAAATAATTGGAAGGCTTTAACTAACAGAGATCACATGCAGTTTTATTACATGAACTGCATATGAAATTATTTCTTATATCTAATACCAAAAGAATCAATTACATATTGAATTAAGATTATCTTTCTGTCACTTCTGTGCAGTGTGTTCAGTAATTGTATCGTACCTCATTGTATATTCAACTGAAATTTTAAGGTGATGACATATTCTTTAAGCATGTCAAAGCTTGTTGATACATCAGCTGCAACAAGGAAAGAATTGTCCTCGACGTCCTCTCTACTAGTTCAATCCAATAGCTGGATATTTGTCAAATCACTTCACTTGTTCTCACCTTTTCACATATGGCAGGAAATGGCTTTGTTGTTATGCCAGATAGCCTAGGTCTGACCCTCAACCCTCCTCCCCAATCAATTATTAACATTCTGCACCTTAGGAGAAGTATTATGCTTCAAAGTTTCTCTGTTTGTGTAACATCCAATGGCATGTTTACATGGTGTGGCTTCAAAAGGCTCTTTTAGCAGTCTGAAACACTTGTGGTTGACTAGTTGGTATGGTGAAACATTTAAAAGAGTTTGAAGCACAAGAGTGCACATAATAGATGGGAGGTTTTAAGATACTTCTGAAGAAAGATGTCTGAGGAGTGTGCTAAATTACATGTTGTGTACCTACTGTTTCCAGATCATTGTACAAAAGGATTAGTTCACTCAGTAATGATATTCCACTTACAGTTACAATATTTTCTGCCTCTGACTTCTCATTTATCGTGGGGATTTTAATATCTATGGCCGTTATTCAATTCACCTTTTTCTCCTAAGTTTTCTCCTAGGTGATGTTTTCACACTTTATCAATAAAACGCCTTTTAAGCCACCAGCAAGCATGGAAATAGAATAATTTTGACAACACTGTTTGACCTCCTTCTTGGTACTTTTTGCAATGCAAATTGCCAAAAAGTTATGAAATAACAGTCATTTAACAGAAGATGAAAAATCTCCTAGGGGAAATCTTAGGAGAAATAGTGAATTGAATAAGGGCCACTGTCTCCTAGTTACTTGTTTGTCTATACAATGGGGATGTAGACTGTAATAAAAACATCACAAATCCTAATCTTTCAATGCTTAAAAAAATTAAGAAAATAAATAAAATAAAAAACTACTGAATGAGCTCAAGTCCTGGGATCCTCTTATATGTAGTAGAATGGGCTCATTAGTAGAACAGAAGGAACTACAGGAAATTCATTCTGGAAAAAAGTCAGGTACATTGCTCCTCCTTCTTGACTTTTAGAAAGTCTATTTCTTTAAGTAATATAGTGGCCTTTGGCCTTTCACCTATACTGGTACCTCACTCAGTAGAGCACTGACAGGGGAATGGAGTCCTCGAGACTCACTCACTCCATTGCTGGTTCCAATTACTAATTCATGACTAGGCCAAATAACACTGTTTTCTGGAAAATGTGATGGGCTATCCTATTATTCCTAGGCAATAGCAGCAACCAATAAGCAGCAGGCATGCTCGAAACTCAAGAAACCATATTTGGTGGCAGGCATACTACTGAATGCTATTTTACACCCATCAATATAAATAAGACGATGGACCACAGTTGGAACATCCACAGTTAGTTGAGTCACGGGAAGAATAAGATTTCAACATTTTTGCACCCCCAGGGCTTAGTTATGGACATTTTACATCAGAGATGCTGAGGAAATTGTTAGGTAGTACGTTAGAGCAGTTATTGATGGAAACTACAGTAAATGATCTGAGCTTCTGCGGAGACCTTGTTGTACAGCATTTAAAGGATTTTAAAACTTAACACTGGCAGAGTCTGTGTCAGGCATGGTTAGAAATATTAGTGTAGTTCTGTGTTGTAAACCACTGATCATCATTGACATTTCTCTGTGGGGCCTGTAGGGCTTATATTGTAATGGCAAAATATAAGACAAGACATTAAAGGGATACTGTAGGGGGGTCAGGGGAAAATGAGTTGAACTTACCCGGGGCTTCTAACGGTCCCCCGCAGACATCCTGTGTTGGCGCAGCCACTCACCGATGCTCCGGCCCTGCCTCCAGTTCACTTCTGGAATTTCTGACTTTAAAGTCAGAAAACCACTGCGCCTACGTTGCCGTGTCCTCGATCCCGTTGATGTCATCAAGAGCGCACAGCGCAGGCCCAGTATGGTCTGTGTCTGCGCAGTACACTCCTGGTGACATCAGCGGGAGCGAGGACACGGGCGTGCAGGCGCAGTGGTTTTCTGACTTTAAAGTCAGAAATTCCAGAAGTGAACTGGAGGCGGGGCCGGAGCATCGGTGAGTGGCTGCGCCAACACAGGATGTCTGTGGGGGACCATTAGAAGCCCCGGGTAAGTTCAGCTCATTTTCCCCCGACCCCCCTACAGTATCCCTTTAAAAAGAATTGGTGTATGTCTTAACATTTTAGCCATCTTAACTACGTTTAACAGTTCATCATCATAATCAATGCTTTGTGCTGTGTGACTTACTGTACTGTTTGCCAGTACAACTTTGTGTAAGCATTGTTGACAATAAATATAAACTACACCTTTTGGTGTGCATACATTTGTAATCCCAGAGACCACTCAGTTATGAAGGGTGTCTGTTTTTTTCTTTTGTGTCTCAAAGGTTAGTGTTAGCATTATTATTAAAGAATTACATAACAACAAGTGTTTGTAGCATTAGTCACACTAACTCACAATAACTCACTCTACTCCTCCAACAACTGTACCTGCATCCTGCTCCTCTAAGTATTATCATTATTATTATTGATTTATAATGCCCCAACGTCTTCTATGGTGCTGTACAAAGTAAGAAACAAATGCTGGGTATATACTGTAATAATACAGACAATGGTATATACCAAATATAGACACTGCTACAAAATACAATCTACTTAAAATATAAAAGGAGTCTCTGATGCCTCTGCTCAGAAGAGTTGTTGCTCAATGTCTTTAGTTAGCCCTTCACAGTAGTGTTGCTTTTCTGCTTTAAGATAAAGGCAAATTCATCTTGGAAGTCAGTCACTTTATGTTATTATAAGTCAGAATGAAATAACAACAATATTCATGGACAATTTGTTTTTCAATTGTGTATAATACAATAATAATAATAATACAATAAAGGGCTTTAGCAGCAATCATGGAAGTGGCTGGCAACCTTTTGAACATTTAGATCACCTGGTCAATACCTCACTCAGATCTGTGACCTTCCAGCCTAATTTTGTCAAGTAGAATATCGGTATATTTACCAAGATTCTACAGTTTAAAATTGGCAATTATGATAGTAAAATATTGGTAAATTATACCGACTCCACCCTCCACACCTAGCCTTAAAGACTCCACCTCTCTGCCTAACCTTAACTGCCCACCCCCTCTATTCCTAAACCTAAAGACATCACTCACGCCTAACTTTATGACTCCCCCCCATGCCTAATCTTAAAACCCTCCCCGCCAATGCCTAACCTGCATTGACCCCCCCCGTCGCATTCCACCATGCAAAAAATGAAAAATGTCTGGTGCCGTGAGTGCCCAAATTTTACACTTTTACTAATATTTTCTATGGGCGCCTATGTGGTGCCCAATCTTCTGCCGTTAACGGGTGCCCAAATTTCCTGCTTCACTTCCAGCATCCATCATACAGTTATATAGTACCTAGCTAGTCAGAAGTGTTGCTACTGAGAACATATATAACTAGCTACTAGAAGATCATTCTCACAGGGAATACACAGGGGTTTAGACTTGAAAAGTGATGTCTACGGCCCAGTGCACACCAAAAAACCTGTAGCAGATCTGCAAAACACTAGAGGTTTTTGAAGCAAATTTTAGAGCGATTCTAGGCATGTTTTGTAAACATGCCTAGCATTTTTTTGGAGCGTTTTTGTGTAGCAGATTACAAATATTGTTACAGTAAAGCTGTTACTGAACAGCTTCTGTAACAAAAATGTCTGGAAATCCGCTCTGATCTAGGGTTTTTCAGAGCAGTTTTCCACTTTCCTATACTTTAACATTGAGGCAAAAACACCTCTGAAATCTAAAAAATGCTGCATCCCCCAAATTTTGTGTTTGTGGAAAAAACGAACTGCTCTGGTGTGCACCATCCCGTTCACTTCATTAGCCAAGCGGTTTTTCCCCTGCAAGCATTTTAAAAACCGCTTTAGAACCGCTCTCGTGTGCACCAGCCCTACTTCTGTGTTGGGCTGATTGTTATTGTACTTGCAGGATATTATAAATCAGTACAAGCCAGATTGTTTAGTCAGGGTTGAAATAGTGTATAGCTTAACTGAATAGCAGTGACTATTATAATCATTGCTTTTATGCGGCCTGTCAGTGGTGATTATTGCAGTACTAGATTATTATCAAGTGCAGCATGTAGAGCAATCATTGAGGAACACTGTTGTGATTATGCACATTGTAGCTTAACTAATTATGTACCAAGGTGATTGAAATCTACGCCCTGTTTTGGTGGGCTCCTGGCTGGCAGGGCGTAGATTTCAATCACCGTCTGCAGCGCGCATCCGCCGTTTCCGTCGCTCCTCGCCGATTGCGCGGCTCAAACCTAATGTCTCTCGCCGCAGTTCACTGGCTCTGCCTGTCTCTATGACGGCAGAGCCATGTGAGTCGGTCAGGAGCCAATTTTCTCCCATTGGCTTACATTGATAGACACGGTCAGGAGCCAATGAAAGCAGCTCCTGACTGGCTCACATGACTCTGCCGTCACAGAGACAGCAGAGTGGCTGTCCAGCAGGATCCCGGCGTGTGGTGGTGACGACGATTGCATCGGGTATGCACGGCGATTCGTCGGGATTCCATTGTCTTTGTACCAGTGGTCTCTGGTCCTTAAGGGCGCAGAGACCGCTGGTACTTAAGTGATTAAGGACCTGTTTCCATTAGAAGCAGTGCAATGCGGCTACATAGCCGCATTGCACCGCGGGTGTCCTGAAACCAATGCATGGCAATGGAACAGTTTACATGGCATGCATTGCATGCGGAATGGTGTGGAGCGATCTCAGAATCTACAGCATGCTGTAGATTCTCGCACAGCCGCATCCACCCGCCATCCCCTCCATACACTTCCCCATTACCTGATGTGGAAGTGACAGGGCCAGCAGCGGAAGTGATGCGATGCGATGAGATAGCCGCATTCGCATCACTTTACAATGGAAAAGGGCCCTTAACTACTTTTAACTGTCTATCTTCACTGATTTGAGGGCAAATGACATTCTGCAGCCCTAACTTCTTTTAACTGTTAATCATCATTGCTTTGTGCTGCCAGACAGTGGGGCTTAATACAAGTGGGAAATAATTATTTGATATCCTGCAAAATTTAAAAGTTTGTCCACTTGCAAAGAAAGGACAGTTTGTAATTTCTATATTACTTTCATTTTAACAGAGAGAGACAAATTATCAACCAAAAAGCCTGAAAAAAAAAGTTATACATCGATTTGCATTTCCTTGAATGAATCATTTGATCCTAAAGCAAAACATGACTTAATACTTGGTGGTGTGCCTTGTATGCATATGTGTATCAGTGCCAAGGAAACAAAGTGGCCGCTGCTGAGAGAAGAACAATGTCCAGAGTTCACAAACAGGTAAATTATATAGAATCAGCGCAGGATCCAAAAACAGAAGATGAGCCTTCAACAAAGAATAAGAGCAGGCAAATCTCCAAATATTGGGTCATCATGGATACCCAGAAAAAGGAAAGAGGCTTACCAGCTGGTGACAACCCACATTATAAGGTTGTATCAACGCTTTGGTAGAACATCAGGAAACAACAGTCCGTCCAGGATGCACCAATTCAGCAATGATTCATCTCACGAATGGATATCAGTAAACATCATAAAAAACAAACAAACAGCAACTCTAAGTGTAAACTGTTTAATATAGAGTTTTCATAATAAAAACAGCCTAAAAAATAGCAGAAAAGCAAAACTTACATACGGGGCCCATGCAATGGGAGCCCCGAGAAAGTTGCACGTGTGTATGGGTCAGCAATATAGGACAGTATAAAGGTGCCGCCTGTCTCCTTCACCTCCCGGCCTAAGCCCTTGGGTCCAATTACTTCAAAGGACGTGATCCCCACTCTCTGATTGGCCCAATAGGCTGCCTGTCTCTTGAAAAGCAAAGTATCCCTTACAGCATAAGGTGTTGCTGTTGAGGGTCCCAGAAATGACCCTTATTGATTCTGCAACAGTATACATAGCAGGGTTGGATTAAGACCATTCAGAGCCCCAGGCCGAGCAATGAATTTGTTCTGTCTACTATAATGACGGGAAACACTTTAAATACTACACCCCCCCAAGCTTTGTTATGCATATTCTTTGTGTGTCTTGGAGTAAATGATAGATGTAGGAGGATTAGAAGAGTTTCATATTGCATGAATTAAGTTGCACTTTGTAAACAAAAGGACACTTGTTCAACACAAGGTGCAACCTTACTGCACTTTAAATGGGAGGCAGACTACTGCAAGCTGGATGATGACAGCTCTAGGTGTAGTGGTCTGCTGTGATATGAAAAGGTGCATCCACTTCTGTATGCCCTGCATCTTATCAGTTTTTATACTGTTCATTATTTACCAAGTTAGTCCTTAGGGAACCTAAACTGAAACCAAAAAAAAAAAGAGTTTCACTTACCTGGGGCCACCCGCAGTCGCCCTGTGCCCATGCCCACTAAGTTTCGGTCTTGCCAACTGGCCGTCGGTGGCAACTGCATCTGCACGGCTCTGGCTGCGCAAGTCCTTGATCATGCCCCCATCGCTGGGAGCGTCCTGCACATGTGCAGTGCGAGATTTTCTCGTTATGCTCATGCGCAGGACACTTACAGGGGCGGGAGCTTGATTGAGAGTGCCAAGGCCGTGCAGGAGCAGTGGCCAATGGCCTTCCACATTCAGCAGCCACTAAGTTTCGTTCTTGATTCAGCAAGAACAAAACTTAGTGGCTGAAGGGGACTGGAGGATCGATCCATGATGGTGCGGGCACATGGCGGCTGCAGGGGGCTGGTAGAAGTCTGAGGTAAGTGAAACTTTTTTTTGTTCCAATTTAGGTTACCTTTAAAATACATAGCTTATGCTGTGTAGAGGTGTACCGAACGGTTCGCCGGCGAACGGTTCCAGACGAACATTGGGGGTTCGCGTTCGCCTGCGCCAGGCGAACTTTTCCGGAAGTTCGATTCACCCCATAATGCACTATGAGGGTCAACTTTGACCCTCTGCATCACAGTCAGCAGGCACATTGTAGCCATTCTGGCTACAGTAAGCCCTGGAGCCCCACCCCCCTTATATAAGGCAGCCTCCGGCGGCCATTACAGTCACTCGTGTGCCTGCTAGAGAGAGGAAAGGGACAGCTGCTGCAGACTTTTTCTCTTAGGGACAGATTAGTTCAGTTCTAGGCTGCTTTGCTTGTTCCTGACTGATTAATATTGCTTTTAAAGTACCCAGCAACAGCTCTTTTCAGAGCTCAACCTGTACATTTTTTTTCTGACACTTTTGTTGCATGCACAGCCTTGCTAATTGATAGTGTGTGTGCCACTGCCAGCAGCCCAGCACATTCAGTGACTGACTGCCTGTGTGTGTGACAGGGAGCTGCACATTGTACTACCCAGTACTGCATATACCCCAGTACCTGTTGTGTTTACTTAACCCACCTCATCACTGCATATACCTAGCTTTGTGTTGAGTGAATCCAGCTCACTGCATCTAACTACCCAGTACCTGTTGTGTTTACTTAACCCACCTCATCACTGCATATACCTAGCGTTGTGTTGAGTGAACCCAGCTCACTGCATCTAAGTCTAACTACCTGTTGTGTTGAGTGAGAACCCACCTCACTGCATCTTAAGTACCTTTACTGTATACTGTTCAGTGAACCCAGCTCACTGCATCTAACTACCCAGTACCTGTTGTGTTTACTTAACCCACATCATCACTGCATATACCTAGCGTTGTGTTGAGTGAACCCAGCTCACTGCATCTAACTACCTGTTGTGTTGAGTGTAAACCCACCTGGCCACCTCACTGCATCTAACTACCTGTTGTGTTGAGTGAGAACCCACCTCACTGCATATAGCTAGCATACCCCCGAGATGGACAAAATGGACAAACCAGGTAGAGGAAGAGGTAGAGGCAGACCCAGAGGAAGGCCACCAGGCACCGGCAGGTCTGTGGCTGTGCGAGGTGGTGTTGCTGTGATTTCATGCGGACCTGCTCCAAAATACAGTGCTCAGAAGAAGGCACGTGCCATCACTTCCCAAAATCGTGAGGAGGTGATTGAGTATTTAACACAGAACACCTCATCTCCCACAGCCACCAGCGCTACAACAAGCACCACATCCGCTGCATTTGACACTTTGCAGGACTTATTTGGTGGTGGTGGTGAAATCACTGATTCCCAGCCACTACTGCAACAACAACAAGAAGGCGCAGGTACACTACCTCATACGTCTGAGTTAGGTGGCGATAGTATGGACGTAACGTGTGTGGATGGGGATGATGGTGGACCACCTGAAGTTGGTGCACTTGAGGAGGTGTCTGAGGAAAGCGCAGCTGGCCAGGAGGATTATGATGACGATTATACGGATACCACATATGTTCCCGGTAGAGGAGATGACCAGGGGGACAGTTCAGAGGAGGAGTCAGAGAGGAGTAGGAGGAGACGACTCCATGATAGAAGCAGAGGGAGCTCGTCCTCAGAAACAGCTGGGGGCAGTGTCCGGTGCCATGTATCGCCAGCTATGGCCAGGGAGCACACATGCCCTTCAACGTCAGCTGCTGCTGATGCCACCGTAGCGCCATCACCCCAGGGGGGCTCAGCGGTTTGGAAATTTTTTCACGTGTGTGTCTCAGATCGGAGCAAAGCCAACTGTTGTCTCTGCCAGCAAAAATTGAGCCGTGGAAAGGCCAACTGTCACGTAGGGACAAGTGCTTTACGAAGGCACCTGGAGAGAAGGCACAAACAGCTATGGCAAGAACACCTGAGGAAAAGAAGCACCCCTCAAAAGACAAGCAGCGGAGAACAACCGTGGCAGCCGTCACAGGGGGCTTCTGCTGCTCCACGTTCCCATGGTATTGTTCGTGGCTGGGGGGAGGAAGAATGGATACACTTTTAAACAATTTAAAAATACAACCATCTAAACTTTCAAACAATTTAAAAATACAACCATCTAAACTTTCAAACAATTTAAAAATACAACCATCTAAACTTTCAAACAATTTAAAAATACAACCATCTATCATTTTCAAAAAATTTAAAAAAAAGGGCAAAAAAACTTGCCCTCCGTAAAACATTCTTGGCAAATGCTTTCGACTTGGTTTGTCTTCCGCTGGCTCAAGGGTCCATCTGACCACAGATGCCTGGTCGGCAAAGCACGGTCAGGGCAGCTACAGCATGGGTCTCAGCAGGCTCCCACTTCGGGCCGGAATCCAACCTTCATTCCCCGCGGTGACAATGGCAGACTTGCCCTCCATAACGGATTCCTGTTAAAGGATTTAAAGTTAGTTCATTTCAATTAGGGCCGTAAAAGGTCCTCCTGAGTCCTGTATTGTTATTTTTGGTCACTACCTCGGGGCGGGCGTGCATGCCTACCTGCTGCCCTCCTTGGATGTGTAGTGGTAGCCGTTTCTCAGGCTCCACACCGGATTCTATCCCTCATTCCCCGGCCATTACCCGGGGTCACAAATGACAGACTTGCCCGCCTCCATATGATTCTCGTGAAAGGAATGTGGTGTCATCTTTGCCCGCCATAACTGGTTCTCGTTAAAGGATTTAAAGTACATTCATTTCAAATACACAGCAGGGCCTCGAAAGTCCGCCTCCTGTATTGTTATTTTTGGTCACTACCTCGGGGCGGGCGTGCATGCCTACCTGCTGCCCTCCTTGGATGTGAAGTGGTAGCCGTTTCTCAGGCTCCACACCGGATTCCATCCCTCATTCCCCGGCCATTACTCGGGGTCACAAATGACAGACTTGCCCGCCTCCATATGATTCTCGTGAAAGGAATGTGGTGTCATCTTTGCCCGCCATAACTGGTTCTCGTTAAAGGATTTAAAGTACATTCATTTCAAATACACAGCAGGGCCTCGAAAGTCCTCCTCCTGTATTGTTATTTTTGGTTTCTACCTCGGGGCGGGCGGGCGTGCATTCCTGCCCGCTGCCCTCCTTGGATGTGTAGTGGTAGCCGTTGCTCAGGCTCCACACCGAATTCAAACCTCTCATTTCCCGGCCATTACCCGGGGTCACAATGGCAGACTTGCCCGCCTCCACAGGATTCTCATTGTAGCGGTACTGAACAAGTACACAGCAAGTAGAAAATGTAAATTAAAAACAAAACGTAAGCTTTTTAACAATGCCATGGAAAGTTGAGAAGGAAGTCACACATTACCTGACATCACTGAGTGAGGAAGAGCAATCACGCCATGTTGCGCAGTAGTCCAGCATGGCCGTCACTACACAAACAGCTGTTTGCGGTGCGTTACACAGTGAGTTTGGTGTGTCAGTGTGAAGCAGTACTCTAATTACACTCCCTGTTTGATGTATACACATGCAGATGTTTGAAAGCACGTTAGGCCTGCAATTTAGCATTCAATGTGATTTCTGCCCTTAAAACGCTGCTTTGCGTAATATCCAGATTTTTCACCGGGACTTTTGGCATGTATCCCACTCCGCCATGCCCCCCTCCAGGTGTTAGACCCCTTGAAACATCTTTTCCATCACTTTTGTGGCCAGCATAATTTTTTCTATTTTTCAAAGTTCGCCTCCCCATTGAAGTCTATTGCAGTTCGCGAATTTTTCCGCGAACCGAACCTTCTGCGGAAGTTCGCGAACCGAAAATCGGAGGTTCGTGACATCTCTAATGCTGTGTTATCTGTGTAACTCTTATCTATTCACATGAAAGCATATTTATTGTATGAAGCAAATAGACTGTAAAATGTAATGATAGATGATTGTTTTATACAACAAAAATTGGGATGATTATTTTTTTTAAGACGTGCATACACTATATAGCTAATAAATTCATATCTAGAAGATGAACAAATATCTCCTAGGAATAAATTTAAAGGAAATAGTGAGTTGAATAAGGACCATTATGTTAATGTTGCAAAAGGTTTTGTCTGTGTTTCAGGAGGTCATCGTTTAAGTGCTTTCCACTATCCATAGATGATAAAAGGACTTTGCGGCTCTTACAAGTTTCATTCCTACATGCTTTCTGGGATTCAAAAAACCTGGGCTATCCTCTAATCAGTGAAAAGTTAGCTACCAGAAGCCTGCTACTCATCTTCTAGTCAAATTTACTCTTTACTCTTAAATTTACTCTTTAGCTCCAGCATACAGCTCACTATTGTTTTATCTTTCCTATCCGTTCACCTGCATGTGTACTCTACTGCTGTCCCCTTCTTATATTCATTTCCTCCTCTTCTGTTCCCTACAGCCTAGTGCTTCTCATTGATCTATTCACATCATTTTTATGCTTATGTGTTTTGCTTCACTTTACTTATTTATTTTATATCTGGTCCGATGTCCCCTTTCTTCAGCATTCATGTTGTTTTTTTAGACCCTACATCGCTATTTCATGTATGTTCAGTTCCCATTCTTAAAGCGGAATATAACCCAGATTTTCTTCTTTGCTCTAATATATTATTCACAGCATATCACAAGCAGAATTTTTTTTTACTAGAACATCATTCAAAGGGTTACCACAGGCTTTAGAAGCTTCAATGCCTTCAGAGCTGGCCGCTTCCGAAAGTTAAACAATGCAATCTTGTGTTTACCTAAATGTATCAAGTGTGGAATGTGACACATTCTCTCACTGTGCAGAAGCTCCCGGACACAGAGAGAGAGTCAAACCATGTCTGCCTGAATGAATGAATGAATGAATGAATGAATGAATAAAATCAGTTATTAATAAAATTTAAAGTCAGCTCATAAAGCAAAAAAAAATACTTTTAGGACGCTATAACTTATAAATGAATAATAATACTTATGCACAAATGCAAATATGATAACCGTATGGCATATAAAAAGTAGGAAAACATGTTTTTACTGAATATTATGTCCGGATTTTGAACCGTTTTAATAAAAACAGGAGATTGCTTATATTTCTTTACCTCAACTTTTTCTTTATCTTAGTTTTATACAGTATATTTTAATTACTTTGCATTTAACACATGTATAATGAAAGCAGGTAGCACAAAGTCTAACTTTAGGTAGAAGTGGTAAACATGTATGCATTGCTGGCTAAACAGTCAATTGGTTAGGGGGACCTAAAGGGAAGGGCAAAATGTGGATAACTTTTTTTTTTTTGTACACGAGACTTCAATATTATCTATTTTTGCTGATATTTTGAACTCATAAGTATCTATGCAAAAACATGTCTCAAAACAGGCATTTTCTATAGCTAAGCTTTTTATGCCCCTTTTTTAACAAGAGGTTCCGTTAGTAATGCAATGAAAAATTAGAAGACTATGGGCCTCCCTGCTAAGAGCCACTAAATAAAACAGGTTACTTAAATAATGAATTGTAGCTGGTAGTTATAGTTGATGGGGCTGTTTACAAGCCTGGACACTCATAAACCAGTATGGTGGTGTGGCAACAGTGGGGAGGAGGAGCATACATTCGAGAGTTTAAACTACTGCTAGATATGTAAAGATAGATGTAGAAGCTATTCGTCATATATGTAATGTGCAGACCCAGCCCTGGAGCCTCAGCTTGCACAATATACAGCTCGTGGTGGCCTATAAGCATGAATTAGCCCTCAAGTTAAACCAACAATAGCTGAGAGCTGAAGAGAAAATATCTCATAGAGAATGTAAGACAAGGAATGTGTCACATAATGAGGCTGATATGGCAGTATCTCTAATGTGGATTCTGCACAAGTTCCTTTCTGTGCTGCTTTTGCCATTTATGCTATGACTAGTTGGGTTTCTTATGGGCAGACTGCCATGTTCCACAAGGAATTTATATTCAGGGATAAGCTGCTTTGCTAAACAGTTGCTTGCTACTTGCATCTGCTTCTTGAACACTGCTTTGCTATTTATGCTCCACTCTACAAAGAATGTGTAATGTAACTAATCATGCTTTTAATTCACTGCCATCCACACAGTTAACTGGTATGCATTCTTAATAGTGAAGCTGATGCAGTCCTGTTAAAAATAGTGCGTGTGGGAGATGTTAATGCTTATTGTATAAGCCATATGCAACATCTACTTTTCTGGGTCTATGTTGTTGCCAAAGCCGTATACCCTCAGATTTATACATGATGTTACAGTGACTGGAATGGTAGATGCATCATTTCATACTGGGCTAAGGAACATTAGTAAGAGGATTATATACCTATTTGTTTTGAATTGCATATTATCATTGGTCAAGTATTATATCTGTATGGGGTCTTATAAGCTACATAAAGATATTATAGGAAAGTCAAAATTCGTATCCCTTCATTTGTATCACTTAAAATGGACCTGAACTCTTGCACAGGACAGACGGAAACATAGAGAAATGCACCCTGTATGTATTTAGAGAGTTTAGCCTGTTTAATTCCCCCTCATCTTGTGTCTAATAACAAGTTGTAATTTGATCTCTCCCCTGTATCACATGACTGCCATGGCAGAGTTGGCAGATAAGCTCATTCAAAAGCACAGTGTGTTAACAATATGTCTGCTTTCATGAATCAGGAAGTAGAAACAGTGCAGATTTTTTGCAGGATTTGTATCAGCTGTAACAAAGAATTTTTTTGTTTGTTTAAAGGTTATGATGATGTTGCGTATCTTCTAGAACAAAGAATATGTTCTGAGTCCAGCCCACTTTAAGCCTCTGCCTTTTGTTGAAAGTGGTTGTCGTGGCAGAACTTGATGCAGTGCAGTTTGCTGGCAAACAACAAACATGCATTTAAGTGCATGAACAAATGCCAGACACACAAATCTCAAAGCAAATACCCTTAAGGTGCGTACACACGCACTACGGCGGATCGCGCAGCAGATCGTTCAGAAACAGCCTTATCAGTCCGCCGACAGTGTGTACACATGAGCTACTGTCGCCTGAAAGTCCGCCCAGCAGAAGGGTCTGACGGACCCATCGTTGGCGGCAGTAGTGCGTGTGTACACACCTTTACCATGGCAAACTCCATCCCATTGTTCAGATTACTTTAGTTTAAAGGTCACGCTAGGCAATATGGGACAAAAGTTTGCCACGGGCACACTTGCATAAAAATTAGGAAACCCAATTTCAGACCCAAATGCATGTTCGTGAGAGCATTCACGAGAGAAGAACTTTATTTCTAGACAGGAGACATCTTGAGCAATAAAGATCAGAAACATCATAAACGATATCCCATTTCTAATTGGGGGGCACATTTTAGATCTCTAAAGGGGTCCTACCGACCCAAGGCTAACTTGTTCTCAATTTTGGTAAAAATTCCTTTCCTTTCGCTCATCTCTACAGACCGGTACAATGGACAATAATTACGCCAGGGCTATGGAAGAATACACCATATTTTGAAATTAAAGCCGTTTTTGGCTTCTACAATATACATTTCCAATAAATGTGTTTGATGTTAAGATATCAACAAAAAACATATTGGTCAGTTGAAAAATAATTGTTTTCAAGCGAGAACAACATCTTTGGTTGTCACTGCTTAAAAACAAGCATGCAGGTTGTTAGGTTTTTTTTCTCCTAGTTTTATTTATTTAAGTATTTATATAACGTAGACATATTAAGCAGAGCTGTACAGGAGGGCTCAAAATCTAGCCCCTACCATAGTCATATGTCTATGTATGCATTGTAGTGCATGTATCATAGTCTAGGGCCAATTTTATAGGGAAGCCAATTAACTTATCTGTATGTTTTTGGGATGTGGGAGGGAACCGGAGTGCCCCAGGAAACCCACACAGACACAGGGAGAACATACAAACTCTTTGCAGATGTTGACCTGGCTGGGATTCGAACCGGGGACCCAGCGCTGCAAGGCGAGAGCACTAAACACTATGCCACTGTGCTACGCATTGACTCGTTGTCTCTCATTAGATGGTTTGGAACAAGGAGCCTCACGTCTCTCTTTGCTCACCTTCCTTTGGCAATACATGCCCATTTGTGTGACATACGCATATACGTTTGTGGAAAATTACTTTGGCAGTAAATTTATATCTTCATTTCTTTTGTTAGTAGAAACTGTGTCTGTTTTTTCTGAGGTTTAACCACTTTACCACTGAGGGGTTTTACCCCTTAAGCACCAGAGCAATTTTCACCTTTCAGCGCTCCTTCCATTCATTCATCTATAACTTTATCATTACTTATGACAATGAAATGAACTATATCTTGTTTGTTCCGCCACCAATTAAGCTTTCTTTAGGTGGGACATTATGCCAAGAATTATTTTATTCTAAATATGTTTTAATGGGAAAATAGGAAAAAATGTGGGGAAAAATTCATTATTTTTCAGTTTTCAGCCATTATAGTTTTTAAAGGATGCATGCTACTGTAATTAAAACCCATGAAATGTATTTGCCCATTTGTTCCAGTTATAAAACCGTTTAAATTATGTCCCTATCACAATGTTTGGCGCCAATATTTTATTTGGAAATAAAGGTGCATTTTTTCAGTTTTGCGTTCATCCCTAATTACAAGCTCATAGTTTAGAAAGTAACAGTGTTATACCCTCTTGACATAAATATTTAAGTTCAGTCCCTAAGGTAACTATTTATGTATTTTTTTTAATTGTCATTTTTTTTAATTACAAAAAAAAAAAAAATAAATTGGGGAGTGTGGAAGGTAATGAGCAACATTTTTAGTGTATAACTAATGTATTTGTATATGAAAAATGCTTTAGGGTGTAGTTTTACTATTTGGCCACAAAATGGCCACAGTAAAGTTTTGTTTATGCGACCTGCAAGTGTAGGAAGTACGCTTGCAGGAAGTGTTATGAGGCTGGGAAACTTTTTTTTTCACAATGATCGCTGCTTCTCATAGAAGCAGCCGATCATTGCGGGGGGCTTAGATCAACGAACAGGAACGTTTTTTCCATTCATTGATCTCCGGGTGAGCGGGCGGTGGCGTGCACGATCACGGGAGTGTGCACACAAGCGAGCGGGAGCGCGGACAGCGGCGGGAGCGGCGGGAGGTGCGGATATCTCCGTCCCTGGTGTTGACAGGGTGGAAAAAGAGACGGAGATATCCGCACCGCTGGTGGTAAAGTGGTTAAATCTCTTCTACTAACATTAGGAGCTTGCCTTTCCTTGACAAATCTATTTTCCTTCAGTATAATCATAATAAACGGAATATTTAAAAATCTCATTGTAACGATTGGTGTCAGCACGCAGAGAGAATCTGATTATTGGTGATCTGCAGTATCACCAAGAATGCAGATATATACCTGATTATTGATGATCTGCAGAATCACCGATAATACAGATATATTGCTAACCTCTGGACACCTATAGGTATGTGAGTGTTTGGTGTAACAGTAATACTTTGAGTAGTGCACCTGCTGAGCAGGTGATCATAAGCAGTAAGCATACTGCTCTGAAGAACACAGAGCCTTCCAGCAGCCTGGGACTCCCCAAGGGGTGGAGTCAGGCTGTAGGTCGGAAGGATCAGAAGGGGAGTGACACCCGAAGGTGGATGTCACTATCTGATCTGGAGACTATCTCTTAATGGGAGAGATAGCTCTCGAGGTCGGGCAAGCCAGGTCGGCAACACATGGTCAGATAAAGTACATAGACAGAAGGCTGATTCGGTATCCAAGGCTGGCAGGGTTTGGCAATAGAATATCAGATATGCGAGGTACCGAATCAGATGACAGAGGAGTAGTCAGAAAAGCAATAAGTCTTAACAGATATCAAACAATGCCTAGTCTGGGTGTGAGGTCCTGGGTCTCTACACCCCGGAACTAGTCTGAAGCATAACAGAATGATTTGCACAAGTTCCCTAGTCTTAGGTGCAAGGTCCGTGGTCTCAGCAACCTGGAACTAGTCTGGAGTATAACACAGATGACAATACAGTTCCTTAAACTTGGGTGCGAGGAACTAGTCTGGAGTATAACACAGATGACAATACAGTTCCCTAATCTTGGGTGCGAGATCCGTGGTCTCAGCACCCTGGAACTAGTCTGGAGTATAACACAGATGACAATACAGTTCCCTAATCTTGGGTGCGAGGTCCATGGTCTCAGCACCCTGGAACTAGTCTAAGCATAAACAGAACAATAATACAAGGTTTCTGGCTCAGTGTGAATTCCCAGGTCCTCCTGGTTCAAACACACTGTGGGATCTGACTAAGGTCTGTGTGCTTACACGTAGTGATCGCAACGGCAGACAACTTGAGACTGGCCAGCAGCAAGTATATATGGAGCAGTGCTCTCCAGCACCACCCCTGAATGATCGACCAATAGAATCTTGCCCTGGCGTCAGCTGATCAGTGCGATCAGCTGACCTTCTCCTGTTTAGCATAAGAGTTCTGCCTCTCAGCGCGCGCGCGTGTGTTCCTAAGCCTGTGTGCACTAACAGACCCAGCCACACCAGACCCACGCCGCTCCGCACAAACCGCCGCGCTGGACGCGTAATCAGCCGCCTTACTGCTGTCACAAGCGGCGGCCCCTCCGCGTCCTGCCCTGCCACCAGGCGCACGCGTCCGCGTGCAAACCGCCGCATTGGACGCGGAAACAGCCACCTTCTCAACAACAGACGCGGCGGCTTTTCCGCGTTCTCTCACAGTACCCCCCCCCCCGGGGAGTGGACATCTCCTGCCCGGCTTCTCAGGATGCAAGTTATGGAACTCCCTTTTTAAATCCTCTGCGTGCATGCGATATTCTGGCACCCAAGTTCTTTCCTCAATGCCATACCCCTTCCAGTGCACTAAATACTGCACGGAGTTCTGCACAAGTCGGGAGTCCAGAATCTTTTCAATTTCATACTCAGGTTGATCATCAATCAACACGGGGGAGGGAGCGGAATCCACGTGCACTGCCAGCTTGAGCAAGGACACATGGAACGATCTCACACCTTGCATGCTGGTAGGGAGATCGATGGCATAGGTGATGTTATTGATTTTCCTGGTTACTGGAAACAGGCCCACAAACCTGGGACCTAACTTGGGAGAGAGTTGCTTTAGTGCCAAATGTCGTGTGGACACCCAAACCAAGTCTCCTGGAAGAAATTCCCACTCGATGGAACGTCTCTTATCGGCCTGTTTCTTCTGACTTTGAAAAGCCCTCCTCAAATTTCTTTCTACCATTCCCCAAACTTGTTTTAAAGACTTCTGCCAATCCTCCAGGGCTGGAAACGGGGTGGCAGCCACTGGTAATGAGGTGAACTTAGGTGATCTCCCTGTCACCAACTGGAATGGGGAAAAACCTGAGGAGGCACTTTTCAAATTGTTGTGTGCAAATTCTGCAAAAGGCAAGAATTTGACCCAGTCGGTTTGAGCCTCCGTCACATAACACCTTAAAAACTGTTCCAGAGACTGATTGGTTCTTTCGGTCTGGCCATTGGTCTGTGGGTGGTAGCCTGATGAGAAAGATAGCTCCATATCTAACTGATGGCAGAATGCCCTCCAAAATTTAGAGACAAATTGGACTCCTCGATCTGAGACTATATTTTCCGGAATCCCATGCAGTCGGAAAATATGTTGGATAAAAAGATCGGCCAGCTCCTGGGCCGAGGGGAGTCCTTTCAGAGGAACAAAATGGGCCATCTTGCTGAATCGATCGACTACCACCCAAATGACCATCATGCCCTCAGACCTGGGGAGTTCACCCACAAAATCCATGGACAGATGGGTCCATGGCTCATTCGGAACTGGCAATGGTTGCAAAGTCCCAACAGGTGCCTGACGGGAGGGTTTGCTCCTAGCACATACTGCACATTCTCTTACATACTCTTTGCAGTCAATAGCCAACGACTGCCACCAGGCACATCTCGCAATGAGATCCTGAGTTCTGGTGGCCCCAGGATGCCCCGCATTCTTGTGAGAATGGAACAACTGCAGTATCTGTAGACGAAAAGGCATGGGGACAAACATGACCCCTTCAGGCTTTCCCTCTGGCACATCCTGTTGGAACGGAGCCAATGTTTCTGTCCAGTCCCCCCAGGTCTCAGTGGCGGCCAGAACCACTTTCTGAGGGAGAATGGTTTCTGGTTCTGAGGGCTGTACTTTTTTGGGCTCAAAACATCTGGACAAGGCATCAGTCTTGATGTTCTTACTACTAGGGGTATACGTGATTACAAATCTGAATCTCGAGAAAAATAAAAAAATAATGACCACCGAGCCTGTCGGGGGCTAAGTCTCTTAGCGCCTTCAATGTACTCCAAATTCTTGTGGTCAGTATAGACAGTAATGATATGTTCTGCGCCTTCTAGCCAATGTCACCATTCCTCAAAGGCCAACTTAATGGCTAGAAGTTCCCTATTGCCTATATCGTAGTTTTTCTCTGCGGGTGAAAATCTACGAGAGAAATAGGCACAAGGGTGTAACCTTCCCTGCAGCCCAGAACGCTGAGACAGCACAGCCCCCACCCCTACCTCCGAGGCATCTACCTCTACAATAAAGGGGAAAGTGGTGTCGACATGTCTCAAAATGGGTGCAGTACAGAACAACTTCTTTAGGGTGGAGAAAGCAGCATGGGCCTCAGGGGACCAGTGATGAGTATCTGCCCCTTTCTTTGTGAGACTGGTGAGAGGTGAGATCACCATAGAGTACCCCTTTATAAACCTCCTATAGTAATTGGCGAACCCCAGGAACCTCTGGAGTGCCTTCAGACCCACAGGTTGAGGCCACTTCAGCACAGCTGAGACTTTCCCAGGGTCCATAGAGAGACCGGAGGTTGAAATAATGTACCCCAGAAAGGCAACAGATGTTACTTCAAAAATGCACTTCTCCAGCTTAGCGTAGAGCATATTCTGTCTCAATTTCCGTAACACAAACTCAACGTGTTTTCTGTGCTCAGAGAGGCTGGACGAGAAGATTAGTATGTAGTCTAAGTATACTAAGACGAATCTGCCCAATACTTCTCTGAAGACTTCATTAATTAGTTCTTGAAAGACGGCCGGAGCGTTACACAACCCCAAGGGCATCACCAGGTACTCGTAGTGCCCGTCGGGTGTGTTAAAGGCCATCTTCCACTCATCACCGTCCCTGATTCACACAAGATTGTATGAACCCCTAAATCCAGTTTCGTGAAAATCTTAGCATTGGTGACCTGAGTAAACAAATCGTCTATTAAAGGCAAGTGATAGCGATTTTTTACTGTGATTTTATTTAGGCCCCGATAATCAATGCATGGACGGAGGCCTCCATCCTTCTTTTTTACAAAAAAGAACCCTGCCCCTGCCGGGGACCGAGAAGGGCGAATAAAACCTTTAGCTAAGTTCTCTCGTATGTATTCCTGCATGGCCAATTTCTCTGGCCCAGACAAATTATAGAGGTGACCTCTAGGGGGCATACAACCAGACCTGAGATCAATGGGGCAATCAAAAGGACGGTGTGGAGGAAGTTTATCTGCTGCCTTTGGACAAAACACGTCCGCAAAATCTGAATACTGATCTGGCAAACCCTCCATATGAATCTTGGTTTTACCAAAGGTTACTTTCGCTAGACAATGATGATAGCAATGGGTAGACCAGCTCATTAGCTGACCAGTAGCCCAGTTGATCTGAGGCGAGTGAATCTGTAACCATGGCATGCCAAGAATGATTGTGGAGGTCGCCATTCGTAACACAAAAAATGATAAACTTTCTCTATGTAACACCCCTATTGTGACCCCCAAGTCTGGGGTCTGAGAGAGAGGGTGATTACTTTGCAGGGGGGAATCATCCACTGCAGTGACCTGAATCTGTTGTTTTAATGGAGAGATCGGGATCCCCAATTATTTAGCAAATTCATAATCCATAAAGTTAGCTGCTGAGCCAGAATCTACAAAGGCCTCAGTAGTCTCTGTCTTATCCTGCCAGGATATAGTGCAAGGGAGAAGAAAACGTTTATCATCTAGAGGTAAAGACTGCACGCCTAGGGTATTACCTCCGACTACACCTAGGCGGCAGCGTTTCCCGACTTTTTGGGACAATTCTGCACTTCATGACCCCCCTCTGCACAGTATAGACAAAGCTGCTCCTTTTCTCTGCGTCTCCGTTTCACCGGGGACAATCTCGACTGACCAATCTGCATTGGTTCTGGTGGCGGTGACGCCGGTGGTGACGAAACTGGAGGAGGAGCTGTATAAGACATGTATCGCACATTGTTCCTACCCTGGGTCTGTCTTTGGTATCTTAAACGCCGATCAATTCTGATGGCCAATGATATGGCCTCATCAATAGATTTGGGTTCAGGATGACCCAACATCAGATCAGAAACTGCGTCTGACAACCCTGATAGGAAACAGTCTAAAAGAGCGAATTAGTCCCACCTTGCTGACACTGCCCACTTTCTAAACTCCGCAGCATAGTTTTCTACCGGACCTTTGCCCTGCCGTAACAACTTGAGCTTCTGCTCAGCGGTAGAGGCAATGTCCGGGTCGTCGTAAATTATAGCCATAGCATTAAAAAATTCCTCTACCGAGGTCAAGGCCTTATCCCCTGTGGGAAGACTGTATGCCCAAGTCTGGGAATCCCTTGACAATAAAGTCTTAATAAAGGTTATTCTCTGTGCTACGGTTCCTGATGAATTAGGCCTCAATTCAAAGTATGATAACACCCTATTTCTAAAATTCCGGAAGTCAGATCTGTGACCAGAAAATTTCTCAGGTACAGACATGCGTACGTCTGTGCTAGGAGGAGATCGCACGGTATCCACAGCCGTCTGTAGGGCTCGTGCAGACCCAGACAAGGTATTGATCTGAGTCTGATGATTGCCCAGCACTGAGGTGAAAGTTTCCACCGAGGTGGTGAGTGCATCAAGACGGCTGCGGAGTGCGTCCATTTGGGTTTAGTCTGCCGTTCTGTAACGACTGGTGTCAGCACGCAGAGAGAATCTGATTATTGGTGATCTGCAGTATCACCAAGAATGCAGATATATACCTGATTATTGATGATCTGCAGAATCACCAATAATACAGATATATTGCGAACCTCTCGACACCTATAGGTATGTGAGTGTTTGGTGTAACCAGGGCCGGTCCTGGACTTTCTGCTGCCTGAGGCAAAGATTGTAAAGGCGCCCCCCCCCCCCAATATTTCTACATAACATTACATCCCCCACACAACCGACCGTGTCCGTGAAGGAAAGCCTGAGTGACGCAGCAAAGTGAGTGACTGACTCACCAGGGATTGGGTCTCCCTCCGGGTCTGGCGGCGGCGAAGTGCGGGCATCTGCATCCAGCATGCATCCTGCACTGGCAGGGGACAGACGGCTGCGGTCTGCGGCGGGCATGCTCCATCTCGGATCTGAGGGATCTCGCGCTGGGCCAGTGAGCGGCGGCCGGCGGCAGCCAGCCAGCCTCATCATCATCATCGTCACGGTCACGTCGGCGGCGCTCGCTGCTCAGTGACTGACCGTGACAATCAGCCGCAGCCAGGGCAGCAGAGCGGGCGGCAGCCGCCGCCATCAAATCAGCAGGCTTAGGCACTAGGCAGCGTCACCAGCGTGCAGCCTTGGAGGAGACAGGAGAGGCTGCAGAGCTCGGAGTCGGACTCGGAGGCCGGCGGCAACAGTGCAGTTTCTAGGCTAAAATGCACCCAGGGCGAGGGTGTAAAAATTGCGCCCCCCCCCCCCCCCCCGGTATAGGTAGCCAGCTATAGGTCCCCCCCGAGTATAGGTGGCCAGGCATGGGTGAGCCAGTAAAGTTGCCCCCAGTATAGGTTAGCCAGGTAGTTGCCTCTAGTATAGGTAGCCAGTATAGTTGCCCCCAGTATGTTAGATAGGCAGGCGCCCCCCCCCCCCGGTATAAGTTAGATAAGTAGGTGCCCCCAGTACAGGTTAGCTAGGTAGGTGCCTCCAATATAGGTAGCCAGTATAGTTGCCCCCAGCATAGGTTAGATAGGTAGGTACCCCCAGTATAGGTTAGTTAGGTAGGTGCCTCCAGTATAGGTAGCCAGTATAGTTGCCACCTGTATAGGCTAGCTAGGTAGGTAGGTGCCCCCAATACAGGTTAGATAAGTGCCCCCAGTATAGGTTAGATAGGTAGCTTCTCCCCAGTATAGGTTAGATTAGGTCGCTGCCCTTCAGTATATGTTAGATTAGGTAGGTGTCCCCAGTACAGGTTAGATTAGGTAGGTGCCCCCAGTATAGATTAGATAGGTAGCTGCCCCCAGCATAGGTTAGACAGGTAGCTGCCCTCCAGCATAGGTTAGATAGGTAGCTGCCCCCCAGTATAGGTTAGATAGGTAGCTGCCCCCCAGTATAGGTTAGATAGGTAGCTGCCCCCCAGTACAGGTTAGATTAGGTAGGTGCCCCCCAGTATAGGATAGATAGGTAGCTGCCCCCAGTACAGGTTAGATTAGGTAGGTGCCCCCCAGTATAGGATAGATAGGTAGCTGCCCCCAGTATAGGTTAGATAGGTAGCTGCCCCCCAGTATAGGTTAGATAGGTAGCTGCCCCCCAGTACAGGTTAGATTAGGTAGGTGCCCCCCAGTATAGGATAGATAGGTAGCTGCCCCCAGTACAGGTTAGATTAGGTAGGTGCCCCCCAGTATAGGATAGATAGGTAGCTGCCCCCAGTATAGGTTAGATAGGTAGCTGCCCCCCAGTATAGGTTAGATAGGTAGTTGCCCCCCAGTATAGATTAGATAGGTAGCTGCCCCCCAGTATAGGTTAGATAGGTAGCTGCCCCCCAGTATAGGTTAGATAGGTAGCTGCCCCCCAGTATAGGTTAGATAGGTAGCTGCCCCCCAGTATAGGATAGATAGGTAGCTGGCCCCCAGTATAGGTTAGATTAGGTAGGTGCCCCCCAGTATAGGATAGATAGGTAGCTGCCCCCAGTACAGGTTAGATTAGGTAAATGCCCCCCAGTATAGGATAGATAGGTAGCTGCCCCCAAAACGGGTTAGATTAGGTAGGTGCCCCCAGTATAGGATAGATAGGTAGCTTGCCCAGTATAGGTTAAGTAGGTAGGTGCCCCCTCATAATGGCGGAGGGGGGAGCCGGAGCCGCGGGGAGGGCAGCCCGACCTCTCCCTCCCTCTCCCCGGGCCGCTCTCCATGCTCCCCCCTCGGACTGCAGGCAGCAGAGTTAGCGCGCAGGGAAGCGCTGCTGTACACAGCTGTTACTCACCTCCCTGGATCCGATCGCCGCTCCCGCCCTGCTAGTCTCCTCTCTGCAATGTAGCCGCTGCTGATACACACGCTGCTTCCTGTTTACACAGCATGGAGGGCGGCCCGGGGAGAGGGAGGGAGAGGTCGGGCTGCCCTCACCGCGGCTCTGGCTCCCCCCGCTATCACAGCCACGTCATCTAGTGCCGCCCCTCCACTTCCTGCCACCTGAGGAACCCGCCTCACCCCGCCTCATGGGCGGGCCGGCCCTGGGTGTAACAGTAATACTTTGAGTAGTGCACCTGCTGAGCAGGTGATCATAAGCAGTAAGGGAATACTGCTCTGAAGAACACAGAGCCTTCCAGCAGCCTGGGACTCCCCAAGGGGTGGAGTCAGGCTGTAGGTCGGAAGGATCAGAAGGGGAGTGACACCCGAAGGTGGATGTCACTATCTGATCTAGAGACTTTCTCTTAATGGGAGAGATAGCTCTCGAGGTCGGGCAAGCCAGGTCGGCAACATACGGTCAGATAAAGTACATAGACAGAAGGCTGATTCGGTATCCAAGGCTAGCAGGGTTTGGCAACAGAATATCAGATATGCGAGGTACCGAATCAGATGACAGAGGAGTAGTCAGAAAAGCAATACGTCATAACAGATATCAAACAATGCCTAGTCTGGGTGTGAGGTCCTGGGTCTCTACACCCCGGAACTAGTCTGAAGCATAACAGAATGATTTGCACAAGTTCCCTAGTCTTAGGTGCGAGGTCCAAGGTCTCAGCACCCTGGAACTAGTCTGGAGTATAACACAGATGACAATACAGTTCCTTAAACCTGGGTGCGAGGTCCGTGGTCTCAGCACCCTGGAACTAGTCTGGAGTATAACACAGATGACAATACAGTTCCCTAATCTTGGGTGCAAGGTCCGTGGTCTCAGCACCCTGGAACTAGTCTGGAGTATAACACAGATGACAATACAGTTCCCTAATCTTGGGTGCGAGGTCCGTGGTCTCAGCACCCTGGAACTAGTCTAAGCATAAACAGAACAATAATACAAGGTTTCTGGCTCAGTGTGAATTCCCAGGTCCTCCTGGTTCAAACACACTGTGGGATCTGACTAAGGTCTGTGTGCTTACACGTAGTGATCGCAACGGCAGCACAACTTGAGACTGGCCAGCAGCAAGTATATATGGAGCAGTGCTCTCCAGCACCACCCCTGAATGATCAACCAATAGAATCTTGCCCTGGCGTCAGCTGATCAGCGCGATCAGCTGACCTTCTCCTGTTTAGCATAAGAGTTCTGCCTCTCAGCGCATGCGCGCGTGTTCCTAAGCCTGTGTGCACTAACAGACCCAGCCACACCAAGCCCACGCCACTCCGCACAAACCGCCGCGCTGGACGCGGAATCAGCCGCCTTACTGCTGTCACAAGCGGCGGCCCCTCCGCGTCCTGCCCTGCCACCAGACGCATGCGTCCGTGTGCAAACCACCGCATTGGACGCGGAAACAGCCGCCTTCTCAACAACAGACGCTGCGGTTTTTCCGCGTTCTCTCACACTCATATAAAACATTTTGGCATGCTTTTAACTGTTTAACAACTATATAGAATGGAGTTTGGAAGAATTACTTCTGAAGCTCACCAACAATGATTATTGTGTAATGATTATTGTAGACTAAAGGTATTCTGTCGGAGAAAGGTCCTTAAGTGACGTTGAGTTACATATGGAACATCGATAATGTAGAAGTGTATGTTTGAACTGTATTCAAATAAAAACCCATTCGGAACAGGGGATTTATTCAATTTAAAGGTGTTAATAACCTTGCTCTGTTCTTCCTCAGAAAAGGGGCATTAAGAGACTCCAGCTGCTCAGTCGTTAGTTTAGGAAGACTGACAGATTGCAAAAAGGAATATATTAGTTCTCTTGAGAACTGTGGGTTGTTCAGGTCACCTTTTATGTTTTCTAGTGACCTAGCAAGAAGTCACTAAACATGTCTGCTCTCTATTGAGGGTTTCACAGTTTATTATTTGCTTTTGGACAAAATAAAAATGCAACACTCAATGTACTTTGTGGAGTCTTATTTTCTTTTCTTTATTGCTAGTGATGTATCTGCTTATTACTTTGGGAATGTGTATTATTTTCATTTTCAATGATTCATTTACAGTTAATGTTTAAATAGTAGGCACACCCTCATTTCCCTTTTATATCTAAATGATATCAAGTTAATTTTTCTATTCGTTCATTTTACAAGTTACTTTTTATGCAATATATTAAATATGAAAGCCTGACTAATCTTCTCCAATTTCTAGTGGAATTTATTTAATGAAGGCCTTATGAATGCTCATTAACCCATTCAGGTTCCGTGGTTTTCACGAGAGTAATGTTCACCTCCCATTCATTAGCCTATAACTTTATCACTACTTATCACAATGAACTGATCTATATCTTGTTTTTTCCGCCACCAATTAGGCTTTCTTTGGGGGGTACATTTTGCTAAGAGCCACTTTACTGTAAACGCATTTTAACAGGAAGAATAAGAAAAAAATGGAAAAATTCATTATTTCTCAGTTTTCAGCCATTATAGTTTTAAAATAATACATGCCTCCATAATTAAAACTCACGTATTGTATATGCCCATATGTCCCGGTTATTACACCGTTAAAAGTATGTCCCTATCACAATGTATGGCGACAATATTTTATTTGGAAATAAAGGTGCATTTTTTTCCATTTTGCATCCATCACTATTAACAAGTTTAAAATAAAAAAAATATAGAAATATTTCATCTTTACATTGATATTTAAAAAGTTTAGACCCTTAGGTAAATATTTACATGTTGTTTTTTTTTTATTGTAATGGTTTTTTTTATTTATAGTAAACATTTTATTTGGGTAGTTTTGGGAGGGTGGGGGGTAAACAATAGATTTATAATGTAAATGTGTGTTGATTTTAATTCATTTTTATTTTCAGGTGTAGTATTACTTTTTGGCCACAAGATGGCGGCCATGAGTTTGTTTACATGACGTCACTCTAAGCGTAACACACGCTTAGAGTGGCGCATCAGGAAGTGAATGGCCAGAAAAGGCGCAGCTTCCGAGAGAAGCTGTCGCTTTTTCAGCGGGGGAGAGGAATCAGTGATCGGACTTCATAGTCCGATACATTGATTCCCTGACTACCGAATCCGCGGCCGGGAGTGCGTGTGCACGCGCGCGATCGGCCGCGGGGGCGCGCGGTAGCGCACATGGTTTCTGGACGTAGTTTCTACGTCCAGAAACCAAAATAGGTTAAGAGAAATCCATAAATGTCATTAATTTAAAGTGGACCTAAACTCTTGCACAGCACAGAAGGAAAACGTAGAGAAATGCATCTTGTATGTAATCAGAGAGTTTAGCCTGTCTAATTCCCCCTCATTTGTGACTAATCACCATTGCGATTTGATCTCTCAGCTGTGTCAGCTCAAGAATCTCCTCTGCCATGGCAGAGCAGTTTATTTGTAAACACAGGATGTTAACCCTATGTCTGCTTCCATGAAAGCAGGTAGTAGACACACTGCAGGTTCATAACCGGCTTTGTATCAGCAGTAACAAAGAAATGTTTTTCTTTAAAGTTATTATGCTGTTATGTATCTTTTAGAGCAGAGAGAAAGGTCTGAGTTCAGGTTCACTTTAAACACAAATTATTTCTAAATTACCTCTTGAGCGATTTGTTCTTGATATGGTAACATGAAATAATAATACAACAAAAAAGTGAAGTTGAAAGATATACTTAATTATGATAGAAATATTGGCACATGGTGAAAGCATATAGTGAGCCCCCAGAAAGATAATTATTTTACAGGAGAAAACAGTTATCAGTTAAGAACATGTGAACAAGTTGCATAGGAGTTATGCACTGGATAAAATATCTCTTCTCCCTACAGTAACAATACTGACACATGTCATAATTCCAAATTTCACATTGCAACGATTGGTGTCAGCACGCAGAGAGAATCTGATTATTGGTGATCTGCAGTATCACCAAGAATGCAGATATATACCCGATTATTGATGATCTGCAGAATCACCGATAATCAGATATACTGCTAACCTCTGGACACCTAAGGTAAGTGAGTGTTTGGTGTAACAGTAATACTTTAAGATATGCACCTGCAGAGCAGGTGATCAGAAGCAGCCTGGAATACTGCTTTTGAGGACACAGGAACCTGCCGACAGCCTGAGATACTCCAAGGGGTGGAGTCAGACTGAAGGTAGGAGGAACCTGAGCGGGAGTGACACCTGAAGGATGGATGTCACTAGCAGGTCTGGAGGCTATCTCCTTAGGGAGAGAGATAACTCCCCAGGTGGTAACAGATATCAAACAATGCCTAGTCTTGGTGTGAGGTCCGTGGTCTCCACACCCTGGAACTAGTCTGAACAATAACACAATAATAACAAAGAGTCCCTAGTCTGGGTGTGAGGTCCATAGTCACGACACCCTGGAACTAGTCTGGAGCATAACACAAATGATAACACAGTTCCCTAATCTTGGGTGTGAGGTCCGTAGTCACGACACCCTGGAACTAGTCTGGAGCATAACACAAATGATAACACAGTTCCCTAATCTTGGGTGTGAGGTCCTTGGTCTCTACACCCTGGAACTACCCTGCAGTATAACACAAAAGATAACACAGTTCCCTAAGCTTGGGTGTGAGGTCCTTGGTCTCTACACCCTGGAACTAGTCTGGAGTATAACACAAATGAAACACAGTTCCCTAATCTTGGGTGTGAGGTCCTTGGTCTCTACACCCTGGAAACTAGTCTGGAGTATAACACAAATGATAACACAGTTCCCTAATCTTGGGTGTGAGGTCCTTAGTCTCTACACCCTAGAACTAGTCTGAATAATAACACAATAATAACAAAGTAATCTGGCTCAGTGTGAATTCCCAAGTCCTCCTGGTTCAAACACACTGTAGGATCTTACTATGGTATGAATGCTTGCAATGGCAGACAACCAGCAACTGGCAAGCAAGCAGTATATATAGCTGCTGTAGTCTGCCGCCCCACCTAAGCCACTCAGCCAATCATGATTCCAGCAGGAATCAGCTGATCCTCCTGATCAGCTGACACTTCCCCTACTGGTATAAAGGTCCTGACATCTGGGCCGCGCGCGCGTAGCTCTCCATCCGCCCATGTGAACTAACAGACCCAGCCACACCAACCGCATGCCGCCGCGTACAAACCGCCGCGTTGGACGCGGAAACAGCCGCCTTGCTGTCAGTACCTGCGGCGCCTTGTTGTCAGTACCCGCGGCGGCTTTTCCGCGTTCTCTCGTGGTGCAAGGCGCTTGTCTCCGCATGCCAGCCGCTGTGCTGGACGCAGACTCAGCCGTCCTGCCGTTGGTACACGTGGCGGCTTTTCCGCGTTTCCTCACACACATCGGTAAAAAAAAATGGAATGTCTTTCTTCTGTGAAATAAGTGCACAGGTCCTCAATTATGGATATTTGTACCCAAGGTGTACTTCTAATGCATTTTGTAGTTTGACAAATAATCTAAAGCTCTATGCAATAGTCTATAATTGTTTTGAGTGAACACTGATCAGGAAAGGCCATTGTTTGGGGAAATGCAGCCAGAACTGCAGGAATTTGAAACTGAAACTGAAAAAAAGTTTAGACTCCAAACCACTGTACTGCAGTCAGTGGTACAAGGCTTGTAGCTGTGGTAGACAGAGAGATAGTAGATTAGAGATCTATAGAATTAATCTAAAATCAAGTGAGGCATAGTAGGAAGGTGGTAAATTATCAATATTTGCTAAATCCTGATTGTTTACCACAACTTTCAGTTGTATACTGATCATTACTGAAAAGGATGTACATGCTTTAGACCGCTTGGTGATAGCCAGGGGCCCGGTAGGAATAGAAGATGAAGCGGATTCAGCAGCCACAGGCAAGGCCCTGTCAGATTGCTGAATTCCATGATGGAGAAACGCCATGTCAGTCTTAACATGCCCTCAGAAAGTAGGTTGTCAGCGAGGACTGAGATCCCAACTTACGAAGGTTTCTCCTCCTGGACACGCAACATAGTAAGGGGTCCCAGGAAAAGTAAGTAGTATCGCTGTAAGATAAATATAGCCCCCTGAAAAAGTGTTTGAAGCTGGTCAAGAGATGGAGCTTCTGTTACATGCATCCACGCTATATATATATATATATATATATATTGTTGCCTTTATCAGTCTCTTGTCATAGATTCCACAGTGTTGTTGTTGTTTTTTTTATCAGTTTTAATTGTCCCGTTGTTGAGGCTACATTGATATTATTTCCAATATGAATGTTTTTTTTATTATGATTTGCATTACACATCTTATAAGGATTTGATGTGGTTTAAACATTTTGAGACTAATATGCAAAATTAATATTTCTTTTTGCTTTCAGCTATAAAGAAAGGATGTCTGTTTCCATCAATTTGATATAATCTGGCCTAGGCCCACCATTTGTGTCAATTTGTCAATTTGGTAGATTGAAGTTCTTAGTTTTGTTTTTAGCAGTTCAAGTTAAAAATGCAATTTAATACTTAACACATATTTTTAAGGTTAGCCAAATTAAGTTGTCTGAGCTTATCAAGTTAATAAACTGCATTAAATTATATATTTATATGAATTAGGTAATATTAAGACCATACTGTAAGAAGTGGAACCTCAGAAAGGACTAATGCTGAGAAGGATGTCAAGAAGGAAATCATTCTGGCAATCATTCTGGCTCAGCAGGGGGGATGGGCAATGAGGCACAAATTATTCCGAATTGAAGCAGGATCATGGAAGTTTTGCATGCAAATGTATGCAGCTTGAAAATTAACCAATCAAATCCCACCAAGGTTAAATTCAGTTGGCCCATTTCGAGGTCTTACATTCGCATAAAACATGTGTATAATCCAGCATCAGATAACAATGATTTGCATCTTATTGGCCATCTCTACTCACAGTCTATTCTGTTCTATGGAGAGGGAGAAGGACGTGTTAAAGGTACCCTGTGGGGTCACTACAATAGGCATTAGTCAAAAGATAAATACAGATGCTCAATATTTGTCACCTTTTACAATTGTTAAGACATCCTTGGAGAAACAGACAAACTGCTTGGTTACAGATGAACAGCCTGTTCTGCTTTATGGAGAGGGTGGGGTGGAAAAATGAGCAAGAGGCATTAGGGGAAAAAAGTAATTAACACATACACTAACAATCCTCCTTTATCACTTGTTGATTAGTAAACTATCATTACTAACCCCTAAACATCACCATCAGACAGCTGTAATGATCCTAGATTCTTGCATAAGACTATCAGAAGCAACTGTTTTTTAGTCACTAAAAACCTGGAAAAAAAGTTTTCACTGTGTTCTGACGCAGACAAGGATTGCAAACCTTTGTCACCTAGTGACAGACACTTTTGAATGGATACAGTCCAGGATTGCTGTATCATTTAGGTTTTCCACTGTTCCCCCAATGTTAATAAACTAGACCCATATTTCTCTCTCTCTCTCTCTCTCTCTCTCTCTCCCTCTCTCTCTCTCTCTCTCTCTCATTAAATATTTAATTTTAACAACTAAAAAACAAAACAAAACTACTTGATAGAATACTGGGTTAAGAAAAAAAAATTAACAGCTGAATTAAACTTTCTTCTTCTCTGTACTTCATATAATGATAGCTATAATATTTGTTCCTTGGATAGGTTACATTTTCATAATCTACTATTACTTTTCCTAATGTGTATAACATTTTAATAGAAGCTTGAAGGGGAAAAATGACAAATGTACAAATGCTTATTATTATTATTATTATTATTATTATTATTTTATTTCATATGCCTGAAAACATAAGAGCAAAAAATAGAAGTTGTGGCACGGGCAAATGTTTGGATACCATGGGCTTGAATCAATAAGACAAATAGCATACCTTATTAAAGTTAGCACACCTTATCAAAGTTAACACGCCTTATTATTATTATTATTTATTGTATTTATAAAGCGCCAACATATTACGCAGCGCTGCACAATAGATAAAAGGGTTAACATACAAGGTAGGACATACAGGAAACTCACAACAAAACAAGATCATGCAAATGATTTGATAATACAATGTCATAGGTTCAAAATAGAGATTGTTCTAGGCTACAAAAGGGGTGATTGTCAGTAAGATTGCATAATCAAGCTGGAAACACTAAGGGAGAGGGCCCTGCCAGAGGCTTACAATCTAAAGGGTGGGGGTGGAGACAATAGGAGGGTGTCTAACAGAACATATTATGGTGCTGGTGTAGGGGGGTATGCGGGCATGAAAGGGTGAGTCTTGAGAGCTTGTGTGAAGGTATTAAAGGTGGGAGCAAGTCTGGTGGCTGGAGGGAGCGAGTTCCAGAGAGCAGCTTATTGCGGGTGGACCTCGCATTCCAGAGGCCACAGGAAACAGGGAGTGAATGCCTAGGGGTAGGATGGATAGGAATAAGGTTATGCCGAGGGGGTGTGTGGGTAGAGTGTGGGGGGGGGAAGGGAGGTGCATGGGGGTTGAGGGCCAAGAGGGAGTCTAGGACAGAAGGGGAGAGGGTGCGGGGAAACAGAAGGGGGGCAAGGTGTAGAAGGATGTGGAGGTAGAGCATGTGGTGATGGAGCTATTAGAGTAGCATAGCGAGTGCTACGAACCCGCAGGGTTCAGGGCAGGATGAGTGGAGCTCTTGTCATTGCCAATTAGCAGGCATAAGTTTGCTATGCTACTCTGATAAGACATGTTCACTTTGATAAGGCGTGCTAACTTTGATAAGGCATGCTATTTGTCTTAGTGAATCAAGCCCCATATTTGCTGCCACCTCATTTGACAGGCGGTAAATAGAGATGCCGCGAACGGTTCCCCTGCGAACGGTTACAGGCGAACTTTGGGGGTTCGCGTTCGCCTGCATCAGGCGAACTTTTGCGGAAGTTCGATTCGCCCCATTATCATTATGCTCTATTGAGCAAAACTTTGAGCCTCCATATCACTGTCAGCGGACACGTTATTGCCAAACACACTGGTCTCACTGCTGTAAGCCCGCCCACCCTCCCTCCCTCCTCCAAGCAAGGTCCTTATACCATTTGACTCAGTTGTCTGCCTACACTAATTAGTTATGGGACAGCTGCTACACACTCTGCTAGGGAGATTTTAATTAGCCTCTTGTGGGTCTCCTCCCTCCTCCCCTTCTAACCCTTTACCTATTCCCTCCTCCCTCCTACCGGAGGGAGGAGGGTCTCATCTGCCAGGGAATTATACTATTTCAAAAACCAGTTTACATCATACCATGGCTGGGAATCGAACCCAGCTCTCACTGTGTTGGGGGCAAGTCACCCTAACCACTGTACCACTACAGTAGTAACTGAAGCTGGCCTAAAATTTACCATTTATGCTCAATGCAATAGAAACAATAGGTTGCTTAAAGGGAACCTTAACTGAGAGTGATATGGATGTTTCCTGTAAACAATACCAGTTGCCTGGCAGTCCAGCTGATCTTTGTGACTGCAATAGTGGCTGAATCACACCCTGAAACAAGCATGCAGCTAATCCAGTCTGACTTCAGTCAGAGCACCTGATCTGCATGCTTGTTCAGGGGCTGTGGCTTAAAGTATTAGAGACACAGGATCAGCAGGCAATTCAGGCAACTGGTATTATTTTAAAAGGAAAAATCCATATCCTTCTCTGTTTAGGTTCCCTTTAAGGATTTGTAGCATAAAAGCAAACTCACATTGGCTGGGATTTGAACCTGGGTCTCACTGTGTGGTGGGCAAGCACACTAACCACTGTACCACAACAGTAGTAACTGAAACTGGCCTAAAATTTACCATTTATGCTCAATACAAGAGAAAAAGTAGACAAGACAAATAACATTTATATCACACTTTTCTCCTGACGGACTCAAAGCACCAGAGCTGCAGCCACTAGGGCATGCTCTATAGGCAGTAGCAGTGTTAGGAAGTCTTGCCTAAGGTCTCCTACTGAATAGGTGCTGGCTTACTGAACAGACAGGGCTGAGATTTGAACTCTGGTCTCCTGTGTCAGAGGCAGAGCCCTTAACCATTACACCATGCAGTCACTGCTTACGGATATGTAGCCAGACATGGCCTTGTCTTTTGTGTTCAACAGTTGTCCAAAGAGAACCCCAGAATTTTTACTGCGGCGATTCGCACCGCACAAGTGGAAATGGGCCCTGATGAGCTTTCTGAATTTCATTTTCCAAATGGAAAGAAGTGGTATTATAGCCCCTGCTGAAGCTATATGTGGTTCTGGTTTTTGCAGCTGAAATGATCATTGGTTGATGGTGTTAGGTGAAAAACTCGTGTGTACAGGTGCACCCTGATGTCACTGACCTTTTCCAACAACAGATTGAAACTGGAACAATCAAATACCATTGCAGTTGATTCTTATTGGGTTCTTGTTTAATCTGCAGAGTGCAGACTAATTGCAAACATATGTGCATCAACTCACTGACCATCCATATTGCCTACCTCCTCCTTGCTGTCACTAGAATCTACCTATCACTAAAATCTGATTATTAATACCTACCTGTGATTAGAAACAATCTATCACAATGTTTGTGTTATGAGTATAATTTCCTTGTGATTTGTATTATCTGCTTGTTGTTTGTAATGTTGGCCTATATTTGGTAACATTCTGCATGTCATTGGTGATATCTGCATATTGCTTGAATTCTCTACTTGTCTTTGGCAATATCTGCATTACCTTGCATGGTTTTATCTCCTAAGAAAAGGGGGGGGGGGGTGACTGGGTGTGTGGCCTGTGTGGGTGACCAGGGCTTAGACCACTAGAACTTCAGTGTGTATAGGCTCCTGAGCTATAAATCTGGCCTTGGACTGTATGCCTGGCTTTTCATTGACATAAATGAATGATTTATTTTTATTTTATTTATTACCCTAAAGTGATGCACTGTGGGAGTGATGTTTGACGCATGTGAAGCTGAATATTTGCAAATACTTTCAGTTTTAAGGCAAAATGTCACATTAAATATAGCTTAGAACTGCATAACTGTGATTTCTATTTAACAAACACAACTATAAGAAAAATGGCAGTATTTACATAATGTGGAGTCTGTCATATAATTGTATCAGGTTCAATCTGTCAAAACTGCTCATTTTAGTTTTGACTCATATTTTAAAAAATATAGCTTGATAAAATATATCATTTATCTTGTATTTTAAAGATATAGCACTAACAAAGCATACTGTTTAGAATATTTATGTCAGGCTTACTGGGTTTTATTGAGGTCAATGAGATCTCCAGGGACTATATGTTGAAGATGTGCCACAAGATCTTTAATCTTACGGTTCTGTACAATGGAAATTATAGCTTCCTAGCACTGTCACTTTGTGGTGTACTCCATATTTTGCTATGCTTTGTAGCCATAGTTTCTATTTTTCCCTCACAAGACCACATTTCATATTTTATCATTTGCTGTAACAGTATCTTGATCCTGAATTGAGCATTGGATACATTCTGTGGTGGGCAACATGAACTCTGAGAAGGGTTAATCAGCTAAGGCTCAGGTGAACTTGCTTTGGTCTTGATACACTTCATTGCCCCTCTATAATAGTTATTAGCAAGCTTAAGGACCTTTGGGAGCTTAGTGATAACAATGCTTTACCATGGAAGGTGGGAAATCATTATGCAAATATGGCTGCTCTAATAAATTTCCGTCACACATAGTTTCCATGCTAATCCTTGGGGTTGGGAGAGGTCAGGAGGCCTGCAAGTCTTTCATCAATGCCTCCATTTTTTTCCTTCATTCTTTTTAATTAACAGATCTACAGAAAGACATAAATATGAAAGATGGAGACCTAACAATGTACATTTAAAGGCTTGTTTTCCCTCTTTTGGCAGACTTGATCTCCTGCTCTTTTTACGTCTTTTTTGTATATGTATATATGGTTTAAGCATTAATCTGGTACCCATCTTAGGTTTGTATTTATGTTATCTATGTGGCAATGTTTTAAATATTACTGCTATGAAAAATGTGCAGGAATAAGTTAGGCACTATTTTTTATTATGTAGGTCTCACATTTTTATTAGTATGTTCTTCTAAAGTCATTACTGATCAAATCTCAAATCTGGTGCAAGTAATTGTTTTTATTCAACCCTGATGCTCCTTGTTGTTCTAGAACACCAACGTTTTGCTGTATAGCTTCCAGTCAGATCCATGTCACCCATTCTCCTTCAGATTATCAATTACCAAACATTGGAGTTGATTCACTAAAGAAAATAGCATGAATAATCTCCTGGTAGTTTTTTATCCCGATGACGTGTGTGGCACTAATGATGTAACAGGCAGTGCTCTCCTGCATTGGACCTGAAATATTGCCATGTTGGATTCTCAACAACCCCTGGCACACGAGCATGCCCAATCACACTGTCCATCATGTGCAGATCATCATAGTTCCACCCTCCATAGCTAGAGATTGCATTACTAGCCTGAAGCCTAGTGATACATCTGTACAGCATCGATCCGTGATTTGTTGCCTGAAGGAATGTTTCCCGATCCTTGATGGGTGACAATAATTGCATATGTGTACTTAACTTTAAGAACATTTCTTCTAAAGTATCACATTTTTAATTGATAATTCTTTGTGGGTGCGGCAGGCATTGAACAAGAAACTAATATCCAGTCCAAATGGTTGATTTAGCAAAACTAAGTCTATGGACAATAGAGATGGCCTGAACTGTTCGCGACGAACAACGGGTGTTCGCATTCGCCCTCTCAGGCAAACAAATGGCGTGTTCGACTCGCCCCCTATACATTATAATGTAGCCAAACTTTGACCCCTCACCCTAGAGTCAGCAGACACATGGCAGCCAATCAGCTATCCCTCCCACTTGGACCGCCCCACCACCTTTCAGAAAGTCAACACAGCAGCCATTTTGCAGTCTGTATTTAGCTTCTGTGCAAGGCAGATCAGGAATAGTGTGCTGCAGATAGGGAAATCGTGAGTTAGGCCTCTGCTCTGTGTCCCCAGTGGAGTTTCTTGCTGCTAAAGTACCAATTCACTATCTACAAAACCCCAGAGCCCTTCTAAAGGCTCTGTTTTGATCTTGTGATATTGATGTTCAGTGTGTCCACACAGTGCTCTTTAGCTGCTGCAGACAGGTGCAGTAAATGCTCAGTGCTACAATAGTTCACCCTTTTGAGGGCATTTTTTTTCTTGCTATTGTTATATTGCAATCCATTGTGTCCAGTGCACACATTAGCTTTTGGAGACAGGTCTGCTGCTCCTAGTAGTGCACTGACCATAACCCAATAATCCCCCCCCTACTACTGGCATCTAGTATCCACTACTGCCCCCTGTATAAGACCTGAGTGCAGAATCAGTGTTTTTTGGGTCACTTCACTGTCAGTTAACTACCTCAGCCTGACCGAAGGGGCTGGAAAACCATGATCGCCTACACTCCCACGAACGTGCACACAAGCACGGTGGCCACTACTCACCACTACACAAAGACTGCCGCCGAGAGGACTAACATTTATGTCCTGGAAGTGTCAACTAGTAAAAACAATAATTTGCTCACCTGACGTTATCATTAAAGCTCTTTGAGGTTATTTGCGGTGCTTTAAACCTGGTGGTTCATCTGTCAGTGAGAACCGAGAATAACCCTTACACTACCTTATTGGCGTGCATGCACGCCAGATGTTTTAAAGCACTTAATTCCGCAAATTTAGAAATGTACTGTGATTTCTGCCATTTAGAGATTAAAACATGACTCAACAACGTAATTTTTGGTGGGATTTTTGCCATGGATCCCCCTCTGGCATGCCACGGTCCAGGTGTTAGATTCCTTGTACTATTTTTCTATCACTTTTGTGGCCAGAAACAGTCCCTATAGGTTGTAAAATGTGCCTGCCCATTAAAGTCTATGCCGGTTCGCCTGTACATGAATTTTTGCGGAAAACTCGCATTCGCAGAAAATGTCATGTTTGCTACATCACTAATGGACAATTGATAGTCTCAAACACATACTGTATACTTACCATACAGACATATGCACACTAACGGAGGAGGGGGCATAAAAAGCCTCAGTGGTTGTTTAGAAGAATGTGTCCATCTCAGCCTGTACCTGCTGTGACTGCATCATTTGCTAAAGTACTGTTACACAATGATTTCTTTTTCTTTAAGCTCTATGACTTCTGAGCTACTGAGAATAGCATGTCAACTGGTTACTTTCAGCACCTTTGTGTTTTAGAGGATTTTTACAGCCTGAATATCTGCTCTGCATCCGTTAAGGAGCTTGTCATGTTCCCATGGTAAATGATAATCAGGTGAAAGGTGTATAATGATGTGCCACTGAGTAGCTAATGTCATTAAGACACTCATGTGAATGTTATGCAATAACATACAAAGTGTAAATCAATCCTGATGTCACATTACATCTTTAGAGTAAAATTATCCAATCTATCCTTAGTGAAAAATGGCACTTTTCTAAGTTGCATCAATATGTTACATTATTGATATCCCATGGAGTGTGGTGTTATGCAAGAAGTGTAAATGTAAAAAATGTCAATACCAGCACAGGATGATATTTTAAACAATTGCAGATGTTGAAACGCTACTTGTAATTGACAGCAGCATCAGCTTTCGAAAGTGTTTTGACAGGCTTCATTGTAAAATGATTAATTACCACTAGGCTTCCCTGGGTATTCCAATTTCCTTTCTCTTTCAGCTCATGGCTAAGGGTGGTATCTGAAGCTATATCTCCAATTACACTATACTACAGGAAATGTCAATTTTTCATTCTATCAAAGCACCAATCAGGAATTAACAAGGCTGTATTCACCAGAATCTGGTGCCTGTATTTCCGGCTATAAAGCCCTCTTTTGGGGTCCATTTTTATTTCTAATAGCTATGTATACCATCAGTATACAATGCACATTTTCTTATATATATATATATATATATATATATATATATATATATATATATATATATATATATATATATATATATATATATATATATATATATACTAGTCCATGACAGTGGAGTCCATATCACTGTGGACCCAGTCATTGTCCATATCATTGTGAACCCAGTCATTGTCCATATCATTGTGGACCCAGTCACTGCCATTATTTTCCTTGAAAGTTGTGGGCACAGGAAAACTGGGGCATATTAGGAGGTAAGCTGAAAAGTTAAAACAACCCATTGAAGGAATTGAAAATTTGGGACACTATGGAGATTGGATGAGCAATCTCTGATGCTTGTATTTTACATTCATCTTGAAAATCCCAATTTACATAAATGAAGGTAATGAAGGTAAAAAAAATACAGGGAATATAGTCTTTAACCACAGCAGAGCCCATAAACAGCCTAGAAGTTGGCCTTCATCACTGTGAGTACTGTCAGTGATTTGCCCTGGTTAGCTGAGACTGCTGGTTAGTTGCGTTTCAGATAACCAGGACTCTACTGTAGTATGTTATATTCATTTTACTAATGCATATCAACAAATAATAAAAAAACAAAACAAAAAACAACAACACATGGATAAAAACCGAAAGGTATGGGTAGATGAGGAAGAATGGAAGATTTTTGGTTTGAATGAAAGTGTTGTTGTTTGTGTGAATGGCAAACATTACATTCAAGCCACTGCATGTAAACCAGGGGCTTGATTTACTAAGCTGCGCTGCTAAAGCTTGAGCAGCATGACTTATAAAATCCCTAGAGCACGCTACAAGCAGGAGTGCTGAGTAGCATGCACTGCTAACTTAGGCACGGCCCCTGTAAAGTACCGGCTGCTCCTACAAGCCCACCCTCAGCCCCATCGGGTGCCGCACTTTGGTTGGCCCAATAGTATGCCTGTCACCAGGCTCACATACAGGGGCATAATATAGAGGAGCAGGCCGTACAATTGCAGAAGGCCCAGAGCTGAGGGGGTGGAGGGGGACTACCAACTCTCTCTTCCTCCAATACAGAAGCCCATCCTCCAGAGGAAGTGTTGTTGTTGACACCCTTGCAATGGGTGGAGGATCATGATGGCCACACTTATATTGTGGTGGTAGTGGTGGTGGGGAGGGGGGTACAGCAATGTTTAGCTAGGGGGTCTCAAGATATGTAGTTACACTTCTGTTCACATGGTTTTCCTGAGCCCAGATATGTAACGGGGAATCCTTTGCCTCGATCAATAAATGACCAGGCCTATATCTGCTAATTCCTTTGTTATAGTGTATGCAGATATACAGAGACTCTTAAAGGCTTTGCACATTTACAAGAACTCATGTATTTTGCAGTTAAGATCTAAATCTAAAAGATATAAATGATCTGTCCTTCATTCATCCGTAATGTACATATCTTGTCAACCACTGCAAAGACTGAATTAATGTACAATGCTTTCCTGTATGCTCATATCTATAAAACTGAAAGGGAATTTATAGTGTTTTATCACCATTTTAAATTGTTTTATTTTATTTATTTAAGTATTTATATAGTGCCAACATATTACACAGTGCTGTACAGAGTAATTGTCTGTCACTAACTGTCCCTCAGAAGGGCTCACAATCTAATCCCTACCATAGTCATTTGTCTAGTGTATGTATCATAGTCTAGGGCCAATTTTAGGGGGAAGCCAATTAACTTGTTGGTATGTTTTTGGGATGTGGGAGGAAACTAGAGTGCCTGGAGGAAACCCACACAGATACGGGGAGAACATACAAACTCCTAGCAGATGTTGACCTGGCTGGGATTCAAACCAGGGACCCAGTACTGCAAAGCGAGAGCGCTAACCACTACGCCACCATGCTGCCCAAATTGTTAATACATTTACTAGTATGTATAATATAAACATGACTTTTATGTTTTAACCAAGAAGATATTAAATTAGTCTTTGTTCCACAATAAATGTTTTCAAATGAGAGTACAGATAATAGACAAATAGTCCAGAAAAACAGTAGTCAATGTCCTGCACAGAAGCCTATAGCTAGCTAAATATGTCCAGGACAAAGTGAAGTTATACTCTTAAAAAGAAGTGTTAAAAAAATGTATTCGCTAAATATTGGTAAGTTGAAGTGTGCAGAGAATGCACACACATTTTACTTAGTAGTAGCATGTGCTATTGCATGTGTACACATTGTGTGCATAATGGTAGTTATGAAAGCTGCATAACATGCATTATGCAGTTTGTACAATGCTCGCTGTCTGTGCATGTACATTTTACTAAAATTTTTGTAAATACACTTCTGTATCTGGCTAAATGCTAACTGTCTCAGATACAGGTTGCAGTAAATGCACAGTATGCTAAAAAATACAGTGAATTATCATGTGCATTGTGGTGACATGTGACATTACCAATAAGATAGTTATCCCCATGAAGAAGGGGGGAACAGACACCGTAAATAAGATGTGGGAAAGAGCATACTGGGTGAGCATGTCCGGAATTTCAATGTGCAGATAATAACACATTTTATTTTAAAGAGGAGCTGTTAGGTATAAGGTCTCAGAGAAAATAAACACATATATCAGTAGCTAAAGATTGGCTGTACTTACATTACATATGCATTTCCCTGTCCACGTTTGTACTTCACAGAATTTGTATATAGTATATGCAGAAATTGATGCTCCTGACAGCTCGTGGCAGGTTCCATGTTTGTCTGTCTCCTATGTAGCCAAATGTGTCGTCATGTCCTGCCTGCTTCCTGATCACAGAAAAGCTCGTACTGAATAACACTAGTGTGCAGTGAATATTAATTAGCCATGTGGCTAGGAACAATAGCGGACTCCTGCAGTGTACTCTGCCCGGAGATTTTTCAGTGCTGTGCGCTGGACTGAGTTACAAGCTGCTGAAACTTGATCCTGTAACTTCTCCTTAGCAGCCGAGGGGAGGGCCCCAGAATGCTTTGCAGTATGGTATGCGGCTTGCGTCCTCTTGGGTCTAACAGCTTTGCTGATAAGCACACATCAAATGTAAGAGAGATTTTTATCTTCACTATTGCCTTTTTGGCTTCCGTCTAAACTGTTTAACACAGGAGAATAGAGGTTTAAATTAGCTTCTGCAGCCTGACAGTTACTCTTTAAGTATGTCTTAAAGTCTAGCTGTAATTTACATTTTTATCACTCCCCCTTTCCACTCTCAGTTAACTCTGGACCAGCTTCCATAATACATCTCTCCTTATATTTAAAGGGTGGGAGAGGGGAGGAGTTTAGACAATGGAGCTGGATGTCATTGCTGATCCTCTGCCTTTTAACACTTTTAGCCATAGACCTTGAACAAGCATATGCAGAGCATGTGTTTCTGACATTATTGTCAGATCTGATTAGATTAGTTGCATGCTTGTTTCTGGTGGTGTTCAGGTACTACCGCAGCCAAGTATATCAGCAGGGATGTTATGCAACTGGTATTGTTTAGAAGGGAATAAATATGGCAGCCTCCATAGTCTTCTCTCTCTTTAGTTGTCCTTTAAGTGGCTCTGAATCTATCAGCTTCCATGGCTGTGTGACCAAATATTGACATCATGTGACCCAAAAGTGACGAACCTTAGAGTAGGTATAAAGGGGGTTCTGAGGGCTGAGGGGTAAACAGGTTAGTTCTTGGGGAGGGATGAAATAGCAAGATAAAAAAAAGTTCTAGGAATGGCTTTTATGTAATGGCTTACTTTAAACACCATAATGAAAATGTGATATTTTTTGAACCTCTTATTTGGAGACTTTGCCTATGGAGTTTTACAAGCTTTTTTTTATTGCAAAGATACAGTGAAATGGGTTATACTTACAAAAGTATCCAAGTAAGATAGCCAGTGAAAAATAAACATAAAAAATTGCTAAAAACAGTATACATTCATACAATACAAAAGTGGTAAAATTAGGAATCCCTGCAGTGATAGACAACAAAGATAAGTGTCATATGTTTAAAATGAATAAATAAATAAGTTATACCAAACATTTTAAATAGTTTTAAGGGTTTAGGGTGGTGATGAAAGTCAATAAAGTTCTTATTATTAGTAATAGTAGCAGTAGTATTAATATCATGGACACTTCTGACATGGCACAATGGCCTATTTTTACAAAAAGCTAATAAAATTGCAGTGAGATTTTACGCAATTGATGGAATGCTTGTTGCGCACATAGCACAACCTGTGTTTTATAGGTAATATGCATGTTGCTAGTATAACATGCACCATGCTTCTTGTGTAAAGCATGTTGTATGAGTAAAACATGTTACCTATATAATGCAAGTTGCACAATGTGTGCAATAAACATCACATCACTTGTGTAAATACCAGTAAAAGGGATGTGCACTGTAATTTTAGCGGCTTTTTAGTGAATATAGCCCATTGCGAGATACACACATAGGTGTATGGTATGGATAGTATAAAAGAACACTGCATACCAGTGTTAATTGTTAGAGGGAACAATACAGTAATCACAAGAAGCAAAAGGGGAGAGAGCTGTGCCCTATGAACTTTCAGTGTAGAATATGAATGTACACTTTTACTTTACAGTTCATGCTAGATTTAGTTTCCATAACTTTAACGCATGTCTATCTCTAACATCAGAGAACAACTTGGAATTAGACAGAATTTTCCATCCCATCAATGTTTTATGTGGCATGAGGTTCCTGAATTATTGTTATAATCTATACTAAGACTGCAGAGATTATAACAAAATTACACCAGTATTAGCCCTAGCTTGAAACAACCTGACTCTGAGTATGAGCTGCTTATGCTTTACCTGTTTAATGTGCTTGTTTAGCTCTCTTTGTGTTTTTACTGCATGCTTTACTTAAGCAAGCCAAGCCACATATCTTTTCAAACACAGCAAAGGCTGTGAACAACACGCCTTTCTTGTAGACATAAGGTCTAACAAAAACTTTGAAAACTGTTGAGTGACTGCTGTTAAACTTATTTATCAAGTAGGAAACTTCTGCTTAATGACTTGGTGTCTTGAGGATTATCGCTTCCTATGTCTTTACAAGCAAAGACTAGTAGTCATTTGTCTGCAGAAAAATCAGGGGAATTATAATTCTTGGCCCTTTGCCTGGGTCATTAATGTATGTCAACTAACAACACAATGCACAATTGCTGGTTCTGCATGCCCTACTTCAGTGTAATACTTAAGAAGCATTTATTTAAATCACCATTGTAATAAGGAATTAGACATTCCTATTATTTTATTTTAATGAACTTAAGTAAAATACATTAAGAGGACAAGGAAAACTGGAAAAGAACTTTCATAAATCCCTTTTTAATGGGATATGTCACATTAAAGTATTAAAACTAGTTTAATTATCTATATTTTGTGTAGCTTTCTTGTTAGCTAAATGATCGCATTAGGCAGTACATGTATAATATAATTCAGACATGCTATAATATTCGTAAGCACTTTATCATGTAGGGAAGCAAATATACATGCTGGAAAAACAAAAATTGAATGTTCTAGCATTTGTGTGGCTAAATTACTATTATTATTTTTTTAATGTATTTAAAACGGCAGTGTTTTTTTTTCTCCTCTTCTGGAGCATTGCTCTTTTAGGGATAAGCAGAGGCAGCTTTACATCCAACAGGAGATCTTTTGTTATTTTAACTTTTAAAAATAGGCTAATTTCCTTACTGGTCTCCAGCGCATTGTTTTTCACTAATGTTGCCGTTATTCAAATAACGAGACCTTTATTTCTTTACCGTTTTCAGCTACCAAGGGGAATGTCTTAGTTATTCTATTGTACAATTCAGTAATGTGCTGGCGTGCTTCATGGTAAAGAGATTTGTGCTTAAACTGCTAATTCATTTATTCTGGATGGCAGCTAGAAGACAAGAGAAATTAGTAACAGTGAGACATTGAGACCTCAACTTTGTTTACAGCTTCCCATTTGTATTTGTTGATCTGCTGTATACATTTTCATAAACTACCCCACAAGAAGATATATGTATACCATGGCTGGGATGAATGTGTACCTCTGGTCACAGGAAAAAAACTACTTTATTGATTTTTATATGGACAGGGTAATATTCAATATCATATTATCACTTTAAATCTAATATTTAAACTGCTTGCTATAGCTGCTAATTTTTCGGAGTGCCCAAATTTCCGTTTTGGTGCCTTGGCTGCCACTAATTAACATTATAATCAATAACGGCACCCATAGTCCAGTAGTTGCATGCACCCAAACTGTCTAGTTCTGTACAGAGGTCCTTCTTCCTAATGTCTGATCTATATTTGTTTACTCATAAACTTAAGACTTGTACACATGCTTAATGGTTCAGATGCCAAGAGTTTAGCTTTTGTATGGTGCCCCTGATCCTCCCTGATGCCTCACTGAGAGATCCAGACTCTCCTCCACACCATGTCTACTCCATGTGCCGCTCATCGTTGGCCCTTCTTCCCCTTCATAGCAACAGTATTAGTCACTAGCCTGTAGGCTAGCGAAGTATCTTCACAAGTGATGGTCATGTCTGTGAGAACTCATGGAGAAGCATGTGATTGTTTGACCAGTTGATAGATTTGCAAAGCTCTGATATGATGTGATCACATCCTGCTTAAAGGGATACTGTAGGGGGGTCGGGGAAAAATGAGCTGAACTTACCCGGGGCTTCTAATGGTCCTCTGCAGACATCCTGTGTTGGCGCAGCCACTCACCAATGCTCCAGCCCCGCCTCCAGTTCACTTCTGGAATTTTTTACTTTAAAGTCAGAAAACCACTGCGCCTGCACGCCCATGTCCTCGCTCCCGCTGATGTCACCAGGAGTGTACTGCGCAGACACAGACCATACTGGGCCTGCACTGTGCGCTCTTGATGACATCAGCAGGATCGAGGACACGGCAACGCATGCGCAGTGGTTTTCAGACTTTAAAGTCTGAAATTCCAGAAGGGAACCGGAGGCGGGGCCGGAGCATCGGTGAGTGGCTACGCCAACACAGGATGTCTGCGGGGGACCGTTAGAAGCCCCGGGTAAGTTCAACTAATTTTCCCCTGACCCTCCTACAGTATCCCTTTAAGCACTTGATAATGACCAGCAAATCAGAGACTTACATGTCGATCACCTGAACAAACTGATCACATGCTTCTCCATGAGTTCTCCTAGACATGACCATCACTAATCTCCACAGAACTGTACAGAATTCATCACCAAATTGTCACCTGCGGGATCATCTCCTGATCCCTGTGGGCAACAGTAATTATGCATGTGTGCACACTTGCATTTTGAACTGAGTCAGGAATTTTTATGTAGGCTTACCTCTATCTTTTAAATAACCCATTCTCTTTATTCTCTATTATGAGAGTCTGATGAATGCTTTAATGCTTTAGAATCTGTTCTAAAGTGTTGAGTGGAAAACACACCCATAGTGACGTGCCTGGTCAAAGAGCCTGGCAACACAACACTTGCAAGTAACAGAATTAAAAAAGAGAATGCATATATTGTTACCTCAGAGACTCAGCTTTTTAAATATGTATGCCATGAGGGTATATTACTGTTATTTTTTTGCAAATAAGGGCTTGTAATTACTGAGGGTAATAAGAAAACACAAATCATAATGTATTGTCACCATACATTGTACTAGGAACATCATTTAAATGTTGTAGTAACAGGAACAAATGGGAAAATAAAATGTCTGTGTTTTATCTACATTTGCACTTTTGATTTTCAAACTATAATGGCTGAAAACTGAGAAATAATGATTTTTCAATTTCTTCCCTTTAATATGCATACAAAATAAAATAATTCTTAGCAAAAACCACCCAAAGAGAGCCTATTTCGTCCTGAAAAAAAAAAAAAGCTATAGATCATTTAGATGTGATAAGTAGTGATAAAGTTATTGGCGAATGAATGAGAGGAATGTGAAATGTGAAAATCGCTCTGGTTTTTATGGGAAAAACTCCTTAGTGGGGAAATGGTTAAACTGTGTGTGATTTGCACTGGGAGAAGTTACATCATTTATGAAATTACCTTTTATGACTATTTATGTTAATAAAATCACTTTCATTACTCTACAACAGAAGAGTCTGTCATACTCTCCTGGATGGCATTTTAATATATATTGTAATACAAAAGCAATTCATACTTGTTCCCATGGAATGTAATTACTAGTTCCCCTTGTTTGACATAAGCTTTCTTATATGTCTGGTCATTCTTTTGATCAATATATCAATCAAAATAATAATCAAAAATAATCAAAATCAGTATAATAAATCAAAAACAGATACAACTGGTATGTTGTAGCCAATATCACACCCAGATTTGTACAAGCCTAGGATTAGAAGCCAGAAGATAATAAGATCAGATAGGCCACCAGAACAGATACTCAACTGTTACTGGCAATGAAAGCGTTTCTAAATTCTTCCAGAGTTCTTTTGGAAAGAAAAGTAATAAGACCCAAGTAAAGCAGCTTTGGAACAGATATTAATACATTTTCTGTGGCCACTTTATTAAGTCGGGGAGTCTCAGAGCCCAGGTATAAGGCCTTTGCATAGGCATAGAATACAATTTGAGTCTTTGGACAAAGTGTCCCACACACCTTCCAGATAAAGATGCACAATGTCTGTCACCCGTAGGGACTGGATCTTAACCCCACTTGTAACAGATCGGGTCCAGGTGCTGTACAGATGCAATTCCTATGCATCCTCCCACCTATAGCATACTGTTGCTATAGTTGGGAGGATAAGAAGGGATAATGGTGTGGCATGACTTCTGGCAGGCAGGATAAGAAGGGGAACAATGCATCCCTGCAATTCCTTACCTGCCTCCCTGATTATAGCATACAGTGGTGTGAAAAACTATTTGCCCCCTTCCTGATTTCTTATTCTTTTGCATGTTTGTCACACTTAAATGTTTCTGCTCATCAAAAACCGTTAACTATTAGTCAAAGATAACATAATTGAACACAAAATGCAGTTTTAAATGATGGTTTTTATTATTTAGTGAGAAAAAAAACTCAAAACCTACATGGCCCTGTGTGAAAAAGAAATTGCCCCCTGAACCTAATAACTGGTTGGGCCACCCTTAGCAGCAATAACTGCAATCAAGCATTTGCGATAACTTGCAACGAGTCTTTTACAGCGCTCTGGAGGAATTTGGCCCACTCATCTTTGCAGAATTGTTGTAATTCAGCTGAGGGTTGAGGGTTTTCTAGCATGAACCGCCTTTTTAAGGTCATGCCACAATATCTCAATAGGATTCAGGTCAGGACTTTGACTAGGCCACTCCAAAGTCTTCACTTTGTTTTTCTTGAGCCATTCAGAGATGGATTTGCTGGTGTGCTTTGCGTCATTGTCCTGCTGGAGCACCCAAGATCGCTTCAGCTTGAGTTGACGAACAGATGGCTGGACATTCTCCTTCAGGATTTTTTGGTAGACCGTAGAATTCATGGTTCCATCTATCACAGCAAGCCTTCCAGGTCCTGAAGCAGCAAAACAACCACAGATCATCACACTACCACCACCATATTTTACTGTTGGTATGATGTTCTTTTGCTGAAATGCTGTGTTACTTCTACGCCAGATGTAATGGGACACGCACCTTCCAAAAAGTTCAACTTTTGTCTTGTCGGTCCACAAGGTATTTTCCCAAAAGTCTTGGCAATCATTGAGATGTTTTTTAGCAAAATTGAGACGAGCCTTAATGTTCTTTTTGCTTAAAAGTGGTTTGCGCCTTGGATATCTGCCATGCAGGCCATTTTTGCCCAGTCTCTTTCTTATGGTGGAGTCATGAACACTGACCTTAATTGAGGCAAGTGAGGCCTGCAGTTCTTTAGATGTTGTCCTAGGGTCTTTTTGTGGCCTCTCGGATGAGTTTTCTCCGCACTCTTGGGGTAATTTTGGTCGGCCGGCCACTCCTGGGAAGGTTCTTCACTGTTCCATGTTTTTGCCATTTGTGGATAATGGCTCTCACTGTGGTTCGCTGGAGTCCCAAAGCTTTAGAAATGGCTTTATAACCTTTACCAGACTGATAGATCTCAATGACAGTACTTTTGTTCTCATTTGTTTCTGAATTTATTCGAATCTTGGCATGATGTCTAGCTTTTGAGGTGCTTTTGGTCTACTTCTCTGTGTCAGATACCTCCTATTTAAGTGATTTCTTGATTGAAACAGGCGTGGCAGTAATCAGGCCTGGGGGTGACTACAGAAATTGAACTCAGGTGTGATAAACCACAGTTAAGTTATTTTTTAGCAAGGGGGGCAATAACTTTTTCACACAGGGCCATGTAGATTTGGAGTTTTTTTTCTCACTAAATAATAAAAACCATCATTTAAAACTGCATTTTGTGTTCAATTATGTTATCTTTCACTAATAGTTAACGGTTTTTGATGAGCAGAAACATTTAAGTGTGACAAACGTGCAAAAGAATGAGAAATCAGGAAGGGGGCAAATAGTTTTTCACACCACTGTATTTGTTAATGAATACAGTTATAGCCAAGCTACCAGCAGGAGCTCAGAGGAATGGAGGAACTGTAGCAGTGGTTCACGATCACGAGCTGTGCACGTTCACGATTCCCACGCAATTTTCATTCATCTCACATTTGCAATCCCCTCCATCTGTGATCGGGGTATGAGAATCAGCTATTCTCAATCCCTATCACCATGCCTGTGTCTTCCGAGAGCCTGCAGCAACAAGGCGCAAGGTCTCATTCAAAACAGACTCCAAGTTTTCATGTTTCTATTAATAGAACACGGTCTCAGTAGCAAAAAGTAAAAATACACCCAATTACTCCACTATACTATTTTTACATAGAAGTTATTATTAGTTTTTTTATTTCATTATTTTATAACCCCTTCCAACCCTGCCCCATGGTTACCAAAATAAAATATTTGATTAAAAAAAAAAAAAAAAAAAAAAATTACATCATTTAAAAAAAAAAAATTACATAAATAGTGACCTTAGGGACTTTTATAATATGTATGTCATAAGGGTATATTACTGTTCATTTTGCAAATAATGTCTTGGAGATAGTGGAACACTCATCTTATGGATAAACAGTGATGTGCCTCGGCTTTGCCGGCAACACTCAGGAATATTTGTAGCAATATTTGGAGAAGAAGCCAGCACCATCATGTGACGCACAGCGGAGCCGCCGCCGCACAGGGCAGCATGTCGGCGGTCTCCGCTTCACGGATGGCGTTCTCCGTGTCCCAGCCGGCGGTTTCCGCCACTCATGCGGAGCCGCCGGCGCTGAGCAGAGGGGACACCGCCGCCGCTGGCAATGTGGTGGCGGGTCCCGCAATTCACCCAGCGGACTTTGGGGTGCGCGCTGACCGGGAGCCTGGCCTCTCTGGCATTCAGAGGCAGAGGCTCATGCGCACGCGCGCGAGGCGACAAGACTCTTATCTCCCACGGAGGAAGGTCAGCTGACTCTCCAGTCAGCTGACCTCAGGAGGTCTCCGGATTGGCTGAATTCCTGGGCGGGCTGGCTGAGTTACACTCAGCATAAAAAGAGCTGGATGTCAGTTCTCCTTTGTCTGCTGTCATGTGAACACTTCTGTGTTAGCACTCAGACCTTAGTGTAGTGCCCAGGTGTTGATACTAAGGATTTCACACCTTAGCTTAGGAATTACTGTATTACTGTGGGGGGACCTTTCTCCCACTGAAGGGAGAAAGGTCAGACAGGCAAAGGTTCGGCAACAGAGATGGCGGCGGCAGTACAGGAGCGGAAGGCAGAAGAGTAAACGTTAGACAAGTAGAGGTCGGCAACAAGGATCAGATAGGCATCACTGGAGGGTTATCTCTGAGGCTTGCCTCTCCGAGACACCTACCCCAAGCAGACCGTTACTGCTGGAGTCAAGATTCCTCACGCAGCCTGGTTAGAGGATCTCACTCACGGGGTTTCCATTCAGAGGTAACCACACCTCTGAGGAATTACCGTGTGGTGGACATTTCCACACTACCTGATTTATTACTGTATTTATTTGTGTAATTGCTGGTGTCCAGAGGTTAGCAATATATCAGATTATCGGTGATACTGCAGATCATCTATAATCGGGTATAGATCTGCATTGTTGGTGATACTGCAGATCGCTAATAATCAGATTCTCTCTGCGTGCTGACACCGTCCATGACACATCAAATGTATTTATGCTCTTTTATTGTTCAAAAACATGCATACAGCCAACATTAGCGACGTTTCGAAGCAAATAGCCTCTTTTTCAAGCTGAGCTTTGCATGACAAATCTTACACTAAGAAGTCTGCTTTATATACCTGCAACATGGACACCTAGCAGCCAATCAGCTTAGCTTACACATTAGCAACCAATCAGATCAGGTCCTATCTAGTGGACCTCATGGGGAACTGCCCTGCTGCCTGTCTGACAGGTAGAGTTGGGCCGAACCTCCGATTTTAGGTTCGCGAACCTGGTTCGCGAACTTCCGCGGAAGGTTCGGTTCGCGTTAAAGTTCGCGAACCGCAATAGACTTCAATGGGGATGCGAACTTTGAAAAAAAAAAAATTATGCTGGCCACAAAAGTGATGGAAAAGATGTTTCAAGGGGTCTAACACCTGGAGGGGGGCATGGCGGAGTGGGATACATGCCAAAAGTCCCGGGGAAAAATCTGGATTTGACGCAAAGCAGCGTTTTAAGGGCAGAAATCACATTGAATGCTAAATGACAGGCCTAAAGTGCTTTCAAACATCTTGCATGTGTATACATCAATCAGGTAGTGTAATTAAGGTACTGCTTTACACTGACACACCAAACTCACCGTGTAACGCACCGCAAACAGCTGTTTGTGTAGTGACGGCCGTGCTGGACAGGTATGCAGTGGCGGGTTCACTGAACAGAACAGGTATACAGTGGCAGGTTCACAGAACAGGTATGCAGTGGCAGGTTCACTGAACACAACAGGTATGCAGTGGCAGGTTCACTGAACACAACAGGTATGCAGTGGCGGGTTCACTGAACAGGTATACAGTGGCGGGTTCACTGAACAGAACAGGTATGCAGTGGCGGGTTCACTAAACAGAACAGGTATACAGTGGCGGGTTCACAGAACAGGTATGCAGTGGCAGGTTCACTGAATACAACAGGTATGCAGTGGCAGGTTCACTGAACACAACAGGTATGCAGTGGCGGGTTCACTGAACAGGTATACAGTGGCGGGTTCACTGAACAGAACAGGTATGCAGTGGCGGGTTCACTAAACAGAACAGGTATACAGTGGCGGGTTCACTAAACAGAACAGGTATACAGTGGCGGGTTCACAGAACAGGTATGCAGTGGCAGGTTCACTGAACACAACAGGTATGCAGTGGCAGGTTCACTGAACACAACAGGTATGCAGTGGCGGGTTCACTGAACAGGTATACAGTGGCGGGTTCACTAAACAGAACAGGTATACAGTGGCGGGTTCACAGAACAGGTATGCAGTGGCAGGTTCACTGAACAGAACAGGTATGCAGTGGCGGGTTCACTGAACAGGTATACAGTGGCGGGTCCACTGAACAGAACAGGTATGCAGTGGCGGGTTCACTGAACAGGTATACAGTGGCGGGTTCACTAAACAGAACAGGTATACAGTGGCGGGTTCACAGAACAGGTATGCAGTGGCAGGTTCACTGAACAGAACAGGTATGCAGTGGCGGGTTCACTGAACAGGTATACAGTGGCGGGTCCACTGAACAGAACAGGTATGCAGTGGTGGGTTCACTGAACAGGTATACAGTGGCGGGTCCACTGAACAGAACAGGTATGCAGTGGCGGGTTCACTAAACAGAACAGGTATACAGTGGCGGGTTCACTAAACAGAACAGGTATACAGTGGCGGGTTCACAGAACAGGTATGCAGTGGCAGGTTCACTGAACACAACAGGTATGCAGTGGCGGGTTCACTGAACAGGTATACAGTGGCGGGTCCACTGAACAGAACAGGTATGCAGTGGCGGGTTCACTGAACAGGTATACAGTGGCGGGTCCACTGAACAGAACAGGTATGCAGTGGCGGGTTCACTAAACAGAACAGGTATACAGTGGCGGGTTCACTAAACAGAACAGGTATACAGTGGCGGGTTCACTAAACAGAACAGGTATACAGTGGCGGGTTCACAGAACAGGTATGCAGTGGTGGGTTCACAGCACAGGTATGCAGTGGTGGGTTCAATGAACAGGTATACAGTGGCGGGTCCACTGAACAGAACAGGTATGCAGTGGCAGGTTCACTGAACAGGTATACAGTGGCGGGTCCACTGAACAGAACAGGTATGCAGTGGCGGGTTCACTGAACAGGTATGCAGTGGTGGGTTCACAGAACAGGTATGCAGTGGTGGGTTCACAGCACAGGTATGCAGTGGTGGGTTCAATGAACAGGTATACAGTGGCGGGTCCACTGAACAGAACAGGTATGCAGTGGCAGGTTCACTGAACAGGTATGCAGTGGTGGGTTCACAGCACAGGTATGCAGTGGTGGGTTCACAGAACAGGTATGCAGTGGTGGGTTCAATGAACAGGTATACAGTGGCGGGTCCACTGAACAGAACAGGTATGCAGTGGCAGGTTCACTGAACAGGTATGCAGTGGTGGGTTCACAGCACAGGTATGCAGTGGTGGGTTCACTGAACAGGTATGCAGTGGTGGGTTCACAGCACAGGTATGCAGTGGTGGGTTCACAGCACAGGTATGCAGTGGTGGGTTCACAGCACAGGTATGCAGTGGTGGGTTCACAGAACAGGTATGCAGCCAGACAGGAACAAGTTAAGCCTAACTAATCTTTCCCTGAGAGACAGTCTGCAGCAGCTCGCCCTACTCTCACTAACGCAGGCAGCACACGAGTGACCGTAATGGCCGCCGCTGCCTGCCTTATATAAGGGGGGGTGGGGCTCCAGGGGCTAGTGTAGCCTAATTGGCTACACTGGGCCTGCTGACTGTGATGTAGAGGGTCAAAGTTGACCCTCCATGTGCATTATGGGGCGAACCGAACTTCCGCAAAGGTTCGCCTGCGGGACGCGAACGCGAACCACTGAAGTTCGCATGGAACCGTTCGCAGGCGAACCGTTCGGCCCAACTCTACTGACAGGACCATTTGAACTGAGGTCCTGCCACTCTCTCACCTACACCTATCCTGGGAGTGGTGAACGGCTTCACTATGCCGGGCATACATGTGAAAGTTCGTCTCAGCCAGGCCACGCCCCCAGTGGACCTGAAGGGAGACTAACTGCATGACGTAGGGGAGAGGGCTGCGGCAAGCCGCCCGCTCCCCTTCTGCCCAGCAACTAGTGACGCGAGCGGAGGAAACTCACGCTCATTCGTCACTACAGATGTAAACAGGAAGCCAGTGTTCTCCGCCGACAGGATTGGAGAGACATATATCAGTTGCCATAGCAATTTAATACATGTATAAAGTTCACTCAGAGCCTGCAGTAATAATCGCTATATCACAACGATATAATCAAACATAAGAGGATCTCCATAAAAGTCAGCGTGAACGGAGGCAGATCGGGGATATATAATACTGTATTAGAATCATTGTATCACAACATGCAGAGTGACAGGCCAGTGGGAGAGAGAGGAGAAATGAGAGGGAGAGAGAGGCCCTGCAGGGAGCCTATTACGTATAATAAAAGGAAAGAATCACACAAAATAAAATAAAATAAAATGAGCTTAAATGGAGGCTGGACAGCATGGAGCAGGAGGAAAAACGATCAAAATAAAAGGTGTAAGATCCAGTTCTCTATTTAGACCTCTGGGCTCCATGGTGTCCAGCCTCTTAATCCAGTGGGCCTCCCTCCACAGTAGCCTCCTCTCCCTATCTCCCCCCCCCCCCCCTCAGTGGCTATATCTGTTCTATAATCTGGAATTTAAGTAGAATGACATGGTGGTTTGCTGCCACAAGGTGATAAGGGACAGCTTGTTCTACAAGCTTTTCTCATATGGCATGCCTTTTTTTTCATCTTTTGCGTGGTCTGTCCCACATATTAAAGCCCACATGGACATTTGAGGGCATATATAACATAAGATGCATCACAGGTATAATATCCATTGATTTTACATTTTTTCCTGTATGTGAATGGCTAATGTCCTCCCCTTTGGTGACTGAGTTACAATGTACACAGTTTAAACATGGGAATGTCCCCTTACGTGATGTCCCAGAGCTCCCGGTCTCAGCATATCCCATGTCTGCATGTACAGTCGGTCTTTCAAATTTGGTGCCCTTTTATAGGACACCAGTGGGGATGCTGGAACTGGGGTATCTCTGGAAGTCAGTCAAAAGATACCAGTGTTTCCTAATGATCTTAGCAATGTCCTCACTCTATGTATTATATCTCGTGACAAAGGGAATGCGATCAACTGTACTCCTTCTGCCACGTAAATGTCCTCCCTCTACTCCTGTCCGTAGTCTGTCACGTGCTAGTTGTACCACGTCAGTTGGATAGCCTCGTTTAAGGAATTTTTCAGTCATTTGTGTCAGTCTCTGCTGTCTAGCCGTCTCATCATCTACTATGGTCTGTACCCGTTGTAGTTGGCCAATAGGTATGGCTTTCCTAGTCGTATCCGGGTGAAAACTCCCACACTGTAGGAGTGAATTGACATCTGCTGGTTTAATATAAAGGTCTGTCACCAATCTGACGTCCTTTCTATGAACTAGTGTGTCCAGAAAGTTGATATGTTGTTCAGAATAATGTATAGTTAGACGTATATTGGTGCATTTTACCATCAGCAGGGATGCTCATCCGGATCCCGGGTACCCAGGTAAACCCGGGTATCCGACCATTTTTCCAGTATCCGGATCCGATCCGGATACCTGGGCCACTATCCGCATAGCGCTATCCGGATTCTATCTGGTCGCATAATCCGGGTACCCGCGGATATCCGTCCAGATATCCGGATCTGGATAGTGTAACTAAGGAGATGATGTCATTGAGCCAATCAGAGGGCTCCCAGCCAATCAGAGTGCTCCCAGCGGAAGCTCTAGCAACCAATCACAGAGGGGAACCCTGGCCAGCCCCACTTGACCTCATTGAGCCAATCAGTGGCCTCCCAGCCTAAGCCCTGGCACCCAATCACAGAAGGGAACCCTGGCCAGTCCCCCTGTATAATAAGGAGGGCTGGCATGATGAGACAGATTGTCCTTGCTTGTGTGGCTGGCTGGTCACTGACAGACTTGCTCCACTGCTGGCTTAGCAAGTGCTGTATACAGTGATAAACCTAAAGCTTTGAGTGCTAAACACCTTCACTACACTATTGTTCTATTGTTGTAATTGTTTGCTTTCATTCACTCAGTTAGGTCCTGTCTGTGTCTGTGTCTGTGCAGGCCAGCAGGACAGTATAGGGAATAGGAGGATTACTGTGTTATTGTATTGTAGTTAGTACTGCAGTTAGTTGTTATGGTGGCGTTCCCGCACTCGATTTCCCGCTCGATTCCCGTCAACTCGATTATTTCCAACATTTCCGATTTGCATTTCGATGGATCGTTAGGTCAATTTGGCATACTTTACATGCGACCTAACGATCCATCGCAAATGCAAATCGGACATGTCGGAAATAATGGAGTCGACGGGAATCGAGCAGGAAATCGAGTGCGGGAACGCACCGTGTGTACCCGTCACCATAACACAATGTGCACTGTCTGTCCTCTACTCTGCGGTTTGTCACTCTGTGCTGATTTGATGTAAAGTCCAACCCTGATTTTATTAAAGTAAAAGTACCCCACATCATCTGGTGACATCATCACGTATAAGTTGTACTATGTCTGCTGGCACCGGCAGCCGGGGGAGAAGCAGCAAGGGCAAGAGGACAGGGAGCAACATTACGGCCACCCTCAGAAGGTCTGCCGTGTCAGTGTTGACCCCGGCAGGCAGCCTACCCTCAGTCAGCGAGCTTTTCGCTCCAGGCATCGCGATTGAACTCAGGGCTGTTAGCCGCCCGCAAGGAGTTTGAGGAGGATGTTCTGGGTTTTGAGGAGGGGGGTATGATGTTGATGATGGGATGAAGGACCGTGACTACCATCCGCAGGATGGGGATGTCAGCTCTGACTCTGAGGAGGAGGATGCGTCGGTGGGTTTGGCATGGAGGATCAGCATTGCAGACAGTGGCCGTGGAATGCGGGACCCACCACATCCTTCTGCCGCTACCACCAGCTGCACTACTCAACCCCCAGCCTGAAAACTGTCATGTCCCAGTTGTGCGATTGGACTTTGGACACAATGTGGGCTGCACGACCGCTGTCTGGAACCTAGTCCTGATGTTAATTGACTGCTTTTTTTTTTTTTTTTTCATTTTAGGTCCAACAATTTTTTAATTAGTGTTTCCCTTTAAAAAAAAAAAACATGATGCTACATGCATCATTTCCCCTAAAAACCCCTTTAAAAGCTATTTAAAGGGCACTTCCGTTTTTTCTATCCGGATACCCGAATAGGTCGGGAACCCACGGGTAATTTGGTCGGATATCTGGATCCAATCCGGATATCCGCAAGGTCGGATCCGGATATCCGAATCGGATCCGGATATCTGGGTAGCCGGATCCGGATCTGGACGGGTAATGAAAAGCACTGCCCGAGCATCCCTGACCATCAGCTCAGAGACAAAGGCTTCTAGGGTTGAATGTGGGCCTGCCCACACGCAGAAGACATCATTAATATAACGATGCCACTGTACCGCATGTTTCTGAAAAAGATCATTAGTGTATACATACATCTCCTCATATACTCCCATGAAAATATTCGTGTAGGGCGGGGCCACATTCAACCCCATCGCCATGCCTTTCCTCTGTAGATAGAACCTGTTTTCAAAACAAAAATAATTCTGTGTTAGCACAATCTCCAACAGTTTACAGACAAAATCAACTTGCTGTTTAGAAAAATCAGAAGATGTCTCCAATGTATAGCGGACAACCTCCACAACCCCATCGTGTGGGATGGAGGTGTAGAGGCTCTCCATAACAAGAGTAACAAGGAGGCATGGGCCCTCTAAAGATGGAGCATTGCGCAAAATGTTAAGAAACATCTGCGTATCTCTTAAGTAAGATGTAAGGGCTATCACAAAAGGACTCAATATTCTCTCAAGGTATTTAGCTATAGGTGCAAAGACAGAGTCTATGCCGGCCACTATGGGTCGCCCAGGGAGATTGTCTAAACACTTGTGTATCTTGGGGCACACATAAAGCACCGAAGTGATAGGAAAGTCCTGGATCTGGTACCTAGCAAGTTTGTCATCTATTATGCCTCCTAGTCTAGCAGCAGATACAACAGATTCTATCTTGGTCTGAATTTCAAAGAAGGGCTCTTTCTCAAGTAGCTTATAAGTTGATACATCAGACACTTATCAACAATTGCAAGGTCGTGTAGTACACACTGTAGCTGTCTTGAGCTTATTTATCAAGCTCTGTTTTGCTAATACAGCTCCCCCTGTAACTAGTACCTCTAAAACAGTCCCCCCGAAACACAGTAACACAGTAACTTTTACCCTGCAACATGCCCCTGAATTTCAGCACAAATATCTGGTTCAAAACCAATTATAAAAGTGCACAAAAAAGTATGAAATCAGTTTTTTTCTACTTATTTTTTTTTGCATTAATGGCATCTTTTCCTTTGTTACACTATAGAAGAACTGTGTAACGATCGGTGTAACACAGAGAGGGTCTGATTACCGGTGATCTGCAGTATCACAGAGAATGCAGAATATACCCAATTATTGATGATCTGCAGTATCACCGATAATCAGATATATCACTAACCTCTGGACACCTGAGAGATAAGAGTGTTTAGTTGTAACAGTAACACTTTGAGTATTGCACCTTAGGAGAAGGTACAGAAGCAGGAAGGAGTACTGCACAGAAGTATGTTCCTTCCGTATGCCTAGACTCTCCCGGGGGAGGAGCTAGGCTGAGGGTAGGAAGGACAGAACGTGAGTGACACCAGTGAGGGGGTGTCACTAACAGATCTGGGAACTGCCTCTAACAGTAAGGCCAGTTCTTGAGGTCGGCAATCCAGGTCGTTTAACACACAGACAGATACGGTACAGATTCAGGAGACAGATACGGAATCCAATAAACAAGCAGGGTTTGGCAACGGAGTATCAGAATAGCGGGGTACAGAATCAGGAGGCAAATGCAGAGTCCAGGAAGAAGCAGAGTTTGGCAACAGGATATCAGAGATAGCAAGGTACAGAATCAGAGTTCAGGAGGATAAGTCAGGCAGGCAGAAGGTCATAACAAATAATACAGTTCAATATTCCTAACGCTAAGGTGTGAGGTCCGTGATCATCAACACCTTTGGAAACTATGCTAGAACACAGATACAAACTAAGATAACGAGCTCTAAAGTATTGATGACACATGGTTCTCCATTACAGGGATATAGCTAAACACTATATATCAAACAGAAAAGTATCCCCTATTCGTGGAGTCCAAAAATGAAAAAATGATTCAATGATTCATATGCACATGTCAGTAAAAGAAATGCTTTTATTATAGCTCCACAATCACAAACATTAAAATCCATAAAATACCCCCATATAAGTCCTACAAATACGTGGACCGCCAGTCCAAAATGAATATCCACAATCGATAAGTATTCACATCAAAAATCCACTATATAGTCACAGATCCACAGGTGCTGACCATTAACAAAAGTGCTAAGTGCAAAACATCAAGGTATATCTCAAATATACTGGTTATGGTCGTGGACTGTGAGACACACCTGAAATCAGGATATGCATCACAGACCACAACTCTAATAAGGTGCCAAAGTGGTTACATAAAAAATTCCTCTGTTTACCATGCAAACATACAAACATATACATACATATATTGTGCAATAAGTAAAGTGCTTCAAATAGTCAGAACTCTGGGTACTACCTGTGTGTAAAGGATACTGGCGTGGGGGGTTGCTGCCTTACGCGCTCGCTGGACCTCCGTCCGCTTCAATCGAGGCTAACTTCCTGACTGGTTGTGCGCAGCTTATATACCCATAGGGTAGAGGGGCTGGTTGAACTATATGTGAGATACGTGGCCACGTATCTGACGCTTGCCAGCCGGCGCGTGTATTACGCGCCGCTCAGCAGCGTCCTATCACTGGGCAGGATTACGTAAACGTGACGCGGATCCATGTCCGCGTTCATCATTGCAATGCGACTTTGCGTGTCAGCAAAGACACGCCTCCAGGCGCGCTCATCGCGCACGCGCATTGATGCGGTCCTATGTGATGCCTACCTATCAGTAACTCCTCCACCAACACCTCCGTCACATAATTATTAGCACATTTCTACAATATTGTGCATAACATATCATCATTAAGCAATTACATATCTATATACAATCAAAAAATTTAAAAATTTAGCAAATAGTTGAAAACGAATCCCATTTTTCAAAGCTCTTGTTCCAAAGGACCAGACCATATACTTTACTGCCATCTGGTGTCATAAGATCATAGTTGTATTTCCACAAAATAAGACACATCTGTAAACTCAAATAAAGGGACATTATTAGTATCGTTAGCCACAGCATCTATCTCATATATGTTACATGTAACTCACAAGCATCAAGAATTGCGTAGAATATCCAGAAAAGGGGAAGGAGTCTGCTACTCACACACAGACATCCTCTAATATATGTGCAAAAATGTGCAAAAACATCCATGTGCCCATTTGCGTAAGTGATGTCAATCCTACAACTTAAAGTGCAGAAGTATGTTGTTAATTATTACCAAACTTCCCTGGGGACATGCAAGAACCCCGGGAACCCAAAAGTATGAAAAAACACACCACCAAGGGATCACACCAATAGTCACCCCTCTGCTACTCACTGCAGAGCTACTGGTTGCCGTACTCACCAACAGCAACCATAAAGATTGTGAAACTAATTATTCCAAATCTAATAAATACAGTAACTCACCTTTCTATGTACTCCGTGACAATGAAATCTAGAAGATATACATATGAGAGAGGTTACGGTTACAAATACACGAATCCTAACGAATTATTCTATTTTAGGAAGCAGCTATAGTTGTACTCCTCATTTAGGCCCCAAGGCTTCTGAGTCTGCAAATCATGTATCCACCTGAGCTCTTTTTTCAATAAAATTACAGATATATTCCCTCCTCTCTCACTTATCTTCACATGTTGTATTCCCTTAAATGTCCACCCCTTTAGGTTACTCTGATGGTAATCTAGGGCATGTTCTGCCACTGTGGTTAGTGTCTTCCCCTCTCTCCTATCTCGTTCTGCCAACTTTATTGTGGAGATATGCTTCTGTAAACGCAATTTGAGTTGGTTTTTTGTTTGTCCAACGTACTGTTTCTTGCACGGGCATTCTAGCAGATAGATGACCCCTTTCGTCTGACAATTTATAAAATCCTTGATCATATATAACTTACCAGTCCTTGTGCTTGTGAATGTCTTGGTCGTATTCATCCATGGGCATATGGAACATGTTCCACATCTGTGGCTTCCCTTCAGGTAAGACTCGTTACTTTCTCTGGAAAAATGGCTCTGACTTAAGATGTTCTTGAGAGTCGGTGCCCTTTTTGCTGTGATGCTCGGATGGGCCGTGATGCATTTCTTAAGGAACTTGTCGTTCTGTAAAATATTCCAGTGTCTCCCAAGTATTGTATAGATATCCTGCCATGCATTATTGTATGGTGTGACAAATCGTGTGAGATTGCTCAAAGTCTTGGTTTTGGGTCTGGACACAAGTAGCCTTTCTCTAGGTGTTGCCTTTGCCCTTCTTACTGCTTTTTCCAGGCATTTACGGGGATATCCTCTCTTTTGGAATCTCTTCCGCATTTCCTTACTCTCAGTCTCAAAAGTTTCTTCCGTCGAACAATTTCTTCTTAGACGTATAAATTGGCCTGTTGGGATATTTAATTTTAGATTCCTTGTGTGGTGGGAGTCAAAGCTCAACAAACTATTGACCGCCGTGGGTTTTCTAAAAATCGTTGTTTCTATACTTCCAGTGGGGCCCTTCCACATCCTGACATCCAAAAACTCCACCTCCCTTTCTGATATCTGATATGTCAACTTGATATCAAGATCATTGTCATTTAAAGCATTAAGAAACTCTCGACATCTGGATTCGGGCCCCTGCCAGAAAATTAACAGATCATCGATGAAGCGATACCACCCCAAAATATGGGGGTGGTACCGCTCCATCGATTCACCCCACACCGTCACCCTCTCCCACCACCCCAAAAACAGGTTTGCCACTGCCGGCGCGCATTTAATGCCCATGGCAACTCCTTTCGTCTGTAGAAAAAATTTATGGTCAAAGAGAAAATAATTTCTCTTCAACACAAATTCCAACAATTTCAGTAGAAATTGGTTCCTTGCCTGATTGTTCATACTATCCATCTGCAGAAAAAATTCTACGGCCCTTATGCCTTCCATGTGACCGATGTTGGAGTATAAAGACTCCACATCGCATGTGACTAAGAGGACATCCTCTGGTAGGTGTAAGTTGTCAATTCTGGACAGAAGGTCACCTGTGTCCCTTATATACGATTCCAGACTTGTCACATATGGCTGAAGGAAGAAATCTATATACTGGCTACACTTCTCACTTAGCCCCCCTATGCCTGAAATTATCGGCCTACCAGGCGGCTGCTCCTGATTTTTGTGCACCTTTGGCAGCATATAAAACGTTGGTGTTATTGGCCATTCACTCCACATAAACCGGTATTCATTTGTGTTTATGATATTCATTTCCAGGGCTTCCTGCAAAATCATCTTAAGTTCCCCCTGGTAAGACTTCGTTGGGTTATTTCTTAATTTCCTATAGAAATTCATGTTTCCTAACTGTCTTTCAGCTTCCTTTAGGTACATGGAGGTCGGCCAAATTACGACATTTCCTCCCTTATCTGCCTCTTTTATTTGTATTCTCCGATCCTCTTTGAGGCCTCTTAATGCTCCTTTCTCTTTTGATGTCAAATTTTGATACCCTCTTATATGTTTTTCCTGTATAGCTTCAAGATCATGGCTCACAAGTTCGAAAAAAACTTTGATTTCAGGACATATAGACAGAGCTGGTAGATATTTAGAGGTAGGCTTGAATGAAGTTGTACCCACCTTAATTGGAGGTTCGTTTTCATCTAGAAGGCTGAGGAGATCCTGCATGGCCTGTTGATCCTGATAGTTAGGGAAAAGGTTCTCAAGCTCGACCATTTCCTTTGTGGGCCTGTCGTATAGTTTTCTGAGTGTTAGACGTCTGCAGAAAAAATATAAGTCCTTAATCACCTCAAATTTATCAAACTGATTTGTCGGAGCAAAAGATAAACCCCTCCTGAGAACCCCCTCCTCCTCTTGTGTCAAGACCCTCTCAGATAAGTTAATTATTTTAAGTACCTCAGTGTCATCCTCCTCATCTTCCAGTCTTTCTTCTCTTCCTTTGTTCCTGTTAGGGTTCTTTCTCGACTGATTGCTGTTTACTTTCTTTGGGATGTTATTTATTCTTGATTGATTCCCCTGAACCCTCTGTCTTACACTTTGTTCACCATTTTCCCATTCAGAATCTGGGCAGTCACTGGAATCTGAGATGGATGTAGCACTCTGGCTTGCCTCCTCTCTTCTACTTGGGGAGGGCTGTTGTGGAGGCCCCGGGTTCCCTCTGGGTTTTCTCTGTCTCCTCCAAAACTGTTGTCCCTTCGGATTTCCTCTATGATTCCATCTATATGCTTTCTTCATTAGATAATCTTTTCTGTCTCTTTCTAATTTAATCTTTTTATTTTTCAAAATATCTCCCTCTATCTTAGATATGTCTGCCTTCAATTTAATCATAAATGTCTCCACCCATTTTTTCTGATCCAATTCGGCAATTTTGATCTGTAATTCATTGATTTTCACCTTCGTGGCCACCAAAAGTCTATGATTAAATTGAAGGCAGACATATCTAAGATAGAGGGAGATATTTTGAAAAATAAAAAGATTAAATTAGAAAGAGACAGAAAAGATTATCTAATGAAGAAAGCATATAGATGGAATCATAGAGGAAATCCGAAGGGACAACAGTTTTGGAGGAGACAGAGAAAACCCAGAGGGAACCCGGGGCCTCCACAACAGCCCTCCCCAAGTAGAAGAGAGGAGGCAAGCCAGAGTGCTACATCCATCTCAGATTCCAGTGACTGCCCAGATTCTGAATGGGAAAATGGTGAACAAAGTGTAAGACAGAGGGTTCAGGGGAATCAATCAAGAATAAATAACATCCCAAAGAAAGTAAACAGCAATCAGTCGAGAAAGAACCCTAACAGGAACAAAGGAAGAGAAGAAAGACTGGAAGATGAGGAGGATGACACTGAGGTACTTAAAATAATTAACTTATCTGAGAGGGTCTTGACACAAGAGGAGGAGGGGGTTCTCAGGAGGGGTTTATCTTTTGCTCCGACAAATCAGTTTGATAAATTTGAGGTGATTAAGGACTTATATTTTTTCTGCAGACGTCTAACACTCAGAAAACTATACGACAGGCCCACAAAGGAAATGGTCGAGCTTGAGAACCTTTTCCCTAACTATCAGGATCAACAGGCCATGCAGGATCTCCTCAGCCTTCTAGATGAAAATGAACCTCCAATTAAGGTGGGTACAACTTCATTCAAGCCTACCTCTAAATATCTACCAGCTCTGTCTATATGTCCTGAAATCAAAGTTTTTTTCGAACTTGTGAGCCATGATCTTGAAGCTATACAGGAAAAACATATAAGAGGGTATCAAAATTTGACATCAAAAGAGAAAGGAGCATTAAGAGGCCTCAAAGAGGATCGGAGAATACAAATAAAAGAGGCAGATAAGGGAGGAAATGTCGTAATTTGGCCGACCTCCATGTACCTAAAGGAAGCTGAAAGACAGTTAGGAAACATGAATTTCTATAGGAAATTAAGAAATAACCCAACGAAGTCTTACCAGGGGGAACTTAAGATGATTTTGCAGGAAGCCCTGGAAATGAATATCATAAACACAAATGAATACCGGTTTATGTGGAGTGAATAACCAATAACACCAACGTTTTATATGCTGCCAAAGGTGCACAAAAATCAGGAGCAGCCGCCTGGTAGGCCGATAATTTCAGGCATAGGGGGGCTAAGTGAGAAGTGTAGCCAGTATATAGATTTCTTCCTTCAGCCATATGTGACAAGTCTGGAATCGTATATAAGGGACACAGGTGACCTTCTGTCCAGAATTGACAACTTACACCTACCAGAGGATGTCCTCTTAGTCACATGCGATGTGGAGTCTTTATACTCCAACATCGGTCACATGGAAGGCATAAGGGCCGTAGAATTTTTTCTGCAGATGGATAGTATGAACAATCAGGCAAGGAACCAATTTCTACTGAAATTGTTGGAATTTGTGTTGAAGAGAAATTATTTTCTCTTTGACCATAAATTTTTTCTACAGACGAAAGGAGTTGCCATGGGCATTAAATGCGCGCCAGCAGTGGCAAACCTGTTTTTGGGGTGGTGGGAGAGGGTGACGGTGTGGGGTGAATCGATGGAGCGGTACCACCCCCATATTTTGGGGTGGTATCGCTTCATCGATGATCTGTTAATTTTCTGGCAGGGGCCCGAATCCAGATGTCGAGAGTTTCTTAATGCTTTAAATGACAATGATCTTGATATCAAGTTGACATATCAGATATCAGAAAGGGAGGTGGAGTTTTTGGATGTCAGGATGTGGAAGGGCCCCACTGGAAGTATAGAAACAACGATTTTTAGAAAACCCACGGCGGTCAATAGTTTGTTGAGCTTTGACTCCCACCACACAAGGAATCTAAAATTAAATATCCCAACAGGCCAATTTATACGTCTAAGAAGAAATTGTTCGACGGAAGAAACTTTTGAGACTGAGAGTAAGGAAATGCGGAAGAGATTCCAAAAGAGAGGATATCCCCGTAAATGCCTGGAAAAAGCAGTAAGAAGGGCAAAGGCAACACCTAGAGAAAGGCTACTTGTGTCCAGACCCAAAACCAAGACTTTGAGCAATCTCACACGATTTGTCACACCATACAATAATGCATGGCAGGATATCTATACAATACTTGGGAGACACTGGAATATTTTACAGAACGACAAGTTCCTTAAGAAATGCATCACGGCCCATCCGAGCATCACAGCAAAAAGGGCACCGACTCTCAAGAACATCTTAAGTCAGAGCCATTTTTCCAGAGAAAGTAACGAGTCTTACCTGAAGGGAAGCCACAGATGTGGAACATGTTCCATATGCCCATGGATGAATACGACCAAGACATTCACAAGCACAAGGACTGGTAAGTTATATATGATCAAGGATTTTATAAATTGTCAGACGAAAGGGGTCATCTATCTGCTAGAATGCCCGTGCAAGAAACAGTACGTTGGACAAACAAAAAACCAACTCAAATTGCGTTTACAGAAGCATATCTCCACAATAAAGTTGGCAGAACGAGATAGGAGAGAGGGGAAGACACTAACCACAGTGGCAGAACATGCCCTAGATTACCATCAGAGTAACCTAAAGGGGTGGACATTTAAGGGAATACAACATGTGAAGATAAGTGAGAGAGGAGGGAATATATCTGTAATTTTATTGAAAAAAGAGCTCAGGTGGATACATGATTTGCAGACTCAGAAGCCTTGGGGCCTAAATGAGGAGTACAACTATAGCTGCTTCCTAAAATAGAATAATTCGTTAGGATTCGTGTATTTGTAACCGTAACCTCTCTCATATGTATATCTTCTAGATTTCATTGTCACGGAGTACATAGAAAGGTGAGTTACTGTATTTATTAGATTTGGAATAATTAGTTTCACAATCTTTATGGTTGCTGTTGGTGAGTACGGCAACCAGTAGCTCTGCAGTGAGTAGCAGAGGGGTGACTATTGGTGTGATCCCTTGGTGGTGTGTTTTTTCATACTTTTGGGTTCCCGGGGTTCTTGCATGTCCCCATGGAAGTTTGGTAATAATTAACAACATACTTCTGCACTTTAAGTTGTAGGATTGACATCACTTACGCAAATGGGCACATGGATGTTTTTGCACATTTTTGCACATATATTAGAGGATGTCTGTGTGTGAGTAGCAGACTCCTTCCCCTTTTCTGGATATTCTACGCAATTCTTGATGCTTGTGAGTTACATGTAACATATATGAGATAGATGCTGTGGCTAACGATACTAATAATGTCCCTTTATTTGAGTTTACAGATGTGTCTTATTTTGTGGAAATACAACTATGATCTTATGACACCAGATGGCAGTAAAGTATATGGTCTGGTCCTTTGGAACAAGAGCTTTGAAAAATGGGATTCGTTTTCAACTATTTGCTAAATTTTTTAATTTTTTGATTGTATATAGATATGTAATTGCTTAATGATGATATGTTATGCACAATATTGTAGAAATGTGCTAATAATTATGTGACGGAGGTGTTGGTGGAGGAGTTACTGATAGGTAGGCATCACATAGGACCGCATCAATGCGCGTGCGCGATGAGCGCGCCTGGAGGCGTGTCTTTGCTGACACGCAAAGTCGCATTGCAATGATGAACGCGGACATGGATCCGCGTCACGTTTACGTAATCCTGCCCAGTGATAGGACGCTGCTGAGCGGCGCGTAATACACGCGCCGGCTGGCAAGCGTCAGATACGTGGCCACGTATCTCACATATAGTTCAACCAGCCCCTCTACCCTATGGGTATATAAGCTGGGCACAACCAGTCAGGAAGTTAGCCTCGATTGAAGCGGACGGAGGTCCAGCGAGCGCGTAAGGCAGCAACCCCCCACGCCAGTATCCTTTACACACAGGTAGTACCCAGAGTTCTGACTATTTGAAGCACTTTACTTATTGCACAATATATGTATGTATATGTTTGTATGTTTGCATGGTAAACAGAGGAATTTTTTATGTAACCACTTTGGCACCTTATTAGAGTTGTGGTCTGTGATGCATATCCTGATTTCAGGTGTGTCTCACAGTCCACGACCATAACCAGTATATTTGAGATATACCTTGATGTTTTGCACTTAGCACTTTTGTTAATGGTCAGCACCTGTGGATCTGTGACTATATAGTGGATTTTTGATGTGAATACTTATCTATTGTGGATATTCATTTTGGACTGGCGGTCCACGTATTTGTAGGACTTATATGGGGGTATTTTATGGATTTTAATGTTTGTGATTGTGGAGCTATAATAAAAGCATTTCTTTTACTGACATGTGCATATGAATCATTGAATCATTTTTTCATTTTTGGACTCCACGAATAGGGGATACTTTTCTGTTTGATATATAGAACACAGATACAGACAAGGCCTGAGTGCTACCACGTAGTGATCGCAACGACAGACAACCAGAGAATGACCAGCACCCAGTATATATACACCAGTGCTCTCCAGTACCTCCCTTAAGTGCTGGACCAATGAAAGTTGCTGCAATTGTCAGCTGACCAGCCTGGTCAGCTGACCCTCCTCTGACTGCCATAAAGGCCCTGCCTCTCTGCGCGCGCACGCATCCTCCTAAACCAGTGTGGACTATCAGTCCCAGCCACACCAGTCATGTGTTGTAATGTTGTTGCTGTATGGGATGCGGAATCTGCCGCCACGCTGTCTGAGCGTGCAGCGTTTCCTCCGCATCCCGCCCCACTGAGAGAAGCAGGCCTATGCCTACAAACCGCTGCGTCCGACGCAGCGGTTTCTCCACGTTCTGCTATGCCAGCCGCGGAAACAGCCGCCTCATCCTGCGTCCATGCGGCGACTTTTCCGCGTTTCTTCACAGTACCCCCCCCCCCCCCTGAGGAGTGGACTCCGGACAGCTCCTTCCAGGCTTCTCAGGATGTAAAGCGTGGAATTCACTTTTTAGTTTGTCAGCATGCATGCGACATTCAGGTACCCATGATCTCTCCTCAATACCATACCCCTTCCAATGAACCAGATATTGTACTGAGTTCTGAACTATGCGTGAGTCTAAAATCTTCTCTACCTCGTACTCAGGTTGATCATCTATCATCACAGGAGGAGGAGGAGTGGGACCCACATGGAATGCTGGCTTAAGCAGAGACACGTGAAAGGATCTTACGCCACGCATACTGGCTGGAAGATCAATGGCATAGGTAACATTGTTGATCTTTCTAGTTACTGGAAATGGACCCACAAACCAGGGCCCCAACTTGGCTGAAGGCTGTTTTAAGGTTAAGTGACGTGTGGATACCCAGACTAAGTCTCCTGGTTGAAATTTCCACTCTAAGGAATGTTTTTTGTCAGCTTGACCTTTCTGACTTTGAAACGCCTTTCCCAAATTATTCTCCACGATCCCCCATACGTCCTTAAATGAGTTTTGCCAGGCTTCCAGAGCTGTAAACGGAGTGGAAGCGATTGGCAATGGGGCAAATTTGGGCAGCTTCCCAGTAACTATCTGAAATGGACAGAATTTCGTGGAAGAACTTTTCAAATTATTGTGCACAAATTCTGCGAAGGGCAAAAACCTGACCCAATCGTTTTGCGCCTCTGCAACGTAACACCTCAAAAATTGTTCTAACGATTGGTTGACCCTCTCAGTCTGACCATTGGTCTGTGGGTGGTAGTCCGACGAAAATGACAGTTCCATGCCCATTTGGTGACAGAATGCCCTCCAGAATCTCGAAACAAATTGGACTCCCCGATCTGACACAATGTTTTCCGGAATGCCATGCAAATGGAAAACATGGATGATGAATAAATGGGCCAACTCCTGGGCCGAGGGGAGTCCTTTTAAGGGCACAAAATGGGCCATTTTACTAAAGCTGTCGACTACCACCCAAATGACCGACATGCCCTCAGACCTGGGAAGCTCACCCACAAAATCCATGGACAGGTGGGTCCATGGCTCACTCGGGGTGGGTAAGGGCTGCAACGTTCCCACAGGTGCCAGCCGGGAGGGCTTACTTTTTGCACACACTGCACACTCCCTAACATACTCCTTTCAATCCGTTGCCAGAGAAGGCCACCAAGCGCACCTGGCAACCAGATCCTGTGTTCTGGAGGCCCCAGGGTGTCCCGCATTTTTGTGTGAATGGAACATTTGTAAAATCTGAAGACGGAATGGCAGTGGTACAAACATAACCCCTTCAGGCTTCCCCTCCGGGGCGTCCTGTTGAAAGGGCCCTAAGGTCTCCGTCCAGTCTTTCCATGTCTCAGTTGTTGCTAGTATCAGTTTCTGCGGAACAATGGTCTCTGGGGTAGAGGGCTGTGCTGTCTCTGGCTCAAAACATCTGGACAGGGCATCTGCCTTAATGTTCTTGTTACCTGGAGTGTACGTAATTATAAATCTAAACCTCGAGAAAAACAAAGACCATCGAGCCTGACGGGGGCTTGATCTTTTAACTCCCTCGATGTATTCCAAATTTTTGTGATCAGTGAAAATTGTGATTGTATGTTCTGCTCCTTCCAACCAATGACGCCATTTCTCAAAGGCTAACTTGATGGCCAGGAGCTCCCTGTTGCCTATGTCATAGTTTCTCTCTGCCGGAGAGAACCTACGAGAAAAATAGGCGCATGGGTGTAATCTACCCTGCAACCCTGATCGCTGCGACAGCACAGCCCCTACCCCGACCTCCGAGGCATCCACCTCAACAATAAAGGGGTAAGAAGTGTCGACATGTCTTAGGATGGGTGCAGAGCAAAACAAGTCTTTTAATGTGGAGAACGCTTGAAAAGCTTCTGGAGACCAATGGGAAGTATCTGCCCCTTTTTTAGTGAGACTAGTGAGGGGTGCAATGACAGTAGAGTACCCCTTTATGAACCTTCTATAGTCATTGGCAAAACCCAAAAATCTCTGAAGAGATTTCAACCCCACAGGTTGAGGCCAATCCAGCACAGCAGAGACCTTGGCAGGGTCCATCGACAGGCCCGAGGTGGAAATTATGTACCCCAAAAAGGTGACAGATGTTACCTCGAAGATGCATTTCTCCAATTTAGCGTAAAGCATGTTCTGCCTCAGTTTGTCCAATAAAATTCGGACGTGTGTCCTGTGCTCAGAGAGGTTGTTGGAAAAAATAAGTATATCATCCAGGTATACTAACACGAATTTGCCCAACACCTCTCTGAATACCTCATTAATTAGTTCTTGGAAGATGGCCGGGGCGTTACACAACCCGAAGGGCATCACCAAGTTCTCGTAGTGCCCGTCGGGCGTGTTAAAGGCCGTCTTCCATTCATCGCCCTTTCTGATCCGCACCAGGTTGAATGCACCCCGTAAATCTAATTTTGAAAATACTTTAGCGTTGGTAACTTGTGTAAACAGGTCATCTATCAGGGGCAAGGGGTAGCGATTCTTTACAGTGATTTTATTCAGGCCCCGGTAATCTATGCATGGCCGCAAACCTCCGTCTTTCTTTTAACAAAAAAGAACCCTGCGCCCGCGGGCGACCGGGAAGGTCGAATGAACCCCTTGGCTAAATTCTCACGAATGTACTCTTGCATGGCCACTTTCTCTGGCCCGGACAAATTGTAAAGATGACCCCTTGGGACCATACAACCAGATTGAAGATCAATGGGGCAATCAAACGGGCGATGTGGCGGTAACTTGTCAGCAGCTTTGGGACAGAACACATCAGTATACTCGGAATATTGTACTGGAACCCCCTCCAAATGAATCCTGGTCTGGCCTAATGTCACCCTCCCTAAACATTGCTGGAAACAATGAGGTGACCAGCTGGTTAACTGCCCAGTGGCCCAATCTATCTGTGGAGAGTGACGGTGCAACCATGGCATGCCAAGGATGACTGTGGAGGTGGTCATGTGTAACACAAAAAACTGCAGTTTCTCTGTATGTAGCACCCCTATAGTGACTTCCACCTCTGGTGTCTGAGACAGCGGATGATTACTTTGCAGGGGGGAATCATCTACTGCCGTAACCTGAATGGGTGGTTTTACCGGGGTGAGCGGAATACCCAATTTCTTAGCAAATTCAAAATCCATAAAATTAGCTGCTGAGCCGGAATCAACAAAGGCCTCAGAAACCTTGGTTTTATCTTCCCATGTAACAGTACAAGGAAGAAGTAACCGTTTATCTTCTAGGGGTAAGAGACGCGCGCCTAGGGTGTTACCCCCTACAACTCCTAGGCGGTAGCGTTTCCCAACTTATTGGGACAATTACGTTCTCTATGACCCCCCTCTGCGCAGTAGAGGCACAGCTGCTCAGACATCCTACGTCTTCGCTCCACTTGAGATAGTCTTGACCGACCAATTTGCATAGGTTCGGGTGGAGGCGAGACAGGAGGAGGTGGAGTTACTGGAGGCGCAGCGTAGGACACCATCTTTACCTGACTACTACCCCGGGTCTGTTTCTGATAGCGCAGCCTGCGGTCGACTCGAATGGCCGATGAAATGGCCTCATCGACTGTCTTAGGTTCAGGCAGACTTAGCATGAGATTAGAGACCTCATCCGACAGTCCCCATAAAAAGCAATCTAAGAGGGCATAAGTGTCCCACCTGGCTGAAACTGACCACCTCCTAAATTCCGCTGCGTAATCCTCGACCGGACCCTTGCCTTGACGCAAAAGCTTTAGCTTCCGCTCAGAAGTCGCAGCAAGGTCTGGGTCATCGTAAATTACTGCCATAGCTTTAAAAAATGTGTCCACTGACGTGAGGGCTAAGTCTCCGGTGGGCAAACTGTACGCCCACGTTTGAGAATCGCCGGATAAGAACATCTTAATAAATGTGACCCTTTGGGCCATTCTTCCAGAAGTTCGGGGTCTCAACTCAAAATAAGATAACACTCTACTTCTGAAATTTCGGAAGTCAGATCTGTGACCAGAAAATTTCTCAGGTACGGGTAAACGTATATCAGAACTAGGAGGGGATCGCACCTCATCCACTGCTGTCTGGAGGGTTTCTAAAGAACCAGGCAAGGCTTCAATCATAGTGTTGTGGCTACCCAGCACTTGGTTGATGTTTTCCACCGAAGTGGCAAGCGCGCCTAGACGGTCAGTGTGTGCGTCCATTTGCATTTTGGTCTGTCGTTCTGTAACGATCGGTGTAACACAGAGAGGGTCTGATTACCGGTGATCTGCAGTATCACCGAGAATGCAGAATATACCCGATTATTGATGATCTGCAGTATCACCGATAATCAGATATATATTCTAACCTCTGGACACCTGAGAGATAAGAGTGTTTAGGTGTAACAGTAATACTTTGAGTATTGCACCTTAGGAGAAGGTACAGAAGCGGTAAGGAGTACTGCACAGAAGTATGTTCCTTCCGTATGCCTAGACTCTCCCGGGGGAGGAGCTAGGCTGAGGGTAGGAAGGATAGAAGGTGAGTGACACCAGTGAGGGGGTGTCACTAACAGATCTGGGAACTGCCTCTAACAGTAAGGCCAGTTCTCGAGGTCGGCAATCCAGGTCGTTTAACACACAGACAGATACGGTACAGATTCAAGAGACAGATATGGAATCCAATAAACAGGCAGGGTTTGGCAACGGAGTATCAGAATAGCGGGGTACAGAATCAGGAGGCAAATGCAGAGTCCAGGAATGAGCAGAGTTTGGCAACAGGATATCAGAGATAGCAAGGTACAGAATCAGAGTACAGGAGGATAGTCAGGCAGGCAGAAGGTCAGAACAAATAATACAGTTCAATATTCCTAACGCTAAGGTGTGAGGTCCGTGATCGTCAACACCTTTGGAAACTATGCTAGAACACAGATACAGACAAGGCCTGAGTGCTACCACGTAGTGATCGCAACGACAGATAACCAGAGAAGACCAGCACCCAGTATATATTTTCACCAGTGCTCTCCAGCACCTCCCTTAAGTGCTGGACCAATGAAAGTTGCTGCAATTGTCAGCTGACCGGCCTGGTCAGCTGACCCTCCTCTGACTGCCATAAAGGCCCTGCCTCTCTGCGCGCGCACGCATCCTCCTAAACCAGTGTGGACTATCAGTCCCAGCCACACCAGTCATGTGTTGTAATGTTGTTGCTGTATGCAATGTGGAATCCGCCGCCACGCTGTCTGAGCGTGCGGCGTTTCCTCCGCATCCCGCCCCACTGAGAGAAGCAGGCCCATGCGTACAAACCACGTTCTGCTATGCCAGCCGCGGAAACAACCGCCTCATCCTGCATCCATGCGGCGGCTTTTCTGCGTTTCTTCACAAACTGGTATTCATATCATACAGCTATATAGAGACTGGATAAATTGCTCTGTAGTTAGGCTATATCTGTTTTATAAATCAACATTTCTAAATGTTCATTTGGCCTCTAGGACATAAGGGAGTAATTTGCATGTCCCTGCTTCCAACAATGTACAATGAAGAATAAAAATGTATTTTTTTGGATCTCTAATGTGATTAAATTTTAATGCTCTCTGTTTAAGAATATGATTTTTTTTCAGAGTTGACCAATTCATTGTAAGAACACACTGATTTACTTTGTGTCGGCATCATTGTAAACAAACAATGTGGAAAACTGATGATTAGATATCTTGCAGCATAAATAATTAAGCTGGTGATCTTTGTTTTGTTTCTCAGAATACATGGAAACAGTAAAACTGTCATTACTGATCTCTCTTCCTGAGTGTTACAGTGATTGGCTGTAGGGACTAGATGGTGAGCCCCTCTGAGGGACAGTTAGTGACAAGACAATATACTGTATACTCTGTACAGCACTGTGTAATATGTCAGCGCTATATAAATACTTAAGACAATTGTTCCCCGATCCATCTTCCTTTGGGTGGGTACACTCGACGTTACGTGATGGCATACGATGGATATGGACAAGAAGTCAAATGGTTGCGGTTTTATCTTTCCTCTGGTTTGCCTACATACTTGTTCCAGGTCAGGGATGCAGATAAATAATTGGGTTTATTAAGGTTAAATAAACGTAATAAGCCCATTCACCACATTATCATTCCTCTTCCTTTTTTCTTTTGTAGACTGCATTAATTTAAGCTGTCTAACTCCAGGCAAACTTGACTGTCAGGATAGCTGTTTGGTGCTTAATCCAGAGCTATGCACATAGGGATGTACATACCCAACTAACTTCCTTTCACCGAAGTCTAGTAAGGGTACGGTGAATGGAAATGTATGCCACTTTGTGGGTGGGGATAGGAGGTGTAAGGAATCCAGGTCCAGCTCCAGGCACCTGTTTTGACAGTACTGTACAGTAGCAATAACAAGTATGTGAACCCTTTGGAATTATATGGATTTCTGCACAAATTAGTCATAAAATATGATCTGCTCTTCATCTAAGTTACAACAATAGGCAATCACAGTCTACTTAAAGCCAATGGGAATCCGTACTAAGTAAAAAAAAGTCAGATACTCACCTAAGGAAAGGGAAGGCTCAGGTCCTAATGAGCCTTCCCTCTCCTCTCCCAGTGCCCTCGGTGCTGCGCTGGCTCCCCCGTTCAAATCTCCCGCCGCGGGGACTTCGGAAGTCTTCGGGAGCCAAGTCCTCCAGAAGACAGGTGGCTCCATACTGTGCACGCGCGAGCGTGTCATAGAGGGCGCTCGCGCATGTGCAGTGTAGAGCAGCCCGTGTTCCGGAGCACTCGAGATCCCAAAGCATTTCCAAAGCCTCCCTTCGGCGGGGAAACAGCGGTATTTGACTGAAACGGTCAAATACCGCTACGGGGACCCAGCGCAACAGCGGGGCCCAGGAAAGGCGAGGGAATGCTATATGGGACCCAGAGCCTCCCTCTCCTTAGGTGAGTATCTGACTTTTTTATTTCAGTATGGGTTCCCTTTCACGTTAAGCTAATGCCACACAAATAATTAAATGTTTCCATGTTGTTATTGAACACACCATGTAACCATTCACAGTGCAGGTGGTATGTGAACCCTTGGATTTAACAACTGATTGAACCTGCTTTGGCAGCAATAACTTCAACCAAATGTTTCCTGTAGTTGCAGATCACACATGCACAATGGTCAGAAGTAATTTTTGACCATTCCTCTTTACAAAACTGTTTCAGTTCAACAATATTCTTGGGATGTCTGGTGTAAATCACCTTCCTGAAGGCATGCCATTGTATCTCAATCGGGATGAGATCAGGACTCTGACTGGGCCACTCCAGAAGGCGTATTTTCTTCTGTTTAAGCCATTCTGTTGTTGATTTACTTCTATGCTTTGGATCGTTGTCCTGTTGCAACACCCATCTTCTGCTGAGCTTCAGCTGGTGGAGAGATGGCCTTAAGTTCTCTGGCAAAATGTCTTGATTTCATTTTTCATTGGATGATAGCAATCTGTCCACTGAAAGACCAAACTCACTGTGTAACGCACCGCAAACAGCTGTTTGTGTAGTCACGGCCGTGCTGGACTGGTGCACACCATGGACACAGTGCAGGTGATAGCAGTTTTTAAGCCCATATGGTTGCAAGGCTGAGGTAGCTCAATGACAGAACAACAGTGACTGTCCAGCTGATCGAATTTGGTCTGTCCACAATGAAGCAGCGACCTTATTATCTTGGGTGTGCGCCCCCCCCCCCCCCCCCCCCGAGACACTCATATAGCCGGAGGTCATTGCTTCATTGTGATATGCAAGCCCCTTCACCGCAGCAAGGTAACGATCATGAAGGGGAATTGACACATGTACATGCCTTTTGTTTTGTTGTTGCAGCCGCAGTGCAGCCAGAAAAATTAGGCAGGTCTGTACACGCACCAGAAAAATTATTATAAAAATTCAGGAATCCGCCTGGAGTCTTGGACCCTGTTGGTGGTGGCGGACAAGGCAGTCAAGCAGCCTGTGTGGGGAGCGACTTAGTCTTGGGGCAGGCAGTCACACGGCGTGCAGGCAGAGATGTTGTGTGTGGGTACTGACTTAGTCTTCGAGCGGGCAGTAGCCCTCCGGGATCCATGCCTCATTCATTTTGAAAAAGGTGAGGTACTGAACACTTTTGTGACCTAGGCGACTTCCCTTCTCAGTGACAATGCCTCCAACTGTGCTGAAGGTCCTTTCTGACAGGACGCTTGAGGCAGGGCAAGACAGAAGTTGGATGGCAAATTGTGACAGCTCTGGCCACAGGTCAAGCCTGTGCACCCAGTAGTCCAGGGGTTCATCGCTGCTCATAGTGTCTACATCCAGACTTAAGGCCAGGTAGTTGGCTACCTGCCAGTTGAGGTGTTGGTGGAGGGTGGAGGGTGGAACCGGAAGAGCTAAGGCGAGGCGTTGGACTAAAGAATGTCCGCATGTCCGACATCGCCATGAGATCGCCGGAGTGCCCTGTCCTTGCCTGCGTGGACATGGAAGAAGGATTACTGGCAGTGGTACCTTTATTCCATTGTGCTGTGACATCACCCTTAAACGCACTGTAAAGCATAGTTGCCAGCTTGTTCTGCAAGTGCTGCATCCTTTCTGCCTTCAGGTGAGTTGGTAACATCTCCTCCATTTTGTGCTTATACTGAGGGTCTAGTAGCGTGGCCACCCAGTACAGCTCATTCCCCTGAGTTTTTTTATATGGGGGTCCCTCAACAGGCTGAACAGCATCTCCTTTTGCTCTTCCCCAGTGATGACAGGTAAGTTCTCCTCCTCCTCCCAGCCATGAAGAATACCACGGGAACGTTGAGCAGCACAAGCCCCCTGTAACACCTGCTGCGGTTGTTCTTCCGCCTCCTCCTGAAAAAAAAAAACACCTTCCTCATCATCTGACTCCTCTTCCCCACATGACTCTTCCTCCTCCTCCCCCCTCTGTGCTGCCGCAGGTGTTGAGGAAACATCTGGTTCTGCTGAGAATTGATCCTGTAACTCTTCCTCCTGTTCCTGTAACTGTTCCTGTTCACGCTCCTCCACAGCTTGATCCACCACTCTATGCACGGCACACTGCAGGAAGAAAGCGTATGGGATCAAGTCGCTGATGGCGCCTTCACTGCGACTCACCATGTTTGTCACCTCCTCAAACGGCCGCATGAGCCTGCAGGCATTTCACATGAGTGTCCAGTACTTCGGCCAGAACATCCCCATCTCCCCAGAGCATGTCCTTTCACTGTAGTTGTAAAGATACTGTTGACAGCTTTCTCCTGTTGTAGCAGGCAGTTAAACATCAGGAGCATTGAATTCCAGTGACTCGGGCTATCGCAAATCAAGCGCCTCACCGGCAAGTTCTTTCTTCGCTTAATATCGGCCAAGCGTGCCATGGCCGTGTAAGACCACCTGAAATGCCCACACACCTTCCTAGACAGCTTCAGGAAGTCCTGTAAGCCTAGGTACTTACACACAAAAATCTGAATTATTAGATTCAGCACATGTGCCATGCAGGGTACATGTGTCAACTTTCCCAAATTCAAAGCCGAAATGAGATTGCTGCCATTGTCACACACCACGTTGCCGATCTCCAGTTGGTGCGGGGTCAGCCACTGATCCACCTGTTTGTTAAGAGCAGCCAGGAGAGCTGCTCCAGTGTGACTCTCCCCATTGAGGCAAGACATGTCTAAGATGGCGTGACACAGTCATACCTGGCATGCAGCATAGGCCTTGGGGAGCTGGGGCTGTGTAGCTGGTGAGGAGATCGCAGCACCAGTAGAGTTGTACTGCCCCTCAGCCAAGGAGGAGGAGGAGCATGACAGCGAAGTGGATGTAGCAAGAGGAGTAGGAGGAGAAGGAGAGGAGGTGGCAGGAGGCCTGCCTGCAAGCCGTGGAGGTGTCACAACTAGGTCAGCTGCACAGCCACGTACTCCCTGCTTGCCAGCGGTCACCAGATTGACCCAATGGGCTATGTAAGTAATGTACCTGCCCTGACCATGCTTGGCAGACCAGGCACCGTGGTCAGATGGACCTTTGACCCAACGCTGTGTGCCAGAGATGACACCACTTGACTTTCAACTTCACGGTACAGTTTGGGTATCGCCTTTTTTGAGAAATAATTGCGGCCTGGTACCTTCCACTGAAGAGTCCCAATGGCCACAAATTTTTGGAAGGCCTCAGAGTCCAGCAGCCGGTATGGTAACAGCTGGCGAGCTAACAGTTCCGCCAAGCCAGCTATCAAATGCCGGGCAAGGGGGTGACTGGCAGACATTGGCTTCTTCCACTCAAAGATTTCCCTCACGGACTCCTGGCTGCTGCTGTGGGCAGAGGAGCAGGAATCGCTCAGGGTGAGAGGCGGAGTGGAGAAGGGTGGCTGTGAAGGTGCAAGGGAGAAAGCGGCTGAAGATGATGCACCTGAAGGAGGAAGAGGAGAAGGAGGGTGGCTTTGCTTTTGTGTGCTGCTTTTCCTCAGGTGGTCTTTCCATTGCAGTTTGTGCCTTTTCTCCATTTGCCTTCGTAAGGCAGTTGTCTCTACGCAGGTGTTGGACTTTCCACGGCTCAATTTTTGGCGGCAGAGAGTACAGATGGCATTGATCTGATCTGAGGCAGACACACAAAAAAAATTCCACATCGGTGAGCCCAGGGGTGATGGCACTACGGTTCGGTTAGCAGCTGACGTAGATGGGCATGTTGGCTGGCTGTCCATAGGTGGCGTTACATGGCGCTGGACACTGCCACCAGCTGTTTGACGATGAGCTCACCCTGCTTCTTTCAGAAACTCGTCTCCTCCTACTCCTCTCTGACTCCCCCTCTGAACTGTCCCCCTGTTCATCTCCTCTATTGGGAACCCACGTGAGATTTATATCATCATAATCATCATCATCATAATCATCCTCCCCAGCTTCGCTTGCCTCAGACACCTCCAAAACTGCACCAACAGCAGGTACTTCATCATCCTCCTCCTCACACCTTACATCCATAGTGTTGCCTAACTCAGACATATGTGGTGGTGTAACTTGCTTAGCGCCTTCATCTTGTTGTAACAATACTGGCTGTGAATCAGTTAATTCCCCACCAAATAACTGTGTCAAATGCAGCAGATGTGGTGCTTGTTGTAGTAGTACTGGTGGCTGCGGAAGATGAGGTGTTCTGTGTTAAATAGTCAACCACGTCCTGACAATCTTGGGAGTTGATGGGACATGCCTTCTTCTGAGCACTATACTTTGGTCCAGGGCCACACAAAATCACATCAGCACGACCTCCAACAGACCTGCCGGGTGGCCTGCCTTTGGCTCTGCTTCTGCCTGTTGTTTTGTCCATATCGGGGGGATGAAGTCAAAGGTATGCACTGACTTGACTAATACAATGTGCCGTCAGACAGGTTCAGTGAAAGGTATGCAGTGACTGGTATTACAATACAATGTGCAGCTGTCACACAGGTGCAGTGAACAGGTAAGCACGGACTGGTATATTAAACAGCGTGCGTTCACACAGGTACTGTGAACAATTATGCAATGACTAGTATTACAAATTTGCAGCTGTCACACGCACAGGTACCATGAACAGGTATGCAGTGACTGGTATATAATATAACACTTAGTGCGGTCACGTAGGTACACTGAACAGGTGCACAGTGACTGGTATTAATACAATGTGCAGCTGTCACACACACAGGTACCGTGAACAGGTGCAGTGACTTGTATATAACACTGCGTGCGGTCACGTAAGTAGGTGCACTGAACAGGTATGCAGTGATTGGTATTACAAATGTGCAGCTGTCACACACACAGGTGAATAGGTGCAGTGACTGGTATATAACTCTGCATGCAGTCATGTAGGTAGGTGCACTGAACAGGTGTGCAGTGATTAGTATTACAAATGTGCAGCTGTCACACACACTCATACCGTGAACAGGTGCAGTGACTAGTATATAACACTGCGTGCGGTCACGTAGGTAGGTGCACTGAACAAGTATCCAGTGATTGGTATTACAAATATGCATCTTTCACACACACACGTACCATAAACAGGTGCAGTAACTGGTATATAACACTGCGTGCGGTCATGTAGGTTGGTGCACTGGACAGGTATGCAGGGATTTGAATTACAAATTTGCAGCTGTCACACACACACTTACCGTGAACAGGTGCAGTAACTGGTATATAACACTGCGTGCGGTCATGTAGGTAGGTGCACTGAACAGGTATGCAGTGATTGGTATTACAGATGTGCAGCTGTCACATATACAGGAACCGTGAACAGGTGCAGTGACTGGTATATAACACTGCGTGCGGTCACGTAGGTAGGTGCACTGAACAGATATGCAGGGATTGGTATTACAAATGTGCAGCTTTCACACACACAGGTACCATGAACAGGTGCAGTGACTGGTATATAACACTGCGTGCAGTCACGCAGGTAGGTGCACTGAACAGGTATGCAGTGATTGGCATTAATACAATGTGCAGCTGTCACACACACAGGTACCGTGAACAGGTGCAGTGACTGGTATATAACTCTGCGTGTGGTCATGTAGGTAGGTGCACTGAACAGGTATGCAGTGACTGGTATATAATATAACACTGAGTGCGGTCACGTAGGTGCACTGAACAGGTATGCAGTGACTGATATTAATACAATGTGCAGCTGTCACACACACAGGTACCGTGAACAGATGCAGTGACTGGTATATAACACTGCATGCGGTCACGTAGGTAGGTGCACTGAACAGGTATGCAGTGATTGGTATTACAAATGTGCAGCTGTCACACACACAGGTACCATGAACAGGTGCAGTGACTGGTATATAACACTGTGTGCAGTCATGTAGGTAGGTGCACTGAACAGGTATGCAGTGATTGTATTACAAATGTGCAGCTGTCACACACACAGGTACTGTGAACAGGTGCAGTGACTGGTATATAACACTGCGTGCGGTCACGCAGGTAGGTGCACTGGACAGGTATGCAGGGATTGGTATTACAAATTTGCAGCTGTCACACACACAGGTACTGTGAACAGGTGCAGTGACTGGTATATAACACTTTGTGCGGTCATGTAGGTAGGTGCACTGAACAAGTATGCAGAGATTGGTAATACAAATGTGCAGCTGTCACACACACAAGTACTGTGAACAGGTAGTCACTGAATGTGCAGGGCCTGGCAGTGGCACAGTAGGAATTACCAAGGGGCCAAGGGCCAGCTGCGACTGACTGACAGGGCTGTATATGCAACAAGTGTCTGTGGGACACACACACACAAAAAATTAGATCACAAGAACAACATTAGCTCTCAAAAGAGCTGTTGAGGGTGCTGTTTAGCAATAAGTATAAGCAAGCTAACAAGCCTAACAGGAGCCTACCTAAGCTTTCCCCAATGCCTCTGCAGCAAGCTCCCCCCTTCTCTAATTACTGCAGCCACACGAGTGAGGGAAATCGCCGACGTTGCCTGCCTTTTATGGGGGGGGGGGGCTCCAGGAGGGAGCGTGGCCTGATTGGCTACCATGTGTCTGCTGACTGTGATGTAGAGGGTCAAAGTTGACCCTAATGATATAGTATATGAGGCAGGTCGAACTCGCGTATAGTTCAAGTTCGATTCCACCTAAGTTCGCGTGTTCGTGTTCACATGCGAACCGTTCGGGCCATCTCTACTTCCAAACAACTCAACTTTGATTTCATCTGTCTGCAGAATATTTTGCCAGTACTGCTGTGGAACATCCAGGTGATCTTTTGCAAACTTTGAACATGTAGCAATGGCTTTTTTTTCGGACAGCAGTGCTTTCCTCTGTGGTATCCTCCCATGAACTCCATTCTTGTTTAGTGTTTTACGTATCGTAGATAGAGATGGCCCAAACGGTTTGCCGGCGAACGGTTCCAGGCGAACTTTGAGCGGTTCGTGTTCGCATGCGAACGCAAACTTTTCTGGAAGTTCGCTTCACCCCCATAGAGCACCATTAGGGTCAACTTTGACCCTCTACATTACAGTCAGCAGGCCCGTTGTAGCCAATCAGGCTACACTATCTCCTGCAGCCACCCCACCCCTTATATAAGGCAGACAGCGCCAGCCATTATAGTCGTTTGTGTCCCTGTAGTAATTAGTTGTCTGAAGAGAACCCCAGATAGCCATTTAGCAGCAACTACATACACACAGTCTCTGTGGCACAATTGGTTAGCGCATTTGGCTGTTAACCGAAAGGTTGGTGGTTCAAGGAAGAGGGTGGAAAAATTACATTCCCTGATTGAGGTATACACATGCAGTAGTTTAAGCCTGCAATTTAGCATTGAATGTGATTTCTGCTCTTAAAACACTGCTTTGTGTGAAAACTAATTTTTTCACCGGACTTTTAATGTCTATCCCACTTAACCATGTCTCCCTCGAGGTGTTTGATGCTTTGAAACATCTTTTCCATCACTTTTCTGGTCAGCATAATTTTTTCTAATTTTTCAAGTTTGCCTCCCCATTGAAGTCTATGGCGGTTGCGAACCATCTCTATGGAGGTTCGGGCCATCTCTAATCATAGATTCACTAACAGGGATGGTAGCATATGCCAAAGACTTTTGTAAGTCTTTAGCTGACACTCTAGGCTTCTTCTTCATCTCACTGAGCATTCTGCACTGTGCTCTTGCAGTCACCTTTACAGGACGGCCAGTCCTAGGGAGAGTAGCAGCAGTGCTGAATTTTCTCCATTTATAGACAAATTGTCTTACTGTGGACTGTTGAACAGCAAGGCTTTTGGAGATACTTTTATAACCCTTTCCAGCTTTATGCAAGTCAACAATTCTTAATCATAGGTCTTCTGAGAGCTCTTTTGCGTGAGGCATCATTAACATCAGGCAATGCTTCTTGGGAAAAGCAAACCCAAAACTGGTGTGTGTTTTAAAGGGCAGGCCAGCTGTAACCAACACCTCCAATCTCATCTCATTGATTGGACTCCAGCTGGCTGACACCTCACTCCAATTAGCTCGTGGAGATGGCATTAGTCTAGGGGCTCACATACCTTTTCCACCTGCACTGTGAATGTTTACATGGTATGTTCAATAAAAACATTAAAATATTTAATTGCTTGTGTGGTATTAGTTTAAGTAGACTGTGTGAGAACTTTTGCGCTTGCTCATGCACAAGCTTGTGCTTATGCAATAATTTAACAGTGAATGAGTGCTGCTAATGGCAGCACTCATTCATAAAAACAAAACAAAAAAAAAAGCACACAGGCTTCTAATGGACAATGTACATCAATGGACAAGGGCTATGCGTTCAGCCACTTTTCTTAGAGCATAAAGTGCGTTATCACTGTTAAGCCTTTCTACACCTGTAAGGCAAGTCTCCCAGAGATTAGCACCTGTACCAAGGTGGAATCATCTGATACTCCCAAATGCTGGTAAATGCGGTAAGCCTGGAATCCTCAGGACCACCTGTCATGTGCAGAAGCAGAAGACTTCACCTAGCCAGCCAGAATGCTTTTCTTTGAAATGTTCAGAAGTGGAAAAGTAGAGGCTATATCTAATAGCCTAGAGTCTGTCGTATGCAACCATGAGAATTTCATCCTAAAACAACTTCTTTCTGCGTGGAATCATTTTCCTGTGTCCTAAACACATGTTTACATTTATTGGGATTTAGGCCGGCTTCAGAGTGAGGATTGGCATTAGCATTGTGATGTGGCCCAGGGGCCGCACTGCAAAAAAACAGGCCTTCTGGGATTACCGCGTAGTACGATATTGATGCTCACATCTAAGCAGAACTGTGGGGTAACATACATCTGTCCGTGCATCAGGGATGAAGCAAAAACGTCACTTCCATCACATCGCGCCATACCGCGACATTATGAAAGTCCCCATAGGCTTTAATTACCCTGCAGTGGGGTTGTGTGTGCGCCGCTCCAGTGTGAAAGGGTCCTCAGGAATAGTATGAAGGAGGTTAGAGTCTCTACTCAAATTCCCATTTCAGTGCTGCTACAAACAGATATGGGTAACCTGGGTTCACACTATCAGCCTTGTGTGGACACCAAGAATTCACCATTTAGATACTCCAGAAACACCAAGGTACTGTGCAAAGATGTGAGTATCATATTTAAGCAAGTTTAGGATGTAAACAGGTAGAGAAGCAGGATAGAGGTGCACAGTTCTACTGAAGGAGCCATGGATGGTAGACATTACTGACTTGCATGCACAGTTCCAATCCCCAGCATACAGTTAGGTCCACAGCAGATGGCGCTGAAAATTGATGTTTTCTTTTATTGCACTAGTGGGCATGGTTAAGGTTAGCCATGGGGGGGGGGGGGGGGTGTTAAGGTTTGTTGTAGGTCTTCTTTTTTTTGTAGTGGCGAGGATGGTTAAGGTTAGCTGTGTGTGTGTGTTTGGGGGGGGGGGGGGAAGCTGTGGGGGGTGGGTGGTTAACCTAGCTGTGGGCGGGTGGTCAAAGTTAAGCTTAGCTGTAGTAAAGTGTTGGTGTTTCCTACTGATATTTTACTATATTTTTTTTCTTTTTAAATAGTATAATATCAGTAAATTTACTGATAACCGCTCTTCTGGGCGACCACATTTCCAGGCACCCTTTTTGACATATGCTCACCAGGTCCTCCCTAACTAATAGTGCTCCCCTGGGGCCCCTGCAGAGTACTTGTGACAGCAGAACACACTCACCTGTCCAGCCAACACACTCCCTCCTGTGTCCTGTCTCCATCCTCAAACACCAGTGCCTGTTCTTTATGACCCAGCGGCATGTACGTACTCACGTAACAGTCGCCAGTGTTCAGGGATGAAGACAGAGGAAAACAGACTGAGGGGAGTGCGCTGGGTGCACAGGTGAGTTTGCTCTACTGCCACGGGTAGGGAGTACTCTGCATGGGCCCCAAGGGAGTGGGAATGTCACAGGTTATAGGGCACTATGCAAATGCCTATTGCCACTCCCCCACCCCGTTTCCAGTAAAAATATTTGTCTGGCTCAATCTGTAAATTATGATTGAGAGACCATGCCTTGGTCTCTCGATCATATAAATACCTTTAGAAATGACATCAACCCTCTTCAGCTCCAACAGACCTCCAGATCCCTGTGGTCACCTGACACCAGATGAAAGAATAAGATCCTGTCTGCAGCGGTGCCTGCCGGGATAGGTCTGTCTGAGCAGTGTTCAGTGAAGGATAAAAGGGACTTCTGCTGACAGGCTGCTGCTAAGAGTTTCTTCTATATCTTGGTGCCAAATTTCTGCTGCTGATAATGCTATCCAGCACACAATTAGGGACCACAGGACACGGGCCCCCCTCTTTTCACCAGGTCCAGAGTAAATGTTTAGACTGCCTTACTCTTAATCCGGCCCACAGGAAAAGTGACTTGCATCATTGCATGTTTCACTAAACACTGCCTGAAAGACTTTGTGCAGTCATCTGACATGTGAATACAGCCAGTGGTCTCTGGGGAAAAGGCACTTGGATCCTCACTGAACAGTGCCCCTACATATCTATCCCAGCAGGCACCTGGCATCAGAGAGTAGAGGAGAACAACCGAGCATCTCATGGGACATGGGAAGCGACTTGGGAAATGACTTCCTGTGGGTGAACGCATGAGTGGCTCCCTAGTGCCAGCAAGGTGCCTGCCAGGATAGGTCTGTCGGAGCAGCTCCATCAGTAAGCTAACATGGGAAGTGACTTCCTGTGGGCGAATACGTGAGTGGCTCCCTAGTGCCAGCAAAGTGCCTGCCGGGGCCCGGGATAGGTCTGTCGGAGCAGTGTTCTGTAAAGGATACAAGTGACTTCTGCTGACAGGCTGCTGCTAAGAGTTTCTTCTATATTCCGGTGCCGACTTTCTGCTGCCAATAATGCTATCCAGCACACAATTAGGGACCACAGGACACGGACCCCCCTCTTTTCACCAGGTCCAGAGTAAATGTTTAATACAAACACAGTGTGTAGCAAGCACCCAAAGAGGGAAAAGGTGATGTGCTATGACTTGCAAGGTCTCCGCACTCCAGACTCTCCAAGCAATTTCTTCCCAGTCAAGTCAGCACCATCCGTAGTATCGTAAAGCTCTTTTATTGATTAAAAAGCAGCATCATAGACATCATCACCAGCGACAGCAGCGCTGTTTCGGTCAACAGACCATTCTCAAGCTGTACAAGATAAATGTCACACTGATACAAATGCATCCTATCCTTTAAATAGTACCTCTAAAAGGTACCCTAAGATTAATGAGAAAATTGAGATGTTTGACAAGCAATTAAGGGGCCTACTTTGTCCATCAGCAGCCTAGGATTACACTCATAATCTGAAAGAGAAAATGGAGAAATATAGGAAAAGTGTGGAAGACACTAAGAGGTCCAAATACCATCGGGACCTATCGGATTATTCCAATGGTTATGTCTATGTGTGGCAGAAGGAAGGTTTCAGTATTAAGAGGAGAGGACGGAATACGTTCCCCAAGCGTGGAAAGGGACCGCGTCAACCTGCCGGGGATAATGCTTCCTCATCTGATTTTTTACCAACGTCGAGGGATTCCTCCCCATCCTCAACAAGAGACCGAGAAGGCAAGGAGGAAAGAGGTACCAGCAAAAAAAGCAAAAACAGGCCAGACGCAAAAGTGTCAGGCAAAATGAATCTACGACAGAGAACACAACGGAACAACATCTAGTGGTGAACTTATCACAGTATGTCCTTACTAAAGATGAAACACGTGTATTGAATCATGGACTGGGCTTTTGTCCTACATCTGGACCGGATTTCTTCAAATTGGATTTGGATCTATGTCGCTTCTATAGGAACATTAAGTTGAAACAATATTTCGCTTCCATGCCTCCATGGCCTGTTTCTAGTGAGGTTAGGGAGGAACAGGAACTAGCCTTAAAACCTTTAGGGTTAAGGAATAAGAGTACGTTCAACCCCCCTAGCCATCCAGTAATTGATATTTTTATTTCTAAAGTTAACTTGGAGTTAGATAATCTGGAAAGGGAATATGGCAGAAGGAACTTTCATGTGACACCCAACTTGACCAAGGGTGAACGGGCAGCACTTAAGTCACTTGAGAATAATAGATCAATTGTAGTGCGGCCAGCAGACAAGGGGGGAGCTGTGGTTATATTGGATGCAGAATATTATCGTCAAGAGATTTTACAACAACTTGCAAGTATACAACAAGTATATAAGAAAGTAGATGTGGACCCTTTGTTCAAAATCCAGAAAATGATTAAATCACTTGTCGATGGTGCAGCGGAAAGAGGAATCATCGATCATGACTGTGCTAGGTTTTTGATAAAGAGTAATCCCAGAACCCCTATTATATACACTTTACCAAAAATTCACAAAAGTTTGGTTGCACCCCCTGGACGACCAATTGTTTCAGGGGTGGACTCTGTGTTTGTCCCCTTGGCCCAATTTATAGATAAATTACTACAGCCGGTAGTCCAGTCCATTGATTCTTACTTGAGAGACACAAATATGTTTATTGAAAAATTAAATGGTTTAATGGCAGTTTCCCCAGAGTCTCTGTTGGTGACATTGGATGTTGAGAGCCTCTACACCTCCATCCCAAACGATGGGGGTGTAGAGGCTACAGAATGGTATCTAATGGTACACTCTGATCTATCTGCCCCTCAGAGGGCCTTTGCGGTCTCATTGTTGCGGATTATACTTCAGGAAAATTATTTTTTGTTTGAAAGTCAATTTTATGTACAGTGTAGAGGGACAGCTATGGGGTCGAATGTGGCCCCGTCCTACGCAAATCTATTCATGGGCCAATTTGAGGAAGCATTCGTATATAATAGTTCCCTTTTCCGCCAACATGCAAAATGTTGGTGGAGGTATATAGATGATGTTTTTTGCGTGTGGGCGGGGTCACATTCGACCCTTAACGACTTTATTGGGGAGTTGAGGGCCAAGTGTCCATTTATCGTTTTGACTGCGCATGTGGCAATTGATGAAGTGTCCTTTTTGGACACAATGGTGTACAGGTCGGGAGATAGACTTATCACCGACCTGTACACCAAACCTACGGATAGGAATTCATTGTTAGAATATGGGAGCTTTCACCCAAAACATGTTAGGGACAATATTCCTGGTGGACAGTTAGCTAGGGTGGAGAGAATAGTGGCAGACCCTCAAAAACGACTAGAGAGAATTGAACAGATGCAGAATAAATTTGAAAGGAGGGGTTACCCTAAGGAAATATACACTAAGAAGAAAAATACTAATAATAGAAATCAAATGGGTTCTAGAATCCCCTTGGTAACCACCTTTAATAGTTGGAGTGAGCAGATAGGATCAGTTGTTAAAAAACATTGGAAAATTTTACGGGAGGGTTTTCCACATATTGAGGAATTTAGACATCCACCTCTATTATCATTTAGACGCCCACCCATCAGAGATAAAGTTATGCATACATTTGAACAAACAGTGGATAAGAGTGTTAGGAAGGGTACATTCCCATGCCTTCATTGCCAAATGTGTAGTCTAATAACTAAGGGAGACTGCTTTACACATCCCTCTAGTGGACGTAAATTTTATATTATAGGATACTTTAACTGTGAATCGACTTTTGTCGTTTATTTTTTGAAATGCCCATGTGGGCTAGGATATGTAGGAAAAACTACACAACCCCTTAGGGATAGGATATCATCCCATAAGAGTGCAATAAGAGGAGGAGATGGTGATCAGGCAGTCTCTAGCCATTTTAAGTCGTTTGGACACTTGGTCACCCAGCTGAGGGTACAGGTAATTGATCATGTCCCCTTAAATAAAAGAAGAGGTGACCGTCATAAAATGTTACTTATTAGGGAAGCTGAATGGATTCGTAGATTGGGGACCATGGGGAGGGGTGGACTTAACAAAGAATATGACTTATTACCATGTATTTAGATGGGGATTATAGGATATTAGGTAAGATTAAGTGTGGTGACCTATACTGAATGGATAGGATTGGTTATTAATATTGTGTATATATTTGTTTATTTCAGGTAATGAATACGGGATCCCTTTATGGCTAATCAGCATAGCAGTGACCTGAATCCCCTCACCACAGATTCTGCAGGATGCGCTGGGTGTGATCGTATGAGAGTATTAATATTGTTGGCCGCTATTGGCTTATGTAGCTGGCTTTGTATATGTGACGTCAGGTTGTTTACACATGTGATGCCGGCTTAATAGCCGGATATACGCGTTGGTGGTTGCTAGGAGAATAGGAGCGTTAGATGAACGCCCCCTAGTGACGCGCGGACACGTGATAGGACGTCCTGATGACGTCTACAGCAGGGATAGACGCTCTCACCCAGTGCTGTTAGGTGCAGCTAGGAGAAGGTAGGATAGTGCGCAGGAGCGCATATTTTTACATACTAGATGAGCGGTTTACGTTACGGTCCGCTCACCAACAGTGTTACGCATGTGGGAGGGACAGGTAAGATTACTATGGGATAGCTTAATTTAAATGTTAGGAGTTGCAGTTCTCCACACAGTCCGTTTGGTCATAGCGGATGCTGATTGGCTGGGGGATCTTGAAGCTGATTGGTGGTGGCTTTTAGAGGTACTATTTAAAGGATAGGATGCATTTGTATCAGTGTGACATTTATCTTGTACAGCTTGAGAAAGGTCTGTTGACCGAAACAGCGCTGCTGTCGCTGGTGATGATGTCTATGATGCTGCTTTTTAATCAATAAAAGAGCTTTACGATACTACGGATGGTGCTGACTTGACAGAGTAAATGTTTATACTGCCTTACTCTTAATCCAACCCTGGTTTGCGGGTCTCAAACAGAGGGAACCATCCAAATGATTTACTGGGACAGTGAAAAGTGAAAATGATTTACTGGGGCAGTTAAAACCAAATGTGATTAGGAAATAATTTTTAGGGCACGTTTGTTAAAGATGATGCATGAAGTACCTCTCAGAGGTTGTGTGAGCATCACTAAGAACGGTACCCAAGTGGTGCAACTGATCAGCAGCTTGGCAATGCAGAAATTGCTCACAGAGTGACAGGACCCTACTTCATCCATCTTTAAAATAATCCTTAAAGAGGAACTGCAGTGAAAATAATGTAATAAAACAATAATTATTTATAAATGATTTAGTCATTGTTTGCCCTTTATAAAATATTTTCTCTCCCTGATTTACATTATCACATGGCAACATCTTTACTGCTGGCAGGTAATGTCTGTGGAAGGAGATGCTGCTTGCTTGGTAGATGGAAACAGCTATTATTTCCCACAATGCAACAAGGCTCCCACAGTGTGATGTCAGTACCTAGGTGCTGATATCACACTGTGGGAGGGGTTTAACCACAATATCAGCCATAAATAGCCTCCTGATGATCTGTTTGAGAAAAGGTAAAGATTTATCATAGGAAAGGGTTAAATCCTTGGTTACAGTTCCTCTTTAAACTTTTTTTGTGGCAGAGGATATCATCATTATTCTATATATACTGTATGTGTTGTGGTATATAACTAGAATAATGTTGTACCGGTAAAATAACATTGAGAGTATAGCCATGCTCAAAATTAACTCACACTACAAATAAATAACTGATTTATTGGTAATTATTTTTGAAATATTTGGAGTGCTTATACAATCTAATTATCTAGTTATAACTGCTTTAGCAGCTATGAAGAAATGAATTACAATTTTGCTGAAGAGAGGTGAGTGCCTCAGTTTAGATGAGGAAGCTCTGGGAAAATGTTGTGTAAAACGTCCAATGGCTCCCGATATAAAGGAGAATGTTGAATTCCAGAAATTACTTAGGCATTTACTTTCCCAAAACAAATGAAGAATCAAAGTGGTTTTCTCACATTTTCTCCTGAATTCAGAGGCCTTGTTGTGATAAAACTGGCAGTTCTTGTGTAGATAAGTACCAGCATAATCTTACCTTGGCTGCATGTTCCCAATGGGAAGTGCAGTGTAAACGTATGTATAGCCAAACTATGGCTGTTTGCTACTTTGCAGAAAGGAAGGTCATCACAGAGTCCCTTTTCCATGATGATAATAATGTTCAATTTATTCTGTGATATTTTGCAATATGCTTTGAAAAGAAATTGCAGTGCACTTTATTGCTATTCTCTGGCTGTTTTGGCTGAGTTCAGATAGCCCAGTCTGAAGCATGAAAATAATTCTGTAAGTATTCCAGTTAAACTACATGTAACAAGAAAGTCCCAGACTAAATTATAATGATTCAACAGGGGATCTGCAATATTCTCCTCTTTGTGTGTTGCCAACCGCGGGTATACCGTCAATTTTGTTACAAATTTAGCTGCCCATGAATTCCATAAGGAATTCAGCAGCGTCCGTAAGGACGGACAACCGGCCGCACTGTGAGCAGGAGGGGAGCAGTGCAGAGAAGAGGGAGAGCTGTGGGCAAAGTAGGGAAGGGGGGACGTCTCCCCCCTCCTTCCCTCACCTCAGGGCTCTCCTTCCCTCGCTCTCCACTCCAGAACTAAGTCTTGTGGGGCGGCTGGCAGCGGGCGGAACTTACCTCCGTCTCGCTCCTAGCGCCGGAAGTTTTGGTGTCGCTGCTCTAGTCTAGACCACACCAGACTAGCGGCAAATCCATTCGACCATCCCGCGCCTGCAACGAGATGGAGGTAAGTTCCGCCCGCTGCCAGCCGCTGCACAACACTTAGTTCTGGAGGGGAGAGTGAGTGAGGGGGAGCCCCAAGGTGAGGGAAGGAGGGGGAGATGGCCCCCCTTCCCCACTGTGCCCACAGCTCTCCTTCTCTGCACTGCTCCCCTCCTGCTGGGGTCACACGGGGCTACCTATTCTGGGGACATATACCCCTGCTTACATATACTGGGGACATATACCCCAGCCTACATATACTGGGGACATATACCCCTGACTACATATACTGGGCACATTTACACCTGCCTACATATACTGATGACATATACCCCTGCCTACATATACTGACAACCTATACCCCTGCCTACACATACTGGGGACATATACCTCTGGCTATATATACTGGGCACATATACCCCTGCCTACATATACTGGGGACATATACTTCTGACTACATATACTGGGGACATATACCTCTGGCTATATATACTGGGCACATATACCCCTGCCTACATATACTGGGGACATATACCTCTGGCTTCATATACTGGGGACATATACCACTGACTACATATATTGGAGACATATACCTCTGGCTATATATACTGGGCACATATACCCCTGCCTACATATACTGGGGACATATACCTCTGCCTTCATATACTGGGGACATATACCTCTGGCTACATATACTGGGCACATATACCCCTGCCTACATATACTGGGGACATACACCTCTGGCTACATATACTGGGGACATATACCTCTGGCTACATATACTGGGCACATATACCTCTGACAACATATACTGGGCACATGTACCCCTGGCTAAATATACTGGGCACATATACCTCTGGCTACATATACTGGGGACATATAGCCCTGCCTATATATACTGGGCACATATACCCCTGGCTACCTGTTCTGGGGACATCTCTACCCCTGGCTACCTGTTCTGGGGACATCTCTACCCCTGGCTACCTGTTCTGGGGACATCTATACCACTGGCCACCTATTCTGGGGACACCTATAGACCTGGGGCTACCTATTTTTGGGGAACCACTGCTGTCAGATTAAGTGTATTTTGGGGAACTGCTGCCAGATTATGTGTATGTTGGGGGAATCGCTGTTGCCAGATTACATCTATTTTTATGGAACTACTGCCATATTATCTGTATTTTTAGGTATTTGTCAGTAAAAAATAATGTGAAAGGTTGGCAACACTGTCCTCTTTAAAGGTATTTAAGACCACTATTAAAGGTACAAATGCTGCATTTTATGCGTCAAAACCATGAACTCTCATTATGTCACCAATCCTTCTAGATTAACACAAATTACAGTATACTGTATAGCTTTAAAATTTATTTGAACTCAGAAACATCTTTGCAAACACAAACTGTAATGTGAGTTTCCTTCACAAAGACTATCTTTTGTGTACACATCTCATGTTTTTTTCAAAAGACAATGGCGCATATGCAATTCTCTTTTTCTTCTGAGTACTCTCCTAGGAAATCATTTTTCTTTTTTTTCTTTTTAATACTATTTAAGCTCTTTTCAGTGGTGTAGCAATAAGGGTTGCAGAGGTTGTGACCGCAAGGGGGGCCACCCTCAACCACAGTATTAGCTCTTTATGGGTTCTGTGCTAATAATATTCACTTCTATAGATACTTTTAATAGTATTGATCATTAATACACTATTTCCCTGCCCCTTCTTGCACCTCTGACATTGTGGTTGTCCTTGATTGGTTTTGGTGTGTTGTATCAATTGTTATATATAGAATTCTTTGCAGGCCCTAATGTAAAACTTGCACTAGGGCCAACAGCTTCTTAGCTACACCACTGGCTCTTTTCATTTGAAAAATTATTAAAATATAGATGAAAAGGTACTGACTTCTTCCTTTCTGATGGCTTAAAAGTTATTTTATTGACAACTTTCGGAAATATCACCTAAGAGAAAACTCAGTAGTAAAAGTTAATTGCATAAGGGCCATGCTGTTAGCATTAGTGAAAATCTATGAAAGTTGACAGCACAAATTCACTGCTTGACCTTGCTGTGCGCCTTAAGGCTTCTTGCACACAGGGACGTTACAAGCACACGTTAGTGCAGCCTGTAACGCTCCCCCAATGCACAGCAATGTAACACAAGTGGGCTGTTCACACTGCCCACGTTGCGTTACATTGTAACGCAGCAAAGTGCTGCATGCTGTGCGTTCTAGGTGGCTAAGCCGCGTTAGACTGTTTGCACATGCTCAGTCATGTTGGGGAGGAGGGGAGAGTGGCCGGGCACATGGCTAATTAATATTCACTGCACTCAGTGATGTGCAGTGTTTACTTCCTGGAGCGACCGCTCTGTGCGGCGATTGGCCGGGCGGGACCACGTGATGTCGCATGCGTCCAAGAGTACGCATCATGGCATCACGGATGCCAGAGTGAGCTGCACAGCACGGCTCACTCCGACGTCCACACCAGAGAGCACCAGGCGTTGCGTTAGGGGCACTTTATGTGCCCTATAACATCCCCTAAACGCAACGTCCTGGTGTGTCACTAGCCTTAGTTTAGACGCACTCCTTTCAGAGAGGCTAGGGGCACAAATAACCCATTGGTGTTTGCAGAAAGTGTCATTCAGAAACACTAGCTCTGCAGTAGAGGCAGTGGAGGAAAATTTAGCCAAGGATTTCTCTTAGTATTGAAAAGATAATCTTCATATTTACATGTGTAACAAGGGGGATGAGAGAGGCCATATATCTGTGTTAAATGAGCTTAATATTGATTATATTACTGAGAAATGTGGCCCAGAGAACCCTCTCTCTCCTCGTGGCTCTGTGTGTTTCCGTCTTCATCCTTGCTAGCCACATCTTCTCCTGGTGGCATACAGTATTACGGTACATAACAACGTGCTGGGTCACTAAGGAGAGGCACCTCTGTGAAGATGAAGTCGAGAAAGCATGAAGTCGAGAAAGCCACAGACTAACCGAGGCGTGCGCCGGCCGGGATAGGTGAGTTGCTAAACTCTGCAGGGTCCCCAGAGACCACAGGAAAATTAAGGGGAAACTTGGTAGGTCTAATCTCAGGCTAGTTTTTATGTAGTCTGAGGCATGTGAGTGATGTACCCCTGGCTTGGTTGCATTGTTTGTGGGTCTCAGATTTACCAGAGTGTCTGACATAAGGCTGAGAATAGATGATAAGATTTTTTAGCATATTTACTGTCCAATCGATTTTCTGATCAATTTTCCAATTGATTTTCCTATCATTTTTCTTATCAATTTCCATTTCCTTCTATGAGAAATCGATCAGAAAAATGATAAAAAAAAAATGATCAAAAAAAATTATAAAATCGGACCTGTCGGAATTTATCTATTGAACCATCTATTTGCCAAAATATCTCATGGTATATTCCCAGCATTATAGCCATGACTAGGATGTAGTTCCTTTTAAAGGGAACCTTAACTTAGCTGAACTCTTTGGCTGCAGTAGTGGCTGAATCACACACCTGAAACAATCATGCAGCTAATCCAGTCTGAGTTCAGTCAGAGCACCTGATCTGCATGCTTGTTGAGGGGCTGTGGCTAAAGGTATTAGAGGCACAGGATCATCAGGAGAGTCAGGCAACTGGTATTATTTTAAAAGGAAAAATCCATATCCTTTTCAGTTTAGGTACAGACTAACCAGCAAGCTCATGGTGAACCAGAACTCATTGGAGTGTGTGAGGGTTAATTTGCATGTATTCAGCAGTGATGCACTGGGAGACATCTCAAGCTCACTCCAACCTGAATTATTGCAAATATCGCAAATTCTTTCTGTTTTAAGAAAGCAAACTTTTGTTCTTCTCAGTTTAGGTTCCCTTTAAAGCACCAAAAAACATCCAAAATAGTGGAGGGCACCAGCCAGTTGTGGATTCTTAGTTTTGGCTGCTTGAAAAATTGGATTCAATTCTCCATTCAAATAAATAGAGTCGAGGATCAGCCCTTTAGGGTAGCGGTAATTATGGTAGACAATCAAAGCACCAATATCTCCTTTAAAAATATGGGTATGTTAAAGCGGGAATCTGATTTATAAAAAAGGAGAACAAATAAGTTGTGATCTGCAATCAGATTTGAACCTCTTTACGAATAAGCCAGCTAGAAGTTTAATGAAAAAAATATGTTTGTAATAGTCTGAAAGGTTTAACATTTTTAGTAATGTGACTTAAAGAATAAATGTCTTTTTAAAGAATAACTATCAAAGAAACTGTGTGGCAGAGAGAGACAAACAGACAGAAACACAGAGCTTCAGCTGATGAAGATGATTATTTACACACATTTGAAGCTATATTTCTGCTTCCTATCATTCTGAACAGATTCCAGTCACAGTATTAGAGCCAGTGAAGATTGTTTCTGTACAGGCACAGTCCTCCATAGTAATGCCCACAGTAATAATTATCTGTAAATGTCATATTTTCTTAACCCATTCGCGTTCCGTCGTTTTCACGTGAGAAATGTTCACCTCCCATTCATTAGCCTATAACTTTATCACTACTTATCACAATGAACTGATCTATATCTTGTTTTTTCCGCCACCAATTAGGCTTTCTTTGGGGGGTACATTTTGCTAAGAGCCACTTTACTGTAAATGCATTTTAACAGGAAGAATAAGAAAAAAATGGAAAAATTCATTATTTCTCAGTTTTCAGCCATTATAGTTTTAAAATAATACATGCCTCCATAATTAAAACTCACGTATTGTATTTGCCCATATGTCCCGGTTATTACACCATTAAAATTATGTCCCTATCACAATGTATGGCGACAATATTTTATTTGGAAATAAAGGTGCATTTTTTTCCATTTTGCATCTATCACTATTTACAAGTTTAAAATAAAAAAAAAATATAGAAATATTTCATCTTTACATTGATATTTAAAAAGTTTAGACCCTTAGGTAAATATTTACATTTTTTTTTTATTGTAATGTTTTTTTTTTATAGTAAACAATTTATTTGGGTAGTTTTGGGAGGGTGGGAGGTAAACAATAGATTTATAATGTAAATGTGTGTTCATTTTTATTTTTTTTTCCTTACAGTTGTAGTTTTACTTTTTGGCCACAAGATGGCGGCCATGAGTTTGTTTACATGACGTCACTCTAAGCGTAACACATGCTTAGAGTGACTCATCGGGGAGGGAACAGCCAGAAAAAGCGCAGCTTCTGAGAGAAGCTGCGCTTTTTCAGCGGGGGAGAGGAATCAGGAATCAGTGATCGGACACCATAGCCCGATACATTGATTCCTTGGCTACCGAATCCGTGGCCGGCGATCGGCCGCCGGAGCGTGCAGTAGCGCACATGGTTCCTGGACGTAGTTTCTACGTCCAGGAACCAAAATAGGTTAATATAAAATATGAAAAGATGAAAAAAAACCCTCTGTATTGCTATTTGCTAGTAACTACTGGAAATATATGTGGCATTTAGGCCCCATTCACACTTGCGTTTTGCCTTGCAAACGGACCGGATCCTGATCGGATCCTGATCAGATCAGGACCTGATCCTGATCGGAACCGTACGGTTCCGATCAGGATCCGATCAGGATCCGGTCCGTTTGCATCAGGCATGCATCAGGCTGCCATCAGGATCCGTGGGCAAAAAATAGCGAAATTAAATAAAAAAAATTTGGGGTCAGCAGAAGGTTCACCTGGTGCACCTGTAGAATCAGGTTCCTCCGCTGTAGGCCTCACCTCCACCTCCGACATTCTGCCAAAACAGCTCCAGCACGTCTGTCACTGCTGCTCCACTCCAGACATGCTTGGCCCATGTGTCCCCATCCGAAATGGCCGCTTGGATACGCATAGGAAGTGGGGTAGAATGTCAGGTTTTTGTAGGCAGTGTGTTCTGTGCCTTCCGTTCCCCATTGGTTTCTGTGTGCCTGATGGTGCTGTCAGGCTCCGGTCAGGCTCCGGTCAGGATGCGTGGGCCGGAGATCCGGACCCAAAAAAAAACGCATGTTGGAAAAGAGTCCGGATCCGATCCGGCTCCGGTACGTACGGAACAGACGCGTGTGAACGTCCGCATAGACATTACATTGCTATGCGGAACGTACGTTCTGTTTGTACAGTATGCGTTCCGGATCCGATCAGGAAAATCCTGATAGCGAACGCTAATGTGAACCGGGCCTTAGAATTTTAGTTAACTTTGATAGTTGTTCTTTAAAGTACATTTTTAAATTTTTTCACTTTTAGGTCCCCTTTATTCCCCAGTATCTGCTTCTCACCCATCCCCATCAACAAGCTCCAGATACCTAGTCACTCACTAACCGTAGCTGATTCAGTTGCTTTTTACTCGGGTGCACTACTGTTCTTTGCAGCCATCCTATACTCATGTACTGTAAAGTGCAATGCATATACATGGCTAGAAAAGCTGACCTTTGTTTGAAGCTGACAACACAGGAAGATGGATCCCAGTGATGTCCGCTGACGGTGAGCATTCCCCGTTTTATCTCCTTGCTGCCGGGTACTCGACATCACACAACAGCATAAGACTGCATAAATGGCAAGTCAAGTGATCGCGGTACTTTGTGCAGTCGTCAGGGATCTCAGAGATCTGATCTGGCGTGTTTTCACCGCGCATCACCAAATGTTGTTTGCGTAAGGTGCACCTGTACCCATTTGTAAGATTGCGGAAATGATCACTTGTCACTCACTCACTCGGTCATCGGAATAATCATCGTAGAAATCTCGTAGTGGGTACAGGCCTTAAGACTTGTTCACAGTCACACGGGTGACTGCTGGGTGTTCCGCTGTGTCTCAGTCAAATGCTTTTCTGTAAGTGTACAGAAAAGCATATGATGACTTTCGGCAGCTTTCTACAGCTTTTTTCACTCCCACAGGGAGACAAGGAGATGCGGAATCTACTTGCAGAAGCTACATGTAGCGTCCAAGAGGAGATGAGACGACAGAATCATCCACAGAGTTTTTTAAAGCCTGCGAATGCTTGCAAAAAACGCTCCCATTCAAATGAATGGAATGGCGATAGATCCCTTTAAACAACGCTTTCAACTTGCAGTGAAAACCCCCTCTTTTAACGCCCCCTACAAGAGTCCATCTGAACCAGCCCTTAAACAACAGCACTAGCAAGCAGCTGGCAGTAACAAAAGCAAATAAAAGAAAATACTGGTACAGCTGCTGTATATGAATAGGCTCTCAGAACCCATGAGTGGGGCCAGAGCGATCAGGCATAGGGGGGCAAGAAGAAATTAATAGGGGCACTGAGGGAATTAATTTACAATAAGGTACAATATAAGGGTCCGTATCCCTTAACTAAAATGTGCATATAAATTATGTATCCCCATTATACACTCATATGTAGAAAAAGAAAAAAAATGCTTTTCATTATTTTTCTGCAATTAAATGTAATTATATGTACATAGCAAAGCCACAAGGAAAACATACTGTATGCTGCATGAATTCTACTTTAATTCATTGTGCTAACTGGGAAAAGAAAATGGTATGACTGACATTCCTTTTTATTTAGCACTGTTTAGTGACTAGCATAATGATAAGTGATGGTAATTTCCCTTAAAAACCTTAATGAGTGGATCATTACTATAGTGAAATAGCTCGAAAACTTTAATCCCACAGAGGCTCTGCGCCATGCTTGGCTGTGCAATAACCAGACAGAACTCTCAATGAGATTCCCAAGCTTCTGTTCCCTAGATAAAATTTTCTCTCACTCCACTTTTGCAAAGGTAATGAGGAGGTAATGAGGCTTGACTTGAATTTTTTCTGCACTTGATTCTCTTCATTCACCAGCAGGTTCCCATAGGATAGAATAAGATGTAGGATTTATATAAAAGCAGTGCTGATAGATAGATGGAGGAGCTGAGCCATGCTATTTGATTTTGGATTTTGCTTCTATGAGAAAGGGGTTCAGATAAATTCAAAGTTCTTTCAGCGCTGTCAATTCAGTCTGAAAGTTTCCACAGTATTAGACAATTTGGCAATACTCAGTCCTTGTCAGACTTGCTGAATGTTTATTTTGTCACTTTGCTGATACTAAACACTGACCTCTCCGTGCCACCTTCTATTCCTATTTTCTCCTCTTTAACCGCCTAGCAATGCATTCTCGAGGTAAATCATATAACAGGGGAAAGAAAAAAGGTGCACAGGAGTACGGCATTAGATCATTAGCTTAATTTAAACTGAAAAGCCTTTGTTGTAAACTGGGGCGGGAAGGGACCTGGGGACCTTTGCAAAGTATTTTGCTGGCAAGCTTGTTGAGATTTGATTGCCTTTGTTGTGATAATCTGAAATTAATTTGCACTTGAACCCATCTTTCTTCTGGGCTCAATTTAAACACAGTCATAATTATGCACCCTGCATGAAATTGAGAACAGACATTGATATGACAAGGCAGAATATTTTAATTCCCCAGATACTGAAGGCTTTTTTCCCCACTTATCTCACAAGGTAATAAAACAAAATGTTCAAGTGCACAGGCTTAAGAGAAAGGTATTTGCCTGAGGGTAAACCATAATAATCAGTGTATTACTACACATTTACTCATGTACTTTCTCAGTAGGTCAATCTCTTTCTTTTAAAGTGATATTAAACTTCTGCTAGTATGAGTTGATTTGAGCAGGAAAGTGAAAAAGGGAAAAAAAAGTGTTTTTAGTAGATTAAGCACTTAGCATCCAAAATCTCATATCAGAAATCCAGATTAATTTAGTAATGTAAAGCTATTAAAGGCTACCTCCTAATGTCCACAAGTGATCTTACTAGAGCTCTCTTCTTGTTCTCAGTTTGAGCTGTAATATCCTTATCAGGATTCCTTTAGTTTTAGCACAGATTAGTGTTTTTGGTGAGAATCTCATTAACTACAGTAAGCCCATCTTCTTTTGTCTTCTCCTTTGGAATTATAATGTACGGAAAGGCCACGAAGGTCATTGCCCAGGGCAGAAATTCTTTGAAATCATCATTCTGCTTAAAGAATCAACACTCTTTTCAGAATTAAATGTTTGAGAGATTTAGAACAAATGGTACAGTTATCCTTACAGTGAGTGGATAGTGTTTGAAGCCGGCAGGTTCTTGTTTTCACACAGAGAGAAAGATTTCAGCAGCGGTCAGTAATCTGATTAGTGCTCTCTTCAGATGCAGCTCCATAATATCTTCTGTCTTAATTAGCAAATAAAAGGCGAGAATGAATGAGCGCTGTGCTTTTTATATGCTGAGTAAATTGTACAGCAGGGGTAGGCAACTCTAAAAGGCCTAGCTCTTCCACAATTCATTATAATTATTTGTTCACTTGTTCCAACTAATTGTACTTGTCCAGGAAGAATAATAGTAGGATTGGATGGTAGCTATCAGAGGCTACCTACTGACCACCCATTATGAAGTGTAATGACAACATATAATGGAATTTCACCATTTTAGTGATATTTTTAAAAGGTTATTTTTTTTCTTAGATGTCTTGGCAGTAACATTTTTCGAAACATTCATCTTTATTTTTGTTTTTAGACATTATGCACACTCTGATAACACAGCAGAGACACAATGGTGATATTAAATTATGAAATAATGTCATAGTAGTCTGAATGTAAATTATACAAAAAACGTGTAAGAAGTATAATGCTTAATGTACTCCAGGAAAAGGGCTTAAAGCAAAACTCTGTGTAAGTGACTGTAGCAAAGAGCCTGCAATGCACCAACCATCCCCCACAAGCTTGTCAAAAGGGTTTCTTGGGACCGTGCTCCCGCTGTGATCGAGTGCATCTGAACTGGGCATGGTTAAAGAGAAACTCCGACCAAGAATTGAACCTTATCCCAATCAGTAGCTGATACCCACTTTTACATGAGAAAAATAATGATTTTCACAAACAGACCATCAGGGGGCGCTGTATGACTGATTTTGTGCTGAAACCCCTCCCACAAGAGGCTCTGGTACCGTACGGTACTCTGGGCAAACTGCCACAATGTAACAATGTTCAGACAGGAAATAGCTGCTTACAGCTGTCTGTTAAAGCCAGACCAGCTACATAATCTGCCCACAGTAACAATGTCACCATGTAAAACATGTCAGAATGTGAATCTGGGAGAGGAAAGATTTTACAATGAGCAAACACTGACTAAATCATGTATACATAATTATTGTAAAAATGAAGCACTTTTTTTATTACATTATTTTCACTGGAGTTCCTCTTTAAGGTCCACACCTGCCCAGTAGAATGAAGCAACTGTCACAAAGACAAAGTTCTGTGCCACAAAATGTAATCAGAAAAATACACAGTGGCATAGCAATAGGTGATGGAGATAATGTGGCAGCACCAGGGCCTGTCAACTAGACACACCTTTGACGGTTGTTGCCCTGTCTGGGATTGGGACCTGGTTCCCTTGGGCAACATCGTTGCGCTGGGCTGAACAGATGTGAAGTCAGCTGATGGAGCTACGTGTGCGTGGCGTCATGCAGCGGTCAAGGGAGAGGCATGGAAAATAGAATCAGCCATTGCTCGGCTAAAGGTACCCATACACTTATAGATTAGCAGCAGATTCGACCATCAGATAGATACCTGTCAGATGCCTGCCAGGTCGAATCTGACAGGAATCTAACTGATATGTGTGACACAGTAGGAACAAATTTCCAATAGATTTCAGAATGGACTCTGCATACCGCTTAGCATTCCACTTGTGTTGCACAGAAAGCCGATCCATTTTTTTTAACAAGTGGAGGCGTTCTATTTTTAACATTAGGATCTACTTCCTGCGCTAAGCGGAGTTTAAAAACATCCTAAACGAGTACGCTTTTTAAGCAAGTGTAAAGCGGCCATAAGCGTACTAATTTTATGAGAACATACAGAAAAGTTCTGTCTTTTGTACCTTTTCAATGTATTTCAACTAAAATCCCATAAAACATTCTGTCAATTTGTTACAGAATGTGTTGTACAGTATTCAGTTAGCTGATTAATGAATGTAATACTTTACAAAGTTGTAGGAAATGAAGTGACCAGCTGTCAGGTAATATGAAGTGGAGGTGTTTGGCAAGCCTTTGGATGCTGCCTTGACTTAATCTCTTTCTCAGGTGTCTGGAATCTGCTTTGAATCCTCGTAGGTAATTTACCATTCTTTCTTGTCATTGATCTTTATCATACAAATAGTTCCAAATGACCATCTATAAAAAATGACTTTCAGCGTGATAAATTCCACAGTTTTTTTTTCAATTTGTCTTAATTGGGTAGACCGCCGATGTCGTTAAATGGTGCTTTTAGCATCATGCCTCTCTGAAGGGTTACTGATTTTATCATGATGAGTTCAAAAATCTATAAAATGGATGAGGAATCAAGTTTCTTTTTCTAAATAAACATTACATTTGAGAAAATGTATCCAGGAAGTCAAATATGTGTTACAACTTTTCTCTCTGACCCATTTAGAAATAGCGAAATGAGCCTACTATAGCTAAATAAACTTAGCATCCTTTCATGGAGAGTATCTTTCACTGAGCTTATCACTGAGTTATTCAGGGATTGTGAATGACATGAAAATACAAACCAAAACAAAACCACATTGTATAAGAGATGGAGATGATAAAGATCTACAAACATGTGATCTCATTTTCTGCCATGAACATGCTATCCCCAGCAAGTATGTAGGGTTTGCATGGATGGATCAATGTTTGATAGCCTGAGTTTTCAGCAACTCCGTGAAAGTTTTTTCAGAGGTTTTTTTTTTTTTAATTTAAAACTAGATTATTTTCTGTAAGTGTGTGAGGGTTTTTGTGTGATAAGGGGTGAGTGCTCTGGACCTTTAGAAATATGACTTAAAGGGAACCTAAACTGAGAGGAATATGGATGTTTTCTTTTAACCTATTTTGGTTCCCGGACGTAGAAACTACGTCCAGGAACAATGCGCGCTACCGTGTGCTCCGGCGGCCAATCGCGCGCGTGCACGCGCACTCCCGGCCGTGGATTTGGTAGCCACGAAATCATTGTATCGGGCTATGGTGCCCGATCACTGATTCCTCTCCCCCGCAGAAAAAGCAACAGCTTCTCTCGGAAGCTGTGCTTTTTCTGGCCGTTCCCTCCCCGATGAGTCACTCTAAGCGTGTGTTACGCTTAGAGTGACGTCATGTAAACAAACTCATGGCCGCCATCTTGTGGCCAAAAAGTAAAACTACAACTAAAATTTAAAAAAAATTAAAAATAACACACAATTACATTATAAAACTATACTTTACATCCCACCCTCCCAAAAATACCCAAATAAAATGTTTAATATAAAAAAAAAAACATTACAATAAAAAAAAAAACATGTAAATATTTACCTAAGGGTCTAAACTTTTTAAATATCAATGTAAAGATGAAATATTTCTATATTTTTTTTTTATTTAAACTTGTAAATAGTGATAGATGCAAAACGGAAAAAATGCACCTTTATTTCCAAATAAAATATTGTCGCCATACATTGTGATAGGGACATAATTTTAACGGTGCAATAACCGGGACAAATGGGCAAATACAATACGTGAGTTTTAATTATGGAGGCATGTATTGTTTTAAACCTATAATGGCTGAAAACTGAGAAATAATGTTTTTTTCCGTTTTTTTTCTTATTCTTCCTGTTAAAATGCATTTACAGTAAAGTGGCTCTTAGCAAAATGTACCCCCCAAAGAAAGCCTAATTGGTGGCGGAAAAAACAAGATATAGATCAGTTCATTGTGATAAGTAGTGATAAAGTTATAGGCTAATGAATGGGAGGTGAAAATTTCTCAAGTGAAAACGACGGAACGCGAATGGGTTAAACAATACCAGTCGCCTGGCAGTCCTGCTGACCTCTTTGGCTGCAATAGTGGCTGAATCACAGACCTGAAACAAGCATGGAGCTAATCCAGTCTGACTCCAGTCAGAGCTCCTAATCTGCATGCTTGTTCAGGGGCTGTGGCTAAAAGTATGAGAGACCAAGGATCAGCAGGAGAGTCAAGCAACTGGTATTATTTTAAAAGGAAAAACCCATATCCTTTTCAGTTTATGTTCCCTTTAATGTAAGGGCACCACCATTTTTTTTCTTCAATCTGTGGACTATTTACTAATTTTTGTGGACTGTTTATTGATTTTTTTGAGCCTTAATTTGTTGTGATGGCTTCAAACACAATATTTTGGATGAAGCGCTGTTTCAGCACTAGTTTTGCTTGTATCTGTCTTTGCTCTGTTCAGTTCAAGGGCTACTTTACTGAAAAGGTCATTTAGTTTGAGGCCGGTTTCAGACTGGGTATTGGCGGCAGCGGCACTTCCTGTTTTGGAAACACGGTAGTATTCCACGCATGCACATCACAACGCTAAACATTTTGGCAAACCCTGCGTCGCCATAGACTTACATGACTTCCGGTCTGACGCAGATCCCCGGTATGTCCGCGCATTGTTAGGGTACTTCTGGTGCAGTGTACCACAACGAGGGTAGTATGAACTACCCCATAGACTTTCATTAGGCTGCGGTGGGGTGCAGTTTACCGCACCTCCCTAGTGTGAAAGGGCCCTGAGAATTGGAAGGCCTGGAATCTAAATGTTATTGTAGTCAATGGGGGAAAAACTGTGGTGGCTTGTTCTGTCCTTTGCGGGGCAACTACAGCAGCTAAATGCCGCAAAATGGCATGGAAGCCCACTGAATGTCTGAGGAATACTTTGCTGTTATAAAAAAAGAGAACATTTACACAGAAGTTGGGATTGGAAATTTATATGGTCTTGAAAGTACTATGGGAAAGATGAAAATCCTTCAATTTATAACTTCATGGGGTCTCTTAAAGCTGAACATGCCATAACTAGCATTGCTTGAATTGGCCTCAGTTAGGTTCAAGGGCTGTTCAGTCACACTGGGCTCAAAATACATGTTTAGATTGCAACCAAATCCAAACACCACTGCAGCCATTCCCTGTGTGTTGTGTCCTGGTCTCTGTATCTAAATGTAGAAGGGTAGCATAATTAAAAAGGAGGGCCATCAGATATTTCAGAGACTTGTTGCTATTTAAGAAAAATACCAAATAAAGTGTACATCAGTTTGAAAGGGCCATTTTATTTGGCTTCAAGGATAATTGTTGGGGTAGTGGTTAAACCTCTCATCTTGCTGTGCTGAAGACCTGGATCTAATTTATGATCTACAGTATATCCCTATGGAATTTGTATCTACAGTATGTCCCTATGGAGTTTGTATGTTTTCCATGAGTTTACATGAATTTCCACCCAAATGCCAAACACTGATAAGCTAATTGGTTCCACTCAGTGTAGGAATTAGATTGTGTGATGCTCCCAGGGACAGTTATTTACAAGACTATGTGTTGCTGTGAAAGATGTCAGTGCTGCTTATAGTAAATGCAGTACGTAATATTAATAGCATGCATATTTCTGTAATGATACACCAAAATATTTAAATATCTTGAATCGTAGAATGGATTAACTTCAAAAATAGATTATTGCTTGTTTTCTATGCAAAACTGCCCAATATATGATTTTTTTTTTTACGCACATTTAGGAAGCCAAGAACAACAGCACCATTTGGGCTTTCAGAGAGTACAAATAACAATGCTGGGTTTTTTTTGTTTATTTATTTATTTTTGCTCTGCACGTAATAATACTTTTGTTGAAGCTCTGAGGCACTATAACAATAAAACGATTAATTGAGAACCCCCTGAAGATATCCATTCATGGATGCACTGAATATTTTGTCTACTTTTTTGTGGAATTTGATGGAAAGTTTTACAAAAAAAGCCTTTTTCCCCTCAGATATGTATGTTTTTCTGTAAAATCTCATACACATCATGGGGTATACTAGGAATTCACACCCAAAAATGTTTGGTTAATTCTCTTGAATAAAGTGATACACTGAATGTGTGGCCAAATTATTTGTGCATAATACACAGGTACATTCCAGGGACAAGGAAAAGTGATGCCATTTGGACTCTCAGAGAACAAAAATGATTATGCTTCTTTTATGTATAAAACAGCACTTTTGATGAGGCTCTGAGGTAATATAACAATAAATATCCTGCCAAAAAATGTCCCCATCCCATGAACAATACCACCAAAAGTATCTATCCTTGAGGCTCCTACCTATGTTGCGACTTTTTGTGTGATTGTTCTGACTACTGGCGATTTTTATATGCAATAAGTGATCTTTTCTGCGATCATGTGGCGTATGCATGTGTGTGCAGTTAAACAAAGTTTTGTGGCACACAGCAATTACGACCGTCACAGCGGATCTCATCTTTTGAACTCCCGTTCATGCCTGTCATGTGCCGTTGCGTGTTCCCGCAGTAGGAGGATGGATGGAGGAATGCTCGTTCATCAGGAGGTGTTGCTGTGAGGTTCCCTGATCCATCATCTGGCATCTTTAGGTCAGTATTCAGCTTTAGGTACATTAAATATTTTGGCCAGATGGATTTTTATATTTGATGAAATGGAACATACAACCAAAGGGAAGCTAAAAAACTTGGGCTGATGCAGGAAGTGGAACTAGAGCCAGACTTACTAACACAATGTGGCTCTTCTAAGCAGCTGGGTGCAGCATACATCCCACATCTGACCCACATCACCAGCCACAACCTGCATGCCCACCCTTGTCACCAACTGTGATGTGCCCATGTCACAAGCCACCACCTCTTCAACAGTAGCTGCATCTTGCCCATACAATCAGGTTTTGATTGGTCCTGCACAGCATACACCAGGATCAGTGCAGGACTGTTCAATATTTATCATCGGGTGCAGTCATGAAATGACCAAGAAAACAGTTGTTCCTCAGTTTGATCGGCCAGCAGAATTATTCATTTCTGGTTAATTAGGCATCCACTTAATATGATACAATTGTTTATCAATCAGCAGTGAATATTGAATGGTGAGTTCAGGACTTAAGGGCCCATTTACACTTAAGCAGTTGGTGTGCGTTAGTACGCGTTGGTACGCGTTAGTACACGTTAGTACGTGTTTTTTCTATAGCAGTGCATTGTGAAAAAGATTTCAGTTAAAACGCGTTAAGTGTGAAAGGTAACATAAGAAAACATGGACATTACTTTGAAAATCAGTTTTCTTTCAGTTATAACTGAGAGCAACGGATTAGGTGTAAACGAGGCCTTACCCACTATGTGTAATCTTTACACGTTCCCCTCACAATGATTGTCCCAAATATTTCTCTTCCCCTATCATAACTTCACTACTAGAACTGAAAAACAAGCAGCAAAATTAACATACTTGCGATTTCTTGATGGGCCAACTAGGAGTTCTTCCAGTCTCAGTGGATAGGATGTATAGCTGCACCATTTTACTGCTGTTAATCGGAAAGGTCCTTTTCTGAAATTCTAGACTATTATTGTGCCTCGAGGTCTACTTACTGGAGATTAAGCAGATCATTTCACAAATTACTCATACAAGCGTGATATGACACTGGCATAAAAAGGAATTTACAGTTTCCAGGATCACTAATATGACATCAAAAGTCCCACCAAAAATTATGGAGTTGACGCAAAGTCGGGTTTTAATCCCTAAAGGGCAGAAATCACATTATACACAGCTCTGGGTGTCAGTGCGCTGCGGAGTGTCTCACACATAGAAATGCAACAGTATTATCTGAATACAGTGAAATAATAATGCACTGGAGTGGTACTTTGCCTGCAACCTAATGAGGCAACAGCAGTAATGTGCACACAGCTCTGGGTGTCAGTGGGCTGCAGAGTGTCTCACACAGAGAAATGCAATAGTATTATCAGAATACAGTGAAATAATAATGCACTGGAGTGGTACTTTGCCTGCAACTTAGTGAGGCAACAGCAGTAGTGTGCACACAGCTCTGGGTGTCAGTGGCTGTGGAGTGTCACACACAAAAAAACATTGGAGACCAATGTGCTAGCCCTCAAAAAGCCTGTTTGGGGTGCTTCCACAGCAAGTGAGGAAGAAGAACACAGGCCTAGCTAATGCTTTCCCTACCTATCTGCAGCAAGTCTGACCCTGCTCTTACTAACAGCCAGCAGAGAATTAATCCAATATGGCCACCGCTAATGCTTTTTGATAGGCGGGTGGGGGGTCCAGGAAATGGTGCTAGCTGATTGGTTGCCATGTGTCTGCTGACTGTCTGTGAAGTAAGGTTTAGCTCAATGATAATTTATACGGGGCGACTCAAACACGCCAAATGTTCGCTACAAATGCGAACAGCCGATGTTCGCAGAATACTGCTTGCCGGCAAACTGTTCGGGCCATCTCTACTGTTCAATAACAGACCAGACCTGAGGGTGCCATTGGCTGATTTAAGTATGGTGACAGATACCTTCTTCAATAAATTCTATAGTAGTACTATAGGTAAACTAAAGAAGAAAAACACGAACTGTACTGATGTGAAAACTATGCTGTTCATTATTGCTTGGTACAAAACAAGCAGACAATAGATAGAGTTGTGTCAAACCTCCGATTTTAGGTTTTGCGAACCTCGAACGTGAACATGTGAAAAATTTTTTGCGAACATGCGGACTTTCGAACCGCCATAGACTTCAATGGGCAGGTGAACCTTCAAAACTACAAACATTAATTGTGGCCACTAAAATGATGGAAAAGATGTTTCAAGCATGGCGGAGTGGGATACACGCCAAAAGTACCGGGTAAAAATCCAGATTTGACGCACAGCAGCATTTTAAGGGCAGAAATCACATTTTATTGCTAAATTGGAGGCCTAAAGTGCTTTAAAACATCTTGCATGTGTATACATCAATAAGGTAGTGTAATTAGTGTACTGCTTCACACTGACAGACTAAACTCACTGTGTAAGGCACCGAAAAACAGCTGTTTGTGTAGTGACGGCCGTGCTGGACTGGTGCGCACCATGGCGAGAGTGCAGGCAATGGCGGTTTTCAAGCCCATATGGTCAGGCTGAGATAACTGAATGACAGAACAACAGTGACTGAGTGTCCAGCTGGTCGAATTTGGTCTGTCCACAATGAAGCAACAACCTTATTATCTATCTTCTTGGGTCAGGTGTGCCCCCCAACCCCAACGCACTCATTTAGACGGTCCTTGCTTCATTGTGATACGCAAGCCCCTTCACCGTGGAAGGCAACGATCACGAAGGGGCATTGACACATGTACATGCCTTTTGTTTTGTTGTTGCAGCCACAGTGCAGCCAGAAAAATTAGGCAGGCATGTACACGCACCAGAAAAATTATTATAGTGGCCGTTGCTAGCAGCAGCCTTAAAAATTCAGGAATCCGCCTGGAGTCCTGGACCCTGTTGGTGGTGATGGAGAAGGCACTCAAGCGGCCTGCGGGCAGAGGTGCTGTGTTGGGGCTGACTTAGTCTTTGGACAGTCACACGGCATGCAGGCAGAGATGCTGTGTGTGGGGACTGACTTAGTCTTCGGGCGGGCAGTAGCCCTCCGGGATCCATGCCTCATTCATTTTGATAAAGGTGAGGTACTGAACACTTTTGTGACCTAGGCGACTTCTCTTCTCAGTGACAATGCCTCCAGCTGTGCTGAAGGCCCTTTCTGACAGGATGCTTGAGGCACGGCAAGACAGAAGTTGGATGGCAAATTGTGACAGCTCTGGCCACAGGTCAAGCCTGCACACCCAGTAGTTCATGGGTTCATCGCTGCGCAGAGTGTCTACATCCGCACTTAAGGCCAGGTAGTCGGCTACCTGCTGGTCGAGGCGTTGGTGGAGGGTGGATCCGGAATGGCTAAGGCAAGGAGTTCGAACTAAAGAATGTCCGCACGTCCGACATCACAATGAGATCGCTAGAGCGTCCTGTCCTTGCCTGCGTGGACATGGGAGGAGGAGGAAGATTACTGGCAGTGGCACCTTTATTCCGTTGTGCTGTGACATCACCCTTAAACGCACTGTAAAGCATAGTTTTCAGCTTGTTCTGCAAGTGCTGCATCCTTTCTGCCTTCTTGTGATTTTGAAACATCTCCGCCACTTTGTGCTTATACCAAGGGTCTAATAGTGTTGCCACCCAGTAATGGTCATTCCCCTTAAGTTTTTTTTATACGGGGGTTCCTCAACAGGCTGGACAACATGAAAGACGCCGTCTGCACAAAGTTCGTATGCCACCTTACTAGCCATCTCGTCTTGCTCTTCCTCAGTGATCTCAGTTAAGTTCTCCTCCTCCCCCTCAGCCACGAACAATACCATGGGAAAGGTGAGAAGCACAAGCCCCCTGCAAAGCCTGCTTTGTTGTTCTTCCGCCTCCTCCTCAAAAAAAAAAACACCTTCCTCGTCTGACTCCTCTTCCCCAGATGACGACTCCTCCTCCACCTCCTCCTCCCCCCTCCTCTGTATTGCCACAGGTGTTGATGATGCCGCAGGTGATGTTTCCAAAAACTCTTCCTCCTCGTCCTGTTCCTGGTCACACTCCTCTACAGCTTTATCCACCACTCTACGCATGGCACGCTCCAGGAAGAAAGCATATGGGATCAAGTCACTGGTGGCACCTTCACTGCGACTCACCAGGTTTGTCACCTCCTCAAACGAACGCATGAGCCTGCAGGCATTACGCATGAGTGTCCAGTACTTCGGCCATAACATCCCCAGCTCCCCAGAGCATGTCCTTTCACTGTAATTGTACAGATCCTCTTTGATGGCTTTCTCCTGTTAGCAGGTGGTCAAACATCAGGAGCATTGAATTCTAGTGAGTTGGGCTATCACAAATCAAGAGCCTCACCGGCAAATTGTTTCTCTGCTGAATATTGGCCGTGTAGGACCACCTGAAATGCCAACACACCTTCCTGGATTGCTTCAGGATCTCCTGTAAGCCTGGGTACTTGCACGCAAATCTTTATATTAAGAGATTGAGCACATGTGCCATGCAGGGTACATGTGCCAACGTTCCCAAACTCAAAGCCAAAATGAGATTGCTGCCACACACCACGTTACCGATCTCCAGTTGGTGCGGGGTAAGCCACTGATTCACCTGTTTGTTCAGAGCAGCCAGTAGAGCTGATCCAGTGTGACTCTGGGCTTTGAGGCAAGACATGTCCAAGATGGCTTGACACCGTCGTACCTGGCATGCCCTGGGGAGCTGGGGGTGTGTAGTTGGAGATGATGTAGCACGAGGAGTAGGAGGAGAAGGAGAGGAGGTGGCAGCAGGCCTGCCTGCAAGCCGCGGAGGTATCACAACTAGGTCCGCTACACAGCCACGTACTCCCTGCTTGCCAGCGGTCACCAGGTTGACCCAATATGCCGTATAAGTAATGTACCTGCCCTGACCGTGCTTGTCAGACCAGGCATCCGTGGTCAGATAGACCCTTGGCCCAACGCTGGGTATCGCCTTTTGAGAAAAGTAATTGTGGCCTGGTATCTTCCACTGCGGTGTCCCAATCGCCACAAATTTTCAGAAGGCCTCAGAGTCCACCAGCCGGTATGGTAACAGCTGGCGAGATAACAGTTCCGCCAAGCCAGCTGTCAGATGCCGGGCAAAGGGGTGACTGGCAGACATTGGCTTCTTCCGCTCAAAGATTTCCTTCATGGACACCTGGCTGCTGCTGTGGGCAGAGGAGCAGGAAGCGCTCAAGGTGAGAGGTGGAGTGGAGGAGGGTGGCTGTGAAGGTGCGGCTGAAGAAGATGCTGCACCTGAAGGAGGAAGAGGAGGCGGAGGGTGGCTTTGCCTTTGTTTGCTGCTTTTCCTCAGGTGGTCTTCCCATTGCCTTTTGTGCTCTTTCTCCATGTGCCTTCATAAGGCAATTGTCCATACGCGGGTCTTGGTCTTTCCATGACTCAATCTTTGATCGCAGATAGTACAGAAGGCATTGCTCTCATCTAAGGCAGACACACAAAAAAAAACCTCCACACCGCTGAGCCCTGGAATGATGGCACTTTGGTGGTGGCGTCAGCAGCTGACCTTGAAGAGCATATTGGCTGGCTGTCCATAGGTGGCGATACATGCCACCGGACACTGCCACAAGCTGTTTCTGATGATGAGCTCCCCCTACTTCTTTCAGCAACTTGTCTACTACTACTCCTCTCTGATTCCCCCTCTGAACTGTCCCCCTAGCCATCTTGTCTTTTAGGATCCCACGCGGCATCCATGGCAGTATCATCGACATTATCATAATTATTCTCCAAAGCATCGCTTGTATTAGACACCTCCAAAACTGCACCAACAACAGGTACTTCATCATCCTCACACCTTACGTCCATAGTGGCGCCTAACTCAGACATATGAGGTGGTAGTGTAATATGCTTAGCGCCGTCATCTTGTAACAAGAATGGCTGTGAATCAGTTAATTCCCCACCAAATAACTCCTGCGAAGTGTCCAATGGGCTGGATGTGGTGCTAGTAGCAGCAGTGGTGGCTGCGTTGGGCGAACATCTGGATGTTCGGGTTCGGTGTGGTTCGGCCGAACATGCCCCTGATGTTCGGCATGTTCGAGCCGAACCCCGAACCCAACCCGAACATGTCCCTTTGGGGCCCCTATAGGGTCCCAGCATAAAGGGAGAGCATGCCCCGAGCGCGGGGGGGGGTGTCAGAAATGCCCCCCACCCCTCCCCGCTAAGCTCTCCCTTCTGCCGGTACCCTATAATTAAATTTGAGTGCCCAAAAGTACCTGAGGAGGAGGAGGGCAGGAAGAGGGAAGCCGGAGTTCTTGGGCGCTAGTACCATCTGGTACTTCCGCCCTCGCTTGACGCACTTCCTGTTTACATTTGAAGTCGCGTCAAGAGGGCGCAGAAGTACCGCGATGACGCGAACGAGGGTACGCGTCATCTACATGATGACACGTACCCTCGTACGCGTCATCGCGGTACTTCTGCGCACTCTTGACGCGACTTCAAATGTAACAGGAAGTGCGTCAAGAGAGGGCGGAAATACCAGATGGTACTAGCGCCCAAGAACTCCGGCTTCCCTCTTCCTGCCCTATTCCTCCTCAGGTACTTTTGGGCACTTAAATTTAATTATAGGGTACCGGCAGAAGGAAGAGCTTACACCATGAGGTGTTCGGGGGGTGCCGAACCGAACCCGAACAGGCCAAAATCCGGGCGAACCCGAACAGTGGCGAACACTGTTCGACCATCACTACTGCAGAGGAAAATATGTCACGGTTCCGTGCGGAAGCTGAGGAAGATGAGGTGTTCTGTGTTAAATAGTCAAGTACTGTACATCCTGACAATCTCTGGAGTTGATGGCACATGCCTTCTGAACACTGTACTTTGGTCCAGGGCCGCACAAAATCATGCCACCTCGACCTCGAACAGACCCGCCGGGTGGCCTGCCTTTGGCTCTGCCTGTTGTTTTGTCCATATTGAGGGAGATGAAACTAACTAAACTAACTAACTAACTAACTATGCACTAACTTGTCTAATACAATGTGCGGTTACACAGATACAGTGAACAGGTTGCAGTGATTGCTGGTACAACAATGTGCGGTTACAGAGGTGCAGTGAACAGGTTGCAGTGACTGCTGGTACAACAATGCGCGTTTACACAGGAGCAGTGAACAGGTTGCAGTGACTGCTGGTACAACAATGTGCAGTTACACAGATGCAGTGAACAGGTTGCAGTGACTGCTGGTACAACAATGTGCGGTTACACAGGTGCAGTGAAAAGGTTGCAGTGACTGCTGGTATATAATACAATGTGCAGTCACAGGTACAGTTACAAGTATGCACAGACTGGTATTACACAATAAAAGGTGTAGCTGTCACACACACAGGTGCAGTAAAAGGTATGCCTTCTGAACACTGTACTTTGGTCCAGGGCCGCACAAAATCATGCCACCTCGACCTCGAACAGACCCGCCGGGTGGCCTGCCTTTGGCTCTGCCTGTTGTTTTGTCCATATTGAGGGAGATGAAACTAACTAAACTAACTAACTAACTAACTATGCACTAACTTGTCTAATACAATGTGCGGTTACACAGATACAGTGAACAGGTTGCAGTGATTGCTGGTACAACAATGTGCGGTTACAGAGGTGCAGTGAACAGGTTGCAGTGACTGCTGGTACAACAATGCGCATTTACACAGGAGCAGTGAACAGGTTGCAGTGACTGCTGGTACAACAATGTGCAGTTACACAGATGCAGTGAACAGGTTGCAGTGACTGCTGGTATAACAATGTGCCGTTACACAGGTGCAGTGAAAAGGTTGCAGTGACTGCTGGTATATAATACAATGTGCAGTCACAGGTACAGTTACAAGTATGCACAGACTGGTATTACACAATAAAAGGTGTAGCTGTCACACACACAGGTGCAGTAAAAGGTATGCCGTGACTGCTGGTATATAATACAATGTGCGGTCAGTCGCAGGTGCAGTTACTGGTATGCACGGACTGGTATTACACAATACAATGTGCAGCTGTCACACACACAGGTGCAGTGAACAGTTATGCAGTGACTGGTATTATATAACATCGCGTGCTGTCATGCAGGTGCAGTGAACATGAACAAGTATACACGGTCCAACTGGTATTATAAATGTGCAGCTGTCACACACAGGTGCAGTGAAAAGGTAGGCACTGAATGTGCTGGGCCTTGCACAGTATAGCAATTAGCAAGGGCCAGCTGTGACACAACGGGCTGTATAATGCAGTGTCAAAACTTCACAAGAACATTCGCTCCGAAAAGAGCTCTTTTTGTGGTGCTTTTCAACAACAAATATCAGCTAGGAGCAAGCTACAAGAGCCTAACTAAGCTTTCCCTAATCTCTGCAGCAACTCTCTCCCTTCTCTCACTACTGCAGCAACACCGAGTGAGATAGTGGCTGACGCAGCTGCCTTATATAAGGAGGGGGGGGGGGGGGCTCCAGGAAGGAGTGCAGCCTGATTGGCTGTCACGTGTCTGTTGACTATGATGTAGAGGGTCAACGTTTAGGCCAATGATGTAGTATAGGTGTGGGTCGAACTCGGCATAAAGTTCGCGTTTCAACGCGAACACGAACCACCGATGTTCCCGCGAATATGTTCGCGGCCGAACCATTCGGGACGACTGTAACAATAGATAGTATAGTCATCAGAGCCTATAGTCTTATCAGGAAGAGTGCTTGCAGAGCAGCACACCTCACATGCAGCGGGACATTCACACAGTTTCTTTTACAGCCCAGTAATATAGTTAGTTACTGCAAGGCTGTTTTTATAAATAGAAGCATCATTTTGCAAATGGGCATATATGAGTCAATGGATAAAAATTGTGTCCATTTATATGACCAGGAAATTAGATGATATGTATCAGCATTTATATGCAAATCTCATATGAACGTATGAAAATATCTCCTAAGCCACCCAAAAATTCTTTATGTTTTGCTTTGTTTTCTTGCACGTTGTCCATCTGCATTATTAAAGCAGAGTTAGTGTCTCATTACTACAGTGGTAGATATACATGTGAAAATGCTTTGCCTACTGTAAATATTACTGTAATATTGTAATGCACACAATATACAGGAAAGAACTCATATTTGCTGATTACATTGCAGCAATTTGCTATACAGTTGTTCCTTATGTTAAAGAGGAACCCTTGTGACATATAGTGAATGCAGCAAACTATTCAGGATACTCACTTTTATGGTAATGTTCCTGGTTTCAGCATAAGAAACACTTCTCATAGCCATACATTTCTATATTTTGACAAGCAACCCCCCCCCCCCCATGATTCTTAGACTGATTAGATATTTGGAATCCCCCCCCCCCCCCCATCCCAGCATTTTGGGATACCAGGTATATTTTCTACTGGCTTTAGAAAAAAACACTCCGTAGAGATCATCTGACTGGAATAAGGATGTTGCCTTCTGTGATAATTTGCAGAATGTAAATCTGGGCGAGGAGGAAAGATTTTACAATGAAAAAACACGGTCTAAGTTATTCATATATGAATATTGTAAAACAATGAGTAATTTTATTCATTATTATGTTATTTTTGTTATAAACTGTTCTAATCACCTTTTTCCGGCACCAGCAACTCATCAACAAGAGTTGCACCTACGACTCATCACAGCAAGCAGGAGATAGACTTTCTCAGGCTTCTTCAATATTCACGTTATTTATTCAGGAAACAGAAATACAGATAGATACAGTTCATCATATCCTAGCCACGCCAATCTTCATGTTGCGTTACAAGCTTCTTGATTAAACTTCCTGCTGAAGTCAATTAGGTACCTTCTTTCTAACCTACGTTACACTAGACTACCTATGTACAGCATACATTATATCAGATTACAGAAAAGAATGAAATACTTAGAGGTTCCAGTCAGCATTTAGAGCTAGTGTGAAAGTAAGAAGCAGAGTGAGCTCCCATCGCTCACTCTGGCTTTAATACCGACTAGAAAAGAGTTAAATATGACATCATCTTCGCCATCCCCTAGATCAGACTATTGGTGGACCCACTCGTGGTGTCATCATACACACCTACTCGATTAATATTCAATGCGGCTTTTGACATACATACAAGAATGTGGTGTTTAGTAAATATGGCTGATGTTTATTGTTCTAGTGGTGTACATGCACAGGTCAGGGAGACCTGTGGCCTTGTCCATAGAACAGCTTCTTGGTATGTTCTAGTTCTGACAGAACTGAAGATTTTCTCTCTAAGAGAAAATCCCCTTAAAGGGCAGGTCTGCTCCCCAAGCCTTTTTGACTAACTCAGTCCAAATAACTGAGGCCTACTTAAATTATAACAATTTTCACTACAGTTCCTCTTTAAGAAGTGTTCCTTAAAGTGTACCCAGGCCAAAGCTCATGTACTAAAAGAGATACTTAACATAAAGAGCAAGAAGTTTTAAATCAGGATGATACCATTTATTGGCTAACTAAAAATGAATAAAATAAGCAAGCTTTCGGCCTTGCAGCCTTCGTCTGGCTTATAACCTGTTAGTTGGATATAAGCCAGACGAAGGCTGCAAGGCCGAAAGCTTGCTTATTTTATTCATTTTTAGTTAGCCAATAAATGGTATCATCCTGATTTAAAACTTCTTGCTTTTACTGATGGCTAACACGGTACAATACCCTACTGCTACTACTTAACTAAAGAGAGGGAAGCCTCAGGATCCTATTGAGGCTTCCCTCTGCGTTCTGCTGGCCCCCCTCACCATGTATGGCCTCCAGAAGATTGCCAACAAAGGATAGTCACCAATCTCATTGCGCCATGCTTCTGTGACGAGAGCAGCCATGCAGTAGCCATGCGAGCACAGCCACGCATGCACAGTAAGCCAGAGCCACTCATGCACGAGCAGCTTTGTGCTACTGCACATGCATGGCAGTGCTCGAACAGCCACTGCACAGACTCATCACAGAAGAGGAGCGCAGTGCCGATGTGCAGGAGGTCCACGTTTGGCAGTGGGGGGACGGCAGAATGCCAAGGGAAGCCTCAATAAAATCCTGAGGCTTCCCTCTCTTTAGCTAAGTAGCTAAGCTTTGACTCGTTTCTTTTCAATGGGTACATGAGGGGAAAGAAAGGAATGCAGCTTTTCTTACCTGGAGCCTCTTCCAGCCTCTAGAAGTCTCTGTGTCCCTCGCCACAGTTCTGCTGTCATCTGGTCTTCTGCCTCTCCCCTCTGTAGTGGCCGATGACCAAGCCAAGTCAGCAGTTCATGTGCATGCGTGGGTGCACGCCTGTGCCGATTGGGGTTGTGCTCTCAAGGGAGGGGACACGATTTTCTTTCTCCTCATGCATTCCCTTTAAAGGGGTTGTTTGGGGGAGTGTTGAAAATAAAAATAGACACTTACCTGGGGCTTCTACCGGCCACCTGGAGCAGTAATGTCCCACGCTGTCCTCCAACGATCCGCCATTACCCGCCGCTGGCCCCGGTCTAACGCGGCATCTCATCCAACTGCGGCTGCACAGCCGTGCACATGCTCGCTCCCGCGCACATCATCTGAAGCTTACTGCGCAGGAGCAGTACAAGAAAACTTCATACTGCACCTACGCAGTAAGCTCCCGATGATGCGAACGAGAGCATGCATCATTCATCTTGTTAGACGAATAATTGTCCGGTGCCGGCGGCGGGGAACGGGTAATCGGAGGAGGACGGCGCGGGACATGACATCTACAGGGGGCTGATAGCTGTTTTTATTTTCAACACTCCCCCAGAGAACCCCTTTAAGCAAAAAAAGGTTTTTTATTTTACTAATAGTAATCATACTATATGGTAAAGCCATCATGCACATTACTGAGCCAGGAGAGATGTGATTTATTTGTACATTCATTTAATAGGAATTGGATTTACTTGACACAGAAAATAATATAAAAAAAAAAAGAAATCTTCAAACGTGTCTTTGGTCTACTTGCTGTAATAAATCTACTAGCATTATTTTCTTTGTAGAATAAATCTCCCTTGTTAGTTTGCAAGATACTATGACTCCAAGAGGCACTTCCCATGATATATCCATTACAAAGACTTCAGCTGCAATTAAGAATCATTGTTCTTCTGTCTCAAAAGGCTTTGCAACAAAACTACTTGAATTACTATAGCATTTATCAAAACATACCATGCTAGGGAGAATGGATCTCACATTTTGATCAATGACATGTAATGTTCCATATTATTGCTCAATTTGCATTCACATTCATTGACTTTTATTGATTAGCAGCAGGGCTGTGAGTTTTGGGGATGTGACATCCTGACTGATTATGAATCAATTCTTCTCTAATTGAGTGCAGACTGGCGGGGGGAAAGTTACCAGTTATCTACAACTTCCTCGAGCAGTCTATTCAAACAAGCGAGATTGGTTAACAGCATATTACACACTACGTTCTTAATGTAAAAGACAGAAGCACTTTCCCATTGCATTAGCTATTTGGACTGACATTCCAGAGTCAACAGTAAGCTTTGTTTTGCTCATAACAGAGTTTAATAATGTTACAGGACTGAGTGGCGTGTAAAGGTTGTGTAGATGCTTGATTATACAGGTCGATATAGACTTACACTCATCCTTCTCGCCTTTCAGATATGACAGGCTATCTGAAGCACAACAGGAACATGATGCTTGAGGGGTTAAGTGTTACTTGCCTCCTGGCTTCCTACATGGCCCTCTGTAAAGACAAACAAAGATGAGGTGTGGGGTAGATCCGTCACTATGCTTGATGACATGATGGATTACCTTTGTCAGTGACTCCAGAGGGCAAAAAAAATCACTACATTGCTGATAAGACAGACTAAGACTTTTTCTCCATTACAATCTTCCTCCACTGTACAAAGTGTGTTTATATATACAGTATATATATATATATATATATATATATATATATATATATATGTGTGTGTGTGTGTGTGTGTGTGTGTGTGTGTGTGTGTGTGTGTGTGTGTGTGTGTGTGTGTGTGTGTGTGTGTGTGTGTGTGTGTGTGTGTGTGTGTGTGTGTGTGTGTGGTGTGTGTGTGTGTGTGTGTGTATGTGTGTGTGTGTGTGTGTGTGTGTGTGTGGTGTGCGTGTGCGTGTGCGTGTGTGTGGTGTGCGTGTGCGTGTGCGTGTGCGTGTGTGTGTGTGTGTGTGTGTGTGTGTGTGTGTGTGTGTGTGTGTGTGTGTGTGTGTGTGTGTGTGGTGTGTGTGTGTGTGTGTGTGTGTGTGTGTGTGTGTGTGTGTGTGTGGTGTGTGTGTGTGTGTGTGTGTGTGTGTTGTGTGTGTGTGTGGTGTGTGTGTGTGTGTGTGTGTGTGTGTGTGTGTGTGTGGTGTGTGTGTGTGTGTGTGTGTGTGTGTGTGTGGTGTGTGTGTGTGTGTGTGTGTGTGTGTGTGTGTGTGTGTGTGTGTGTGTGTGTGTGGTGTGTGTGTGTGTGTGTGTGTGTGTGGTGTGTGTGTGTGTGTGTGTGTGTGTGGTGTGTGTGTGTGTGTGTGTGTGGTGTGTGTGTGTGTGTGTGTGTGTGTGTGTGTGTGTGTGTGTGTGTGTGTGTGTGTGTGTGTGTGTGTGTGTGTGTGTGTGTGTGTGTGTGTGTGTGTGTGTGTGTGTGTGTGTGTGTGTGTGTGTGTGTGTGTGTGTGTGTGTGTGTGTGTGTGTGTGTGTGTGTGTGTGTGTGCTTCATTTCTATTTCTTATGCGCCTATAAGTCTTAAAGCGGTATATTGAGGGAAAAAACTAGACTAGGTAGTTGACTTTCGTATATGCAGGTGATTAGCACTTCAATTTCTTTAGCAACTAGTATGTTGGTAAACTGATCTCTTTTGTGTCTCCATTATTGTTGATCACCTCACCATTTCTTGCAGTAAATTCAGTGCTGATGGAATTAGGTTGAACTGTTTGAGACCACAGCAGGTCTTTCTGTCCATTAGCTATTTTGACAGCGAACTCACTAACATTTTTCACCTTTCAATATTGTTTCTGGTCCAAGGGGTGAGCCTCCAGATGAAAATAAACCTCTGATTGGATGCTCCATTTACAGCTAAGCCACTAATTTTCTATCCTGGCCACTCCGTGCTTTAGCTCTGAAAGAGATGGACATTCAGAGGTTTTGTTTATCTTGAAGATTCTCCTTCAGAATGGTTGAAGATTATCAGGTACATAATGATAGAATTTTATAAAAGAAGCCAAACATCTAGAATATGACTGCCAACAAAATGGGAACCTTTGTGCCGATTTAAATTATTGAAGAGTATAAGAGTGGTCCCACATATCACGAATGGGACTTCCAGCTGTCTTCCCTCTGAAGTTGTATATCAATATGTTATGACATCTCCATAACATTTTAACCCAATTGTATGTCCTCAACTGTATGATTCCCATTGGTCATATCAACTGACCAGTGGGGAGCCCTGGTGGCAGATTCAGAGATGCTATCTACTGAGTTTGTGATTTTGCAATGCAATTTTTCATCGATTGCAGTTTGCGGGGTTTTTTGGGCAACAGGAATCACAGGCAAAATGCAACATGCACAACATTTGCAATCACAAAAAAATGCAGTGCAATCACAACACGTTTGTTTAACCTTCCCTGGACAAACACAGTATGAATCTACGTCCAGCAGGTGGTGCTGCGGCCCTAACTGGATGTAGACTTTATGTCGCATTGACCGCACATCCCTGCCGTTACTGCCAATCTCGCCTCTCTGTCCCCGCCACAATTCACTCACCCTACCATCTCTATGACGGCAGAGCCCTGTTAGCAGGCCAGGAGCTGCTTTTATTGGCTCCTGGCCCTCTCATCACTGTAAGCCAATCCCATTGGCTTACATTGATTGACAGGGTCGGGAGCTAATAAAAGCGACTCCTGACATGGAGACGGCAGAGAGAGGAGGCTGCGGTGGGGATAGAATGGCGTGACTGGTGGGAAGCGTTTTGCTGTACCAGCAGCCTCTGGTCCTTAAGGGGGCATAGACTGCTGGTACCGAAATGGTTAAAATAGAATGTATGAGTTCTGTAAACAGTTTGTGCTTTGCAAATCACATCCAATTAGAATCGCATTGCACAAAGCAGCACAACAACGTCGGTAGTGTAAAAAAGCCCTTAGTGTTATATTGGGACAATTATAGGAACCCCAGTAAAAGCATCTTTGAATCTGCCGCTGATGTTTCTTATTGTTTATGCACTGACCAATGGAATTCCTTCCAGGTGAGGATGTGTCTGACTTGTTGGCGGTGAGAGAAGAACTTATTTACCTGAGATTCAGGGATGGACATCTAGGGGTCCCCTTGCTATTAAGGGTTACCCCAGATTCTTCCATAAGTTCTCTTCAGGACTGAGCATGAGCCCCTTGTCCTTCTTAACATGGTTTGGGGCTATGCAGAAAAGGGTAAAGATGTTTGCCTATCCCAAGCCCGCAATTTTCGTGGTCCATGTGGGCTGGCATGGCTAATATGGCAGACCCCCACTCAGCCTGGCTCAACTATCCTGGCCATGCCAGTTGACATGGAGTAACAAGAATTAAAGTGTTCTTGAGGGAGCTATGTTTTTGCTTCGTTTTTTTTTTTTTACTTTTAAACAAAACCTGAAGGAAATAGGATTATTAGCAGTGCATCATGCTGAAGACAGCTCCACAGCACTGTATCTAGTTCAAAAATTGCCTATATTGTCCTCAGCAACATGATTTGTTTAATTCTTCTGCCAGAGGCTAACCTCACACAGGCATTGGTATTGGGTCACCAGCAACTGAATTTGTCATTCTATGCATTTCCATTTATACAACACCCACTCCCTAGAAGTCCTGCTGATCTCTTTGGCTGCATCAGTGTCTGAATCACACACCTGCAACAAGCATGCAGCTATTAATCGAGTCAGAGCAACTGATCTGCCTGCTTGAGTCTGCAGCCTAAATTATTAGAGGCAGAAGACCAGCAGGACAGCCAGACAATTTGCCTTGTTTAAAAGAAACCAGAGGTAGGAGACATATGGGGACTGCCATATTTAGTTCCTGTTATAATACCAGTCGCCTGGCAGTACTGCTGATCTTTCTGGTCAGTAGTGTCTGAACACACGCTTGAAACAAGCAAGCAGCTAATATTGTCAGAAACATCTGATGTGCATGCTTGTTCAGGGGCTATGGCTAAAAGTATTAGAGGTACATCAGCAGGACAACCAAGCAATGTGCATTGTTTAAAAAGAAATAAATATGTCAGCCTTTATATTCCTCTCACCTCAGGAGTGCTTTAAAAGTCGAACAGGATCTTAGTTTCACTGAAACCACAATTCCCTGATAGACTGGAATCTGCACTGCTCTCTGTCTGGGGACTCAAATATCACAGTCTTTGTCTCTTTTTGGACACTGCATTATAGTACTGTGCCAAAGTGATCATTTGTGTAGTGGCCTTTGGAGACAAAAAGGTACACTGTGGGTGATAACTTCAGTGTCAGCTGTAACTCCCGCTTTGTCTGACAACTGGAAGCAACTGTCCCCATTGAGCGCAGTAAACTGTAAAAATGAAAGTCTCATACACAGGCTAGATAGAGTTTGGCCGAGGAGGCTATTCAATGTCCTCTCAACCAAGGTTTTAGTGTGTGCAGGTATCCCATGAGGTCCTTTACAGATCCAGCAAGTTGGACCTATAAAAAATAGCAATGGCCAAGTTCATTGCTTACCCCACCCACCATAAAGGTGCGCCATCATACGCAATGCCATCAACACTCCGCCCATCTCGGTAGAGACCAGAGATGGATTAAGAAATAATGGGGCCCTGGGCAAGGAAGTATATTTGGGGTCCCCTTGTGGTCCTTTTGGCAAGCTGAAGTGAAGAGAGGTCAAAGAAGGTGGCAGGTGGGCCCCTTGACATCCACTAAGCACCAAGCACCTGCCTAGGTTGCCTGGTGGATGATCCTGATCTGGTAGTGACAGGTCACATCGCTCACAGTGTAACCCATAGGATCAAGTTCAATGGATGAAACTAATAGTGCATGTATCCCCACTTTGAGTCAAGACAAGACACAGAACATAAACATCCCGCTTTTGTCCTAATTACTTAAAAGTGCCGGAGCTGCAGTCACTAGGGCATGCTCAGTAAGGAGAGTCAAGATCTGAACCCTGGTCTCCTGTGTTAAGGTGGCCACTAATGCACTAATGATACAATTTCCTGAACAATTGTTTACGAACAATTCTTTGTTTGAATGATCGGAAACGATCCTTTGAAACCAATATTAGACAATAATCACCTAACAAATCCAATTAGGGTAATGAAATCAATCTGTTTTTTGGATCAAATTCATTAATCTGATTGTATTGGTTAGGAAATTTTTGTCCATTAGTGGTCCCAAAAGTTCATTTCCAATGAATCATTCGTAAATGATCCTTCGTGAAATTGTATTATTAGTGGCCACCTTTAGAAGCCAAGCCCTTAACCAGTACACTTCTAGTGCTAGGGAAGGTAGGGACTGATCAAGGGATCACTTCGATATCGTTTTTTAGATAATGCCAGGTACTATAGTAACTGTCAAACCAAGTCATCAGTACAGCGCAGAACATTAATAGAGAATTTCAAAATCACTAAAATTACACATCTCTTGCTGCTCCTACAAACTGTGTAAGTACTATATGGCTAAAACTCTGGCTTTTTAGTATTCATAGCTATTGTTGCACAGATAAAGGTAGACCTGGCCTAAGGCTCAATGCATACTTTTGTCATAACGTATACTGTATGTTAACATTCCCTCTGAGCACAGTACATTGTATGAGTAAGTAAATGAGCAGCTTGTCAGGTAAAGTGGGATTGTTTAGACAATGAGTCATGTTGGTTTTGCTGCACCGCTTACATGGTTACTTTAGTAACTGTCAGACTAACAACCTCATCCAAAAATAGATTAAATCAAGACATTGAATCTGAAGTTATTCTATGAAACTAGGGCAAATCCAATCAATATTATGATTGAAATATTAATTGAAAATCAATACCGAAAATAGAAAAAGACACCTTTTTCAGGTGAATGTGGGCATGTGGGGGTTGTGAGCTGGAAGTCATGATGCTGGGATAGACTACTTTTACAGTGTTTCACTGCATCAAGGGTTACAGTGCTAGTGGTGGCAGTGGTTGTGCCCCTACCGTCCTATTTTTAGAGGGATGTTCCCTTTTTGGGAACAAAATTCCTTTGTTTCTCTTTCTTGATCATGTGACCCTCTTTCATAACTGATGTACAGATCTGTATAAATACAGGTAGTCCACGACTTATGAACACCCGACTTACGAACGACCCGCCGATACGAATGGCATGGATTCAGTGTTTCCATGGAAACAAGCCATTAAAAATGTTTTTAATTAGACTTGTAGTTTTTGAGAAAATAGATTTTAACCACTTGAGGGCCACAGTGGTAAACCCCCCTGAAGACCAGGCTGTTTTTTTCATAATTGGCCACTGCAACTTTAAGGCCAAGCTGCAGGGCCACACAACACAGCACACGAGTGATTCCCTCCCCCTTTCTCCCCCCAACAGAGCTCTCTGTTGGTGGGGTCTGATCGCCCCCCTTGTGTTTATTTTTTATTTTTTATAAATATTTATGTTCATATTTTTGTAATTTGTTTTACTATTTCTGTTTTTTTTTTTTAGAAATCCCCTCCCTCCCCCCAGCTGGCCAATCATGTAATCGGCTGTCATAGGCTTCTGCCTATGAGAGCCGATCTCTCTCTTGTCCCCCAGGGGGACAGCCGTGTCACATGGCTGTCCCCAGTACAGCGCTGCTGCTGATCGCAGCGATGTACTGTGTAAATAGACGGCGATCACGCTCGGAGACTGAAGACGGGGTGGAGCTCTGCCACCCCGAGAAGGAGATGCGCGTGCACCCTGCGCGGGATCTCCTTCAGTAGCCGGCTCCAGGACCTGACGCCAATTGGCGTTAGGCGGTCCTGGGGCTGCCGCCACTGGAGTGGTCTTAGAGTAGTTAAAAAATTCAAAAACAAAAAAAATGCCTTTTAAACTTGTATAAGCAGGCACAGAGGGCAGAGGTGACACAGAGGGGGACACTGGAGGCACATGGGGGCACATAGGAGGTACAGTGGACAGAGATAGCACATTGTTCCGACTTAAGAACAGATTCAGGTTAAGAACGAACCTACAGTCCCTATCTCATTCGTTAACCGGGGACTACCTGTACATGTATTTCCTTATGACTAAAAATGTAGTTATGTGACTCTAAACTTTATTAATTGTATATAAATTGATTTATTGGTCATTTTCAAATGCTAGTAAGAAGGAAAAGCAGTCATTATAGAAAGGACCCAAGTGGTTTCAATCATGAATTGTTTCTTTTATGGATGGTGTGCGATGTCACAAAGGTGTGCCACAGGGGCAACACTGGGGAGTGTCCGTGGGGGGGGGGGGGGGGCTTTAGCTCATCTCAAAAAGCTTGTAGGTATGATGCTAGCCGCATCTATATTACAGCATGCACAGGGTTAATGTGGAATAAAATGGGCACTACAGATAAACCTTTCCATTTTGTGATAAAAACGTAGGTAAAATTATATATTGTGCATATGCTGCATGCCTCTAGCTGTTAGGGTAGAAGGTACAGTGGGATGTGAAAATTTGGGTAACCTTGTTTAATCATCATGATTTTCGGTATAAATTGTTGGTTGTTATGATAAAAAATTTCAGTTAAATGTATCATATAGGAGACAAACAGTCTATTGGATTTACAGAAAGTGTGCAATAATTGTTTAAATAAAATTAGACAGGTGTATAAATTTGGGCACTGTTGTCATTTTATTTATTCCAAAACCTTTAGAACTAATTATTGGAACTCAAATTGGCTTGGTAAGCTCAGTGAAACCTGACCTATATACACAAGTGAATCCAATTATGAGAAAGCGTATTTAAGGAGGTCAATTGTAAGTTTCCCTCCTTTTTTAAATTTATCTGAAGAGTAGCAAGGCTAAGTTAAGGATCGAAGTGGCAGACCAAGGAAAATCTCGGATAGACAGAAGCAACGAATGGTGAGAACAGTCAGAATCAACCCACAGACCAGCACCAAAGAACTACAACATCATCTTGCTGCAGATGGAGTCACTGCACATCGTTCAAACATTCGGCGTACTTTACAGAAGGAGATGCTGCATGCAAGAATGATGTAAAGGAAGCCTTTTCTCTACCCACAGCAGAGCGGCTTGATGTATGCTAAAGCACATTTAGACAAGCCAGCTTCTTTTTGGAATACAGTTATGTTGTAGAGGTGGCACACCTTACCCAAGGTATGGGTGCTATAACCTGTGGATGCTGAGCCAAAACATCCAGGTAACAAGCAAGTAGAAAGTCCAGGTTAGCACACCGTTTTAAGATGCAAATTGCTTCAATTTATTGCTTCATTGGAACATGAATATACCAATTGTTTCGGGGCCACACCGGGTCCCCTTCTTCAGATAGTGCAAACAAACGTTTGTTTGCACTATCTGAAGAAGGGGACCCGCTGTGGCCCTGAAACAATTGTCATATTCATGTGCCAATGAAGCAATAAATTGAAGCAATTTGCATCTTAAAACGGTGTGCTAACCTGGACTTTCTACTTGTTCATTTTGGAATAAGGGGCTGTGGACTGATGAAACTAAAATTGAGTTATTTGGGCATAACAAGGGGCGTTATGCATGGAGGAAAAACAACACAGCATTCCAAGAAAAACACCTGCTACCTACAGTAAAATATGGTGGTGGCTCCATCATGCTGTGAGGCTGTGTGGCCAGTGCAGGGACTGGGAATCTTGTCAAAGTTGAGGGACGCATGGATTCCACTCAGTACCAGCAGATTCTGGAGAATCTGAAGCTGAAGCTGCGCCGGGGTTGGATCTTTCAACAAGACAACGACCCTAAACACTGCTCAAAATCCACTAATGCATTCATGCAGAGTAACAAGTACAACATTCTGGAATGGCCATCTCAGTCCCCAGGCCTGTTTATAAAATCTGTGGTGTGAGTTAAAGAGAGCTTTCCATGCTCTGAAGCCATAAAACCAGAATGAACTAGAGATGTTTTGTAAAGAGGAATGTTCCAAAATACATTCAACCAGAATCCAGACTCTCATTGGAAGCTACAGGAAGCGTTTAGAGGCTGTAATTTCTGTGAAAGGAGGATCTACTAAATATTAATTTCATTTCTTTTTTGTGGTACCCAAATTTATGCACCTGCCTAATTATGTTTAAACAGTAATTGCACACTTTCTGTAAATCCAATAAACTTCATTTCACTTCTCAAATATCACTGTAAGTGTCTCCTATACGATATATTTAGCTGACATTTTATATCGTAACAACCAATGATTTATACAGGAAAATCATGACGATTAACAAGGTTGCCCAAACTTTTGCATCCCACTGTATGTGCATACCCAACACATTTTTGTGTCTCTGTACGCAATCTGTCTGTCTATGGCTAGCCTTATTACTTTTCTAATATAAAAACCTGACCAGCAACTTCAAAATCTAAGCCTGGTTTCTTATCTTTAGCCAGTGACTTACTAGGCAAGTATCAAACCTACAGAGAGTAAATATGACAGAGGAGACATTATCATGGTGTATAAAAAGTCAGCAGTGGCAGCTTTCTTGTATCTGGTACGCCAACAAAGATGGATTAAGATGTAATGGGGCCGCCCTGAGCAAGGTAGTAGATTTGGGGCTGCCCTTGTTATTCTTTCGGTAAGCTGAAGTAGAGAGAGGGCAGAGAAGGTGGCAGGTGGGCCATTTGACACCCACTAGGCCCGAAGCACCTGTCTAGGTTGCCTGGTGGGTGATCATACTCTGCATGCCAAGTTCACTGTATGGATCAACACACTTAAAATAAAAGTAACTTCTTAGAAACAACTCCCTTTTCTATGAGCATAGCATAGGCTACGGATAGTGTAACTTAGATTATGCTCCTGTGCAAAAACACAGAGGAGAAAAGAACATTTTAGTAAAATGTTCTTTCATGTTCTCCCATAACACAGACATCACAAAAATAAAGCATTAAGTGCTTTGGTGCTGTTGTGGCATTTAGCTGTGCTCGGTGTACTGATACCATAGGCAATTCATCTTATGTCTGTATTTTCTAATCTGTGGATCAGTTCGATACAAAGCTTCGGATAAACCTTCATGCATAATTATGGCTTGAAAGATTTGGAGATAAAATGCTGGACTTACACCGCTATATTTACAGACATTCTCCTAATATAAGTGTGACTTCCATTCCTCTCTTTAACCTGGAACATTGTAGAAAAAAATACAGTCAATGGTAATTCATCCTATAAATCCCCATGAACTGAGAACTGGAGCTGCTGCCAAAGATCTGAATGCTTTTTCCTAAATCTCTGTAATCCAATAAGCTTTTGTGTTTAGCAGCTTGTTTTGAAACTTGTATAGCACCCCAACCTGTGTCTCCGTATGTTCGTTTGCAGGCAGGTGAGTGCCTGAGGGCTGCATTATTATTCAAGCCAGGGGGCTCTCACAGCCCAGACCAGAATGTAATTTGTAATTAACTGTCATTTACTTGTGTCTGCATTGAGTTGCTGTTCAAAAGACAATGCATGGGAGCTGGCCACTCATTATTCTTTGTTGTGAGTGGAATGTCTGTCAGATCATGCAGCTTCTATCCCCTTTAGGAGTGCAAGTGCTTGCTCCCTTAAACAAAACCACAGATGAAATTTAGCAACGTTTTTCTTTCCCTTCTCCAGACAAGCAAACTGTGAAGACTTCACAAAACACAGATGTGGGAAACTGCTCCAGCAAATTACCTGGTGCTGTTTGCCATTTCTAATTAATGTGTACATGTTTTGCCACTGCTGAAATTAATTACATAGATGAACACGATTGCAGATAAAATTGTAAACCATGTAAACATTTAATACTGATTTTTTTTTCTTTTTTAAATCACTATAGAAAATTGTGGTTCACGTGTTTCTAACAACATGATTAAAAATAATTGTAACTGAAAGTCTACTATAATAAAGAAAGAAAAGAATAAAGGCCACATATAGTTTATTAGAATATGGTGGCTCAATCGGATTGCATTCTGAAAATGTGGGTTACAATCTAATGTTTATTCAATGCGCAGCATATGATTACCATAAATGCCTAAAGGAACGGATGCTTAAAGGGAAAAAAAAGAATTTACTTACTCGGGGCTTCCTCCAGCCCCTAGCAGCCACTATGTCCCTTGCCGCAGCTCCGCACACAGCTGCTGGCTCCTGGTTCCCTCCTCTGCAGAGGATGATCTCGCCAGGTCATCCTCCACTGCGCCTGCGCGAGCGCCGCTGTCAATCACTCACACGTGTTCAGAGTGTACAGCGCAGGCACAGAACTATTATGCCTGCACAGTACTCTCCACACCACGTGCGAGTGATTGACAGCGGTGCTCGCACAGGCACAGTAGAGGATGACCTGGCGAGTTCGTCCACTGCAGCGGAGGGGACCAGGGACCAGCGGCTGTGTGCGGAGCTGCAACGAGGGAAATAGTGGCTGCTAGGGGCTGGAGGAAGCCCCGGGTAAGTAAATTATTTTTTTTTAACTCTGCATTAAGTTTGTGTGAGTATCCACTGGGTTGTTCAGTTCCCTTCCTTAATCCAAAAACATACTGGTAGGTTCCTTGGTCTCCCAAAACAGTAGCCCTATAATAGTAGCGATATGATATCCTAAACCCTGCTGAGGGTCAGTTGAACATCAGTCGCACAGTCATTGTGATTTATCCACACCAGTGTGATATATTATTATTATTATTATTGATTTATAAAGCATCAACATACTCTGTGGCAATGATATATGCTATTTAAAGACTCCATAGCGCCGGTCTCACCCGCATCCCTTCCCTCCAATCAACAGGGAGGGAAGGGATGTGGGCGGGACCAGCGCAATGGAGGAGGCGGGGGAGCGGCGAGAGTGAAACCTCAAGAGGTAAACAGCTGGTTGCAACGCGCTGCGTGTCGCTAGCTCGGCGTGTTATTTTTGGGGGGCAAGCAGAGCGCAGGGGGGCCTGTGGGGGGAACTGTATAGCAACAGAGGCTGGGAAGGATATGCAGACCCAGCCTCTGTGTGCTAATAGCGTTCTTAGAACCCACCTCGGGTTCTCTTTAAAGAGGACCTCCATAGTAAATAGAAAAATCTGAAGAGAAACGCAAAGCTATTTACTGTAGTAAATAGTTTGGCATTTTTCTCTGCAGAGAGAGAGGAGGCTGGGATAGGCACCGGAAGTCCGGTGATGCAGGGACTTCGGGATGGTATCGCGGGACAAGGCTTCATGGGTAAATATAATTTCTTTTACTTGCAGGCTGCTGGATTTTTCTATTACTATGGAGGTCCTCTTTAAAGTAACTCCGTAAACTAACTCAGTTCCAGTTTGTACAAATCCAGTTACATCTTACAGTGTACATTTGTGAATAGTGCTAGTAATACTAGTGGCTTGGTATCTCATCATACCATGTTGAACATGTAGCTGCTTTAGAACCAAAGAAGTGCAAATATCTTTTTAAGACAATTAGGCATTAGGTCTGTTTGTTTATTAATGGGAAGTAGGCAGGGTTGCCACCTCATCCCTTTAAAGGGAAGGTCCAGGCAAAAAAATAAATAAATCCACTTACCTGGGGCTTCCTCCAGCCCCTGGCAGCCATCCTGTGCCCTCGCTCGCAGCTCCGGTGGCTCCCGGTGGCTCCCGGTGTCCTGCGCTGCAGAAGCCGACATCTCCAGGTTGGCTTCTTATGCGTTCCACCATGCGGGTCACGTGGTCTGGCCGACATCATCAGGATTGTACTGCGCAGCCGACCTGGCGAGGTTGGCTTCTGCAGTGCAGGACACCGGGAGCCACGGAGCTGCGGCGAGGGTACAGGATGGCTGCCAGGGGCTGGAGGAAGCCCCAGGTAAGTGGATTTTGTTTTTTTTTTTGTGTCTGGATGTATCCTTTAAATATTGACACGTCTAAGTTATACAGGTTCTGGGGCTACTCACATAATCGGTACCTAATCTGCTATTTATCGTCCATTTTTCCTTGCACTTCTTTTGTATAGATCTTGTGTCTAGAATACATTACAGCCACAGACCAAGAACAAGTATGAACATCAGGTGCTAAAATAAATGTCTGGCCATTAATCACATGCTTGTTTCAGACGATACTGCAGCCAGAAGGTTCAGCAAGACTGCCAGGCAATTAGCATTCTTTGTAAAGAAATAGATATGACTGGCAACTCTATCCCTCTCACTGCAGTGTCCCTATAAATAAATGCAGTACTGCAATGACATCCTAAGAACAAACCCTGACAACCAAGGTGTCCCTCTTCCACTAGGTGGTGCCACAAACCATAGAGCCTTTCTTTATACCCATGTGAATGTTTTGTTTGACTACTACTAGTAGTAGTGATAGTAGTAGTAGCAGCAGCAGTAGTAGAAGTAGTTGCAACAGCAGCAGCAGTAGTAGTAGCAGTAGTATGTTAAAATTGTTATTATAAATGTTGTTATTATTTCCTTCTTAAATATCTACCCCACTACACTTCTCAATTTTATGAGCTTTGATGCTGTACTTTAGCTCTAAGTGTTTTCAGTAAAATGACTATAAAAATCAAATAATAATAACATAACTTTCTGTTTGCTCAGCAGTCATTGAAGGAAATGCATTTTACGTTTACCATGTCAGTCACGTTCCTACCGCCAAACGTGGTTCAAAATGAGAAGAGTGATAAATATTTATTTGGACTGCTAGTTCTTAATATACTACCATGAGATGAGGAAAATTGATGCAAATATGAACTTGCTTTAATTATATCATTTTCCACAGTAAGTCAATATCTGGATGTTATGCATGATCTTTGGTGTATTTACATATAATTATTGCCTTCAAATATCTGTTGCTCAGAACTAGTTTATAAGCTTGTATGGTTCTATTAGTCATGAGTAACACTATGAAAATATTCTGCATTATAAAACACTAATAGGTATTCATCCTTATTGCTGCTGTGTGTAAAACAAAATTAAGATCGGTGACTGTGATGCTGATGATGTCAAACATGGCTGTAAGGAGGCTCAGGGTTATATTGTGCCATATTTTTTCACATTCCAGTGTACATTTTATACTGTATAAGACTACTCAGCGGGCCAGAAACTGTGTTAACTGTTGACCATAGAACATAGCACAATATACAGGAGGGGATATATTTTATCAGATGCTTTATCATCGTTTTGGTTCTGCCCTATAGCACAATAGTTGCATTGTTTGTGTGTGCATTCCATAGATCATTGGATTGCTGTTTCATTTAAATATAAAAGAAACACTGCTGCACTAATTCATAGATCCTCATCACCTGAGCAACCTACAGCTGCCTACTAACTCCTCCCCTTAGTCATTCTGAAGCCATGCCTCACTACTAATGCTAAGGCTCGGTTCTCACTGCCCTCATCAAAAAACTGAGCCAGTAAAAAGTGATCTGTTTACAGTGTTAGAGACATACGTTTTTAACAGTGGGCATCAATTTTTCATCCATGTTTTCCATTCAGTGTCACTGTTAGAGATGGCCTGAACGGTTCGCCGGCGAACGGTTCCCGGCAAACTTCCGTGGTTCGCGAAAACCGCCGAAAACCGCAAACTTTTCCGGAAGACTAAGTCAGTCCCCACACACAGCATCTATGCCTGCACACCGCTTGCCTTCTCCGCCACCACCAACAGGGAACAGGACTCCGGGTGGATTCCTGAATTTTAAGCAGCGGCCACTATACTAATTTTTCTGGTGCGAGTACATGCCTGCCTAATTTTTCTGCCTGCACTGCAGCTGCAACAACAAAACAAAAGGCATGTACATGTGCCAATTCCCCTTCGTGATCATTACCTTGCCGCAGTGAAGGGGCTTGTGAATCACAATGCAGCAATGACCGACAGCTATATGAGTGTTTCGGGGGGGGGGGGGGGGGGGGCACACCCACGATAATAAGGTCGTTTCTTCATTGTGGACAGACCAAATTTGATCAGCTGGACAGTCACTGTTCTGTCATTCAGCTACATCAGCCCGGCGACAATATGGGCTGGAAAGCCGCCATCACCTGCCGTCTCATCATGGTGCGCACCAGTCCAGCAGACCAGCACGGCCGTCACTACACAAACAGCTGTTTGCAGTCACTGCACACCTTTCACTGCATCTTTGACTGCACATTGTATTATACCGGGCAGTCAATGCATACCTTTCACTTGAATGGATGGCAGACTTGCCCTCCATAACAGATTCTCGTTAAAAGATTTTAAGTTGATTCATCTCATATACAGCAGGGCCTCGAAAGTCCTCCTGTATAGTTATTTTTGATCACTACCTCGTGACGTGCATGCCATGCCTGCTGCCTTCCTTGGATGTGTGGTAGCCATTCCTGCTCCTTTGCCCACAGCATGCCTGCTGTCTTCCTTGGATGTGTGGTGGTGGTAGCCATTTCTTAGGCTCCCACTCTGGACCGGAATCGAAACAGGATTGCCCGGCCATTACCCACCATGCTACTGAAAAAGTACCATCGCAAGTTTCACACAGTTGAATGAATGGCAGACTTGCCCTACATAACACATTCTCGTTAAAGGCAAGTGGTGTCATCTCTGGCACACAGGGTTGGGTCAAGGGTCCATCTGACCACAGATGCCTGGTCTGCAAAGCACGGTCAGGGAAGGTACATTACTTATACAGAAAATGGGTCCTTACTTGAATGTGTGGTGGTGGTGGTAGTCGGTTCTCAGGCTCCCACTCTGGACCGGAATCGAACCCTGATTCCCCAGCCATTACCCGTGGTCAGTGTCACTCACAATGGCAGACTTGCCCTCCATAACAGATTCTCATTACAGGTACTGAACAGCCAGCAGAAAATGTAATAAAAAAAAATAGATGTAAGCTTTAACAATGGTAGAGAAAGAACCATCAAAAGTTGATAAGGCAGACAGACATTACCTGATATCACTGAGGAAGAGCACTCTCGCCATGGTGCGCCCAAGTCCAGCACGGCTGTCACAACACAAACAGCTGATTGCGGTGCGTTACATAGTGAGTTTGGTGTGTCAGTGTGAAGAAGTACTCTACTCTATTACACTCCCTGATTGATGTATACACATGCAAGATGTTTTAAAGCACTTTAGGCCTGCAATTTATCATTCAATGTGATTTCTGCCCTTAAAACGCTGCTTTTGCGTCAAATCCAGATTTTTCCCCGGGACTTTTGGCATCTATCCCACTCCGCCATGCCCCCCTCCAGGTGTTAGACCCCTTGAAACAACTTTTCCATCACTTTTGTGGCCAGCATAAGGGTTTCTGGTTTTCAAAGTTCACTGCCCCATTGAAGTCTATTGCTGTTCGCAAAAGTTCGTGCGAACCGAACTTTTGCGGAAGTTCGCAAACCCGTTACGCGAACAGAAAATCGGACGCTCGGGCCATCTCTAGTCCCTGTCACCACGCAGCTTGGAACACACGGGACGCATCCGTGACATATGTTTGATCCGGAATTATTTCAGACTTTCCGTACTTGCGTTCCGTTTGCCGAATTGATGTTAACAGATATTATGGATGGATTGATGTATTGATCCTATCTCTTTGCCTAGGATATGTTCGCATCCATTGAGATCTGTTCCATTTCATTCCATGAAACTGAACTTCTTTAGTGCAATGTGAACAGAGCCTAAGGCCGGGAACCCACTAGCAGTACATTACTAAGCCTTTTCTAAGCACTTGCAATTTGGAAATAGCATTGCATTAGCAAGAGCTTTTCCAATCACTAGCGCTTATAAAAGGCTGCTAGTGGGTTTGAGCCATAATAGACAAGATAGGCTGATAGACATGATTTAGTTGGCTGAGTGAACTAGGTGATTAAAGGGGGCGTAATTTAGTCTTACTACAAGTGAGAAAGCAGCTGCAGGTGGTGAAGAAGCAGCTGAGGATTTATGAATTGGTCCAGGATCTGGTAATGGGAAATTTGATGAGTGTGCCAGGGATGTTCGGGCGATGCCATAGGCACCCATACTAACTGAGGCCATAAAGGGAAACATGGATGCAGGAGGTGCCAGGTAATATAGCAGGTGGCGAGGCCGCCCGCAATGCAAATTACAGCTACAAATAGTGGAAACTCGCAGGATTCATCTTCCTTTATTTTGGAAAAAGTAATTTTTTAAAATGTTTTGACCGCATGATTAATATAAGTTCTTTTTATTTAAATATACAAATCACATGAATTGAAGAAGAACTCAAGATGTTTATTATTTTAGATATGTGTGGGTAGGGTAAAGCGTTATTGATATGTCAGAAAGAAAGTTTTTGATTGCTTTGTGTCCTCTGACCGTAAGCTGTATTGCTATAAACTTTCTCTGAGAAACAGACGTTCTAAATGCAGTAGAAAAGGAATGCTGCAGTGGTGCAGTATGGCTTGTATTACAACATAAAACCTGTACGGCAAAAAAAAAAAACAATAAAAAACTCGGAACTTACAATACACTGGTTTCAAATGAAAGCAGTGAAGAGTTTTGTTATAAACTGACAAATACACAGCAAAAGTGCTGATAGACCCTCTGCCACTTATATCACAAAACATAGCCTGTAATAATACTAGTGTGGATGCATTGAATTAGGTAAAGTTACAAGGATGCTCTTACTAGACCTTTGTTTTCATCAAAATTGTAAGCCATAATCATGCCTAAATTACCATTAGGCACTGTAGGCTGTTGCCTACAGGCACCCTATGTGGAAGAGGTGTCTCCCTCTGTGAATGTCCAAGCTCCTTCTCACCCTCCCTCCATCCCTTTGCAGAGACGCAATGGTGTAAATAAAATCACTCAACGTCCCTCAGCCTTGCAGCCGTATCCATGGAAACAGCAGCATCTCATGTGACTTGCCAGTACGTGCTGGCAGATCACATGAGATACCTCTGTGGTCATAGAGAGGACACAGGATGTGTGATGCCGGCTGGAGATCTCATCACTGTTGATGTTGAGAGCTGTGGTGTGTGGAGTTTCCTGCACCAGCGGCAGCTGCTATAGTGTGGGGAGAGGAGAGATGAAGAAGGTTGTTGGGATGGGTGTCAGGCTGGTGATGTAGGGAGCTACAGTGTGCAGAGTTGTGTGCCCAGCAGCCACTGCAGTGCGGTGAGTGGAGAGATGAAGAAGGACATGAAGAACCTGCTACTGGGGGAGCAGGAGTATCTGCGTTTGCACCTAGGAATGTGTGTGTCCCTCCATTTGTACACATATGTCGTTTGAGACCATTAATGGAGGAAAATCTCCTAACCAACCCGATTGGATTAAAAAAATCAATCAAATTTTCAGATCACTCAGTTAATTTGATTGGATTTGTTAGGAGATTTTAGTCCATTAGTGATCTTTCCAGTCGATCATACAAATGATTGGAAGCAAACGATCGTTCACAGAAATGTATTGTTAGTGGCCACCTTTAGTGCAGGGAAGATCAGAATATCCTGACTGCTACAGGCATACTTTTAATAGCACCACAAGGTAAGTTGGGTGTGAGATATTGCTGATAGTAACATATTGGTTACCAATATGCTATGCTGCCGCATGAAACATTTTCAGCTCCCCAGCTGCCATTCACTGGTCCACTGTAGGGGATCGGGGATCAGAAGAAGCATGGGCCATCTCATTGGTTTTCAAAAAAATAATGGGAATCTTACTGCAACAGGAAAAATTGTAATTGGTTCATACCTACGCTTAACCTCTTGAGGACTGCAGTGCTAAACCCCCCGAGTGACCAGGCCATTTTTAGCAAAATAGGCCACTGCAGCTTTAAGACCAAGCTGCAGGGCCGCACAACACAGCACACAAGTGACCCCCCCCCCCTTTTCTCCCCACCAACGGAGCTCTCTGTTGGTGGGGTGTGATCGCCCCCCCCCCATTGTTTATTTTTATTTGTATAAATATTTTTCTTCCTGTTTTTTTCATTAAAAAAAACTGTTTCGTTAAATATATCCTCACCCTCCTTCCCTCCCTCCCCACAGCCAGCCAATTATGGCGATCGGCTGTCATAGGCTTCTACCTATGAGAGCTGATCACTCTCTTGTCCCCCAGGGGGACAGCTGTGTCACACTGTTATCCCCAGTGCAGCACTGCTGCTGATCGCAGCGCTGCACCATGTAAATAGACGGCGATCACGCCGTCTAACAGTCTCCCGAGCGGCAATAGCCGCTCGGAGACTGAAGGCGGGGCGGAGCTCCGCCCCCCAAGCAGGAGATGCGTGCGCAGCCTGCGCGCGATCTCCTGCATTAGCTGGCCCCAGGACCTTACGCCAATCGCCGTTAGGCGGTCCTGGGGCTGCTGCCGCGCCCACGCCCATCGGCGTGATGCGGTCGGCAGGTGGTTAATACTTACCTACCCCCTATCTACAGCTAACACTGCCACTTTCCACCACCGCTAACTGGAGTTCAACTACCCAGTAGCTGAACTTCACCACTGCTTATACCACAGTCACTATCCGGAGTTCACATTCCTCACCACTAGCTGGATTTTGGCTATACTATTAGATAGCTAAACTGTGGTGCACCTGTCGTCTGAATTACCCGCCATAGCTACAATTTCAGAGCATTTAAATTGGCAGCAATAGTGGCGACAATTTCTCAGTTGCACATTGCTCACAACTTACCCTTTTCGCTGCTACTATCTTCCATGTGATTACTCTTCAACCCTCCATTTTGAGGAGTCATGCTGTCTTCCTTAACGGAAGCAGGAAAAAATGGCGCACAGCCCCGTCTGACCATTATGGCGCCACCATTCGATTTACTATAAAACGCAATTTAACGTCCAGATTACATCTTTTGGATGTACGCACCGCATCCTGACCCCACGGTAACAATATGAATTCTCCTAAATGTAGGATAACTATGCTGAAACAAATCAAAACGGTATTTAGCAATTATGTTAAAACGGTAAATAGCGTTTTAATCACCATGCGCCATTTTGTCCAGGCGCCGCTTTTGACTGTATGCAGCTATGGTGATTCACATTCAAAATGCTGCCAACTGTCCCCCCTCCCGCAAGTGATTTTGAAAGCAGATTTCAATAGGCTGTGATTCCCCATACAGGGAATCGCTCTGAATTGCCCCGAGCCCAAAGTATTTAATGAGAGCCCAGATGTTGGAGTATATTCATCAAATTTTATAGAGCTTTGTAAATTGTACTGGGTGTAATGCAAACTACGTAATGCACTGTGCAGCTCAATTCAGCTTGTTACCACAGCAACACTGCTCACTCCCTCTCTTCTGAAGCATTGCATTCCCTGTGACAGCAGGAACACAATGCAAAAGATTGGGACAGCGGTGCCGCATGTTATGGTCCCATTGCATCAGGGACAGTAAAGCATATAGTTACTGAAAAGTATGATTCACTTCTATTGTTAACATGCATGCTTACCAGTAACATGTTGCATGCAGTGCGTTACCATACCGCAACCCGCCATAGGCAAGGCACCCTCCGCACTGTGCATGTCAAATAGATAGTGCATTGCAGTGCAATAAGCCGTGTTACAGCATGGCTGTTACACCACACCGCAATGCACCACTGTGAACTGTTAAAGAGCATACAGTCAATCCATGGCATGGCTGGAGGGATTTGGTCATATGCTGGCACAAGTGGAAATGGGCCCTCCTACTTCAGGGCATAACTGTGGATTCATATGCGTGGAGCCACTACAGCATCACTTTAAATGTGCAAACTGTGAATTACAGTCAGGTTTTTAGAATGCAACTTTGGCATAAGCTGAAAACTCCCTGCATATATAACTGTGAACAGTCTATGGCGACCTTTGCTAAACAATGTAGCTAAACAATCATTCTGAACAATCTATTGTTCAGATTAAATCAACACAAATCAACTGAAGCACCACGCCATTTTCAACTTGAAATGATCAATTCAAAGCACCTGAATGCATCTTACAAACTGCTAGAAAAATTAAATCGAGCCCACAGTGATCGATTGACAGGTGCTGTTCATTCAGTTTGTGCCAATTCAATCTATTTAATAGGCATTCAGACTGTACATTCACTTTTATCATTCTATATATTGTAACCATTACATAACTCACACTAGGTATTTATATTTAAGCCTGCAAGAGACAGTAGGAGAATGACGCTTTAACTCTGGTTGGCTACAAACAGTTGTCTGAAAATGAATTTCTGTAATGATAGGCCCAATGCCATGCAAAGTTTTACCGACCTGTAGAAACTTGAAGCAGTCTAGCATTTGTCTGTTCAGTGCTCTGCTTCAGTCTACTCTGCCACTTCCTGTGATATTCCTTGCCCAAGCAAAAACTAGTGTAGGAGTTCCAGTGGCAGAGGAAGGAATAGTAGGCTGGCAGCAGACTGCACTATGAGAGCACAGAGCAGATGGATTGTTTACTCAAATCAGTGTGAATAGTCAAGACATGTTAAATTAATTCTAGTAAGAGTATAACAAGACCAAAATGGAAAAGGGCAACAGTAGCTGAGAATAAAAAGGGACGGTTTTTAAATGAATAAAGAGAATAAAGCTTTTGTGCAGTTTACCACACCACATATCTGCACATACATAAACAGAACTTCTGTACAATCTACTGTAGTTTCTGAAGAAAGAGCAATAATGTGGTGTACTTATGTTACATATTTTACTGTAAGTGTTTATTATTATAACATTTATACTGTCAGTCAATTACCAGTGTTTTGAGTTTCCTTATGAGGGTAGCCTAAATCATTTTCAGATAGAAACCTCCTCATTTAAAAAAAAAAGACCTTTATCTGGGGTATAGCTGCTGGGAGAAATGTCCCACCTTTTTTCCTGATGGAGGGAGGTGGGAACACCTCTAAGGTAAAAGAAATAGCATTTCAAAACAAAACATGTATGTGTGTATATATATATATATATATATATATATATATATATATATATATATATATATATATATATATATATATATATATGTATATATATATATATATATATATATATATATATGTATGTGTATATATATATATATATATATATATATATATATATATATATATATATATATATATATATATATACATATTTATATATATATTGACGTAAAATTGAAAAGGTGGGTTTTTTTTAAGTTCGAGGAATATTTTCTTACATAACAAAAGCAGCATTTCACAAATTCAAACATTTGCATAAGAGAGGATATTTTTTTATGAATAACAAGTTAGAGTTGTTGTATAATTATAGTAAACAATGAATTTGTTCAAATAGCATTAATGTGCTGGGAAAACCAAGCGCAAAAGTCGTGAGACAAAATATAAACTAACGTATCTGGATTAATAACTGTACCACATTTCCTGTTTCTGGGACTGAGTTCCTGGAGCTGCAGGCCGGTTTTACATAAATTTTTTGCATTGCGGTGGGGAAGCGATGCCCCTGACGCATCCCACCGCAACACAAAAAATGACTCACATATGAGTGTGCTGACAGGGTCATGTGCATAGCACTGCCCCCCGCTCAGTGACATACTCCCTGCTACATCACTGGGATTCCTGTTGGTCCACGCATGCACATTTCAATGCTCCATCGTTTACATTACATGTGTCTCTCATAGACTACAATCACCCCAAGCACTGTGAGTTAAGTGCAGTGCTCGGATGCCAGCACACCGCAAGGGACCACAGTAAGTGTGAAAGTCTCTATAGACTCTTATTGCTTTTGCGGCCCTTGCGGCAAAATAGGGTAACGCAATGTAGGTATTTCCCTGCATGTGTAAAAGGGGCCTCAATGGTGAGGGAGTGACTGAAAATCACTTTCAATTGGGACAAAGGTATCACCAAAAACCCTGAGGCTGTTTTATATTAAAGATGATTTTCCTGTGTTTTCAAATCACATGCAAAATGCAAGGAGTACATCAGCAAAATAATTAAAATCACAGGAAATCTACTTACTAGTGCGATGCAATGCAATTTTGCATGATCACAAAAGTCCTGCATGCTGCATTTTTTTCTGCATTTTCTCCTTGTGTTCCTAGCATCCACATTGTGTTTTCTAATAACGTTATGCAATCTGCATTGTAAAATAGTCCTGAGGAAGTTTTTGTCCTATTTTCCACTATTCAAAACCCCTGGGAGCAATAGTGCACCTGAGATTGGCTATATTGTAGCTTACCTCCAGGCTTATTAGTTACCAGCCTGGCTTGGCCAGTTAATTTGTGTGTTTAGTGTTAGGAGTAAAGGGGAGGGGGTTAGCGGTAGGCATAGATAGGGAGGGGTTAGTGCGAGAATTAAGGGTACAGGGGTGTAACGGTCGGGTGACGGAGCTGTCACCACCGACCCGGGGTCCCACCTAGGGGGCGTGCGGCTCCAACGGATAGTCTGATTCGAGCCGGGTCATACACTGGGGGTCACGTACAGGTTTGGGGGATCAGGCAGGTGGATGGTCTAATGCAAGCCGGGTCATACACAGGAGGTCAAGTTCAGGTTTGGGGGATCAGGCAGGTGGATGGTCTAATGCAAGCCGGGTCATACACAGGAGGTCAAGTTCAGGTTTGTCACAGTGACTAACTAGCACCCTCAGAGCTGTAGATGGACGTACAACACAGTGACTAGCTAGGAGCACTCAATACTAACAATAACTGAGGTACAATACAGAGCAGGCTGATACACAGCCTGTTGCCAGCAAACACACGCTATAACCGGCGTGCAGCCGCGGACCGGAAGTGCCTAAATACCCTCTGTCCGCGTCATTTCCGGGTCGCCTGCCGCTTGGACGCATAAATAGTACGCGTGTCTGAATGGAGTAATGGTTAAGGGCTCTGCCTCTGACACAGGAGACCAGGGTTCGAATCTCGGCTCTGCCTGTTCAGTAAGCCAGCACCTATTCAGTGGGAGACCTTTGGCAAGACTCCCTAACACTGCTACTGCCTATAGAGCGCGTCCTAGTGGCTGCAGCTCTGGCGCTTTGAGTCCGCCAGGAGAAAAGCGCGATATAAGTGTTCTGTGTTTGTTTGTTTTTGTTTGTGTACGTACGCGTCTGACGTACGTCCGTACGCGTCCGCCCCATGCGTCCTTTGGGACGCATGCGTCCGTCCATCTTTCCTGGAGATGCGGCAGTGGAGCGCAACCCGGAAGTGCCTGGATCCCCGCGGCTGCGCGGGCCAGGATGTCCCATTACACTACCCCCCCCCTGAGGAGTGACCTCTGGGCACTCTATTTTCGGTTTGTGGGGAAACTTAGTGTGAAACTCCCGGACCAACTCCCGGGCATGTACCTGGCGTGCCGGGACCCACCGTCGTTCCTCAGGCCCGTATCCCTTCCACTCGATTAAATATTGCAACGAGTTTCTAACTTTCCTTGAATCCAAAACTCTCTCCACCTCGAATTCAGTCTCTCCCTGTATAGTTACAGGAGGTGGGGGGGTGGCGGAGGTTCGGAAATCTTTCGCTGATTTAAGTAGTGAAACATGGAATGAATTTCCCACTTTTAATGAATCAGGTAACTTGACCCTGTAAGCGACGTTGTTAATTCACTTTAAAATAGGAAATGGCCCAATGAACCGTGGACCTAACTTAGGTGTTGGTTGTTTCAAAGGAATGTTCTTTGTTGACACCCACACTAGATCCCCTGGACTGAACACTGGTTCCAGAGACCTAAACCTGTCCGAGAAGTGTTTCTGCTTCCTAGTGGCCCTTTCCAAGTTCTCCCGAACTTTGCCCCATACCTCAGCCATGTGACTCACCCAGTCCTCCACCATAGGAGAATCGGAAGGCGGTCCCGACAAGGGAGAGAATTTTGGATTCGTACCCATGACCACCTGGAATGGCGACATGCCCGTAGATGAACTCACCGCGTTGTTTATGGCGAATTCTGCAAATGGTAAGTAGGACGCCCATTCCCCTTGATTACTAGCCACATAACACCCTAGGTACTGTTCCAAGTTCTGGTTTACTCTCTCAGTCTGGCCATTCATCTCGGGGTGGAACCCAGAGGAAAATGACAGTGTGATACCCAAGCGAGAACAAAACGAACGCCAGAATTGAGAGACAAACTGGACCCCCCGATCTGACACAATTCTCTCCGGAGCCCCATGGAGACGAAAGATGTTAGAAATAAACAGATCAGCCAGTTCTTTAGCAGAAGGTAATTTATTCAAGGGAATGAAGTGGGACATCTTACTAAAGCGGTCAACAACGACCCAGATGACCGTGCACCCTTTGGAGACAGGTAAATCTACCACAAAATCCATGGATATGTCCGTCCAGGGCTGGGAAGGGATTGGGAGTGACTGGAGATACCCGCTTGGGGCTGTGCGGGACACTTTACTGCGGGCACAAACGGGACAAGAACCAACGTAAGCCTTCACATCTCGTGATAGGGAGGGCCACCACACCCAGCGGGCTAGGAGTTCATGGGTTTTTGCTTTTCCTGGATGACCCACAGTTTTACTGTCGTGGAACTGTTGCAGGACCTTGAACCTCCACTGAGGTGGCACGTAGATGCAATCAGCAGGCTTCCCCGGAGGAGCATCACCTTGAAGAGAAGACAGAAGGCACATGAGATCTTCCTCAAGGAAGGGGTTAGTTGCAGCAGCTGAAATACAATGTGCAGGCACTATCGATTCGGGGATCTGATTTTCAGGGGCTTCCGGGCTGAAACATCGTGACAAGGCATCCGCCTTCACGTTCTTCGAGCCTGGTTTGTATGTGATGGTAAATCTGAATCTGGAAAAGAATAACGCCCACCGGGCCTGCCTTGGGCTTAATCTTTTTGCTGACTCGATGTACTCCAGATTTTTGTGATCTGTGTACACCGTAACTGGGTATGCTGACCCCTCTAGCCACTGCCTCCATTCCTCCAGAGCCCATTTTACCCCTAACAACTCTCGATTCCCGATGTCGTAATTCCGCTCAGCGGAAGAGAATTTCCTTGAGAGGAAAGCACAGGGATGCAACTCCTCGGGAGTACCTGCATATTGCGAGAGGACCGCACCTACACCAAGCTCGGAAGCGTCCACTTCAACAATAAAGGCTCGAGTAATGTCTGGGTGTACCAGGACAGGAGCAGAGCAAAAGGCTTCCTTCAAGGTCTTGAAGGCAAGTTGGGCCTGAGGAGTCCATCGGGTGGGATCAGCCCCTTTCTTGGTTAAATACGTTAGGGGCACCACTTTGAGGGAGAACCCTCGAATAAACCTCCTATAAAAGTTGGTGAACCCCAGGAACCTCTGTAGGCCCTTCAAAGTGCCCGGTTGTGGCCAGTTGATGACCGCCGAAACCTTTGCCGGGTCCATGGTTAGGCCCGAACTGGAGATGATATACCCCAGGAATGGTATTTGAGATACCTCAAAGGCACATTTCTCGAGCTTGGCGTACAACCGGTTCTCTCTCAGTTTCTGCAGGACGGCTCGAACATGCTCCCGGTGCTCTGCGAGAGTTGGGGAGTAAATCAGAATGTCATCCAGGTAAACTATGACAAACCTCCCCAGAAAATCCCGAAAGACGTCGTTCACAAACTCCTGGAAGACTGCAGGAGCATTACAAAGGCCGAAGGGCATCACCAAATACTCGTAATGCCCATCATGAGTATTAAATGCAGTCTTCCATTCGTCGCCCTGGCGGATACGGATGAGGTTGTAGGCCCCCCTCAGATCCAACTTGGAGAACACCTGTGCCCCCGAGACTTGTGCAAATAGATCGTCTATTAGGGGTAGCGGATAACGGTTTTTCACCGTTATCTGGTTCAGTCCCCTGTAATCAATGCAGGGTCGGAGACCCCCGTCCTTCTTCTCTACGAAAAAGAAGCCCGCCCCGGCCGGAGAAGTAGATGGCTGGAGGAACCCCTTTTCCAAATTCTCCTGGATGTATTCCCTCATGGCCACCCTCTCTGGGCCTGTCAAGCTATACAGATGCCCCCGCGGAGGCATAGTTCCAGGTAATAGATCGATCGGGCAGTCATACGGCCGGTGCGGGGGTAACTCATCTGCGGCCCGCGGGGAGAACACATCCGCAAACTGTCGATAGGCTTCCGGCACCTGCTGCAGATTCAGTTGTGTACTGAGCAGGGGCAGAGCCGTTAGACAGTTCTTGTGACAGGAGTCAGACCATCTGACTAGCTGCCCCAATCGCCAATCCAGAGTGGGATTGTGCTGTCTTAACCAGGGTAATCCTAGCACCAACGGGGTAGAGGGCATCTTTAATAAGAAGAAAGTGATCTTCTCTGCATGCAGAACCCCTACGTTTATATGCAGCTCGGGAGTTACCGCTACCGGTGTCACCAGTTGCAAGGGAGAGTCATCGATGGCGGTAACCTGTATGGGTCTAGTCAAGGGCAAGGACGGAATGTTCAACCTCCTGGCCAAGTCTACATCCAAGAAATTCCCTGCAGCCCCGCTATCCACAAAGGCTTGCCCCGTGACCTCTTTGCCCTGCCAAACCAGAGAGAACGGTAGTAGAAACCGTGGTTCTTTTGGAGGAATTACCTGCCCACCTAGATGAACTTCCTCAGATCCACCTAGGCTTTGAAGTTTCCCGACTTCTTCTCTGGACAGGTTCAGACCATGTGGCCCGCTCCTCCGCAGTAGAGGCAAAGACCCTGGGTCCGTCTCCGGGATCTTTCCGCAGGGGAGAGCTTGGAGGAACCGATCTGCATGGGTTCCTCAGCGTCTCCAGGAGGAGTCGCTGTTTCCACCGGCACAGGAGTCGCAGCAGCAGCTCCACTGCGTTCCAGTTGTCTTTGGCGTAACCGCCGGTCCACCCTAATGGTGAGGGTAATGGTCTCATCCAGTGTGGCGGGAGGCGGGTAATTAATCAGGTGGTCCTTCACTGTTTCCGTCAACCCATGTATGAACTGGTCTAACAGGGCGGGGTCATTCCACTGGGAGACCACGGACCATCTCCTAAATTCTGAGGCATAGATCTCCGCAGTGTTTTTTCCTTGCCGGAGACCTCGGAGTTTGTGTGCAGCGGTGGTAGTGACATCTGGGTCAGAGTAGAGAATGCTCATGGCCTGGAAGAACTCCTCCACTGAGGTGAGGGCTGGATGCCCCTGAGGGAGGCTGAACGCCCATGCCTGCGGATCCCCCTGTAGCAGGGAGATCACCAAAGCTACCCTTTGCGCCTCGGACCCTGTGGCTCTGGGCCTCACATAGAAGTACATGCGGCAGGAGTTCATAAAGTTGTTGAAGGAACCCCGATCTCCAGAGAATTTCTCAGGAAGGGGAAGCTTGGGCTCCTGGGAGCGCTCCTCATGAGGATGCTCTACCGGTGCGGGAGCAACTGGTTCGACCCGCGGAGCGACAGGTGCATGCCCTTCCATGTCAATGGCCATATCAAGAGGAGTGGCCGCAGCTTGCGCTTGTATTGCGGCCTGTGCGGCTGCTTGAGCTTGTGCCTGGGCTTGGGTAGCAGCCTGCGCCTGGACTATCGGGGTAACCATGTCGGCTAGGCCCTTGATCGCGTCGGCCAACTGGTCTATCTGCCGTTGCATATCCTCCATGTTATGGATAAGTAATGTTTCGGGCCAGTTATAATGTAACGGTCGGGTGACGGAGCTGTCACCACCGACCCGGGGTCCCACCTAGGGGGCGTGCGGCTCCAACGGATAGTCTGATTCGAGCCGGGTCATACACTGGGGGTCACGTACAGGTTTGGGGGATCAGGCAGGTGGATGGTCTAATGCAAGCCGGGTCATACACAGGAGGTCAAGTTCAGGTTTGGGGGATCAGGCAGGTGGATGGTCTAATGCAAGCCGGGTCATACACAGGAGGTCAAGTTCAGGTTTGTCACAGTGACTAACTAGCACCCTCAGAGCTGTAGATGGACGTACAACACAGTGACTAGCTAGGAGCACTCAATACTAACAATAACTGAGGTACAATACAGAGCAGGCTGATACACAGCCTGTTGCCAGCAAACACACGCTATAACCGGCGTGCAGCCGCGGACCGGAAGTGCCTAAATACCCTCTGTCCGCGTCATTTCCGGGTCGCCTGCCGCTTGGACGCATAAATAGTACGCGTGTACGTACGCGTCTGACGTACGTCCGTACGCGTCCGCCCCATGCGTCCTTTGGGACGCATGCGTCCGTCCATCTTTCCTGGAGATGTGGCCGTGGAGCGCAACCCGGAAGTGCCTGGATCCCCGCGGCTGCGCGGACCAGGATGTCCCATTACACTGGGTTAGTATAATATTGGTATAATGTAACGATCGGTGTAACACAGAGAGGGTCTGATTATCGGTGATCTGCAGTATCACCGAGAATACAGATATATACCCGATTATTGATGATCTGCAGTATCACCGATAATCAGATATATCTCTAACCTCTGGACACCTGGGTAATAAGAGTGCTTGGTGCCACAGAAATACTTTGAGGACTGCACCTGAGGAGCAGGTACACAGCAGTAAGGAGTACTGCACAGTAACACGTTCCTTCCGCAAGCCTGAGACTCTCCCGAGGGAGGGATCAGGCTAGGAGTAGGAAGGACAGAGTGTGAGTGACACCAAGGAAGGGTGTCACCCCCAGGTCTGTGAGCTATCTCTAGACTGAGGAGATAGCTCTCAAGGTCGGGCAAGCCGGGTCGGCAACAGACAGACAGATCAGGGACAGAGACAGGAGACAGATGCGGAATCCTAAGACAAGCAGAGTTCGGCAACAGAGTATCAGATATAGCGAAGTACCTAATCAGAGATCAGAAGAGTAGTCAGGAAAGCAGAAGGTCATAACAAATAATCAACAATGCCTAGTCTTGGGTGTGAGCTCCTTGAGTATAACTAGATGGTAAAGCTAATTCCTAGTCTAAGGTGTGAGGTCCCTGATCATCAACACCTAGGGACTGGTCTAAATAATAACACAGATAATATACAGTTTTCCCTAGACTGAGGTGTGAGGTCCTTGATCATCAACACCCAGGAACTGGTCTAGATAATAACACAGATAATATCACAGATACTGACAAGGTCTGAGTGCTACCACGTAGTGATCGCAACGCCAGACACCAGAGAAATGACCAGCACCCAGTATATATACACCAGCGCTCTCCAGCGCCTCCCCTAAGTGCTGGACCAATGAAACCTGATAGAATTGTCAGCTGATTGGCTAGATCAGCTGACACCCTTCTGACTGCCATAAAGGCTCTGCCTCTCAGCGCGCGCGCGCGTCCTTCTGAACCTGTGTGAGCTATCAGTCCCAGCCACACCAGACATGTGTTGTAATGCATCTGTTGGTTTGAACACGGGGCCAGCCGCACCGCTGTCAGAGCATGCGGCGGTTTCCCCGCGTTCAGCCATACTGCGAGTGGTAAGCCTATGCGTGCAAACCGCCGCGTCGGACGCGGAATCCGCCGCCTTGTTCACTGGTCATGCGGCGGTTTCTCCGCGCTCCGTCAGGCTAGTGGATGCAGGCCCATGCGCGCAAGCTGCCATGTTGAACGCGGAATCAGCCGCCTTACTCTGAGTACTCGCGTCGGCTTTTCCACGTTTTCTCACATATAATTAATATCATTCTACTATCAGGGATAGTAGAATATTGATATAATTACCAATAATCTACTTTTGGTATTACCTGGTGCATGTTCAACTTCTTAGACAGCACACCTCTCTTGCCTTGTTGGCCGTGCCAGGTCTAGTCCGTATGGCTGATGCAGACTTAACGAAATCTAAAAAGAAGTGATGACCAGCATTGGCCTTGTCTTAAAAAGCAGGATTTTATTCACTTACATAGCTGTAAACATTCGAAGACCTCAAGGATGTAGTTATAGCTCAAAATATTTAAGCTCTTTGCTGCATATAAGCAGTCGAAGACACCATCAGAAATAGGTTATTTCCTCATTGTAGCCAGATCTGCCCACACAACGGACGCCGTTACGAACGGATACACCGTTCTTTGTCAAGTGATAGCATATTACATTCACCTGCCACATACCTATTTATCCTCCTTCTCCCCTATCCTATCCTAGCCCCCCGCAGCTCACACATCACCCCAGTACTGCAAACTCTTCACTGGTTGCCAGTAAAATGGAGAATCAATTTTAAGATCTGCCTGCTGACATTCAAGGCTCTACACCACATGGGACCCAAATACATAGCGGATCTATTGGAACTTTATGCCCCTCCACGCACCCTCCGCTCTGCCAACAAGATGAAGCTGGTTATTCCCAGGATACACTTAACATTTGGTGCTCGGGCCTTTTCCTATGCAGCCCCTACTCTATGGAACTCACTTCCACAATCAGTACGAGAGGCTCCTTCTCTGGACAGCTTTAAAAAAAGGCTAAAAACTCACCTCTTTTCCCTAGCCTTTGAGACTGCATAATGCAGGGTCACAGCGCTTTGAGTCCCCAGGGAGAAAAGCGCTATATAAATATTATTGTTATTGTTGTTATTGTTATCATCTAACCAATCGCCATATAGGCGGACCTAATGGGGAACTGCGGGCAATCCTCCCACTGCAATGCATTGCAATCTATTGCATGTACGTGGCTGAAAAAAGCCCCATGTATGGCTAAATCTTGTTTGTTTTGTAGGTTGTTTTTTGTTTTATTGTCATTGTGCTTGAAGTATTACCGGTATACTATTTTTTTTTCTCATGAGGTGGACTTTAAAGTTGGTGACACTGAGGTTTTCTGTCATATCTTCAACAGGCTTTTCTGACTAGTTCTAGGTAGGCTCTAGGTAGATGAGATCCTATGTGAATTATTCATTGATATTTTATCTATTTGGACAGTCCAGCACTATGTTGCAGTACATTTTGACAATCTGACAAATTGACAGATTCACATTCTGACTGTGTGTGGTCAGTCAGTTTCACACAGTTTTACAGATAAGGGTCCCATGCTTTGTGCAAAGTAAAATAGCCTGCCTGTCCAGATTATTAGAAAGGACAAGCAGCATCAGGCTTCACCTCCTAGCAAGTCCGGATTGTGATTTCCACTTTAAGACCATCCAAGCTGCAATGACATCACTGAATACTCAAAGCAGCAGCTACTCGAGAGTATTAGAATGCATTTCATGCTTGACGAACTCAAAACTGCAGAGCTAAAATTTACACCTTATTTGATGTTCTTCTCCCTGCTGTTAATTGGTAAAGAGATCTCTGACCCTTTTGATCTCAGTTACAATCCTCTAAATGCCCAGGTCTGCTAAACTGTTCAGCAGGAGATGCTCAGCAGTTGCCCGTTAATGTAAAGCTCTTTTTTTCCCCGACTTTTTTTTTTTTGGCTTTCAAGCCTTTGGTTTACATCCAAGTTTCACAGGAATAAGAGATGACAGTTGTTATAGATATGCTGGTTTAATTACTTGTCAGCTTATAGCTGATATCTCAGCTAGCCAACGTTGAAGCTTAACTTTTTTGTAGTAGCTTACAGCATGACCAGCTGCTGGAGTATGTTATTTGATGTGTGAGCGCACACTAGAATATTTTTATCATCTAATTGAAAAGAGAAAAAAAGGTGTCTGGAGAATAAAGAGAAGTGTTTGTTATATAGCTATCAAAATTATATTATTACTTGAACAGTATTAAACACAAATTACATTCATGATATTAATGAGTCTCTTTAATTACTATAAACAGAGACGTACAAAACCTCGGAAACAATAATGTAGTGCTGTCAAGGCGCAAATAAGGAATAGGACCATCAATTATCCTCTGAACAGCTATAACCCTTTTCAAACCAATTAACAGATCATCTAAGCCCCACCCATTTCAGCATTTACTGGTGGTGGTGGTGGGGATGTGGGTGATATGCTTGTGCTGCTGCAGGGGGTGCTAATGGGGTTGCACTAGAACAAGGAGGCATCCCATCCATCAGCAGCTTGTGCACTGTAGCTCTGCCCCACACCACAGTGTAGAATTGTACAGCACAACGTGGTGCCAACGAGGATCAAAAAGTCAGACATAAGCCTTTTACAAGCATCCAATTTTGATTGGCCAATAACTGGAAAATGTTATCACTTCCATGTAGTATCAGTGCCAACAGATTTTGAATACCGTGGACAGGGTAGGTAGGTAAGCTATCATACTATATGGAAATGGTAAAATTGGTCAATGATCGGCCAATTAAAATTGGAAGTTTGTACATGAACCCTTAGTCTGCCACTATGGTCATAGGGGCCTGAAGCCATGCTGGACTAGGTTTGGTGATGTTGCAGGCTTTGTGGAGCCAACATGTAGTGTAATATATCACATAGCCCAGCTGCACAGGGTGGAGCCAGAGCTATTCAAAGCGTAGGACTTATTCTTACATTTTACTCTAAAGAGGCTTACACTGTGCAGGATTACATCCAGTAATAGTGACTCCAGCCATATTGCTCCTCATTGGACTATGTCCAACATCAGGAGCTGGCACGAACTGATTCTGACAGTGAATTGGGAAGGGTCAAACCTTGTTGGAATGCAAGAGATTAACTATAAGGCAGTGTGTGTGCATAAATAGATCTGTAGGGAATGTTTCAGGTGATCAATTGTTATGATTGATTTTCTTATTGGTAGATAATCAGATGGGAATACCAAATTAACATACATGTGTGGACAATAGCTTTCCCATCCAGTCTTGTGTTCTCAACAAATTGATTGGGTTTTGGCTGTATCAATATTAACAGCTTCAGCTGAATGTTCAATGATCCATCGATGATCCAATAAGCATTTTTTTGGAAGGAGTCCTTTTTTAATTACATATTGAAAAACAATCTTTCCATGTATAGGATGAGTAAGTCTAGGTGCAGTATATAATATTCAAAAAAAGGCAGTCAGAGCCTGGGGATTTTGCAATTTTAAGGAATTGATTGTGCAAAATATTTCCAATCAAGTAATGGTTTGGTTAAACCATATCAAATGAGAATTAGATAAGGGGAGAAATCTGGTCTGAGGTAAGACATTTTCTTTCTTTGATTTTCTTGGTTATGTTGTGTGAGCATCATTTTTAAGATTATATAAGTATTCACGGAAATATTTAAAGTCTTCTGCTTTTTACAAAGCAATTGTGTCACCATCCTGTTGATCTCAGCGCTAGGAATGGTCAGAAAATTGGCTTTCCGCAGCTGTCCATGGAAATTGTATTTCTGCAGTAATTTTAGACCAATTACAAGACTACAGAGTTTTCTGAGTCTTGTGATTGTTGTTTGTGAACTTACTACCTTCTCCAGGGCTCATCCTTTAGTAAAGTTTTGCATTCTCTGATTACTACCGAGTATTTCCTAGTCAGACTATATTTCGAATTCCATAAAAAAAAAAAAAATTAAATTACCTAACTATCAAAAAAAATGGCAAAAAGAAACGCTTTCTGCGGAAATTGGAAATGCATTATCAGTAATAGTCATTTGCAGGAATCGGAATTTCATCGGAATCAGAAATCTGCATTTCCGGCCATCCCTACTCAGCGCTGGTGAAAAACATGGCACTTCTACAGGACTAGTTTGCTGCTAATGGCCACCAGCTGAAGGCCTCAGGGCTGCCCTCGCCAATGACAGTAAAAACATAAGGGGGAACCCCCAGTGTGGAGAGGGCAGGATAGGACCTATAACATTGACTACTGACCTCATCTGTAGGGAGCAGGATGATAGACTATGGACAGGATCAGCTGCATGGACTGACAGGACTGACTGACAAACTGACAGGACTGGCAGAGCGAACTAGCGGGACTGACTGGCAAGAGAGTAAAAAGAAAAGTCTCCCTCAGAGCCATGTGTACTTCTGCATGCACAATAAATGCGATACCTGGGCATTCAGTTGAATAATGTGGTGAAATAGGGGGTGGGGGGCGGTGGTTAACGGAACTCCTCACTTGCTCTCCTCCATATATGCAGAGCAGCGCAGTATGCACATACTTAACTTTATCCTGGCAGTGCAGCAGCCTGGTCTCTTTTTTTTAATACACATGTTGCCTTGTCCGGGGCTTTAATCAATGCTGGGCATGTATAAGTACATATGTAAAGCTGATTACACACAATCAGGAATTGTCTATTCTGCTGGATTTTTCAAGCCAGCGATCATTAGTGTTTTGACACGTAAACAGATTTTTTACTAATGTCTAACAATCGTAACTTGCAGAGTGCATACGTGAAAATGGTCAAAACTTGTTGACAGGTTCATGCGGCCATGTGTTGTACTTACTTGAGTGTTTGTACTTACAGGGTGGTAACTTCCTCTGCACCATCATGAGCACTATATGCAGCTTCCTTTTATCTTAACATTTGTTAATGCACTTTGTTTTATTTGCTTGTCACTTCCTTCTTTGTAAATGATTCTGTCGATGTTGCTCAGCCCTGTGTGTTGATGATCGGTCATGTAAGGTCAAGGGAAATCAATGATTGGTTGTCGCTGATCCTAATTTGTTAAAAAAAAAATGTCTGATGTGTGTACAAACTTTAGAGAAATATCCTCAAAATGAATACAGTCAAAATAAAAAAATAGCAGTTTTTGGTAGTGGTTAACTTAAAGAGGACTTTAACCAAGGTTTGAAGTTCATCGCAATAAGTAGCCAATACCCCCTTTCCCACAAGAAATCTTTACCTTTTCTTGAATAGATCATCAGAGGGGTCTGTGTGGCTGAAATTGTGGCGTAATTCCTCTCAAAGTGTGATGTCATGAGTGACCATGGTCCTGACAGTTTTCTCTCTATGAACATCGTTGCATTGTGGGAAATAATGGCTTTGTCTAACTGCCAAGCAAGCAACATCTCCCTCTGTGCAAATAGCTCTCAGTAACAAACCTTCTGTACAGGTCACCTGGCAGAAGTGAAGATGCCAGCACCAGTGATAAACTTCAGAATGTAAATCAGGGAGAGGAAAGATTTCACAGTGGGCAAACACTGACTAAATAATCTACAAATGCATATTGTAAAAAAGAAGATATTTTATAAATTTTGTTAATTTCACAACTGTTACTCTTTAAACTAGCATACATATACCCATAACACCTGTACACAAATGGAAACACCATGCACAGTACATAAAAATACTGCTGACAAGCTACATTTTCTACAGACATGTACAGTATAACTTACGTTAAATATGCTACAGTAGATCCCTCAGCTGTTACACCATAAAAACAGATGAAAGTTGTCTGCATGTAGAAGTAAAAGTAAAAAAAAAAAAAAAAAAAGGCAAACAAAAGAAAAACCCTCTTCATGTTTGAAGATTTTTACATTTACAATATTGCTACCAAAATGGGAGAAATGCTTATCAAAACAAGATCTGCATTTGCTCAGACATACCAACCATTCTCCAACGCTTCCCTTGTTGGAAAGCTCTCTAGAGTTGATCCTATGCTTTGTTACCTAAAAGATACATAGTTTTCATTGAAGTTAAACAGATTACTGGTTACTATAGTTTCCTTATTGCTCAGTTAAAGCCACTGCAAAGCTGTATACAATAGGTTTAAAAGTCTTGTTGGTAGGAGTTTGAAAAAAGCAGGATCACAGAGATAAAAGTAGTAGTGTGTACGTGTGTGTGTGTGTGTGTGTGTGTGTGTGTCTGTGTGTGTGTGCGTGTGTGCGTGTGTGCGTGTTTGTGTGTGTGTGTGTGTTTGTATGTGTGTGTGTGTGTGTTGTGTGTGTGTGTTTGTGTGTGTGTGTTTGTGTGTGTGTGTGTGCGTGCGTGTGTGTGTGTGTGCGTGTGTGTGTGTGCGTGTGCGTGTGTGTGTGCGCGTGTGTGTGTGTGTGTGCGTGTGTGTGTGCATGTGTGTGTGCATGTGTGTGTGTGTGTGTGTGTTTGTGTGTGTATGTGTGTGTGTGTGTGTGTGTGTGTTTGTGTGTTTGTGTGTGTGTGTGTGTGTTTGTGTGTGTGTGTGTGTGTGTGTGTGTGTGTGTGTGTGTGTGTGTGTGTGCGTGCGTGTGCGTGTGTGTGTGCATGTGTGTGTGCATGTGTGTGTGTGTGTGTGTGTGTTTGTGTGTGTATGTGTGTGTGTGTGTGTGTGTGTTTGTGTGTTTGTGTGTGTGTGTGTGTGTTTGTGTGTGTGTGTGTGTGTGTGTGTGTGTTTGTGTGTGTGTTTCTTCATACAGATAATATATTCTTTGCGATTTTCAAATGTAAGGTAAAAAAATATGTGAATGTCATTCGCTTTTCAGCTACTCGAATTATTAATAGATCCACATCATACTGGCGACTCTGCTGTTGCAACATGTCACCACAACATGTCTCTAGAGGATGTGACACGTTACAACAGGCATCTAGTATAGGAGACATGTAGCTAGCAGCAGACTTGTATTAAGAGGACCTGTTGGCAATGGCAGTGCTGCTCTAGTGACTATAAGTTCATGTCACTACACGTGTCATGAAGATATGTTTAAGAAGCAGCTGCCAGTGTGACAAAGCCCTGATTACTCCACAGTTGCATGCAGCATATTACTGTATGTTGACTGCTGAAAGCAGCTAGAACAGTGGTAATCAAACTTTTTTGGGTGAGGGCACCCTTGATGGCCTTGAAATTGCTTAAGGTGCCCCTCAGCAAAAACCACCAATCCTTATTAGGCAGCCCCCCCCCTCAAGTAGCTAGTGATGCTTATCAGGCAGCATCCCCTCTCCAAGCATCCCAAGTCATTGACTCCCCATCAGGCAGAGCAATCTTCCAAATAATCAGTACCCCCCATTAGGCAGCATGCCCCTCTCCAGTTAGTTAGTGAGGCTGCAAATGATCATTATATGGAGTAAAGCTAGCAATTACCATAAAATCCTGTCTGGTCTTACCTCATCTTTACACTACAAAGCTGACTTAAAGAGTCTGTTAACAGCATATTCTGTGTGATTGACAAGATTGTACACTTTGTCTTTCATAAGGTATGGACAATCTTAGAAACCGGTTCAGCTGGGATGTGTAGTTCCACAAAGGATACTATTTGTTTGGTCTGAATAGTTTAGCGTAAACCTGGACTGAAAAATCCTCTGCAAATAAACTATATAATCTCTGACAACACAAAGAAGCTTATGAGAAGACCTAATCAAAATTAGCATCAATGCTATTATCTTGCTTCCTCCACTCACTTCTAGTATCTTACTCTGTACAAGTAGCAGGAGGAAAAATCTCCAACCAAGACTTAGCCCCAGTAGGCTGGAAAAAGTATGGTGTGCCTCTTATTGATGGGACATAGGGTAGCACACTACTGAATGCACCCATCTTCCTTCCTGTTGAAAGGAGGGAGAAGTATTATTATTACAAACACTGCTCCTACAGGCTGGAGGGAGATGTACTCCCATCACACAAATGCTGCCCCTACAGGCTAAAAGGAGAAGTGGAAGTCAGGGTGGGAAGGGGTGGAAAGCAGAGCAGACATGGAGACTGGAGGAGTACAGTGCCAATGGAAACAGGTAAGCATGATGCAACTGTTCCACTACCAGCTTCAATGCAAGTAGTATAGCAAGCATTGCCATAGCAATGCCTGTGCTACCTGGGCAATGCAAGCTACCTTGCCACTGTAATTAATGACAAAAGTACTGGATGCTTCCGGTACATGGCAACTTTATGTACTTTTGTGCATATGTCCAATTATCATGTTCAAAAAATCAGTTTGAGATGATCAGCACTTTGTAACAAGTGGTAGTACAAGTGTGGGGTGGTCCCTTAACACAGGAGATAGGGCCCCCTTTGCCTGTAAAGAAGGGGAGACCGGGAGCCTGATGTTGCAGTATCGTTAGGTACAATAGGATAACAGAATATTGTAGGTAGCAGATATTCACAAGGATGGGTTGCAGTCCTGCAACCACCATACAGGTGTGCAGAAAAAAAAAAAACATTTCTGCTTGGTATCCCAGAGCAGTCTGGAACTAGGAGGTTGCTCTCCTCCTGTAGTCCTCTCTACTATAGGACAAGGTCACTTAGTAGTAGGGGCTAGCACCTCTACTAGAGGTGTAAGGATAACGGGGTGGGTGTTGTTAGGGGAGGTGCCCAATATGTACAAATGTGATTAAACTTATCTCCTCTATATAAATATAAAAAGAAGTAGCCTACCTCTAATGAGGACTCACTGAGATGGAAAAACAAAGAGTCTTTATTAAAAAAAATGGTTATGCTGTAGACAACGCGTTTCACAGGGCTCAGCCTGCTTCTCAGGGCAAACAGATAATCTTTCCATGAGCCATATGGTGCATGGGCTCCTTTGTAAAAACCTTTGGGCGCCTTTGTATAAAAATTTTAAAAAGGTGCCCACGCACCACACGGCTCATAGAAAGGTTATCTGTTTGTGTTGACCTGAGGAAGCGGGCTGAGTCCCGTGAAATGCGTTGTCTACAGCATAACCGTGTTTTTTTTTAATAAAGCTCCCTGTTTTCCCATCTCAGTGAGTACTCATTAGAGGTAAGATACCTCTTTTTATATTTATATAGAGGAGATAAGTTTAATCATATTTGTACAGATTGGGCGCCTCCGCTACAACTCCTACCCACTTTGTGACAAGGACTCATATGCAATCAACTTTTTCATCTGCATTTTCTCCTAGAGGATATTTTCAAAATAGTCAATAAAATGCTTTTTAAACCACCAGCAAGCAAGAAAATACTCAAAATAATTTTGATAGCTCTTTTTCACCTACCTTTTGGCACCTTTTCAATTGCGAAGTGCTGAAAAGTTGTTATAAATAGAAGATGAAAAATTATCTTCGAGGAGAAAACTCAGGAGAAAAAGTTGATTGCATACGGGCCAAAGTGTAATATTCTGCTGGAAGTAGCCATAAGAAGATGGATACACTGTGGTCATAAAGGGAGGGACAAGGTCAGCAACAATATTCAACTAGGCTATGATGTTTAAACAATGCTCAATTGGTACTGAGGTGCCCAAAATGTTTCAAGAACATGTCCCCCATACCATTACACCATGACCAAAAACTTGTACTGTTGACACAAGACAGGATAGATCCATGCTCTCATGTTTTTTTTTTATGGCAAATTCTGTCCCCACCATCTGAATGTTGCAGGTGAAATCAAAACTCTTCACACCATACAACATGTTTTCAAACTTGTACTTTGCGATTTTGGGGAACAGTAAATGTGGGGTTGGGGCTAATGAACTATTTGGGTGCCCTGTAGACACTAATGCAAAATATTGGCAATTGGACACCCAAAGAAGACATTAGGGCACCTGATAAATAGTGGGCGCCAGGCTCATCCAACCAAAATATCCAAAAGTAAAGTATCCTGAAAATATAGGACTTCTTAACCACTTGAGGACCCACCCTTTACCCCCCTTTAAGGACCAGCGCTGTTTTAGCTGATCTGTGCTGGGTGGGCTGTGCAGCCCCCAGCACAGATCAGTGTGCAGGCAGAGCGACCAGATCGCCCCCCTTTTTTCCCCACTAGGGGGATGATGTGCTGGGGGGGTCTGATCGCTCCTGCCTGATGGGTGTTGCGGGGGGGGGCACCTCAAAGCCCCCCTCCGCGGTGAGATTCCCCCCTCCCTCTCCTCCCTGTCCCCCCTGGTGATCTGGGCTGCACAGGACGCTATCTGTCCTGTGCAGCCAGTGACAGGCTGTCCCCTGTCACATGGCGGTGATCCCCGGCTGCTGATTGGCCGGGGATCGCCGATCTGCCTTACGGCGCTGCTGCACAGCAGCGCCATACAATGTAAACAAAGCGGATTATTTCCGCTTGTGTTTACATTTAGCCTGCGAGCCGCGATCGGCGGCCCGCAGGCTATTCACGGAGCCCCCCGCCGTGAATTGACAGGAAGCAGCCGCTCGCGCCAGCGACTGCTTCCTGATTAATTAGCCTGCAGCTGCCACTTTGCCGATGCGCGGTATGAGTGCGCGGTCGGCAAGTGGTTAAAGATCAGATCAGACAAGGAACTTGACTGTTGATAATAGAGTTAAAGTACAGTTTTTATTATGCAACAAATGCATCTTCTTGGTAAAAAAAAAAAAAAACAGAAGCAAATCCTGCTTTGCTTCTGTTTTTTTTACCAAGAAGATGCATTTGTTGCATAATACATTGTTAGGGTCCTTCACATTCAGCAATAATGACCTAACTGCCTAATGCTGATGTAAGTGACTTTGAATGCGACATAGTTGTTGGCACCAGAAGGGCTGATCTGAGTATTTAAGAAACTGCTAGTCTGAGTATTTAAAGGGAACCTAAAATGAGAAGGATGTGGATTTTTCCTTTTAAAATAATACCAGTTGCCTGACTCTCCTGCTGATCTTGTGTCTCTAGTACTTTTAGCCCCAGCCCCTCAACAAGCATGCAGATCAGGTGCTCTGATTGAAGTCTGGCCTGGAACCCACTAGGAGTGCTTTTCTGAGTGCTTTGTGATTTGAAAAGCTCTTAATAATGTAATGCTATGGGTGTGATCTCACGTAAGCAATGTGATTTTATAAATATCCCCCATTGCATTGCATTAGCAAGAGCTTTCTCACTAGCGCTTAGAAAAGGCTTCTAGTAGGTTTGAGCCCTGGATTAGCTGCATGCTTGTTTCAGGTGTGTGATTCAGCCACTACTGCAGGCAAAGAGATCAGCAGGACTGACAAGCAACTGGTATTGTTTAAAAGGAAACATCCATATCCCTCTCAGTTAAAGTGGAATATAACCCAGTATTTCTTCTTTGCTCTAAAAGATTATTTACAACATATAATATACTAATACAATGTTTTTTTTTTTAGTAAAACAGCATTTAAAGGGTTACATCACAGGAGTGACTTTTTCTCCTGCAGGGGCTGCCGCATCCGAACTGGTGATTAGCTTATCTTCTGCATACATTCTTTACTTGCTTCAATTACGTAAACATTCTCTGGCTGTGCAGAAACGTATGCTAATGAGTCCTGGGGTGAAACACAGGTCAGAAATCACTGATGGCTGCATTTACAACAGATTTACAACAGTTATAAATAAAATGCACCAGCAGCTTTCAAAGTAAATAAACTGAACTTTGGGAAGTTATAATTTATACATGATTTATAATACTTGTGCACACCCAAGCAAATATGATAATTGTATGGGTTATAAAAAGTAGGAAAACACATTTTTGTTGAATATTTTGTCAGAGTTTTAAACCGCCTTAAGGTTCCCTTTAAGGGCAACTGTAGTGAGAGGAATATGGAAGCTGTCATATTTATTGCCTTTTAAGCAATACCAGTTGCCTGGCAGTCCTACTGATCCTCTGCCTCTAATACTTTTATCCACAGACCCTGAACAAGCATGAAACAGATCAGATGTTTCTGACATTATTGTCATATCTGACAGGATGGTACTTATCCGTTAGCCGGGCGCATCCGGCAGGTGGCGCTAATTACTATTCTCCCTCCAGGCCGACATGGATAGTAGGGAAAGATGTAACTTTGGTGGAGTTTTGTCGCCACCTGCCGGATGCGCCCGGCTAACGGATAAGTACCGACAGGATTAGCTGCATGCTTGTTTCAGGTGTGTAATTCAGACACTACTGAAGCCAAATAGATCAGCAGGGCTACCAGGCAACTGGTATTGTTTAAAAGAAAATACATATGGCAGCCTCCTTATCCCTTTCACTACAGTTGTCCTTTAAATAAGTTTAAATCTGTTTGCAGCAGGAAAAATACAAAACTCAGTGTTGTAGAACATGGCATGATTTTCTGAAGGAAATACGGGCTGAAAAGGAAGACTGCCATAGTGGAAGAGGTGCTATAAAATGGGCCATGTACTGCCACATGAGAATTATGGCTATCTTTTGCCCCATCCTAGGCGCTTGGGGTAAGAGAACCACATTACTGTTTACTTATTTTTCAAGAAATAGATAACTTACGTTATTTAATATCCTACAGGACAGATGATAGAAGAAGATGAGGAAGTGAGCTAAGTTTTGTAGATGTTTCATTCAACCCCAGGAGCAGTTAGTGGTTTGCACATGGCACAAACCACATCCCACGTTCTCCAGATCTCACCATCCTCAGACAATATTGTCCAAATACAGAGGAAATGCCTGCAGACATTGCACCTCTGGGGACTCTGGCATCAAGCAACATATTAGAAAAAGCACTGTCTCTAAAGTACATCCCCCCCCCCCCCCCCCCAAAAAAGGCACAAAGATAAGAGCAGTTGTTTGACTATTTGGTAGCAATGAGTATGAATTTTAACCAAAGTAATTTTTATTTAACTTTGTTGACATGGGTAAAGGGCACCTTAGTACCCCTATATCTATTTCACCAGAGGGAGGCATCTGAAAGGCCTTATGTTAAAGGGGACCCCCAGATGCCACCATGAATCCACTTGATGACCTACACCCTTTTACCTCCTCCTGGGCACCGCAGGTGGGAAAGAACCCCTTGTCTAGAGTATTGACAAGGGCTCTGGGAGGGATGGGAAGGCTTTGCTGCTCCTCTCTTCAAGAGCCCTCCAATGTAATGCACTATGCAGCCTGGTATAACTCAAGGTTCGGAGACCCATGCAGTCCAGGCTGCCTGAGTGGCAGGGGTTATAGAGGCTTTGGAGGAGGGATACCACATGATTTTTTTTATGCACTAGGTATATTTGCTAGGGATCCTTATATAGCAGATTTGCAGCTTTAAAACGATCTCCAGCAAAAGCATTGCAACTTAACCCGAGGTTTCCTATTGGTCAATACACTGCAAGTGTATGAAGCCATTACTCTGTCAGTGTACTATGAAACCCTGGTAGGAAATTCACTTCAAGTTCTGGGGATACATGTACTTTTGCAACATTGGTGGGTAGATTCATTATTTGTGATTTAAGGACATTTAATTAATTATATTATAGCATGTATGGCTCTTTGCTATTAACCTCTAAAGCTGGTGCTATTGACTGCAATGCAATTCACAAAACTGTTTTGGTTAAAATTCATGGAAACACCCACAGTTCTCCCAATTAGTTTGACACTTCTGGTTATTCCAGATGATCAACGAGGTGCTTTTTTTGGAGCATTTGCACAGCATTTATGCAAATTGTGTATAACTCATAACTGGACTTGTCCAAAGCAGAATGTTGCATGCAGTTCTCATACATTTGGCCTTAAAGTGAACCTCCGGACTAAAAATCTACTCAGCAGAACTGAAAAGGCTTGGTGTTTCTTTAACAGTTTCACAGCATCAGAACTTTGTTTTTATTACCAAAGCATCATTTTTAGCTGCATTTTTAGCTAAGCTCCACCCATCAAAGAAAACTGCCCGGGCATTTTTTCCCTGATGCTGTGCAAAGCATGATGGGATTTCCTATGTTGTTATTCACTTGCCTAGCAACTGGGAGGGGTGATCAGAACACAGGACAGTTGGAACTGTGTCTCATGCTCCCTGTCACCTTCTTTCAACCAAAAAGATGGCTGCCCTCATGAAATCAAACATTTGCCTGTTCTTTTAAAACAGGGTGGGTAAGAGATTATATTACCTATCTATTTTAATTAACATAACTAATGTAACTTAACCACTTAACATCTCAGTCATTTTCAGCTTATGCATCCGAGCAATGTTCACCTCCCATTCATTAGCCTATAACTTTATCACTACTTATCACAATGAACTGATCTATATCTTGTTTTTTCCACCACCAATTAGGCTTTCTTTGGGGGGTACATTTTGCTAAGAGCCACTTTACTGTAAATGCATTTTAACAGGAAGAATAAAAAAAAATGAAAAAATTCATTATTTGTCAGTTTTCGGCCATTATAATTTTAAAATAATACATGCCTCCATAATTAAAACCCACGTATTGTTATTGCCCATTTGTCACGGTTATTTCACCATTTAAATTATGTCCCTATCACAATGTATCGCGACAATATTTTATTTGGTAATAAAAGAGCATTTTTTCCGTTTTGCATACATCACTATTTACAAGCTTATAAAAAAAAAAAAATAGAGAGAAATATTTCATCTTCACATAGATATTTAAAAAGTTTAGACCCTTAGGTAAATTTTTATGTGTTTTTGTTTCTTTTTATAGTAATGTTTTTTTTGTTTTTTTTTATTAAACATTTTAAGTGGGCATTTTTGCGAGGGTGGGTTTTAAAAGTGTTTTATTTGGGGAAATATTGGTGTATTGTAATGTTTTTGGGCATTTACATGTAGTTTTTCTTTTTGGCCACAAGATGGCAATCTCGATTTTTTTTTACATGACGTCACTCTAAGCGTACAATGTACGCTTAGAGGGACACAGCTTCAGAAAGAGCGAAGCTTCCGAGAGAAGCTGTCGCTTTTTCAGCGGGGGAGAGGAATCAATGATCGGGCTCCCCAGCCCGATACATTGATTCCGTGGCTACCGACTCCGCGGCCAGGAGTGCGCGTGCATGCGCGCGATCGGCCGCGGGAGCGCGCCTGTCCTCCTTGACGTTTTTATACGTCAAGGAGGACAAAGTGGTTAATGACAGTATGTTTGTTTAGGCTGGAGGTCCTCTTTAACTTGCAAAATTCACATCTCATTGCTCAACTATACTCATCCTCAACTATAATGACCATGTCCAGACCAGATCAGGGACTGCATTCACGGGACTTCAAAAAGGAAAAAATAAGCAAGGCTTACAGGGAATATAAACTGATTTTTGCTGCATTGGGGCCACTGTATTTTTCAGGTAATGCAAAATACATTTCTCCTAGCAAAAAAAACTGAAAAAACAAAACAAACAAACTAAAAAACCCACTGCTATACCTGGTTATATTTATACCGTATTTTCCCTTTAAATCAGAATCAGAATCATTTAATTTCGCCAAGCATGACTGGGTCATGCCCGGAATTGGGTTTGGCACAATAGAGCGGTACATAGACAGAAAGGCAGGTAAAGCATCAGAATATGACAGTAATACTCAAATATATACATACACAGAAATACAATCAGCATCAAATATACGTTCAGTATCTGTATCCATCTTTCAAAAACACAGCTGAGGTCTACCGAAGGTGCGGGAATAGTCTAATAGTCTAATCAGTTAAAGTATGATAACTGGTGGCTCGAAGAAACGTATTGTGTTTTCAGCCCGCTCCTACGCAAGTGGTAGGGTGCTGATAGAGGGTGGTAGAATGTTAAGGGAATTCAGAAGGCTAACGACCGAAGGGAAGAAAGAATTATTGTGTCTAGTGGTCTTGGTGGAGATGGCCCGGAGTCTCCGACCCAGTGGAAGTGGGGTGAGAAAACAGTGGCCTGAGTGAGAGAGGTCGCTTGCAATCCTCCGTGCCCTGGCACACAGTCTAGTGTTATACAGGAGGTCAAGTGGGGGCAGAGGTCTCCCAATGATCCTCTCCGCCGACCTAATGATCCTCTGTAGTTTGTGTGGGGTGAGAAAACAGTGGCCTGGGTGAGAGAGGTCGCTTGCAATCCTCCGAGCCCTGGCACACAGTCTAGTGTTATACAGGAGGTCAAGTGGGGGCAGAGGTCTCCCAATGATCCTCTCCGCCGACCTAATGATCCTCTGTAGTTTGTGCCTGTCACTGGCGGTGGCAGGTTAGGAGATCTAGTTATTTAACAACGTCTCAAAAAATGGAATTATTACACAGTTATTTTATGTAGCAGTTTATATTTACACCATATTACCATATTTAACTGAATTATGGCCATGCTCACATTAACTGGGGTTTGCCTGCCAACACAGGTAATCTGGAAGCTTTTACTGCAGAGAAATCACAGTACAATTCGAAATCACAAGTCTATTCTCACTGAATCTCTGTAGAATACCAGATCTCTGTGAATCTATGAATGTGCACAACCATAGTAAATCTGTGTAAAGTGCCAAATCTCATCTAATCAAAACCATATCTTGGTGAACCTCTGTGGAGGACCCTATCTTAGTAATAACTGCAGAATGATGGATCATAATATATCTCTGTAGAGTTCCAAAGACTAAAAGTCAGTCTGGCTAATTTATTCAAAGGAAGCAGCATAAAAATTTAAAGATGGTCCGGATGACATAGAGCAGAATAATGCAAGTGACTTTATGCCTCTGGAAGCAATGTTTGCATCTAAACCAGTCTAACTAACAAAAAATGAATTTGATTTGATAACCGAAAAAGGCCATCTTTTTATTCAAGCTCTAGGAATATTTTTTTCCCCACAAAACTACAGATTGAACTTTTCTCTTCATTCCTTTGATCTTAATTGTATCAGCTTTCCAATAGTGAGATATATAAGTATCATCAATGTTATGTAATCAGACTCAAAATGGAAAAGAAGCCTTTACTGATTTCACAGTTTCACCATACAAAGATCAACTAGTACGAGGATTTGCAGAAGAAATTAATGTCAAATACTCCTTCAACAGTTTTATCTGTCATTTTTTTTTCACATAATTACATAACAATAAAGTTTAGTCGTTGTCTAGTACTATTTCATTTTTCACATTTGTATTGATTTATGCCAACTATGTTTACTTTTTTTTTCCAAAATAAAAAGACTGTTAAATTTTATTATATCAGGTCACTGTTATTATCAATATAATTATCATTTTTACTGTATATATTTCCTCCTGGAGCTGTACAAAGATAGATATAAACATTGGTGGATAATACAAAAAGGAGGCCAAAATACACTACCAGTTAAAAGTTTTTGAATACCCTAATTTTTTCATTTTTTAGTTTTAAAACGATTTTATTGACAAATAAGCAATGACAAGTACAAAACATGTAAAATAAGATCTTGCAAGCTTACATAGTAAACAGTTAGTTGGAGAGCAAAATATATTTCAGAAATTACACATAGTAAATACTATAGTAAGAGCATCATTAAGACTCTGGAACACAGAGTACAGAAAATATCAACTTGCATACAGATCACGGGGATAACATAAATGTTGTTTAGACTGTCTTATGGCATGGTAAATACTATTTAAAATTTCGCCAGAGCATTATGTATACCTATTGACGATACATTTTGCATTCAGCAATACCAAGTTTTCTCAGAGTGGTGATTTCTAAATGTTTTCATTTTTTAAATTAATTTCAATTAGTTCAAGTATCACCGCCACCCGAATATTTTAAACATTTTATCACATTTTATACTTTTGGCGCCTCTGTACATCTACTCGTTAACATGGTACAAAGGTACATGGCAAACTGGCAGAAGTTAGAAAACGTAAGGTTACTCAAAACTGAAAATTATTGTATGTTTCAGAATTCTGCAAAATACCCTACAGCTGTTCTGCAGCAATGGAGGTTTATCAAGCCTTGAAAGTAATTGCAACCAATTTCTACAGGTATCACAACTTTTCCTGATTATGTGCAACTCCCACTCTGACTGCATAACAGTAGTGTTGAAACATACTAGGGTACCATACTCACATGAACAATATTGGAACACTAACGTACTGCAGAAAGTAGTCTGTAGCTATAAAAAGAATGTTCAGAAAAAGGAAAAAAACAGTGAAAGAGAGACAGATCATCATAATATTTAAAAGTGTCTCTTACTGATAAATTCTGAAGAACGCCAACGTGTCAATGAGTAATGTCTCCTTCACCATTAAAAGGCGCTCAGAAACTGGGGACAGGAAAAGATCTGGTGGACCCAAAGACCCAAAAGCTTCACAAGATATGTTTATGAGAGTCAACAGCTTGTGAGATTGGTAGCTCATGAGACTACAGGTTCAAACACAGCTTAACAATTGTTGTAGCATGCAAGTCCCAGTTTCATTGTAAATAAAGACGTTGAGATGCAGGTTTGATAGGTTGAGATGCAGCAAGAAAGCCATTAAAAAATGTGGCAATTAAACTAGAGCATATTGCTAAAGGCTCAAATATTACTTAGTAATTAAGGACATCTGCATATTAAGATGGGGGGTTGAAGAAAGATGAGGAAGACCACCCATCATTGGCATCCACACATTGATAGCATATTGGATAGAATAGAAATTGCCCCCCTTTTCTTCTCTATCCTTCTCTTGTCACTTCTCATGTCTCTCTGATCTTCTTTCATCTACCTTTAATCTAACATGCCATTTCCCTTAGAATCTTGCAGTTTTTATGCATGCCTGTTCTCCATTTGTGCTTATAGATCCCCCATTCCTAGAGCAATATGCCCCCCCCCCCCCAACAGTTTTTTCTGATCTCCACAGATATCGTCCATGGCTTCTTCTTTGATTGCTGTGATAGAGCCTCTCTGAATGACTAATGAGGGACGAATGTCTCAACTGTGGTGTTCAATTAATGAATGCTGGTCAAGATATGCATCCCTCCATCTTTGTTATAATTATATTGACTCCAGGTATCGGGCTTGACCTGACTCCCATATACACATTTAAATTCAACCCAGATTGATGCTCTTGATGATCTCTCTAAAATATTCCCCCTTATTTAGTCCAAAACTTTTCTGCTGTTTTCTGTCTATTTTGCATAGACAGAATCAAAGATGGATTGGCACCACTCTAAATTCAGTAAGTATATGCTGTTTTATAAACCAAATGGCTTATGCAATATGAGAAAGGGCTTTTCCCGAAACAGCGTCTGACATTGCTATGGCTTTGCTTCACATGCAATAAAAGAGCATATACCTACTGAACTTGAAGTGGTGCAGATCCAGCTTTGATTCCTTCTATTGGTGTATAGCCCTTGGGAAACGGGTAGGGATGGTGGCACACCGCTGTTACCTGATAGTGGTGCTCCTCCTGGCTGCTGGTTCTTTTGCAGAGATCGACACAGTGTGTTTTAGCTTAATGGAATCTGTAGACAGGACTCATATATGCACACATGAACTTTCATTTGGTTTAATTGTTTTGTGTTTATCTATATTGGTTGCACTTTGAAGCAGGATACACAGTTTCTACTGTTCATATAATGTAGTGACTTACTTCTATTTGTGAAGATATGTGTATACAATATAATGAATATCACTCTAGTAGTGAGATGTGGAACTGTAGGTGCAGCTGGCAGACTTCTTCCTGATGCTCTCTGAACCCGGCCCTCACCCAGTTTAGCATGTGAACATATGAGATGGCTATTGTGCCACACTGGACCTATTTGCACCCACCTGAAGGCTTAACGACCACACTTGTATCATCAGCACATGGAAGAGAGACTTGAAAAGAAATGCCAGCTGTACAAGGAATGGACACTGTATAGGGACTATGGACGGCAAATGGAAGTGAGCTTCAACTGTGCTGCGCTCTACAAGCACAAATTTGGTAGAATAAATAAATACCAAACCCATACAAGCACTGGAGTAAATGTAAATTCTGTTGTGTATTTAATTCAAAATTATAGAAAATGTACCAGTAAGGAAATACTTCAGTATAATGCTCAGTTATAAAATACAGCCGCATCATGAAATAATTTGACATTATAGAAGGTTCCGTCCTGATTATAGCCAATAAAATCCAAACTAAAGATGACTGTCTTGCCTCACTAAACAACAAGGTTTTATCACTAATTGCAATCATTTATTACCAGAACTTTAATAGGCTTATTGTAGACTATAAACCATTCCGGCATGGGAGCAGACAATATAAATAGATTTCGGTTTTGTGACATCTTCATTCTTGTTCTGTACAATTATTCAGTGTCCATTAATGATAATGTTTTCTTTAATTAGAAACACATAAAATTCATTTCAGTAAGATTCATAAAACTCGGAGATAAATATTATCAAACTGCACACACTCTGAACTCTGAGCAAAATAATCTGCAATTTCTATGACTTATAAAAAGTATGTTCCTGTTAATAAACATTGTAAAGTTGGGATTTGTCTGCACTTTGAAACATTGTACAAACATTAGCAGGTTTGGATCTGAAGGCTCATTCAGTTTGCCTCCCACGTGTGGCAGGGCAGTCCAAGTTTATTTAACCAACAAGTATGCATAGCCCTCATTTTTATGTGTAGACATGGAGCCAAAATTTCCCCAATTAAAGATGACTTGGCTTATTAATTTTGTAGCTCCAAAGTAAGTTTTGCTTTAGGTTAAGCTGTAGGAAAACATGTAAAAAAAAGCAGATTTCTAGCAAAATATGCCTCTAAATAGAGACTGTGGCCAGCCTCTTGTCAATGCATGAGAGATAACTGGGCACAGCTAGTAAAACTGGGTGTGTGCTAGTTTGAGGTTTTGACATTCTTTTAATTGAATGTGCAAGTTTTTCAATTTGTGTAAACAAAAGCTCGGATTGAGCAGCTCAGACTTTTGCTTTTATCATATGAAAATATTTCACAAACAAATAGGTAGTGATAAGAATATTTGGTGTGACCAATCCTTGAGTTGTTTTGGATACATGACCTACCGCTCTCTGAACATTGCATCCCATCAGTGGGGCATTATTATGTATCATAATAGATTCAGAACACCACATTAAGGATGCATGATAATTACAATCTTTTTGTTATATAGATACATAGTTATTAGGGTTGAAAAAAAGACATACATACATCAAGTTCAACCAATAAATAAGGGATAACACTAGCCTGCACCATCACGTATCCATGTTGATCCAGTGGAAGGCAAAAAAAACCCTTACAACACATGGTCCAATTACCCCCAAAAGGGAAAAACATTCCTTCCTGAATCCATATGGCAATCAGATAAAATCCATGGATCAACACCACCAGGCATTACCTAAGATTTATAGCCATGGATGTCTTTATATGCAAGGAAACAATCTAAGCCCCCCCTTAAACGCACTATGTAAAGAACCTTTTCCTAAATACATGGCTAAAACTTTTTTCCTCCATGCACAGATCATGTCTCATAGTCCTTTGTACAAGCCTAGGGACAAAAAGCCCATCTACCAAGCTTTTATATTGCTCTCTAATGTAGTTATAAATGTTGGGAGGTGAACAGAGGTGCCAGAAGGATAAAAGTACATAAAATGTTTAAAAAATTGCTGGGAGGAAGTGGTGGACTCACCTCCGTTAAAGCAGACACCAAGGACTGTAAATATATAGATATACACATTTATTGAAAATACCCCAAAGATACAACGCGTTTCGCGGGCACAGCCCACTTCTTCAGGCAATAAGCAGGGGATAAACAACTGTAAACAAAAGACAGAGGCATAGTTATAAATGTTGCCATAAAAAGATACAAATGGATTATTAGTTAGTGTAATAAGACTAGTACTTCAAGAATAGTGTTTAGTGATATGTTATAGTAGGGGGGTGATTGCAAGGAATGGGTCGGTGTAAACTACATAATGTGTATAGGGGAATGGACTACATAACAGTGGTAAAAGGTAGTTAGTAAATCAGATTAAGTTGGTATCAAATTGACCGCTTTAGGTATATTTCAGTAGAAGGTGGGAATGGAATAAGTTGTAGCTGGCAAGAGGGAAAAAGGCATGTGTAGTGGTTAAAAATAAAGATAAAGACTTACCGGCAATTCAGTTATAGCAAGCAGAGCATCTCTGTACTGTTGTGAGGTCGCTTGCTGTTTTAAATGTGTTAATGCTGGCAGCTCTGGCCTATCCAGAAGCTGCTCCATTGTGGGTGGGTGGAGTCAGTGGCCATGGTGACAGAGAGTCCTCCAATCAGCTGCTGCCAGCTGTAAGGAGTAGATTGGTGTGCATGTGGTCTTACATAACATGCATGCTTTCTCTGCATGCACAGGGCGGTGTTGTCAGTGGGTGGAGTCAGTGGCCATGGTGACAGAGAGTCCTCCAATCAGCTGCTGCCAGCTGTAAGGAGTAGATTGGTGTGCATGTCGTCTTTCATAACATGCATGCTTTCTCTGCATGCACAGGGCAGTGTTTAGAAAGGGAACATGGAGCACAGTGGTGTGTTTGCTGCCATCTAGTGGTTCAAAAGAACAAGTACAGTGAAAAGACTTCAAATGTCATTATACATGCTGAAAGAAATGAAGATAAAAGCTTGAACAATGCCCGACTTTTTACAGTTGGTAAATAAAATAGTGTACACTTCTGGAATTAATAAAAAATTAATAAAATAATAATAATAATAATATATATATATATATATATATATATATATATATATATATATATATATATATATATATATACAGTGGTGTGAAAAACTATTTGCCCCCTTCCTGATTTCTTATTCTTTTGCATGTTTGTCACACTTAAATGTTTCTGCTCATCAAAAACCGTTAACTATTAGTCAAAGATAACATAATTGAACACAAAATGCATTTTTAAATGATGGTTTTTATTATTTAGTGAGAAAAAAAACTCAAAACTTACATGGCCCTGTGTGAAAAAGAAATTGCCCCCTGAACCTAATAACTGGTTGGGCCACCCTTAGCAGCAATAACTGCAATCAAGCGTTTGCGATAACTTGCAACGAGTCTTTTACAGTGCTCTGGAGGAATTTTGGCCCACTCATCTTTGCAGAATTGTTGTAATTCAGCTTTATTTGAGGGTTTTCTAGCATGAACCACCTTGTTAAGGTCATGCCACAACATCTCAATAGGATTCAGGTCAGGACTTTGACTAGGCCACTCCAAAGTCTTCATTTTGTTTTTCTTCAGCCATTCAGAGGTGGATTTGCTGGTGTGTTTTTGGACCTTGTCCTGCTGCAGCACCCAAGATCGCTTCAGCTTGAGTTGACGAACAGATGGCTGGACATTCTCCTTCAGGATTTTTTGGTAGACAGTAGAATTCATGGTTCCATCTATCACAGCAAGCCTTCCAGGTCCTGAAGCAGTAAAACAACCCCAGACCATCACACTACCACCACCATATTTTACTGTTGGTATGATGTTCTTTTGCTGAAATGCTGTGTTACTTCTACGCCAGATGTAACGGGACACGCACCTTCCAAAAACTTCAACTTTTTGTCTCGTCGGTCCATAAGGTATTTTCCCCAAAGTCTTGGCAATCATTGAGATGTTTTTTTAGCAAAATTGAGATGAGCCTTGATGTTCTTTTTGCTTAAAAGTGGTTTGCACCTTGGATATCTGCCATGCAGGCCGTTTTTGCCCAGTCTCTTTCTTATGGTGGAGGCGTGAACACTGACCTTAATTGAGGCAAGTGAGGCCTGCAGTTCTTTAGATGTTGTCCTGGGGTCTTTTGTGGCCTCTCGGATGAGTTTTCTCTGCACTCTTGGGGTAATATTGGTCAGTCGGCCACTCCTGGGAAGGTTCATCACTGTTCCATGTTTTTGCCATTTGTGGATAATGGCTCTCACTGTGGTTCGCTGGAGTCCCAAAGCTTTAGAAATGGCTTTATAACCTTTACCAGACTGATAGATCTCAATTACAGTACTTTTGTTCTAATTTGTTCCTGAATTTCTTTGGATCTTGGCATGATGTCCAGCTTTTGAGGTGCTTTTGGTCTAGTTCTCTGTGTCAGATAGCTCCTATTTAAGTGATTTCTTGATTGAAACAGGTGTGTCAGTAATCAGGCATGGGGGTGACTACAGAAATTGAACTCAGGTGTGATAAACCACAGTTAAGTTATTTTTTTAACAAGGGGGGCAATTTCTTTTTCACACAGGGTCATGTAGATTTGGAGTTTTTTTTTCTCACTAAATAATAAAAACCATCATTTAAAACTGCATTTTGTGTTCAATTATGTTATCTTTGACTAATAGTTAACGGTTTTTGATGAGCAGAAACATTTAAGTGTGACAAACATGCAAAAGAATAAGAAATCAGGAAGGGGGCAAATAGTTTTTCACACCACTGTATATATAAATATAATAAAAATTATAAAAAAATTATAAAAATTAATAATAAGAAAATAAATAATGTGAATATGACATGAAGATATAAGCATAAAATCGAAAAACACATAAAAAACATAAAAACAATTGTAATATATCCAAAATATGACGATGCCATTGGCAAAAATTGTCCAGGCCTGGTAATATATAGTGTATAATCCCGTCTACGGTTTTGATATCGTAGATGAATGTTTGCAGCTGTAATAATTATCATTGTATTAGAAGGATGATAATAATAGTCATAATGAAGATAATAATAAACATCAGTAATAGAAAATAAGATATATAAAAAGGATTTTTTTTTTATTTTTTTTTTCTTTAGAGGATAAAAGAGAGCGACCAAGATAAAAGCAAAACTTTTGACAGGGATGGTTAGTGGATTTTTTCTATAACTTCTTTAAGGCCCTCCGGGGATAGGGTTCTTAATGTCTGTATCCATAACATTTCGTGTTTTTTGGGGAGATCAAATGCATTCGGTTTTCTTGTATCCACTGAGTCAATCAGTGTAATATTAAATAGCAGTGGATTGCTGTTGTGATGGGTGCTGAAGTGACGTGACACACTGTGAAGGGGAAATTGTTTAATAATATTTCTTTTATGTAGTCCGATTCTGCTGCGTACTAATTGGGTGGTTCTCCCCACATACTGGAGCCGGCACGGACAGGAGATGAGATAGATGACATATTTGGAGTCGCAAGTAAACCGTTTTTTCAAAGGGAAATTGCAGTTGGTACTGGTAGAAGAGAATGATACACTAGTGTTGATGAATTGGCAGGCTGTGCAGCGGGTCTTGTTACATGGAAAGCAGCCTGGTTTGAGTGGTTCTGAATGAGTGGGCAGGAGCTGTGTGGGCGGACGCAGTTTACTGGGTGCAAGAATGTTGTGGAGATTGGGAGCTCTCCTATAGGTGATGGATGGTGCTTTGGGTAATAGCGGTCTTAAGAAGGGGTCCTGCATCAGGATCTCCCATCTGTTGGTTAGAATGTCACGAATGTGCGAATGCTGGCCATTGTATTGAGTGATGAACCTTGGAGGGCCGGTGTTGTTAGTTAGTTTTGCATCAGTACTCGGGGGGTTGAGGCGTTTGGCTTTAAATTTAGTTTTTTTTATCAAGGTCTTAGGATATTGGCGGTCCGTGAATTTTTTGGTGAGGATATTGGATTGGATGTCATATTTTGATGGATCTGTGCAATTCCTGTAGATTCTCCTGAACTGACTGTATGGTGTATTGGTAATCCAGGGGTGATGATGGAAACTTTTGAAGTGAATGTAATTATTGGCATCGACCGGTTTGAAATAAGTTTTTGTTTTGATGTGATTCGATTCGATGTATAGGGTAAGGTCAAGGTATTTGTCACAGGAGCCCTAGTGGCTGACCGCACTTAGCCTTCTAAACGGTGCCAGCGCACAGATCGTGCGAACTCTGGTCGCAGTCAATGCGCAGGAACCGTTAAGAATTAGCCGCAGACAACTCAGAAGGGAGCCTGTGAGACACGGGTAATTACAACGTCACCTACTGGTTCAGAGTAAACTGCCACCACCGCGGTTACTATGGGACCGTGGGGCCCACTAACTGACTGACTAATCCTGCGAATAAAACGGTTAAACACACGATATTCTGTCTAGCCAACAACAAACAAACAGTAGCGTATCTTCAGAGACCCGGGATCATTTCTGTGTGTGCTGATAAGCAGGGTAGCGAAACAGTGAATGACTTGGGGAAAGTCGTTTATTCACGCAATATAAATAATTAATATATACAGGCAATTATGAAAATCAACAATTATTAAAACAGTAATAGCCAGTATGAAAAATAAAAGAAGGGAGAAAAATACTTAGTTCCTGGAAAGATGTCCTGTTTGTGGGAAAAATCAGAGTTCTGGTTTCCAATCAAGTTCAAGCAAACGGTTTCAAGTTCTTAGAGTTCTTTGTTCAGATGGGTCAGCAAAATGGCCACCAGCCCTATGTCCTCTGGCTGGCAGCAGATTGTCATGAAGATGGTAAAGGGAGGAAACTTCTTCCCAGGCAGCTCATTCACTGTTTATGGAGCTGAGCTCAGAGGCGGGCTCCCAGAGTCGGCCCTCCAGGCCGGACTATGGTAATCACATGTGGGCAGGGGCTTTAGCAACCTCATAATCCTGACATGTTCCCTAGGCAGACCTGCGCGGCCGGCCCACAAATAATAAGTACATATTCTCGATCCCCAGAACCTACCGATTAATATGATATCAAACTTGGGCATGTTTGCATGCCTGGTTAAAAAACGGTGGAATTCCCAGAGTTCTGTTTAGGACAGTGGCCCAAATTTAATATCAAAACACTCACAAGATCCGGACCAGCAGAATGATATAACTTTCACATTTCTCACCTGAACGGTATTGCTTAAACATGCTCAAAATACTAAACTCCATGCTTTCTAATATGGCTCCGGCCGGTCTGAGCAGAGCAGATTTTTTGAATAGCCCCCTGCTGGGAGCTCATCCTGTCTTCCCCAAATGGCAGAGTGAGTTCTCTGCTGACTAATTAACATCTAGGTGTCACCTGGTTCCCAGAGCCAAAAGGGAAATTGTGCCTTCCACAGGGAATATGTCCAAGCTAATTAACACCTTCCCCCCAGGCTGTCACTGTAGCTTAGGAACAGCTGGGGAATCTGTCTTAGCTGAGGGATACTTCTTATCAAATCTTGGTTCTATTGATCTGAAGCGCAATCGATGCAGGAATCGAGTGCGATCGTTCTTTACTTCACGGGCGGTGCCAGGACGCGCCTGCGTCCCCGCAACCGTCCGTGACAGCCCTCCCCCTTGTCCGCGGCTCAGCCACTCATCCGCAAGATGTGTGGCGGCGCCGCTAACCTGGCTGACGGGCCTCGAGTTGCCGGTACGGCGGGAAAACCTATTGGAGCCTGTGGCTCGGTTCCCCTGGACCGGTCGCGGTCTGCTACCCTCAGGGTTGACCCAACATGGACCGTTCTGGACAGGGCGTTTGCGCCACTGCAGTCGGACGTGGTGCCTGCCGGGACTGCTGACAACGGGCAGTGGGTTGGTTAGGTCAACAGCCAGCCCACGCAGGGTTCCCCTGCTGAGTGGCTGTGGACCTAAGGGAACCCCGCGGGAATCCCTGGACCTTCCCAGCTCCTGACAGACGGCACATGCCCTGCAGTAGTTTGCTACATCCCTGTTCATCCGGGGCCAATAAAACTGGTTCCGAATACCGGCGAGTGTCTTGCGGACACCCGAGTGCCTTGTCAGAGGATTACCATGTGCGGATTTCAGCACATGTCCCCTGAACGCACTCGGGACCACAAGCCACTTGGTATTCGCGTGGGATCTACCTGTAGGGGGCTGTACAGACTCACTGTACAGTCTCCCACCTTCCCAGTACACCTTGAAAGCGGCCCCGTCTGCGAGGGGCTCACCGGCTTGCTGCCTGAGCACCTCCAGGCTTGGGTCACTTTGTAGTGCAGCTGAGAATACGGCGCTGTCAGTTTCAGCCAACTGGCTCATGTCACACGAGGCCAGCGGCTGAAAGGTCTCATCCCTGCGGTCAGAGGAGGGGGAGGAGGCCGGAACCCCCTCCACCTGTTCTGAGCTCAGGTTCTGAGCAGTGCAGCTGCGCGGTACTGCTAGCACAGGTACACTGTCAGAATGGCACAGACGGACAGTACTCAAATCATCATTGCATGCAGTAATGATATTGACAGGTATAGACATTTTTTCATTACAGACAGGTTGTACAGTAAACTCAGGTACAGTTACAGCATCATCACAACAGACAGTCTGTACATCAAACTCAGGTGCCTTTGAAGCAGGCACTATTGAACCTGGTACCCTTGAACTGGGCACATTCAACCCACCTCCCCCTGGTGCTCCCCCAAGTGTATAAAGTACCTGGTGGTGGGTGGAGAGTCCGTCTCCTTCCGTGAGCGACAAGGCGGTCGTGGCAGGTTCATAGTAGGACACAAGCTTGCCCAAATCAGTCCCTAGCAACACAGGGACTGGGAGATCCTTCATAACCCCAACAACCCTTTCGTGGACCCCTCCCACTCCCCAATCCAGCTTCACTCTGGCGTGGGCTATGTGGAAAAGGGTGCCCTCTACTCCAGTAAGGGCAAGGGATCGGCTGGAGCTGATGCTCTCCTTTGGCACAAGATGTGAGTGAATTAACGTGATGTCTGCTCCGGTGTCTCGAAATCCGGTGACAACTTTGCCGTTCACTCTAACAAGTTGCTGCTGGTCGGTTCGGTCGCGGATTTCCTTTCCGCGGGCAAACAGGACAAAATCGGATGATCCAGGCTGTGGTTCGCTGGCGGGCTGCCTCTGCTGTGGGTGAGGTGCAGGTGATGCAGATGATCCAGGTGCTGGTGGTGTCTGTCTCCGCTCCGGACAGTCGAATTTCATGTGTCCGGGCTGGCGGCAGTAGTGACAGGTGACCTCTCCAGGCGCTGCGGGCCTGGGTGCAGCAGCTGCGCTGGGTGGCCTCTGTGGCGGACGGCTCACAGGGGCAGGAGGGTCTGCCGAGGTATTGGGCTGACCTCCTCTCCAGCTGGATGGGACAGTTCTGCGTGTATCAGCCACCCGGGTAGTTGCAAAAGTCTCAGCAAGGTCTGCAGCGACAGTGGCTGAAGCCGGCCTGCGTTCTAACACAAACTGTCGTACATCAGCAGGGCAAATGTTCAGAAATTGTTCCAGGACTATCAAGTCCTCCAGGACATCATAAGACCCTTTGGTGAGGCCTAGAGTCCACTGCTGGAGTGTGGTGAGCAAGCTGCTGGCCACATCTCGGTACGAATCAGAAGGCTTTTTCTGCCAGGCCCTAAACTTTTTCCGATAGGCTTCTGGCGTCAGCTGGTACTTAGTAATGATAGCGTCTTTTATAGCAGCATAATCATTATCCTTTTCCGCAGGCAATTCTGCGAAAGCATCAAGCGCTTTGTAGCGCAGCAACGGTGTCAGATGTCTGGCCCACTGGTCTTGGGACAGACGATACTGACGGCATGCTTTTTCAAAAGACCGCAAAAACAAGTCAATGTCAGTGTCTTTTTCAATATTAGCAAATTTAAATTTTGCACTTACGGGTGCTGCAGCTCCTTCAGCAGGGAGGCTGGGCGGTGAACTCCGGCTGGCCTGTTGCACCTTTGCCATGTTGAGCTCATGCTGTCGTCTCTCCCGCGCCTCTGCGGCATCCCTCTCCGCGTGGCGTTCAGCAGCAGCAGCAGCAGCAGCAGCTTTGCGTTCTGCAGATTGGCGCTCCCGTTCCTCTCGTGCTTCCATGTACTGCATGTACTTTTCCAGGTCAGTCTCCATCAGCTTTTGTAATGCCTGCTGCATTACCGGGTCAGCACCCATGGACAGTCCAGTACTGGCCAGTTCCGGGCGAGTAATGTCAGAAACTCTGGGATTGGGGTCCATACTGACAGTCTCTGGCGTAACTGTTGCAACAGGGCCCGCAGGATGCTCAACCTCTGTACGCCTAAGATCTTCAGCCTCTGGTTCCCCTTGATTGTCAGATGGGCTGGTATCCACCTCAGCGGACACTCCCGGCTCCCGCAGTTGCTGGGCATCCCATCTGGACAAGTCTGCTATCAGGTCCCATTTTGTCTTGCGGAGGATGCCAATGCCCCTCTCTTCGCAAAGATTTTCCAGGTCTGCTAGGCACATGTTCTGGTAGTTCCCGGACATTTCCATGCCAAATAAAATAAAGCTTTGGGGAAGGGGTACTGGCTACACAGTCTCTCTGTATATATAAAAAATATATTGCCTTCCAGCTACACCAACAAATTAGTTCGTTTCTCGATAGCGCTAGCGCTATCGCAGATACTTTCAGCACAACACAGATCCCAACCGCTGCCTAACACTGTCACAGGAGCCCTAGTGGCTGACCGCACTTAGCCTTCTAAACGGTGCCAGCGCACAGATTGTGCGAACTCTGGTCGCAGTCAATGCGCAGGAACCGTTAAGAATTAGCCGCAGACAACTCAGAAGGGAGCCTGTGAGACACGGGTAATTACAACGTCACCTACTGGTTCAGAGTAAACTGCCACCACCGCGGTTACTATGGGACCGTGGGGCCCACTAACTGACTGACTAATCCTGCGAATAAAACGGTTAAACACACGATATTCTGTCTAGCCAACAACAAACAAACAGTAGCGTATCTTCAGAGACCCGGGATCATTTCTGTGTGTGCTGATAAGCAGGGTAGCGAAACAGTGAATGACTTGGGGAAAGTCGTTTATTCACGCAATATAAATAATTAATATATACAGGCAATTATGAAAATCAACAATTATTAAAACAGTAATAGCCAGTATGAAAAATAAAAGAAGGGAGAAAAATACTTAGTTCCTGGAAAGATGTCCTGTTTGTGGGAAAAATCAGAGTTCTGGTTTCCAATCAAGTTCAAGCAAACGGTTTCAAGTTCTTAGAGTTCTTTGTTCAGATGGGTCAGCAAAATGGCCACCAGCCCTATGTCCTCTGGCTGGCAGCAGATTGTCATGAAGATGGTAAAGGGAGGAAACTTCTTCCCAGGCAGCTCATTCACTGTTTATGGAGCTGAGCTCAGAGGCGGGCTCCCAGAGTCGGCCCTCCAGGCCGGACTATGGTAATCACATGTGGGCAGGGGCTTTAGCAACCTCATAATCCTGACATGTTCCCTAGGCAGACCTGCGCGGCCGGCCCACAAATAATAAGTACATATTCTCGATCCCCAGAACCTACCGATTAATATGATATCAAACTTGGGCATGTTTGCATGCCTGGTTAAAAAACGGTGGAATTCCCAGAGTTCTGTTTAGGACAGTGGCCCAAATTTAATATCAAAACACTCACAAGATCCGGACCAGAAGAATGATATAACTTTCACATTTCTCACCTGAACGGTATTGCTTAAACATGCTCAAAATACTAAACTCCATGCTTTCTAATATGGCTCCGGCCGGTCTGAGCAGAGCAGATTTTTTGAATAGCCCCCTGCTGGGAGCTCATCCTGTCTTCCCCAAATGGCAGAGTGAGTTCTCTGCTGACTAATTAACATCTAGGTGTCACCTGGTTCCCAGAGCCAAAAGGGAAATTGTGCCTTCCACAGGGAATATGTCCAAGCTAATTAACACCTTCCCCCCAGGCTGTCACTGTAGCTTAGGAACAGCTGGGGAATCTGTCTTAGCTGAGGGATACTTCTTATCAAATCTTGGTTCTATTGATCTGAAGCGCAATCGATGCAGGAATCGAGTGCGATCGTTCTTTACTTCACGGGCGGTGCCAGGACGCGCCTGCGTCCCCGCAACCGTCCGTGACAGTATTCTATGGGAGATGTGTGATGGTGGTATGTAAATTGTAACCCTGCTGGGTTGGAATTAAGATAATCAATAAAATGGGGGATGGTAGAAATGTTGCATTTCCAAATAAAAATAAGGTCATCAATGTAACGTCTGTAAAATACTATGTTATTGAAAAACTGGTTGCCAGGGGAGAGTTTCATTTGTTCGAGGTAACCCATCGTGAGATTAGCGTACGATGGGGCAAATGAACTCCCCATCGCCGTTTCGCTAATCTGATGGTAAACTTGTTCATTGAATGTGTATTGAATATTATTCTGAAGGATAAATTCAGCGCATTGTAGCAGAAACGTTTGTTGTGTTGTAGGCATGGAGGGATTGGAGGCTAGGAAATATTGTAGTGCACTGAGGCCGAATGGATGGGGGATTTTGGTGTAGAGGGCAGAAACGTCACATGTCAGCCAGACATAGTCAGGCTGCCAGGGGACATCCTATTTGAGTCCACCCCAGGTGGAGGGGTGATCTACCCCCTTTCTTCCTATCTACAGAGAGCGACTTCTTAATCCTGAGTGAGGACAGGTCTAATCTCCTCACCTGCCTAATGAGTGGTTACCTAGGTGGTAACCCGTGTTTGTGAGTATTACCATCTCACTGTTTCATTTATCCAATCAATTTTGACATACTACACCATATTGGGCTCTCGATTTCTCTTCAACGTATAAATGTTAATTAAATCTCCTCTAAGGTGTCTTCTCTCTAGACTAAATTAGCCCAGTTTATCTAACCTTTCCTGGTAAGTGAGACCTTCCATACCTCTAATCAATTTTGTTGCTCATCTCTGCTCCTGCTCTAAAGCAGAAATAGCCTCCCTGTAATGCGGTGCCCAAAACGGAATTCCATATTACAGATGCGTCTTTACTAGAGAGTTAAACAGGGGCAACATTATGCTAGCATACTACATTTTTATTTCCCTTTTAATGCATCCCAAAATTGCATTTTCTTTACCTGCAACAGCTTGGCATTGAATATGATTATTTAACTTGTTGTCAGCGAGTACTCCTAAGTCCTTCTCCAAGTTTGATGTCCCCATCTATATCCAGTTTATTTGGTATGGTGCTACACTGTATGACCAAAATGCAGGACTTTACATTTTTCAACATTGAATTTAATCTGCCATTTATGCGTCCATATAGCCATCTTTTCCAGCTCCTTTTGCAATATGTCACTATCCTCCTGAGAGGTGATGATTCTGCATGATTTTGTATCATCTTAAAAAATAGCTACATTGCTTTCTACAGCATCTACTAGATCATTAATAAATACATTGAAGAGCACTGGACCCAGTTCTGACCCCACTGCTAATAGTCACCCATTTCAAATATGATTTATTGACCATAACTCTTTTCTTTCTGCACACAGACTTTTCCTCAGTCCTTGCATACTCAACTTTTGCACCAGACTGATAGTTTATTTTTGATTTGTAAGTGACAGCCAGCTGCATGTTCAAAATGGCACAGAGTAACATTTTGTGGAACCTCAAGAAGGGGAAAGAAAGTGTTTACAGAATAGAAAAAGGGTCATGAATGAAAAGCTGACATTTTTACCCTCTGTTTATAAAATAAAGTTTGTCCATGATGCACGAACTAAGGGGGGATGGAGTAAACCCTAAGTTAGTTCAGTATTGCATGTTTTAGCACATTAAGGCCTTATGATATGCTTCTTATTCTAGGTCACCATGAGCTGTCTGTGAACTTTGTGCTGTCATAATGAGCAATTTTGGTTTCCTAAATTTCACTAAATATTTTTCCCACAAATTGTGATTTTGTGGGTAATCTTTATTTTGTGTAATTTTCACACAAATGCATTGAAGTCTATGGGGAATAAGAAAACAAAGGTTTGCATATGAAAAAATACATTTTTGCACAAATGCATTCTACTGTATAGGGCATAGGAATAGTTTTTTTACATATCAGAAAACACATTTTCGCATAAGTGGATTGAAGTCTATGGGGCATAAGAAAACAATTTTTTGTATATGAGAAAACACATTTTGTCATTGAAGTCTGTGGGCATAATAAAGTTATATTTTTACTAAATTGTATGTCAATATGAATTTTTAGATCATAATTTTGATTACAAAATAATGTTGCAATAGTCTGAAATTTCGCATTACGCGTTTGCATGGCAATTCTGCATTTCACTGCAAAATTACAACTATGTAAAAGGTGAGTTCATTTCTAGTGCTCTAGTGTACATTTTCCATGTATTAGGTAATTGTTGTATAATGAAATACACCTGCCATCTTATATTTAGATTTAACAACACAGTTTATGTTCTTCCAAATAATTACACAATACAACTGTATGTTATCAGTTCAATTTCTGGTAAATGTTCACTTTTTTTGTTTTTGTTTTTTGTTTTGTTTTTCATATTTACATCTTAAAAATGCTGAAACAAAAAAGTGTTCTGTTACCATAAGCTGTTAGTGGGTCTCTTTTAATTACCACCCATGTTATAACTTAAAAGTGGATTTCTGTTTTCATTAAAAATAGTAGTTATAACAATGTTGGCGTTTGTCTGCACATATTAAAATAAAGTACATTTATTCAATCAAATACTGATGAATGTTGAATGTAGTATGCCATACACAGAGGAAGTCTCATGTCGGTAAATTATTGCTGCATTTATGAATAGCCATTAATCAAACTCAGCAATGTAGGTAAATGTATTTTACATGTGTTTATTAACGATAGTTTCTTGTAAGAAAAATAACAGTGAAATGAAATAGCAGCTAGACAAAGAGGGTAAATTATTACAGCAAGAATCCAACAGTGCCAGCATAACTGCATTGATATGCATAGAGAAGCACATTTCAGAATCAGAATCAATTTTATTCACAGCGTTTTTTTTGGCTTCTTGCTGGCACCCATGTATTTTAAGAATAGTATATATTGTTTATCATATTGGTCACACATATTATCCTCTGTGAGTGGTTAATAACTATATATATATATATATATATATATATATATATATATATATATATATATATATATATATATATATATATATATATATTACTTATTGGGTTCCTCACAGGAATAGGATATAGTGTTTTCCAATATTTGATCACATATTGATTGGTAATTGTCCAATGTCCCTTGAATATTTATATTCCAATCATTGACAACTATGCTGCTACAAACTACTAATAATTTGATCATAATCCCCTCTGCGAGTGGTTTATGACTTTTTTTCTGACATACTAAGCAACGGTCTCCTCGCAGGGATTATTTTATAAGCATCATCAAGATATCATTTGGTAGACTTGGGTTATGTGGCTTTTGTAATCATTATGGGCACGACCTGTTAAGATAGATTACGCTTATCTCTGATCTCTGCGAGTGGTTATGACCTTATATTGTATTTTTGTATCACACAGGTTCCTCGCAATTGATCAATTATAGGCGTCACCAAAGATATTGGTCATTATTGGTCTAGTTGGCATGTGTTGCAGGGTATTATACTATTCTTAATGGGTTTTCTCTACTGACCAGAACAGTTTGCAGCACGCTACATTGCATTAGCAATTATCTATATTGTCTTTTGAATTTTTGATAATATATACAAATTTCTTATATGTGTAAATTTCTATATACATTTTCAAATAAAGTGCAGTTTTTTGAGCAGCTATACTGGTTTGTGCTCTTTGGTTTTGTATGTAATCTTGTTTACCAGTGCTGGTACCTGCACAGAAATACTACACATTTATTACTCAATTCATCCAATTATATAGTCCCCAGTATAGGCTAGCTAGGTACAGGTATCCTACAATATATGCTAGGTAGGTACAGGTGTTCCCCAGTACAGGTTAGCAAGGCACAGGTGTCCCCAGTATAAGTTAGTCAGGTGTAGGGGCTCCAGTAAAAGTTAGCCAGCAATAGGGGAGATGGTATGGGTTCCCACCACCAATTCTTCCAGCCCCTCCCCCCCCCCCCCCCCCCGTCTCCAGCCACTGTTACTCACCAAGCCTCTGTCCAGCGATCACTGCAACCTCCCCGCACAGCTCCAATATTCTCTATGGGGAGGATCGGGATTGATCAGTGCCATGATGTCGATGAGGTCATCGACATCATGACATCATCAACGTCATGACACTTAGTCCCAATCCTATAATATTTTTAAATAAGGGAGTATAATTCAAGGCATAACAATGACTCATATCTCTCGGCATTAAAGTTTCCAGATATTTTATGGGATAGTGCATCAGTCTTACCCCTAAGCAAGCACAATCTTTTAAATCCGTCCTAGGCCAAACAGGCATCACTTCTCTTTTATCCATGTTTATTTTGAGGCCTGTCCAATCTCTTAATTCATTTATCATGCTAAAGACCAGGGGAACTTGTTCCACTGCTTTATTCAAGAATAGGCGCATGTCTTTGGCAAATAAACTCTTTTGTATTACGACATCATCCATCCGTAGACTTTCAGTTTTGATTCAAGTACTAAGTTAAAGAGTAGGGAAGACAGAGGGCATCAGAGAAAGGAGAGTAATGTTTGCACCACGGCTGGCACGTGTATGGAACTTCCTTCCATACACATGCCAGCTGTGGTGCAAACATTCCTCTCCTTTTCTGGAGGAGACAGGGGGCATTCCTCTCCTTTCTCTGGAGGAGACAGGGGGCATGTCTCCCTTCTCAGGAAGACAGGGGGCATGTCTGTAAGGCAGAAAGACATGGAGCTTGTCTGTAGGGCAGGAAGACGGGGCATGTCAGTTAAACACCTCTCTGCAACCTAATTCTTTGAGGTTGCTATCTTTGCCACAAGATTTGAATACATAGCCCAAATTGCAATTGCATTCAGATATGGCCCCCTCCAAAATGCCTGCTCCTTCAGGACCCCAAGCAGCCAAGATCTATCCATGTTATCAAATTCTTTCTAAGCATCCAGGTTCAAGATGGCGTGGTTGTGAAGTCAGCAGGGTGGCCTGCAGCCTGCTCCACTGCTATAATCACTTTTCTAATGTTCATGACCAAATTTCTACCCTTTATGAACTCCACCTGGCTGTCACCAATGAGTTTTTCTATAGTACATGCCAAATGGTCTGCCAGTATTTCAAACATGATCTTAACCTCCTGATCTAGTTGAGATGTTAGGCAATACGGCTTAGGCTGCAACACGTTCTTTACTTGTTTCTGGATACATTTTATATAAGCTAATGATCCTGTCTGGGGGTAGTTGAATTCTTTAATTCTCTCGTTATACATGGCCACTAATGGTTACAATATTTTTTCAGGTAGAGGTTTGAAAAACTCTGGGGACAGGCCATCCAGGCTTAGTAATTTTTGGTTTGTTAACCTCCCTATTGCCTGCTGCACTTCCCCCACCGATATTTTGGTATTCAACAGATCTTTATCCTCCCTAGTCATATGTAAAGACCAACATTTTCAGAAAAGCCTGCATCCGAGATAAACTTTTACTCATTGCATAATTGTGTTCCTTTCATATAGTTTATAGGGCATTTCTCAAGCCAAATACTTATTTTTTTTAATACTCTAATTCCCTACAAACTAAACAATCCTTGCCCACAGCTTTTCAGAGCACCTTGGCAATTTCAGACAGTAGCAAGGGCTTATGGGAGCTCAGTCTTGGCAGGAGGAGGGGGATGTGTTATTCGCCAGAGATTTCAGAGGCAGAGGGGAGGAGGAAGGAGGGGGAATTAGGTTTTCACAGGCCGAGGGCTGGAGGTGCAGATCAACTTGCCTGTGTGTAATGTTCACAAACAGAATATGGCTGCTGTCATTGCATCACAAGAAAAAAGAATCATAATCTGTTGAAGCTGTTTGCAGCTAGATTTGCTGTGTAAACAATCTAAATATTGTAGAAGATATATTGACAAGTTACTTGTTATAGTTAAAAACTGATAAAAAGGAACTCTTGCGCCTGAGCAAATTTAATATATATAAAATAAAATCAATCAATGGATTAAAATTGATACAATCAGCAGATTTAAACAATTCTGTACACATTAAATTTCATTAATAATACGCCCCTCAAATGTACAACACCAACTAGACCAACATTAAAGTTCCTAGTGCAAATTAAACCAATACGGCCGCCCCTAGTACCCAGTTGGTAACTTCGTTTAGACACTGAAATAAGTGGGGTTCCTAGAAAAAACTGTATATTCAAAGTTCATCACCTGAAATGAAAAAATCAAAAACATAAAAAATTATAAATTATAAGTATAAATTATAAGTAGCCCGTATTGGTTTAATCCAGACGGGCTAATTTGCACTAGGAACTTTAATGTTGGTCTAGTTGGCGTTGTACATTTGAGGGGCGTATTATTAATGAAATTTAATGTGTACAGAATTGTTTAAATCTGCTGAGTGTATCAATTTTAATCCATTGATTGATTTTATTTTATATATATTAAATTTGCTCAGGCGCAAGGGTTCCTTTTTATCAGTTTTGTTCTTCTTTGACGGGTGAACGAACACTAGCCCACCCTCTCTGTGCAGCCTAATATCAATTTTCTTTTTTTTCACCCAAGTGCAGCGTTCCCTGTGTGTTTTTTACTTGTTATAGTTAGTTTTTCATCTCAGATCTGCTTTTATATCTCTTCCGCCTGAAATCTCAGTGGAACACAGGTCTCGAACATACTTACCAAAAATTTGATCAACCTGCTTTGGATGGATGATTGATAATCTATCCTTTGCTATTTTTAGAACTAATTGTTTCTGTAAACACGTATGTTCTTTTGTCATATTTACTAAGAGCTTACCTGCTTTTAACCCATATTTATGGTGATTCAGTATGGTGGAGATATCCTTTTCTTCCTCCAGTATTCTGTACCACAGGTTGGACTTGGCTTTTGCTTGTAACCACTGATCTTTCACTGAAGACAGGTATATCGCTGCACTCCACAAGAGACAGAGCTGGACCTAGGTAACCAACCCATAAGACAAGGAATGAAGGAGGGTCTGCTTCAACGTCTCATAAGACAGGACTTATCCCAAAACAGCAATAAGAACACTCTGCTGACATGTTTCGGACCTGGATCGGTCCTTAATCATAGCAACTGATCTTTATTGTATTTTGTTAGTTATTTCTGTACTTGATAAATGTATCTCTTACTTTTAATTAATTTTGTCTGTAGTTGTTATTTTTTTTTCCTTCTTTCTGGTCCTAGTATATGCTATAATCTTACCTTGTAAGATAGCTTTAGGTCTTTCCAGAATAGTATTGGGTTTGTGTTGTGTGCGCCATTATGTGTCTCACATTCTAACCACCATCCTATAAATTTTTTTTAGAAGTCTTCTTCCCCATAAAGGCTGTAAGGAAAACTCCAAACAATGTCTGGTCCCCAAGCATAGACGTCTTCCACCTGCAATGAGACTGCGGAATGATCCGAGATCACTAAATCTTGCGTGGTTGATTCTACCAGTTTCCATGCCATGCTTTCTTTGATCAAAAAGACATCTATTCTAGGGAAACCCATGAAACCCATGAAGGTAAAATATAATGTGTATTCCAGTTTTTTGGGGTTGATATATTGCCAAGGACCTATTAGGCCTGTATCTTTCATCAGTGGTTTCATCCTAGTCTCTCACCCTCCCTGAAGTGGCTTGCACTTTAGAATTCAGTTTTAAAAACTTAAACTGAAAATAAAAATATGAGACTTGGTTCTAAATTACTACTGCTCTATTTACCAATAGTAGTAAACATACGCTTAATTATCTCATAAGTATATTTTAATTCAGGCTTTCTTAAAATGCTATAATTGCAAATCCACTATGAGAACATTTTACTTTTAAAAGTCAGGGCAAGAGCACCTTTACTGTGAAACAAGTGGTTTAGGCACACGGGGCACCTGTGACATCTCAGCTACCCATATATCACTATATAAGTTGGCACCTATGGGTTGCCAGGAACTTAAGTTTTGGTGCATGATAGTGGAACTCAGCTAAGAGATAGCCAAGCACTCAGCTATCATTCAGACAGTTTAAATTTGGGGCAGTCACTTGTCTATTTTATAGTCGAACACTTGAAGTAGTGGAGCAAGCCCCGGGGACATTGATCCTATCAGTATTAAAATACATTTTAGACAAATACATATAGTGGTATCTGTGAAGGGGAAGGGTAGTGTTAGAAGTATAGACTGAAGGGGAGGGGGAGGTTAGTGTCTGGATTGGGTGGAAGTTTATTGTTAGGAGTCAAAGAAGTAGAGACTGGAGAGGGGGGAGGTAAGTGTTAGGATTGGGGGGAAGTTTATTATTAGGAGTCAAGAGGGGAAGGTTAGGTTTGAAGTGGGAGGCAGAGCAGGGTCAGCCACCAGGAAACCTAGACGGGTGCCTGGGGCCTAGTGAGTGTCAATGGGGCCCATCAGCCACCTTATCTGTCCTTTCTCCACTTTAGCTTACCAAAAAGACCACAAGGGGGCCCTAAGCCTACTACCATGCCTAGGGTCCCATTACATCTTAATCCATTGATGGTGGGAGGTTACTGAGAGGTTCGACATTAAAAAGGAGAGGGTTGGTGTAAGAATAGGAGAGATTGAGGAAATATGAAAAGAAATTGATGAAAAAGTAACTTTGGCAATATCCTGCACCAGAAAAAAAAATATATATAATAAAAAATGCAACCATAAATAATATATGCCCTCTATCATTATGCTCATTCAGATTACTGAAATATGTATTATTGTTCATTACAAGTCTTTGATGTGAAACATTCTACACCCCATATTGTGAAGAATCTGAATGTTAGAATGTAACTCTATCTAGGAATTAGGGATGATTAATGATATGCAAATACTTCTGAGTTTATGCAAACATATGTTTTTTTAATGCAAATATATGCAACTTGAAAATGGACCAATTAAGTCCCACCCAGGTTTAAACTGATTGGTCCATTTTGCATAATTCAGAAATATTTGCATATCATTGATCATCCGTACTGAGAATCTAAATGTTAAAATGTAAGTAAAAAGAGCAGTGAGGTGAGCATTGCATAGACTGCTCTGCAGCTCAATTCTGTAGATACTTCTATTCGCTTTTTGCACTGTTTTGTCAGATTGATGAATTACATTGCTTAAAAGGCAAAGTATTTTAGTAGAATGCTATGTAATTTATGTTAGCTGACTGCTGCGTAGTTATGAGTGAAGAACTGAACATATGCTGAAAACATTTGTCTACTTTTTGAAGTGATTCACTGTTATCCATTAAAGTTTCAAACTTTAAATTGAATATCAGCGGGTGTTTTCCTTTGTCCGTTGCATACTTAGTCTGGTATTTTGTACCCATATTAGAAGTGAAATCCGCTGTGTAATGATGGAAAAAAAATATTACATATAGACATAAAATACAGTTTATGTTATTGTAGTGTAATCCTTTAAAAGAAAAATCTCAATCGTTCTGTCCAAATTTATTATAAAAATGATTATGCAGACTAGTATTTAGTGCCATATTGCCTGTAATTTCAGAATGTCCATATACATACAGTAGCAATAAAAAATATGTGAAGCCTTTGGAATTATATGGATTTCTGCACAAATTGGTCATAAAATGTGATTTGATCTTCATCTAAGTCACAACAATTGACAATCACAGTCTGCTTAAACTAATATCACACAAATAATTAAATGTTTCCATGTTTTTTATTGAACACACCATGTAAACATTCACAGTGCAGGTGGAAAAGGTATGTGAACCCCTAGACTACATTTCCAAGAGAAAATTGGAGTGAGGTGTCAGCCATCTGGAGTCCAATCAATGAGATGAAATTGAAGGTGTTGGTTACAGCTGCCCTGCCCTGGGCAGCATGGTGGCATAGTGGTAAGCGCTCTCGCCTTGTAGCGCTGGGTCCCCGGTTCAAATCCCAGCCAGGGCACCATCTGCAAGGAGTTTGTATGTTCTCCCCATGTCTGTGTGGGTTTCCTCCGGGTACTCTGTTTTCCTCCCACACCCCAAAAACATACAGATAAGTTAATTGGCTCACCTCTAAATTGGCCCTAGACTACAGTACTTACACTACATAATACACACATAGACATATGATAATAGTAGGGATTAGATTGTGAGCTCCTTTGGGGGACAGTTAGTGACAATACAATATATATATACTGTACAGCGCTGTGTAAGATGTCGGCGCTATATAAATACTAAATAATAATAAAAAAAATAATATAAAAACACACACCAGTTTTGGTATTTTCTTTTCCCAAGGAACATTGCCTGATGTGAATGATGCCTCACACAAAAGAGCTCTAAGAAGACCTAGGATTAAGAATTGTTGACTTGCAAAAAGCTGGAAAGGGTTATACAAGTATCTCCAAAAGCCTTGTGGTAAGACAAATTGTCTATAAATGAAGAAAGTTCAGCACTGCTGCTACACTCCCTACGGGAACATTTAAATATTTGTGTAGTATTAGTTTAAGCAGACTGTGATTGTCTATTGTTGTGACTTAGATGAAGATCAGATCACATTTTATGACCAATTTGTGCAGAAATCCATATATTTCCAAAGGCTTCACATACTTTTTATTGCTACTGTATATTTCTGCATGTTTTTACTGCTTGATATGTCTGTTTAGGTTAATTTAAGGATAGTTTGAAAGTAACAAGTTGTCTGTGGGACTTGTAGTTCCTTAACAGTTGGAGTGTCAAGTTCACTGATCTAGAGGGAAAAAATCATATCTCTTTCTGTTTAACATTTATGAGTCCGGGGGTACGGGGGGGGCTTTAGGGGTGGGGGTAGAAGACAGTGATGATTGTCATCAGCTAATTATGAGTACGCAAAATTTTGCATACATTTTTGCATTTACGCTTATACATAATTACGATTTGTTAATCCAATTGATTTCGTATAATGATTCGTAATTTTTCCTACAATTTTTATGTAATTTTGTGCCGAATTTGGCAGTGAATAGCAAAGCCCCCATACATGGTAGTGACGCCAAAATTGCTAAATATGTTAAAGAGAATAGTGGGTACAAGTCAAAAAAAAAGAATTTTCCAAAAATATTTTGAACTTTTTGAGAAATTCGATTTAAAAAATGCAAAGAAAAAATGGTTTTTAAACTAAAAAATGAGTTTAAAAACAATCTTTCATTGCATATTTAAAAAATTATTTTTTTGACTTGTACCCAATATTCTCCTTAACATATGTAGCAATTTTGGTAGCAATAGCACGTATGAGGGCTTTGCTATTAACCACTAAAATTCGGCACAAGATTTTGAAAATTGTTCGAAAATGTTGTGAAAAATTTTGTAATATTACTATTACACACAAAATTAATTACGATTTTCCCTGAAATTTTGAAATACGATTATGATGCGTAAATGTAAATTTTGATGCAAAATTTCGGCCCACCACTGGTAGAAGAAGAAATGGAGGGTGGCTGACCAGCTATACTGTCTGATAGCTAGAGTTCTAAAGTGGAGCTAATATTCCTATAAATGTGTGAGAGAGATTATTTACTTTGACACGTGGCCTCTTATCTCTTCCTAGTCCTGCCGCCCTTCTGCTCAGCTCACCTAAAGTGTTTGTATAAAGATTGTTTCAACTGAACAAATTGTAAAGTGTAAATAAATTGTGAAGTGTATATGCAACTTTATCCATCTGCACATGTGGATTGTAATTCTGCTTGCAAAACCAACCAAATATACTTGTATTCCAAACAATAAATATGAATTAGTACTATATTAAACCATTCTTTCAATGCAAACCTATTAGTCTCCTTAAACCGACAGACTAATAAATGGGTAATTAACCTGATCTCAGCAGGCATTTAGCAAAATAATTTTCAGGATCAGCTCCCCACAGCAATCTTCTCTCTTTAATTATTACAGAAGATATTGCATTAACACAGTTTCCATAGCACGTTCCATCTAACAACAAAAAATATGCATATTTTTTTTTTAATCTCTCTGTAGGATTCATTGTCTAATGTTCTTACCAAATTTTAGGATCATTTGTTTGGTGGAAATAATTACACCTACCAGTGTATTTTTGGGATGTGAGTGGACACCAGAGGTCTTGAATAGCATACATACCTGGTGGTCAATTGGCTTAAGGTAAGAGCATTAACCAGTCAGCTACTCTGTCACATTCACATGCGTCTACTCACATATACTTGCTCATATGCAATTAACTTTTTCACCTGACTTTTCTCCTGGGTGAAAGTTTATACCACTAGCTAGCAAGAAAATACTCAAAATAATTTTGACAGTATTTTTTTCAACTGCTTTTTGGTATTCTTTCAATTACAAAAAATAAATAAATACATTTTGAAATTTGACATTTTAAAAAGATTAAAAATAATCTCCTGGAAGAAACCGTGAATTTAATAAGGACCACTTCAGTATGTCAAAGGAACAGAGCCTGCTAAATGGCCTGCTACAATTTGAAGACTGTATGGTGAATGCTCAATTTTAACCCCAAAAGTTTTTAAATTTTAATGAGGACCCTCATTTTGCCTGCTGTTTTTGCTGGGATTCAGTGTGCCTAGTTTTGTCTTTTAGAGGTGAGGCAATAAAGTGATTCTTTCCAGACAATTGTGTGAGGAAGACAATCAGGTATATGCCGAATGCCTAACGCCATATGGCGGTGGCAGAGTGGCTCTGTTGTTCCTCCACGCCGCCATATGGCTTCATCTCATGAGGAGCAAGATTTTACGGGAGCTCGCTCTCACAGGAACACACTCTCCCATCAATAAACACAGCAGGGCACATCGATCCGCCTGCCAGCGCTGGCAGGCTTTGTTTTTTATAAAAAAAAAACATTTATATAGCGCTGACAGCGATGTGCAGAGTATATTGTCTTGTCACTAACTGTTCCTCTGATGGGCTTACAATCTAATCCCTTCCATAGCCATATACAGTATCTATGTATGTAGTGTGTAGTGTATGTAATGTAGTCTACGGCATATTTAAGGGGGGAGGGGAATAAAAACAATCAGACTCCACCAAAGAAAAGCTCTATTTGTGAGAAAAAAAGGAGGTAAAATTCACTTGGTTATTAAGTTGTATGGCCCAGCAATTAACCATTAAAGATAAACTGTCGCAAAAATCTTAAAATTTAAAACACATACAAATAAGAAGTAATGGTCAAATGAGCCATGAATTACTCTTCCCCTATGTTGCTGGCATTTACAGTAAGTAGTAGAAATCTGACATTACCGACAGGTTTTGGGCTAGTCCATCTCTCCATAGGGGATTCTCAGCATGGCCTTTATTCTTTATAAAAACACTCCGTGAAAAAGATTTATACAAAGATGTTGGCCAGCCTCCCTGCACACCGTACACTTATTTGACAGTTGGACGGAGCAAACGCCATTCACTAAGTGCATTTTGAAAATAAAGAAATCCCTGTGAACCTCCCATGAGGAGATAAGCTAGTCCAAAACCTGTCAGTTCTGTCAGATTTCTACTACCTACTGTAAGTGGCAGCAACATAGGAGAAAAGTAATTTATGGCTAATTTTACTCCGGAAGAAACGTACTTCTTAATTCTATGTGTTTACATATATTTTACCTTTCAAAAAAATAAAGGTCCTTTAAAGGTGTGAAGTGCCTGCTTATGGTAATGTTTGTTGCGAATGTATACTGAAAAATGTTCTGCCTTGGGATCATGAAAGTTACCTCCCCTTTAAGACTGTCTCTGATGATTTACATACTGTTTTCCAAGAGTAGAATTTCTGGCTTCTGGATGTGTGAACCATAAAAGACAACATTCTTGGGGTCAGAACCATTTTACTAAAAAAAAGGGGTTTAGCATAATTTGCATTTGTTTTGAACCAGGCTAATCTGCAACTATCAGTAATCACATCAGATTGGCAGTTTAGTCAGTGAATCGATGAACTGATGGAGGTTAATAAAAATGTACCTAGAAAATAACAATTGTAATCTTTATTAGTTCATAGTAAATGTTTTTTTTGCCATACTCGGGTCCATTCTATGACTACATGCAAGCCACATAGGTGCTCTTTACCTATATTTGTACTGGTTGAGGCCACTTTTTTTGTAGTGTCATGCAATGCAGTTTCTAGACTTCATGCATACAGCATTCTGGATGGGATTTAGATTTTGCATAGTGATGGATATCACAGCACCAAGAGTCTTTCAGTACTACAGTGTTCTCTGCACATGTCAACAGACCTTGAATGGTCTCCTTACTGGATGATAATAAACAATATCAGCTCTTCTGTAGGCAATGGAAAGGCAGTTCAAATATGGAGGGCATCACATAGCTTATTTTATTATGGCAGGGTTAGAATCCGATATATTTCCTATCTCACCTCCAAAATGTGTCCAAAGGGTTATTTTTAATATTTCACTGCATTTTTTCTTACCTAAAATGTATCTATTGGCAATTTGTTATATCACCACCAACAGGGCATAGTGACTAATGAAACTATGGCAGCAATGTCTGGTCATCATGTGCTGAACAGGTCAGAGCAGGCAATACCTTTTTTGTTTTCTGGGTGGGAATCATTACCCAAGCAGGGCTTTTTGCTGCCTTGCCTTGCTTCACGTAGTGGCAAAGCTTGGCGGCGAGGCTATAGCAGTAATGCTCAGGACAGTTTTGAGGTTAAATTGAACCCAGGGGAGTGTGTAAAAATTGCACACCTTCCCCCCTCCCCATGGAGCCAGGTATAGTTGCCCTCAGTATAGGTTAGCCAGATATACTGTAGGTCCCCTCAGTATAGGTAGACAGGCACAGGTGCCCCATTATAGAGAGCCAGTATCATTGCCCCCAGTATAGGTTAGCCAGGTAGGTGCCTCCAGTAAAGGTAGCTAGTATAGTTGCCCCCAGTATAGGTTAGATAGGCAGGTCCCCCCGGTATAGGTTAGATAGGTAGGTGCCCCCAGTATAGTTAAGCTAGGTGGGTTCCTGCAATATAGGTAGCCAGCGTAGTTTACCCCAGTATAGGTTAAATAGGTAGGTGCCCCAGTATATGTTAGCTAGGTAGGTTCCTCCAATATAGGTAGCCAGTATAGTTGCCACCAGTATAAATTAGATAGGTAGGCACCCCAGTATAGGTTAACTAGGTAGGTGCCCACAGAAAAGGTTAGATAGGTAGGATCCCCCGGTATAGATTAGATAGGTAGGTGCCCCCAGTATAGGTTAGATAGGTTGGTGCCCCAGTATAGGTTAGGTAGGTAGGTTCCCACAGTATAAGTTAGATAAGTGGGTGCCCCCAGTGTAGGCTAGATAGATAGGAGCCCCTAGTATAGGTTAGATAGGTAGATGCCCTCAGTATAGGTGTAACTATCGGTGTAACACAGAGAGGGTCTGATTACCGGTGATCTGCAGTATCACCGAGAATACAGATATATACCCGATTATTGATGATCTGCAGTATCACCGATAATCAGATATATCTTCTAACCTCTGGACACCTGAGAGAAGAGAGTGTTTGGTGCAACAGTAATACTTTGAGTAAAGCACCTGTGAGATAGGTGCTAGACAGTAAGAGATACTGTTCTGGATCAGATTCCTTCCACAGGTCTGATGCTCCCCAAGGGGCGGAGCCAGGCTAAGAGAGTGGGAAGGACAGAGCGTGAGTGACACCAAGGGGCAGTGTCACTAACAGATCTGTGAACTATCTCTTAACAGGAGAGATAGTTCTCGAGGTCGGACAGGCCAGGTCGTAAACACACGGACAGATACAGTACAGAGACAAGAGACAGATGCAGAATCCTGGGACTAGCAGAGTTTGGCAACGAGGTATCAGAAAAACAAAGGTACAGAATCAGAGATCAGAAGAATGGTCAGGAAAGGAGAAGGTCATAACAGATAATCAACAATGCCTAGACTTGAGTGTGAGCTCCAAGATTCTCACACTCCAGGGCCTGGACTAGATAATAACAACAATACAGATGGTACAGAATTCCTAGACTAAGGTGTGAGTTCCTTGGCCATCAACACCTTGGAAACTGGTCTAGATAAGAATACAGATACTGACAAGGTCTGAGTGCTACCACGTAGTGATCGCAACGCCAGACACCAGATGAATGACCAGCACCCAGTATATATACACTAGCGCTCTCCAGCACCTCCCCTAAGTGCTGGACCAATGAAAGTTTAAGAAATTGTCAGCTGACCGGCTTGGTCAGCTGACCCCCTTCTGACTGCCATAAAGGCCCTGCCTCTCTGCGCACGCGCGCGTCCTCCTAAACCAATGTGGACTATCAGTCCCAGCCACACCAGTCATGTATTGAAATGTTTCTGCTGTGTTGGATGCGGAAACCGCCGCACCGCTGTCCGTGCATGCGGCGTTTTCTCCTCATTCCGCATTACTGAGAGGAGCAGGCCTATGCGTGCAACTTGCCGCATTGGACGCGGAATCCGCCGCCCTGTTGTTTGAGCATGCGGCGGTTTCTCCGCGCTCCGACTGTGCGCCAGCTGCCATGTTGAACGCGGAGTCAGCCGCCTCACTCTGAGTATTAGCGGCGGCTTTTCCGCGTTTCCTCACAGTACCCCCCCCCCTGAGGAGTGGACTCCGGACAACTCCTACCAGGTTTCTCGGGATATCGAGTGTGGAATTCCCTTCTTAATTTGTCCGCATGCATGCGACACTCAGGTACCCATGTTCTCTCCTCCATACCATACCCCTTCCAGTGCACTAGATACTGTAGTGAGTTCTGCACTACTCGTGAATCTAAATTTTTCTCTACTTCATACTCAGGTTGGTCGTCTACCATGACAGGAGGAGGAGGAGTGGTACCCACATCGACTGCTGGCTTAAGCAGGGACACATGAAAAGATCTTACACCACGCATGCTAGCAGGAAGATCGATGGCATAAGTAACATTGTTGATCTTCCTGGTCACAGAAAAAGGGCCCACAAACCTGGGACCTAACTTGGGCGAGGGTTGTTTCAGGTTAAATGACGTGTGGACACCCAGACCAGGTCTCCTGGTCGGAACTTCCACTCTAAGGATCGTTTCTTGTCAGCTTGACCTTTCTGACTTTGAAAAGCCTTTTCCAAATTGCTTTTCACAATCCCCCAAATGGCTTTGAACGACTTTTGCCAAGCCTCCAGAGCTGGAAATGGAGTGGAGGCTACTGGCAATTGGGAAAACTTGGGCAACTTTGCAGGTACCACCTGAAACGGAGAGAACCCAGAGGAAGAGCTTTTCAAATTATTGTGCGCAAATTCTGCATATGGCAAGAACTTGACCCAATCAGTTTGCGCTTCTGCAACATAGCACCTCAAAAACTGTTCCAATGACTGATTAACCCTCTCCGTCTGACCATTGGTCTGTGGGTGGTAGCCCGACGAAAATGACAGTTTCATGCCCATTTGATGGCAAAATGCCCTCCAAAATCTAGAGACAAATTGGACTCCCCGATCTGACACTATGTTTTCCGGGATGCCATGAAGTCGGAAAACGTGGATGATGAAAAAATCGGCCAACTGCTGGGCCGAGGGGAGTCCTTTCAAGGGCACAAAATGGGCCATTTTACTGAAACGGTCGACTACCACCCAAATGACCGACATGCCCTCAGACCTTGGAAGCTCACCTACAAAATCCATGGACAAATGGGTCCATGGTTCACTTGGGGTGGGCAAAGGCTGCAACGTTCCCACAGGTGCCAGATGGGAGGGTTTGCTTTTTGCACACACTGCACACTCTCTGACATACTCCTTGCAGTCTGTTGCCAAAGAAGGCCACCAAGCACATCTAGCAACCAAGTCTTGCGTTCTGGAGGCCCCTGGGTGCCCAGCATTCTTGTGTGAGTGAAACATCTGCAAAACCTGGATTCGAAAGGGCAGTGGCACAAACATAACCCCTTCAGGCTTTCCCTCAGGGACATCCTGCTGGAAGGGACCTAAAGTCTCCGTCCAGTCTTTCCAAGTTCCTGTGGCTCCCAGTACTACCTTCTGTTGAACAATGGTTTCAGGTTCTGAGGGCTGTGCTGTCTCCGGCTCAAAACATCTGGACAAGGCATCCACCTTAATGTTTTTACTACCTGGAGTGTACGTAATTACAAATCTAAATCTTGAGAAAAGCAGTGACCATCGAGCCTGACGGGGACTCAATCTCTTAGCCCCCTCAATGTATTCCAAATTTTTGTGATCAGTGTAAACTGTAATCGTATGTTCTGCTCCTTCTAGCCAATGACGCCATTCTTCAAAGGCCAATTTAATGGCTAGGAGCTCCCTGTTGCCTATATCGTAGTTTTTCTCTGCTGGTGAAAACCTACGAGAAAAATAGGCACACGGGTGTAATCTTCCCTGCAACCCAGAACGCTGAGACAGCACAGCCCCTACTCCAACCTCTGAGGCGTCAACCTCTACAATGAATGGATAAGAGGTGTCCACGTGTCTCAATATGGGTGCAGAGCAAAACAGTTCTTTCAAAGTGGAGAAAGCGGCCAGAGCTTCGGGGGACCAATGGTTGGTATCTGCCCCTTTTTTAGTGAGACTGGTGAGGGGTGCTATGACTGTGGAGTACCCCTTTATGAACCTTCTATAGTAATTCGCAAACCCTAGAAATCTCTGAAGAGATTTGAGTCCTACTGGTTGGGGCCATTCCAGGACAGCAGAGACTTTGGCGGGATCCATAGAAAGGCCCGAGGTGGAAATTATGTATCCCAGAAAAGCGACAGATATCACCTCAAAAATGCATTTCTCCAATTTAGCATAAAGCCTGTTTTGTCTGAGCTTGAGTAGCACGAATTTGACATGAGCCCTGTGCTCAGAGAGGTTGTCTGAGAAGATCAATATATCGTCCCGGTATATGAGGACAAATTTACCCAACACCTCCCTGAAAACTTCATTAATGAGTTCCTGGAAGACGGCCGGGGCGTTACACAACCCGAAGGGCATCACCAGATACTCGTAATGCCCATCGGGTGTGTTAAAGGCCGTCTTCCATTCATCGCCCTCTCTGATCCGCACCAGATTGTATGCACCCCGCAAATCCAATTTCGAAAAAATCTTGGCATTGGTGACCTGAGTGAATAAATCGTCTCTCAAAGGTAATGGATAGCGATTTCTAACTGTGATTTTATTCAGTCCTCGGTAATCAATGCATGGCCAAAGGCCTCCGTCCTTTTTTTTTTACAAAAAAGAAACCTGCTCCGGCAGGTGACCGGGACGGACGAATAAATCCCTTAGCCAAGCTCTCACAAATGGATTCTTGCATGGCCACCTTTTCTGGCCCAGACAAATTATAGAGATGGCCTCTAGGGGGCATACAACCTGATCGGAGATCAATCGGGCAATCGAAAGGGCGATGTGGAGGTAGTTTATCGGCAGCTTTGGGACCAAACACGTCAGAAAACTCTGCATATTGTTCTGGAACACCCTCCACATGAATCCTGGTCTGGCCTAAGGTCACCTTCACTAAACAATGATGAAAACAGTGGGCTGACCAGCTCGTTAGCTGACCAGTGGCCCAATTTATCTGAGAGGAGTGAAGGTGTAACCACGGCATGCCAAGGATGACTGTGGAGGTTGTCATGCGCAACACAAAAAACTGCAATTTCTCTCTATGCTGCACCCCTATAGTGACTTCCACTTCTGGTGTCTGGGACAGAGGATGGTTACGCTGCAGGGGTGAATCATCCACTGCTGTAACCTGGAGGGGTGGTTTTACCGGTGTGAGCGGAATACCCAATTTCTTTGCAAATTCGTAATCCATAAAATTAGCCGCTGAGCCTGAATCAATGAAGGCCTCAGAGACTTCAGATTTATCACCCCATGTAATCATACAAGGAAGAAGTAACCGCTTATCCTCTAGGGGAAAAAATTGCACGCCTAGGGTACTACCCCCAATCTGCATTGGCTCAGGAGGAGGCGAGACGGAAGGAGGTGGAGTCACAGGGGATGTCGCGTGAGATACCATTCTCACATGGCTACTACCGCGGGTCTACCTCTGATAGCGCAGCCGGCGATCTATCCTGATGGCCGATGAAATGGCCTCATCGATGGACTTAGGTTCAGGCTGACTCAACATAAGATCGGAAACCTCATCTGACAACCCTGGTAAGAAGCAATCTAAAAGGGCAAAGGTCTCCCACCTGGCTGATACTGACCACTTCCTAAATTCAGCAGCATAATCTTCCACTGGACTTTTGCCTTGACGTAACTGTTTGAGTTTCCGCTCAGAAGTCGAGGCAATGTGTGGATCATCGTAAATTATAGACATGGCTTTAAAAGATTCCTCTACCGAGGTCAGGGCCAAGTCTCCGTCAGGCAGATTGTACGCCCAGGTCTGAGAATCACCTGATAGCAAAGTTTTAATAAATGTAACCCTTTGGGCCATAGTTCCTGAAGAATTAGGTCTCAACTCAAAGTATGATAACACTCTACTCCTAAAATTTCGGAAGTCAGATCTGTGACCAGAAAATTTTTAAGGTACAGGCATACGTATGTCTGTGCTAAGAGGAGATCGCACTGATTGAAGTTCCTGAATAGCCCCAAATATCTGCCATGTCTGGGTCTGTTGGTTCATAACTGCCACGGAAAGTTGGTTTACTGCGGTGGTCAGGACTTCAACATGGCTATACAGTGCGTCCATTTGGGTTTGGTCTGGCATTCTGTAACGATCGGTGTAACACAGAGAGGGTCTGATTACCGGTGATCTGCAGTATCACCAAGAATACAGATATATACCCGATTATTGATGATCTGCAGTATCACCGATAATCAGATATATCTTCTAACCTCTGGACACCTGAGAGAAGAGAGTGTTTGGTGCAACAGTAATACTTTGAGTAAAGCACCTGTGAGATAGGTGCTAGACAGTAAGAGATAATGCTCTGGATCAGATTCCTTCCACAGGTCTGATGCTCCCCAAGGGGCAGAGCCAGGCTAAGAGAGTGGGAAGGACAGAACGTGAGTGACACCAAGGAGCAATGTCACTAACAGATCTGTGAACTATCTCTTAACAGGAGAGATAGTTCTCGAGGTCGGACAGGCCAGGTCGTAAACACACGGACAGATACAGTACAGAGACAAGAGACAGATGCAGAATCCTGGGACTAGCAGAGTTTGGCAACGAGGTATCAGAAAGACAAAGGTACAGAATCAGAGATCAGAAGAATGGTCAGGAAAGGAGAAGGTCATAACAGATAATCAACAATGCCTAGACTTGAGTGTGAGCTCCAAGATTCTCACACTCCAGGGCCTGGACTAGATAATAACAACAACACAGATGGTACAGAATTCCTAGACTAAGGTGTGAGTTCCTTGGCCATCAACACCTTGGAAACTGGTCTAGATAAGAATACAGATACTGACAAGGTCTGAGTGCTACCACGTAGCCAGACACCAGATGAATGACCAGCACCCAGTGTATATACACTAGTGCTCTCCAGCGCCTCCCCTAAGTGCTGGACCAATGAAAGTTGCTGAAATTGTCAGCGGACCGGCTTGGTCAGCTGACCCCCTTCTGACTGCCATAAAGGCCCTGCCTCTCTCTGCGCGCGCGCGCGTCCTCCTAAACCAATGTGGACTATCAGTCCCAGCCACACCAGACATGTGTTGTAATGTTTCTGCTGTGTTGGATGCGGAAACCGCCGCACCGTTGTCCGTGCGTGCGGCGTTTTCTCCGCATTCCACATTACTGAGAGGAGCAGGCCTATGCATGCAACTTGCCGCATTGGACGCGGAATCCGCCGCCCTGTTGTTTGAGCATGCGGCGGTTTCTCCGTGCTCCGACTGCACGCCAGCTGCCATGTTGAACGCGGAGTCAGCCGCCTCACTCTGAGTATTAGCGGCGGCTTTTCCGCGTTTCCTCACAATAGGTTAGATAGGTAGGCGCCCCCAGTATAGGTTGGATAGGTAGGTGCCCCAGTATAGGTTAGATAGGTAGGTGCCCCCAGTATAGGCTAGATAGGTAGGTGCCCACAATATAGGTTAGATAGGTAGGTATCCCCCCATAATGGAGGTGGGAGTCAGCCGCGGGGAGGGCAGTCCAACTTTCCCCTCCCTTCCTCTCCCTGGGCCTCCCTCCATGCTCCTCCTCTGAGAGCGCAGTATCAGTATAGGATAGATAGATAGGTAGGTGCCTCAGTATAGGCTAGATAGGTAGGTGCCCACAATATAGGTTAGATAGGTAGGTGAGTCCCCCATAATGGAGGTGGGAGTCAGCCGCGGGGAGGGCAGTCCGACTTTTCCCTCCCTTCCTCTCCCCAGAGTTAGCGCAGCAGCAAGCATTGTATAGTGCAACTCACCTCCTTGCTGTTCCTATTGCGGATCACTTGCCATTGGTCTCCTCTGCATAACTGCTGATACACACTCTACCTCCTACTTCCGAAGTAGAGTGTGCATAAGCAGCTATGCAGAAGAGACCAGCGGCATGTGATCGGCGATTGGAACAGCAGGGAGGTGAGTTGCTCTATACAATGCTTCTTGCTGTGCTTACTCTGCAGCTGAAGGGGGAGCACGGAGTGCGGCCTGGAGAGAGGAAGGGAGGGAGAAGTCGGACTGCCCTCCGTGCAGCCGCGACTCCCTCATGGCACCCCCCCTCCCTCAGCGCTAGAGATGAGCGTAATGACGTAATTACGATTTCGCCGAAATTTCGCGTAATTAGTGTAATTACGATTATGGCCGTAAGTACATAATCGTAATGATGAAGGATTTCGTGAAATTTCTCGTAAGCGTAATTTTCGCGTAATTTTTCGCATTACAGTGGTTATTACGAAATTAATGCGTATGGCCATGCTCCCAAGCGGAAAAGTTGACGCATGGATCAATGTTAGGTAGCCGCCGACTTTAAGGGTTAATAGCAAAGCCCCCTTAAATGCTAAGAGCCTCAAATTTGTAGTTTTTGAGAAAATCGATTTTTAAGTTTCAAGGCGGAAAATGTCAGTTTTTTTTGCACAGGTAACAATAGTGTATTATTTTCATACATTCCCCCAAGTGAGAAGAGTTTTACTTACTTCGTTCTGAGTGTGGGAAATATAAAAAAAAACGACGTGGGGTCCCCCCTCCAAGACCTCTTTAACCCCTTGTCTCCCATGCAGGCTGGGATAGCCAGAATGCGGAGCACCGGCCGCGTGGGGCTCCACACCCTGGTCCATGGATTGGGGGGTCTCGGAAGGGGAGGGGCAGCCAAGCTTTCCCCTCCCCCTCTGAGCCCTTGTCCATTCCAAGGACAAGGGGCTCTTCTCCACCTCCGATGGGCGGTGGAGGTGGAGGCCGCGATTTCCTGGGGGGGGGGTTCATGGGGGCATCTGGAGTCCCCTTTAAAAAGGGGTCCTCCAGATGCCCACCCCCCCTCCCAGGAGAAATGAGTATAGAGGTACTTGTACCCCATACCCCTTAGCAGACCAATGGGGTTCCTTTAAATCAGAAGGAACCCCATTGGTCTGCTAAGGACCAATGGGGCTCCTTGGAGCCCAAATACAAAGATGCTTAGAGAGCTCTGAGCTATATAGCTCAGAGCTCTGTCGGGTCCGTGCAGGACGCTTAGTCCCGCCGGCTCCGCTGCCCTCCCCGCCTCTCCCACATGTCACCCACATGTCACCTACATGTGGGTGACATGTGGGTGACAGATGTGGGCGGGGTGGACAGCGGGAGCCGGGGGGACTTAGCGTCCTGCAAGGACGCGTAAGTGTATGCGGCGGCTGAGCGGCGAGTGACGTCGGGTGCGGCGTAGTTACAATGTAACAAAGTTGTTACATTGTAATAACTTTGTTACTTTGTAACTGATAGAACATTTCCGAGGATATTGCGAGGGATCATTTATTTAAAGGGACAGGTAAGTATTAATGGTTAATTAAGAATATTAAAGGACTTTTTTCGTGGTTATGTTTTTTGTTCAATTAAAATACTTGTTCTAAGTGTTTGTATGTTTATTTACTTTTAACTCTTAAAGGAAATGGGTAAGGGGTACAAGTACCTCTATACTCATTTCTCCTGGGAGGGGGGGGTGGGCATCTGGGGGACCCCTTTTTAAAGGGGACTCCCAGATGCCACCATGAACCCCCCCCCCCAGGAAATCGCAGTCTCCACCTCCACCGCCCATCGGAGGTGGAGAAGAGCCCCTTGTCCTTGGATTGGACAAGGGCTCGGAGGGGGAGGGGAAAGCTTGGCTGCCCCTCCCCTTCCGAGACCCCCCAATCCATGGACCATGCGGGCTGGTATAGTCAGGGTGCGGAGCCCCACGCGGCCGGTGCTCCGCATTCTGGCTATCCCAGCCTGCATGGGAGACAAGGGGTTAAAGAGGTCTTGGAGGGGGGACCCCACGTCGTTTTTTTTTTATATTTCCCACACTCAGAACGAAGTAAGTAAAACTCTTCCCACTTGGGGGAATGTATGAAAATAATACACTATTGTTACCTGTGCAAAAAAACCTGACATTTTCCGCATTTGAAAGACATTTTCCGCCTTGAAACTTAAAAATCGATTTTCTCAAAAACTATAAGGTCTTTTTGAAAAAAAAATTTCCTCTTATTCCCACTGATCTCCTTAATATACCCTGGGAATTTGGTGTTCCTAAACTTTAAGCAGGCTTTGCTATTAACCGTTAAAGTCGGCGGGTTTTTAAATGTATACATTTTTCCTTTGAAACTTTAACATCGATTTTCTGAAAAACTATAAGGTCTTTTTGAAAAAAAAAATTTTCCTCATATTCCTTCTGATCTCCTTAATATACTCTCCAAATTTGAGGCTCTTAGCATTTAAGGGGGCTTTGCTATTAACCCTTAAAGTCGGCGGCTTTTTTATACGGGAGCGTAATGGTTTAATGCGAAATTACGGTATGAACGAAACGTGAAATTACGCGTTGAAAATTACGCTTACGGTATTTTCAATTACGATTTTAATAGCAATTATGCTACCGTAATTTCGCATCGTAATCGCAAATTTCGCATGCGTAATTATAGTAATGCGAAATTACGAAAATTTCGGCTCAACTCTACTCAGCGCTCATGGCGGCCGCATGGCCTACACGCTCCCAGAAACGGGGCTAGTAATGCTATAGTTCACGCCCTGTTCATGGGTAATTTGGGGATCCGGCAATTGCTGGACCCTGAATTACTTTTCTCTCCGAGTTGCTACGACTTAGAGGGGGGATAGTATTTAACACCACCCTGAGTTTGTGGCAGCAGGGTGAGCCGTCATTCGGCTAACCCTGCGCCAAAAAGCCCTGCTCCCAAAGCGGATATACAGTACACATCATTACTATGTAGACTAATGAGAAAAGATGAAACTTCCAACACCAGTACTTGTTTGTTATTATTACAATTATTGGTAATAATCATCATCATCATCAATATTATACACTGCATTCCCTTGTGTGTGGAATTTTGGGACCTAGTGATATTAGCAATATGTTCAGAGAAGTGATAACTTAATTTATAGAAAATTCAGGAAGCAAGCAAAACCCTAAAGGGGAAGTTGTTCCATGGACTAAAATTAGAGATTGCAAGTGTTTAAGCAGTGTGAAGGGCAGTTTGAGATCATTCAACCTTGATGTTTATTTTTTAAAGACTGAATAAAACCACTTCTCTTTTGCTTCCAGATTCTTAGAGTTAAAATATTTGACATTGACTCTAAAAGGCACTGAAGACTGAATGCTTCAGTGAATTGAAACTAGGGAAATTGTCATCCTTTAAGATTTGCATCACTACTCTTTTGAGATTTCTGTGGTTTAATGTTTCTCCATGTCTCACGCAAGCAGATATATTTTTATTATGGAAGTACAGTAATAGATAAAATTTAAAAATAACTTTGTTTGTTCAAAAATGTTTCTAAATCATTAATAACCCTTAAGTATAGGTAATACATTTAGAATACATTGGCTTAGGAAGTTTTTTATGAGTATTCCCTTTAATTAGTTATAACTCATTTCTTGCACATCTAAAATCTTATGAACAGTAAATATTTATATGCAAATTTTGTATATAAATAGATTAACCGCTTATGGACATCAGTGATTGAAATCTACGCCCTGTTTTGATCACCTAATACCTGGCAGGGCATAGATTTCATCTCACCTCTGCCACGCGTTCTCACAGCTCTCGTTACTCCCACCCATCATGTCTCTGTCTCCCTGCCGCAGCTTACTCGCCCTTCCATCTTTATGATGGCAGAGCCTTGTGAACAGGCCATCAATGTAAACAACTCCCATTGGCTTACATTGATGACACAGTCAGGAGCTCCTGACTGGCTCACAGGGCTCTGCCATCATAAGATATGGCAGAGTAGGTGGCCTGAGGTTCCGGGTGTGCGGCGTGGATGACGGTTGTGGCGGGTATGTGCAGCGTTTTGTCTGTATCCTTCGCTTTCTGGTATCAGCAGTCTATGGTCCTTAAAGAGGAACTGTAAGCTCAAAATAATTTATTGCCAGCAGGTAGCCTATACCCAATTTATAGATGAAAACCCAGTATTTTCTGCTAGAAATCCAGCATTTTGCTGGAATTACACCTTTAAGTAGGAAGCCACGCCCCCTCATGAGGCTGCTCCGCGGCTGTATATTCATTAAGCTTGTGCGCACTGCCTTCTGGGTAGTGACATCATGGGTTGCTAAGGGGGAAAAAAACAGCAGTCCTCACTGTCATCAAGGTGGGACATGTGCACGAGGCAGAAGAAGTTTATCTTGCAGCCTCCGATGGGATGATTGATCATCCCTCTCTGCCCTGTGAAGCTGCCGCTGCCACTATCAGGTCAGCGACATGTGTTTAACTCTCCTCATCCCAGCTGGAATCCCTCTCTCGTCAGCTCTTCCTACAGGCTCAGCCTCCGATGATCTTATAGCTCTGCCTGCATGTCATGTGCATTCACCCGACATGCAGGCAGAGTTAGAAGATCAAAGGCAGAGCTGACGAGAGAGAGATTCCAGCTGGGATGAGGAGAGTTAAACACATGTCGCTGACCTGATAGTGGCAGCGGCAGCTTCACAGGGCAGAGAGGGATGATCAATCATCCCATCGGAGGCTGCAAGATAAACTTCTTCTGCCTCGTGCACATGTCCCACCTTGATGACAGTGAGGACTGCTGTTTTTTTCCCCCTTAGCAACCCATGATGTCACTACCCAGAAGGCAGTGCGCACATGCTTAATGAACATACAGCCGCGGAGCAGCCTCATGAGGGGGCGTGGCTTCCTACTTAAAGGTGTCATTCCAGCAAAATGCTGGATTTCTAGCAGAAAATACTGGGTTTTCATCTATAAATTGGGTATAGGCTACCTGCTGGCAATAAATTATTTTGAGCTTACAGTTCCAAAGGACCTTTGTCGCAAAAAATCTTAACATTTAAGATACATGTTAACATATACAAATAAGAAGTATGTTTCTTCCGGAGTTAAATGAGCCATGAATGACTTTTCTATGTATGTGTCACTAACAGTAAGTAGTAGAAATCTGACATTACTGACAGATTTTGGACTAGCCCATCTTTTCATAGGAGGTTCTTAGGGTTTTCTTTATTTTTAAAAGCTCTTAGTGAATGGCAGCTGCTCCATCCAACTGCCAAAAAGTGTGCAGTGAGCAGGGAGGCTGGCCAGCAATCATTGTATACTGTAAATCTTTTTTCAGGTATGGTCTTTATAAAGCATAACAGCCATGCTGAGAGGGAGTAACCCAAAACCTGTCGGTAATGTCAGATTTCTACTACCTACTGTAAGTGACAGCAACATAGGAGAAAAGTCATTTATGGCTCATTTTACTCTGGAAGAATTGTACTTCTTATTTGTATGTGTTTTAAATTTTAAGATTTTCGCGTTCCTCTTTAAAGAGGCAGAGACCACTGATACTTAAAGAGACACTGGAGCAAAAAAAAAAAGATGATATAATGAATTGGTTGTGTGATACGGATAATTACTAGAATTTTAGTAGCAAAATATTCTAATATTTTTATTTTCAGTTATATAGTGCTTTTTTTATAACATTGCATCATTTTTTAATATTTGCAGTTTAGACACTACTCAGCATTCTAAATGGGTTCAAAAGTTCACTGGCCTGCTCTGGAAAATTTTCCCTGCAGAGGGAAAAAAAGATACAATGGCCTCAATTCACTAAGCTTATCTCCTGTCTTTAATAACATTTCTAGAGTGGTCACCATGGTGATGAGGCATGGCGTATTCAGGAAATATTTTACCTCAGGCAAACCTAAAGTTAACTCTTCTGTCTTTAAGTTAACTTTTCAACCCTTAAAATAACTCCACAGTTAAAGACAGGCTGTTTATTAACTGCGTGTGATAATAACTAAAGAGGAGGTAAATTAACTACAGAGGAGGTAAATTAACTACAGAGGAGGTAACTTAAGGAATGAAGAGATAAGATAACTATCTTACTGTGTGGAGGTAAGTTTTCTCTTGCCTTATTATCTCCAGCATGATCTTAGTGAATTGAGGCCATTGGCCTCAATTCACTAAGCTTATCTCCTGTCTTTAATAACGTTTCTAGAGTTATCATCATGGTGATAAGGCATGTAGTATTCAGGAAACATTTTACCTCAGACAAACCTAAAGTTAATTCTTCTGTCTTTAAGTTAACTCTTCAATCCTTAAAATAACTCCATAGTTAAAGACAGGTTGTTAATTAACTACATTTGAAAATAACTACAGAGGAGGTAAATTAACTACAGAGGAGGTAAATTAACTACAGAGGAGGTAACTTAACTACAGAGGAGGTAAATTAAGGAATGAAGAGATAAGATAACTCTCTCACTGTGTGGAGGTACATTTTCTCTTGCCTTGTTATCTCCAGCATGAGCTTAGTGAATTCAGGCCATTGGCCTCACTTCACTAAGATCATGCTGGAGATAATAAGGCAAGAGAAAACTTGCCTCCACACAGTGAGAGAGTTATCTTATCTCTTCATTCCTTAAGTTACCCCCTCTGTAGTTAAGTTACCTCCTCTGAAGTTATTTTCACACGCAATTAATTAACAGCCTGTCTTTAACTTAAGAATTCTGGAGTTATTTTAAAGACAGAAGAGTTAACTTAAGGTTTGCCTGAGGTAAAATGTTTCCTGAATACTACATGCTTTATCACCATGGTGATAACTCTAGAAACGTTATTAAAGACAGGAAATAAGCTTAGTGAATTGAGGCCATAGTCTTTTAAAGCTTGTTATCTCAAGTGTCTATCAGAGTTCTCTGTGACTTTGAAAGTCGTGGAGTTCAATGGCTAATTTGCATAGATAACAACTGGAGTTTCTTAACTCTTCCTTTACTGGAAACAATATTAGACTTGTGTCTCTGCTGCTAGTGTTTTTTTTTCTTAGCTGTATTACCCATACAAATCATTATATCATTTTTTTTCGCTTCAGTGTCTCTTTAAGAGGTTTAAAAAGCTACAGATTAGCAAATCATCAACAAACCATTTTGTTATTATTGATAATTATGACTATTGATGATGATGTTGATTATTGTAATATACTACTACTACTACTACTACTACTACCACCACCACCACCACCACCACCACCACCACCACTACTACTACTACTACTACTACTACTACTACTACTACTACTACTACTACTACTACTTCTACTACTACTACTACTACTACTACTACTACTACTACTACTACTACTACTACTCTTCTTGATTTAAATAATGTTCTCCCTATGGGGTATATTCACAAAAGTTTGGTAGAATTTATGTATGTAGACAGGCCATTTAAAGTTTACTAGACTTTAGAGAGTTAAATAAATGGTGTTACTTGTGTTATACATGCAAAGCATACATTGCCCGTAATACAAGCAATATAGGCATTGCATATATAATGTAAGATATGTTATTTGTGTAACTTGCTAAGTAGATTATGTGAAGCTCTGTAAACTTTGTGTAATATCTTTTTTGAGTAGATCCTAATGAACTTTATTGAATTCACACTTTGCTGTGTGAGTTAATATAATGTATATTGCCTGGCAATGCTGTATGTTTCCCCTCCAATTTATAGAGTTTTTTTAAAAGGCCAAAAACATACTGTAATGCATGTAATGCATGCCATTTACTGTACAATTATTACTGATTTGTTTTGTTTGTTTACACAGTTCATTCATTTTGGCCAGAGATGGTTAAAATTATAATATACCCCAAAACCCATTTCACATGTGAAGTACAGACATTTGTGAATCCCCTTGCTTCTAGATTTCACCATAAGCTGCTTCCCCACCAACCCCTACTGCAACATGAATGGTAGTAGTTACCCTCACTTCTAACTTGCACAAGGGCACTGTTTTGATGTTCCCTCCTATCAACCACCTCTTCCCCTCCCTATTAACTCCCATTTAGGAGGGTGATAGGAGAAACATTTCAGCAAGCCTGCCTCTTCCTGTCTGAAACATCAAAAATGTTGAAGGTTTAATTACAGGGATCGGGGGAACAAGAAGAGGAATGGACAATGCACAGAGGCATTTGGATCCAGCATGAGCGTACCACTGTGCTTACCTCAAGTAGCTTTGTTGCGGGTATCAGGTATCCTTTAAGGAAAAATTGCCAGACTATACCTGATATAAAGTTTACCTCTGTTTGATCTTCTCAGGAGCGACTCATGATTGGAATGATGGGAATGAGATTTGCTGGAAGGTGATATCAGGTTGGACCACTTGATCACAGTCTGTAGCATTGCACTTGCTAACAACGATATGGTAGAAGTTGCTATTAGTTATGTGTTTACAGTGAAACAAGGTTGGGGTATAAACATGGATTAGACAATTTTAGTGAGGAGTAGTGTTAGAGGTTGTGACCAGATTATATAAAACCAAATGTCACAGTTAAACCTAGAACAAAAGTAGAGTCACAAGTAAAAGCAGGATAAGCTGATATTAGGCATTGTCAAAGAAGCAAGATCAGCAACAATATTAATTCAAAAATGGCATCCAAAGAGCTTTCAGACTGTGCACTTTACTGTAGAATACGGATAATTAAATTAGGATGTTTTCCAATACTAGTGGTGTAAGCAAACTGGCCCATTTTGGCTTACTGAACATTTCACTTTTTTTAATAATTTGCTGGCAGATTTCTAGGTGAAATTGTGTTGAAGTCAATAGATATCAGCAGTTAATAGAAAATCCCCCAAACATGCTATTATCACCAAATTTGCTATATATATATATATATATTAAGGAGAATAGTGGGAGCATGGAAGAAATAAAAAAAGACCTTTTTGAGAAAAGAAGATTTTAAAGTTACAATAAGAAAAATAGTTTTTAACTGCAATTAAATAACAGATAAAGGGTTATACTGTATGCAATTCTTTTTTTCACTTGCGTTTTCTCCTAGGAGATAATTTTTCAACTTCTTTTTAAAATAACTTTTCAGCATTTTGTAATCTAAAATGTACCAAAAAGTAAAGAAAAAGTACTATCAAAATAAGTTTGAGTATTTTCTTGCTTGCTGGTGGTTTAATAGGGATTTTATGACAAGATGTGAAAATGTCAACTTGAAAAAAATTAAAGAGAAAAAGTGAATTGCATATCGGCCAATGTATCTAACCATCGGTATTGAAATTAAGAGACAGCAGTAAATTTCCTGCCAGGGTTTCCTGTTGGTCATTACACTATGTGACCAACAGGAAACCCCAGGGCAAATTTCAGTGCTTTTGCTGGTGATCTGTGTACGACCGCAATACTGCCGTAAGAGGATCTCTGGAAAACATACCTACTACTTGCATTAAAAATTCTTTAACCACTTTGCATCCAGACCTTGTTTCCCACTTATGGACCAGAGCAGTTTTGACAGTTTAGCTATGTCCTTATTTAATCATAAATAACTTTGTCCCTACTTATGACACAGAAATAAAATATGTATTGTTTTTTTTCAAGATAAACTAGGCTTTAATTTGTATGCCATTTTTTCCCTCGAACAATTTAGTTTTCTATGAATTTTAAAGGGAAAACAAGGAAAAAAATAGAAAAAAACACATTATTTCTCAGTTTTACCAATTCCAGTTTAAAAATAAAAAGTGCTACTGTAGATAAAAAACACAATTTTTGTTTGGCTATTCTTACCGCTTATCACAAAACTTAGATTATGTTCCTGTCACAATTTATGGTGAAGATATTGGATTCTGAAATAATGCTACAGAGTATTTTTCACTATGAACTGAGAATATAAAAGTATTTTTATTGGTGAAAATCAATCTCATTAGCTCAGGAAACATATATTTTATATATTCCCGTCCACTAATTAGTGCTGCATCAGATAGTGCCAGAAATGTGCACCGGAGCAAGCCCAATCCTGCACAGCACTGCTACTGCTACAAGAAGTATAGATGAAGTCATAGAGGATGTAGATATACTATAGTGGTGAATAAAGTGGTTAAAAATGAAGTGGGGTCCTCCCTCCCAAGCCTCTTTAACCCTTTGTCACTCATGCAGGTTGGTATAGCCAGAATTAAGAGCTCAGACAGTGTGGGGCTCTTCCTGTGTCATTATCTTTGACTATAATGTCAGAGATATTACCAATGGCATACAGAGACCAATGGCAGCTGCAAAAGAACACTGACCCTGCAGATATGTATGCCATCCTTCAAGGCACGTACGCCAGCAGTAGGTGTAGATCTCACATTTAGGCTACAGGTATTTTTTAACTATAATAATTTAACTTAAATTTAACATTATTGACTTTAATGTAATTTGGAAAATTGATTCAGCAAAAAGATTTGTGGAACCACCTTAAAGAGAACCCGAGGCGGTGTTCTCACAATGCTAGCTGCATACAGAGACTGGGTCTGTCTATAGAGCCCAGCCTCTGTTGCTATTTTAATCCCCCCTAAATCCCCCCTGTGCTGTGTAATCCATCATAAATCACAGCCACGCTGTGCGGGCTGTGTTTATCTCTTTACTGTCACTCTCGCCGCTGCCCCACCTCCTGCAGAGCACCGGTCCCCGCCCGCGTCCCTCCCCTCCAATCAGCGGTGAGGGAAGGGATGCAGGTGGGACCGGAGCTCTGCAGCAGGCGGGGGGAGCGGTGAGAGTGACAGTAAAGAGATAAACAGAGCCTGCTCTGACAAGCTGCGTGTCAGCAGCGCGGCTGTGTTTTAGGGGGGATTACAGGAGGGATTTAGGGGGAATTGAAATAGCAACAGAGGCTGGGCTCTATAGGCAGACCCAGCCTCTGTATGCAGCTAGCATTGTGACCCCACCTCGGGTTCTCTTTAAGTCCAACAAAATTCTTGCGAAATTGCCAGAGGCATTCTTGCTCATCTCTAGTCAATACATGTCAGGGCTGGTGTGTGCAAGGTGATGTTCTCTCAAATAGACAGCAATGAGACATGAATGCATCTAGATTAAAAATGGCAATGTGGACAGGAGGACCTAGCGAAGGTTGAGGAAGGAACTAGGAAAATGGTATTATTAGGAAAGCCTGCACCTTTAGCAAAAGGATTAGCATGGAGACCAGCAGAGGAATGAGGAATGTAGCACTGGTGGTCGGCCACATATGGTTACAAGGAATATCTGGACAACACACCAGTAGTTAAGCTGCATTTTCTTAGCAGCATATAAAGCTACATACAGACTTTCAATAACTGTTGCCTATAGGGATTCAGACTTGATCCCTTCTGAAACAGTTCCATGCATGAATGCATATAGACACCCTTTGGCTTAGCTATGTGATGTGTTCTGAGGACAATGCACAGTGCATGATGAGGTATTCCAGCAAGTGTGGTAAGGAGGGGAGTAATGCACTCAGCCATGGCTGTCGCTAGATCTTTTTTGTGACCTAAGCAGGACACCTGTGCATATGCTAGATTCTTGGCTGAGGTGGCCACAAGTGGCAGCCTTGGCTGAATTCAAACTAGCATATGTATGGAGGTTACGTTTCTTACAGCATAAATATCCAGCATTGAGACTGGTTTCTACGTACATGACCAGCTCTAATTAGTGTTGTACAAAAGTTGTTTTTTTTGTTTTTTTGTTTTTAATGTAGACATATTCTTTGAAGTATGGAACTCACATTGTTCTATTGTTTAACGGTGTAAGGGGTTTGCTGCTGTCTGCATCCTTGTAAGAAAAATCAAACAATACTGGACATAGAACCATATATATTTTTTAAGGCTCAGTATCTTTTTGCTATGGATGGTCTTTATTTAAATAGGCAGTATGTCTGTAGCTTAGGAATAAAGCATCTGTGACTGTCAGTTACAGAGCATGATAAACGAAACAGCGCTGGTGACCTATCTGTTTTGTTAGTACTCTTGTTTCTACGTCAGTTTTGCACAAAAATATTACTGAAGTGTGTACTGCTAAAACATAACATAACCTGACAATGATCAGCCCATAGGGCTTTTACAAGAGAAGGCCATATTGTTATGCTCTGGGAAGTATTCTGGCACTAGCTGTCCTGAGACATGAGGGAAAGCACACCATGCGGAAGGCTTTCCACTACATTAGTGCTGTATGAAAGACACTGACCATTCTTACATTATTATTTCCATGTTTTTGGAAATTACATAAGGGGAAGAACTGCACGAGTCTCACAAGTTCAGCTTCTCCCATCTTACATTGTAAAGTTGCAAACATGATGAGAATAAAGCAGACGTTCAATCATGTGCTTGTATTAAAAAAATAAATCAAAATAAGTTTATGAAATATACATGTGACACTTAGGGTACCAAATCTCTACACATAATGCATGGCACAAAATTTCCAAGTAAATGTAAGCAAAAGGCACTGCATAAAGTGAGCCACCAACATTAAAGAGTACCTGAACTGAAAATAAAAAGTAAAAATAACCATACACAGGTCATACTTACCTCCTGTGTAGTCTACTACTCAATCTCTTTCTCCCCTCCTGCATTCCCATTTGTCCACTGTGATTAATGGATTTTTCCGTCCTCCATTTTAAAAATGGCCATTACCCCCTAACATCTTTCTGATCAGCGCACTGTTACACTGTAATATCACCCACTTGAGCCATAGGGAAACATGGACATTACCTTGCACATTCAGTTGTAACTGACAGCTGCTGATATATAACTGACAGCAACTGGTGTATTTTAGTTCTGACAAGATATTGTCAGAACTGGAAGGGATCACTGTAAGAAGAAAATGGTGAGCCTCTGAGCAGAGGCGTAGCTAGGATTTTCGGCGCCCGGGGACAAAGACCATCTCAGTGCGCCCCCAGCCCCCACCCTTCCACCCACAGGTGGTTGTGCGGCATGTAAAGCGGGCATGGTCATGCAGATTGTGGGTGTGGTCATGGGTGGAGCTAAATGTACATTGTCCATCTGCACAACAGCAGGCTCCATATACAGTACAATCCCTTTATAGTGAATTTCAAGGGACGGGGCCAAGTAGTTTACTATATCAGAAATTTACTATATTTGGCATATATTGTAAATTTTTGGGACCCAGGGACTGAGATAACTATATGAGGATAGGTCATACATTGTATAGTCATGCAGGTACATGATTGGGAACTGAGGACTGAGTTTACTACTGTATATCAGGATTGGTCATACATTAAAAACATCATGACTGTCACAGTGGATCAGATCTTTGAGATTCCCGACGACTCCAGGGAAAGTACTGCGATCGCTTGACTTCCCATTCACACTGGATGTGTAACATTACACATACCCGCCGCCAGAAGATGGATTGCTGAACACTCGTGTGAAGGGGGACGTCGCTGGATCCATCTTCCTCTGGTGAGTACTTATGAGTATTTAGCTTAAAGGAGTCATCAGGCAAGTTAATAGAAAATAAGTGGTACTTACCGGGGGCTTCCTCCAGCCCCAAGCTCCCAGGACGTCCCTCGCCGCAGCTCTGCCCGCAGCCGTTCGCCGCAGGTCCGTCCTGGTCCCCGGCGATGACGTCAGAGAGACCTCCAGGTCGCTCTGTACTGCGCCTGCGCAGTCCGCACCGGCCCATGTGGCGGTGATTGACAGCACCGCTCGCGCAGGTGCAGTACAGAGCGACCTGGAAGTCGCTCTGACGTCATCGCCGGGGACCGGGACGGACCTGCGGTGAACGGCTGCGGGCAGAGCTGCGGCGAGGGACGTCCTGGGAGCTTGGGGCTGGAGGAAGCCCCCGGTAAGTACCACTTATTTTCTATTCACTTGCCTGATGACTCCTTTAAAGAGAACCTGAAGCGAGGGGGATATGGAGGCTGCCATATTTATTTCCTATTAAGCAATACCAGTTTCTTGGCTGTCCTGCTGATCCTCTGCGTCTAATACTTTTAGCCATTGACCCTGAACAAGCATGCAGCAGATCATGTGTTTCTGACATTGTCAGATGATCTGACAAGATTAGCTGCATGCTTGTTTCTGGTGTGATTCAGACACTACTGCAGCCAAATAGATCAGCCAGGCAACTGGTATTGTTTAAAAGTAAATAAATATGGCAGCCTCCATATACTTCTTGCTTCGGGTTCCCTTTAAGCAGGATATATATAAGGGCAGCACGGTGGCATAGTGGTTAGCACTCTCGCCTTGCAGTGCTGGACCCCCATCTTCGAATCCCAGCCAGATCAACATCTGCAAGGAGTTTGTATGTTCTCCCCATGTCTGTGTGGGTTTCATGCAGGTACTCTGATTTCCTCCCACCTCCCAAAACATACAGATAAGTTAATTGGCTTCCCCCTAATGCTGGGTACACACGATGCGATTTCCCGCTCGATCAGCGGGATCGATTATTTCCGACATGTTCGATTGGGTTTCGATCGATACAGCCGTCGATTTTGCATACTTAACATGCAAAATCGACGGCTGTATCGATCGAAACGCGAATGAACATGTCTGAAATAATCGATCCCGCTGATCAAGCGGGAAATCGCATCGTGTGTACCCAGCATAAAATTGCCCCTACACTAGACGATACATACAGAGACATATGGCAATGGTAGGGATTAGATTGTGAGCACCTCTTATGCTGAACATACACGGTTCGAGACTGTCCTTATCAATTGAGCCGCTGATGGCTCGATTGATAACATCCGACAGGTCCGATGACCCGCCAAATAGATTTCCCGCTCGATCCCCGCGGGCGGACAATCGAGCGGCTGATAAGGAGCGCAGGCGGGGACGAGCAAGGAATCAAGCCGCTGGCTCGATACCGGCGCATTATCGTGCCGTGTATGCCCAGCATTAGGGACAGTTAGGTGACGGTATACTCTGTGCAGCTATGCTTAAGAGGCCGGCGCTATATAAATACACACACACACACACACACACACACACACACGTACACACACACGTACACACACACACACGTACACACACTGTACACACACACCAGGTCAAACTCGAACAGCAAGCAGATCAAACATAGTGCAATTAGATTGCATATAAAGGAACACAGGAACACAATGACAATGTTTACACCCTAGGTCACACATAATTAATCAATTTACTGCCCTGATAATGCCTCCCCATGAGTCCTCTCACCAGTCACAGGGTCAGGGCTTTGGGAGATAAGCGTCCAGTGTGCTGATGCTGGCTTCCCGGGAGAGGTGTGCAGAGCCTGTCTCACACGCACAGCAGGCTAGTCTGTGTGGCTGCAGGAGGAGAGGAGAACTGACAGCTCTTCAGTCTAGCAGCAGCCCCAGCCTCACCCATCCTCGTCCGGTCCCCATAGCTGGCTCCTTTCTGCTGCTTGAAATGTTGCTGCCGCCCTTCTACTACTTCCTCCCCTCACCAGCGTGACCCAATCATCACGCAGCACAACAGAGGGGAGGGGGTTGGAAGAGGAAGCAGCGTGTAGCTGTTGTTGGGCTCAGGCTGAGGCTGTCCGTATAGAGGATCGGGTATTAATTGATTCTCCACACAGCAGCAGCTGATGAGCGCCCTCAAGTCCCAGCGCCCCGGGGCATTTGTACCCCTCGTCCCCCCATAGCTACGCGTCTGCCTCTGAGAGGCACGGACGATGAGGTTAGTATGTCATATTCATTTGCAGTTCCGTCATGTGTTTTTTTTAAATAATTTTCCTCGTTCAGGTTCCCTTTAAGATTTATTACAATTTAAAATGTTTTTAAACTATGGAATCATATTGGTTTATACATACAATGGTGAATGTGTTGGAAGTATCAAAAGGATTATTACCTAAACTGCAGTATAGTAAATCAACTACAAGATGTGTAAAATGTGATGATGATCTTTATGGGATTGGTATTTCATGTATTCTCTCAGTGTTCCTCTCTGTTCTAAGTAAGTTGCATTACCTGATGGTGGTGTATGATTTATGTCTGTATGTTTTTCTTCAGGAAAGATTTCTAACTTATTATCCTCAGTGCCTGCAGTATCTGCGTGTACAGCCCACTCTGCTCCATTACAATGGAGAGACACCTTCCATGACAGAAATTCTGTAAATGCTATCAGTGTCAGTTCTTATGCTACAGACATATGTATATAATGTGGTTACAATTTATTCAGGTCATAATGTATCTAAAAGAAAACATGCTAGTCGTTGTAAGAAAACGCGGAAAAGCCGCCGCGTGCGCTCAGAGTAAGGCAGCTGTTTCCGCGTCCAACGCGGCGGTCTGCACGCGTGGGCCTACATCTGCTAGTATGGCCGGACGCAGAGAAACCGCCGCATGCCTTGATAGCGGTGCGGCGGATTCCGTGTCCAGCGCGGCGGGTGGTAAGCAAGACATGTCTGGTGTGGCTGGGACTGATAGTCCACACAGGTTCAGAAGGACGCGCGCGCGCGTTGAGAGGCAGAGCTTTTATGACAGCCAGAAGGGAGTCGGCTGACCAAGCCGGTCAGCTGACGATTGTACCAGTTCACATTGGTCCAGCACTTAGGGGAGGCACTGGAGAGCGCTGGGCTATATATACTGGGTGCTGGTCATTCACTGGTTCTCTGCCGTTGCGATCACTACGTGGAAGCACTCAGACCTTATTGTCAGAATCTGTGTTATCAATCTGTTATACTTCAGGCCAGTCCCAGGGTGTTGATGATCAAGGACCTCACACCCAAACATTAGGAATCTGTGTTATCATTCTGTTATACATCAGACTAGTCCCAGGGTGTTGATGATCAAGGACCTTACACCCAAAGATTAGGGACTTGTGTTACCATTCTGTTATACTTCAGACTAGTTCCAGGGTGTTGATGATCACGGAGCTCACACCCAAGACTAGGCATTGTTTATTATCTGTTATGACCTTCTGCTTTTCTGACCACTCTTCTGTTCACTGATTTGGTACTTCTACTATATCTGATACTCTGTTGCCAAACCCTGCTTGCCTTAGGATTACCAAATCAGCCTCCTGTTTTTGTACCTTGTATGTCAGTGTGTTGCTGACCTGGCTTGTCCGACCTTGAGAGCTATCTCCTCAGTTAAGAGATAGTTCACAGATCAGTCAGTGGCATCCTTCTATTGGTGTCACTCACGCTCTTTTTTGCAGGTAGGCACTTGCCTGTTTTTAAGTAGCGCTGTTCATTTCCTTGCTATGTACTAATTTAATTCGTTTTTGGTCAGCTGCTCCCACTTAACAGCCATGCTTTTGGTGTATATGCAGAGCTTCTGTTTGGGTTCAAGGTGCGTTTGTAGTTTCTGGGGGGGCTCAGCGCACCTCTGATTGGAAGCCATTCGGAGGCGGCCTGGTGTTGCGCTGATCCACCTTTTGCGCAGTATTCTTTAGGTACCAGAACGACTACATATACTGTACTTCATACATACACTACATACTTCTTCACCTCATTCTATCTAATGATGGCTCGAACTTAATGGTGAAGCATCTTCAAAAATACAGAAAGAAAAAAGCATTTGCCTTACTCCCCTTTAGATAAGAAGTCTGGTAATTAATTGTGTGTGTGCATGGGTATCTGTGTTTGTGCATCTGAGTAGTGTGAGTGAGTGTGTGTGTATATATATATATATATATATATATATATATATATATATATATATATATATATATATATATATATATATATATATGTGTGTGTGTGTGTGTCTACATAGGTGTCTACATATGTGTCTAAATGAGTGTATATGTGTTGTTGTTTTGTACTGCAAATAATGCTAACTACTTAAGTACTACATGGACAATTTTAACTCTGATAAACCACCTAATATAAAGTAATTATTTCAATGCATCACCGTGGGAAGCAGCACCTCTGTCTATATGAGTTCACAGTGCCAGAGTGCCACTAAAGCACCCTTTGTACAGTAAGCATTAATATGGTTTTGAACTAGAACAATCAGAAAGGGTTAGATTGGAATAAAGGGGAGGGCAAGGTTAGGTTTTATGTCAGTTTAGGCTTAGGGTGGGTTTGTGCTGGATTGGAAGTTAAGCATTGCACACATACACAAGGACTGTCACCTCTCACCTGCAACCAATCGATAATCCTACAGTTTAGCAACATGCCTATATTGCTAAGGAGGGGGAGGAGAGAGACACACACATGGCACATGGTGGTGAAGCAGCTTCCAGTGGTCCAGAGTTAGTGGCGTCACTGGTTGTTGGATCAGGGCCGGTTCAAGTAACAATTGGGCCCTGGGGCAAGATTAGCCTGGGGGCCCCCCCAACAGACACCCCCGACCAAAAAGCGTCATTAGATGCCCTTTGTTGCAGCCAAATCTCCCTCCTGGGCCCCTGAGCTGGCTGCTGACCCTCCCCCAATCACCTCCCAACTTAACAGACTCTGCAGAGTCCCTGGGGAGCGACAGTTAAGATGGGGGAGGGACACCTTGGGGTCCCCTACAGGCTCTGGGGCTCTGGGGCAATTGCCCATTTTTTCCCATGGTAGCTCCAGCCCTGTGTTGGATGTAACTAAATATTTGACATTTAAGATATTTAGGTGATGTCAGGGGGTCCAAGAAGGTCTTTATCAGATGAGTTTAATCTGGCCTGTGTATACAGCTTTAGATTTAGGGGAAAGAAGAATTTGGTTTAAGACATAATTTATTGTTAAGCATTAATAATTCAGATATGTTGGCTATGGTTAGACTTGGTTAGACTTAAAGGGACACTGAGGAGTGCCCAGATGTAAGAGACTGCACTTACCTGGGGCTTCCACCAGCCCACAACAGGCCACAAGGTCTCCCGGCGTCCTCCTGGCTTTTCTCTGTGCGCCTCCGCCGGCCCCCGTTACCAGTGACATCCGGGCCGGTTGTCGGGCCTGCTCTTTCTGGTTCGTTACGCCGCTCGTCATCACGCCGGCTGCTACGCATCATCTCGGCGGCCAGCGTGACAGGTCTGCGCAAGTGTGGAAAACCACGCAGGCGCAGACCTGTCACGCCGGCCACCGTGATGAAACGTAGCGGCCAGCGTGATGACGAGCGGCGTATTGAACCAGGAAGAGGCGGTCCGACACCCGGCCCAGGTGTCGCTGGTAATGGGGGCCGCCGGAGGCGCACGGAGAAGATCCAAATTCGGGCACTCCTTAATGTCACTTTAAAGGGAACCTGAGGTGGGAGTGATACCATATTTCCTGTATTTCTAGGTACATATTATTTCGGTGCCACTCAGTTCGGCGTGGGGAGAGCCGAATGATGGCTTTCCCCACTGCCGCTAAATTTACAGGCGGCGTTAAATACTAGTTGTGTCAACTTGGAGGGAGATGTACTTCGGGGTCTGGCAGGGTCCAGAACCCCAAATTACCCCTACGTGGGGCGCGCATCATAGCATTGCTGCTATGATGGCACCCAGCTTCAGCACTCTGCTCTCAGAGCCACGCGCAGAAATGAACTGATCCGCGTATTTCTTTTTATACAATGCAAGTTGCCTTGCTGTCTCCCTGATTTTGTATCTCTAATACTTTTAACCATAGAGCCAATATGAGCATGCAGATCAGGTGTGTCTGAGTCTGATTGGATTATCCCCATGCTTGTCTCAGGTGTATGATTCAGACACTACTGATGCTAGACGATAAACACTGCCAGACTACTGGTATTTTATAAAAGGAAATACAAATAGCAGCCTCCATATCCCTCGAGGTTACTTTAAAGGAATAATCAGTCAAATATATTGCAAATCTAGTTTACTTACCTGGGGCCTTCTCCAGCCCCTTGCAGCTGTCTGTCCCACAGCGAGAGCTCCATTCGCAGCCATCGACTTGGGGTCCCACACAGTGCAGAGGACGACCTCGAGGTCATCCTTACTGCGCCTGCATGAAGCACAGCTGTCAATCAAGCCCACGTTGTCCATTTTGTACTATGCAGGCGCAGTAGTTCTGTGTCTGCGCAGTACACCGTAGACAATGTGACCTTGATTGACAGCAGCACTTCACACAGGCGCAGTGAGGACGACCTCGAGGTCGTCCTCTGCACCGCATGGGGAACCCGGACCAGTGGCTGCGAATGGAGCTCTTGCCGTGGGACAGACAGCTGCAAGGGGCTGGAGAAAGCCCCAGGTAAGTAAATCAGATTTGCAAATTGCAATATATTTGACTGATGATTCCTTTAAGTGAAAGTTCGGGTTAGGATTTGGTATTTGACTGAGCAAGAGTTTGGGTTAGGCTAGGACTATCATGAAGTCAGTCTTTAAGGAACCTGGATTACTTTTCTTAGTGATCTACTATTTGAGAACTTTTTTCTTTGCTCATGATCTACCTTAGGTATATTGGGCAGCATGGTGGCCTAGTGGTTAGCACTCTCGCCTTGCAGCGTTGGGTTCCCGGTTCATATCCCGGCCAGGTCAACATCTGCAAGGAGTTTGTATGTTCTCCCCGTGTCTGCGTGGGTTTCCTCCAGGTACTCCGGTTTCCTCCCACATCCCAAAAACATACAGATAAGTTAATTGGCTTCCCCCTAAAATTGGCCCTAGACTGATACATGCACCACATGATACATACACAGACATATGACTATGGTAGCGACTAGATTGTGAGCTCCTCAGAGGGACAGTTAGTGATAAAACACAAGATACTCTGTACAGCGCTGCGTAAGATGTTGGCGCTATATAAATACTAAATAATAATAATAATATTGCAAAAACAACATTTCTGTGCTGTAAACACTGTATTACAATTCAGAGTGAGTTTGAATTGAGTTTGAGAATGGATATCTGTATTGCTAGCATTGACATGCACTCCTAAAAGGCAAACCACAGCCATCCGGTTGTCTTTAAAAATAACATTATTGTCATTGGAGTTGTAAATAAGCTATTCTGTTTTTCTAGTAATACAGTTATACAGGGACCTATTCCAAACAAGTGAATAGGCCTAAAAAGTGACAGTACTATACTGTAAGCAGGAGTTCAAACAGCTGGGGAATTTTCTGCATTTCTGTTTGATATAAAAAAGTAATATTTCTTTTTCATTTTTCATAGATCTTCTTTATGGTTAAAAAGTGTTAACTGCAGCCTTTGACATTTCAGTGACCTGGGAAATAAACATCCATTGATCATTGTGACTGACTAACCCAAACATAAAATCTTGGGTAGGCTATATCTGTAGATCCCAGTTATGGCACACAAAATGGAATACAACTAGCTGTAATAAAACATGGAATATAACGATACAAGTTATTTGCTGAGCCACAGCTTAGAAATTAAAGGACAATCGAGAGGACATGTGACATGATGAGATATACATGTGTATGTACAATACCAAGCCCACAAATAACTATGCTGTGTTCTTTTCTTTCTTTCTCTGCCTGAAAGAGTCAAACATCAGGTATGCAAGTGACAGTTTCTGTCCGGGTCGGGACCGGGTCAGACTGGCCACTAACGGTCCAATTTCTAGTGAAAAATCGTTCGAGCGATCAGAAATTCTGATCGTACGAAAAATCGTTCACTACACCATCAACTAACCAATCATTGCTTCCTATCTATCACGACCACCAAGAAAATCCAAATTTTCGTTCGACGAAAATTCATTCGGGCGACATTTTTTTCACTCGTTCATAATCGATTGTGTCCACCAATGGAGATTATTTACAACCAATCCGATCAGAATTTCTGATCGCTCGAACGATTTTTCGCTAGAAATTGGACCGTTAGTGGCCAGCTAGTCAGACTACAGCATAAGTAAGTAATTACAGTCATAAAAATTACAGTCATAAAACACTTTGCTGTCAGTAAATGGCTTCCTGGAGCAGGGAAGTGATAAACAGGGTCAATAATTCATAGATTTGAGCTCTAGCATACTTCATTGAAGGTGTCATTGAGCAGAGAAAATGAACAGTAAAAACTTAAAAAACTGATTTAAATATAAAATAAAACTGTGGAATATATAAAAAAATGATTTTTTTGGAGGAGGAGGATATATACAATTGTTTTTCTCATCAGTTTATTTTCACCTTGGATGTCCTTTAAGTGCAGTATTGTAAGCAGGACATAGGAGGTTTTTCAAAATGTAAACATTAGTAAACATACATTAGTAAACATACCTTATTAATGGAAGGTTGGATACACTGATTTCTTTATTTTGGAAAAAATATCACTTGGAGCTGATTAAATTTACATATATAAATAAAAAAGCACTGTAAGGACCTGTCACATGACTATTCTATCCCAAGGGCAATGCACAATACATAAATAGCATTGATTGTAATGAGTAATTACAGATTTGTGAGTCCTCACTTAATTTTCGCAATGATTGTGATCATAATTACAATTTAGTGAGTAATATTGATTTTGCATACATTTGCGATTTTGCATAAATTGTCACACAAATGCATTGAAGTCTATGAGGCATAAAAAAACAATTTTCATATGCATTAAAAGCAAATTTTTGCATATGAGAAAAATAATTTTTGCACAAATGCATTAAATGGTACCTGTGGGGTAAAAAGTTAGATGCCTACCTCAGTAGAGGTAGAGGACCTAATACACCTCTCGTTTCCAGCACTGTGACCTTCTGAACATATTCAACATTAATGTTGAATTTTGCTCGTGGCTGCACCCCCCCCCCCCCCCCCCCCCCGTATGAGAATGGCCACACTGTGCTGACGCAAAGTACGGCCTGGACCTGCTCTGTTGCACGGAGCCGCTATTGCACCACTTTTTTCTTCACATGTGAGTGGGAGCCATGGAGCGTACTATTGTGCAGGTGCAAACCCTACTGGTGCCTGCACAGTGTGGCTGGACTCATACATGGCTGCAGATAAGAAGAGGGTTGGGCAGCAGTGTACGGGTTGTGGTGGAACTAGGAAACCTCCGGAGCACGCTTTACTCTGGCGTAATTATGTGATTTATTTTAACCACTTGAGGACCTAGGGCTTTCTACCCCTTAAGGACCGGCCACTTTTTTTCCATTCAGACCACTGCAGCTTTCACAGTTTATTGCTCGCTCATACAACCTACCACCTAAATGAATTTTGGCTCCTTTTCTTGTCACTAATAAAGCTTTCTTTTGGTGCTATTTGATTGCTCCTGCGATTTTTACTTTTTATTATATTCAGCAAAAAAGACATGAATTTTGGCAAAAAAATGATTTTTTTAACTTTCTGTGCTGACAGTTTTCAAATAAAGTAACATTTCTGTATACATGCAGCGCGAAAAATGTGGACAAACATGTTTTTGATAAAAAAAAACCCATTCAGCGTATATTTATTGGTTTGGGTAAAAGTTATGGCGTTTTCAAACTATGGTGCAAAAAGTGAATTTTCCCATTTTCAAGCATCTATGACTTTTCTGACCCCCTGTCATGTTTCATGAGGGGCTAGAATTCCAGAATAGTATAAATACCCCCCAAATGACCCCATTTTGGAAAGAAGACATCCCAAAGTATTCACTGAGAGGCATAGTGAGTTCATAGAAGATATTATTTTTTGTCACAAGTAAGCGGAAAATGACACTTTGTGAGAAAAAAAAAAAGTTTCCATTTCTTCTAACTTGCACCAAAAAAAAAAAAATGAAATCTGCCACAGACTCACCATGCCCCTCTCTGAATACCTTGAAGGGTCTACTTTCCAAAATGGGGTCATTTGTGGGGTGTGTTTACTGTCCTGACATTTTGGGGGGTGCTAAATTGTAAGCACCCCTGTAAAGCCTAAAGGTGCTCATTGGACTTTGGACCCCTTAGCGCAGTTAGGCTGCAAAAAAGTGCCACACATGTGGTATTGCCGTACTCAGGAGAAGTAGTATAATGTGTTTTGGGGTGTATTTTTACACATACCCATGCTGGGTGGGAGAAATATCTCTGTAAATGACAATTTTTTAATTTTTTTTACACATAATTGTCCCTTATTTCTCCCACCCAGCATGGGTATGTGTAAAAATACACCCCAAAACACATTGTACTACTTCTCCCGAGTACGGCGATACCACATGTGTGGCACTTTTTTGCACCCTAACTGCTCTAAAGGGCCCAAAGTCCAATGAGTACCTTTAGGATTTCACAGGTCATTTTGCGGAATTTGATTTCCAGACTACTCCTCACGGTTTAGGGCCTGTAACGATTGTGGGATATCTCCGTGTTCAGCGCACAAAGATGTGCGCTGACACTGCGGAGGTCCTCCACAAGTGTGTCAAGATACTAGAACCCAGCTTTTGGTGCAAGCACCAGTAGAGGGAAAATTCCTGTCGGCAGATGGCGCTGGGAAGTGCAGAGGAACCAATCCTCTGTACCTCCACAAACGCCAGACAGGAATTTGTACGAAGCGCAGAACGCAATCGCAAGAGAGGCGATTGCGAATGAGATTGAGCAAAGGGATAGGTTGTATGTGTGTGCGCCAATCTAGTCGCCACCCTGCGACCGCGCACACACAACAGCAGATACGAAATAGGAACGCGATCGCGAGAGGTGCGATCGCCAGACGAGACACAAGGCAGAACAGAACAGAATACGAGGTTAGCAAAGGCACAGCAAATAATACAATGAGGAGATACGGAAAATAATAAACGCTAGCTAACCGCGAACACCGCACTCATTCGCAACAGTGCACGCGGTTTATGCGCGGTCTCCACGTGATAAGCACAACAGAGACAAGCACGCCTAACTAACCATAGACAGACAAACATGAAACAGAGGACGCGACGCTTGCTTAACGGTTACCTCACCGAGCCTTCAGCAAGCGGTCGCAACAGACAAGACAGACACACGAAAACAGAAACTAGGCAGAGAGGATCCACCGCTCTTCCGCCAGAGCAAGTGTGATCCGAGCAGGAACACAGATCAGAAGGATCCACAGCCGCTACCGCTAGAGGCCAGTGCGATCCAAACAAGACAGAACGATTCGCTATCAACCGCCGCTGGTGACAGCGCAATCGCGACAGACAAGACAGAACAGAAGGATCCCCGGCGCTAGCAAAAAGTAGCTAGCGCGATCCCAGGAGACAGAACAGAAGGATCCCCGGCACTAGCAAAAAGTAGCTAGCGCGATCCCAGGAGACAGAACAGAAGAGATAGCTGATAGCAACCGCTGCACCAGCTATACTCCAAGAACGGAGATCAGAACCATTTCCTGTCCACCACCATAGGGACAGGACAATGGCAAACAAGCAAGACAAGACAGAACAGGCAATACAGATAATACAACCTGACTGAGCTAGAAGGGGAGCCTAAAGCAACCCCCAGGAATTAACTATACTAAGATAGCAGTGGCTGACACTCCAGGTGAGTCCAGCAGGAACAAACCTCTATGAGCAGCGAAGCATTGTGGGACACACATAGTACTTATAGTACACGCCTCCAATGAATGTGGCCAGGCAATTTGCATGACAACGTATGCAAATTCCTCAGCAAGCACAAGCTGCAAAACTGACAGAAGGACTTCTTTCCAGAGTCCTGCAGCATGCAGACCTGAATAATGATCAAAAGGCTGCCTGCCTGCGCAGGCAGCTGAGCGGATCGTTACAGTACCCCCCCCTCTAGGGACGAATTCCAGACGTCTTTCAAAACTGGCGTTACCATAAAACTCTAACTGAAGACTCATGAAGGTCGGGGCAGCCCGACAAGGTCCAATTCCAGAGTCAGTCCACCCGAAACCGTCCTCATCGGAAACAGAAGCCACCGAAACATGCCCATCAGTACTACCAGTCTTAGCGTAACACCCATCAGGACTGTGAATACCAGAGAAAAAGCCATCGACACCCTCCAGACAATACCCACCACCTTCCAACGAGCGTCCGAAAATACCAAACCTGCCACAATACCTGTTCGAAGTGTCCCTTACAACACAAAAGCCACCGTTGATCTTATCCAGGGGACCAAGCAAAATCTCTCCCGGAATCTCCCAGAACCTTTTGAAGCTCCACAGAGATCCCAAGAGGGCAGAACAATCACCAGGCTCACATGGAGAATTACCAAGAACCCCCATGGAACCAATGACAATTCCGGATTCAGAATTACGAGGACACCCATCAAGATCAAGACTTTCAGGGACCACTTCTGGGCATGCAAGCAGGCAGGCTAAATCAGAGCATGTCTCCACCGAGGAAGCATCTGAGTACGCTGGTAACCGAGGCACACTTGGGCTTTCTGGGTCACAGAGCACACTGGGGTACACCAGCACAGGAGAAACCTCAGTACATGTCGGGGAACTGCCAACCTCAGAGTCCGGCACGACAAGACCAAAACCAGTACCGGACAGAGAATCATCATGAGTGGAGGTCACAGGCACTGTACTTTCACAAGAAGACTCGGATACAAATTCAGAAATTTCTGTGACAATAATATCATCATTGACTACATATGAGTGAAGCTCCATCAGAGCTGAAAAGGTAGCCAGCAAGGCAGCAATGCCTACGGAAGAGGGTAACACCTCAGAAGGACTTGGGGGGCAGGAGACATCTCCTACAAGTTCTGCACCCTTTGGGAGGAACTCTGAGACCTCCAGAACATCAAACAAGACCTCAGGAACATCATTTTTCAAGTTTTCTCGGAAGGATTCTGAACTATCCATGTTACAGGGCAAAACTGGAAGTTTATTTTGTGGACAGGGCAGATGTCCCAGGAATGGTTCCACCATAACCTGAGACTGGATCTCATCATCATGAGGGGAATGTACAGGTATATTTACTGGAACACACACTGACTCCCTAACTTCATTCTCACTGTACCCAGAATTCTGTGTGGCAGTCAAACTAGCTTGTAACTCCAAAACTGCAGAAAAACAGGTGAGTATAGTGGCAATACCTAGACGAGCCTCTAGGGACACTGCAGGAGACTCTAAACAAGGCCATCTTAACTCATCCAGAGTACAGGGTGCAGAATCAGCACTTTCCTCAGAACAAGAAAGGGACTCACAAATGTCAGTGTGATTGGACATCATATTGTTATTCATGGTACAGGGCAGGCTCAGAGAAACTTTCTCTGGACCCAGCAAAGATGTTTCAGAGTCAGATTCGCAAAACCGAAGCGCTGTCTCACTCTTAGATTCGGCTAACAATGTCAAATCCGAGGAGCCAGAACGCAAAACCTGCGAATCCAAGATCGCTTTAGGTTGTGAAACTGACGCTTCCATAGCGCAAATCTCCGCGATCTGCGGAGCAGACTGCAAGGCATCTAGGGTCGAAACACTGGAGCAATTGTCCCCAGGCAACGGGCCCTTACAGGTGTGAACAGGGTGAGACAGAGACTCATCTGCAGAAGAAATAGCGACATCAACAGAATAAACTTTATTAGGCATATTAATTTCACTTTTGATGCTGCATAGTTTAGGAATTTTTCCCATAGCAGGATCATAGATGGAAGATCTTAAAGATCTGTTCTTAGATGACAAGGGATCCCACATATCTTTGAGAAAACTGGCACATTCATGTTGATCACAATCTGCAGGAACATCTGAGAAACAGGCATTACATCGCATAGATTCAAACTTCACGCAATCAGGAGAGAATCTTTCAAGATTCGCACAAGAATCAACCACAGTAGTGCACCCATTCATGTCAGGTCGCACAATATCTAGACTCACATGCTTTACCCCAGAAAGGCAGGAACAATCATCCGATAACGATGTCTCTTTATTGAAGTCAATTGATTGGTGTGTGTGCAATTCATCCAAAATCGTCTGCCACACATAAGTCACCGGATTCACAAAACATTCGTCACACTCATCAGAGTCAATCAAAGCGTACACCGAATCAAGACAAGCATAAAGAATCTCTGCGCTTTTTGCGATGTAAAAATCGCAAAACGCCTTCCAATCAATCTCGAACTCCTCAATTAATGCTCCAATATCCCATGGAGCAAATGGGGGTTCAAACAACTCGGTTTCCAAGAAACCCTCATAAGGGTTGGGGTCAGGAACATGCAAAGACTTTCTCACTCCTTTAATATAGAAAATAATTCTGCCTATCAAAGGATCCACAAATGCCCTTTCTTGGGGTAATGAAACCTGAGACTGAGAAATTTCAGACTTTACAGAAACAATTTTTTTATTTGTAATTGCTATGGGCAACGGTTTTTTCAGCTGAGAAGTCTTCCTTTTTTTTCCTGCTTTTAGTCCTTGCTGCTTTAGGTGGCTGCTGTTTAGACACAGGGGAATAGTTACTGCATTCATTTTCAAACTGAATGGTTTTGCATGAAGTAGGTAGAGCAGCTGACTCATTAGCAACTACACACTCATACAGGGCAGGTGGCAAGCAAGGCAACTCAAACCAGTAGGAGAATGTAAATGTAAGAAACTGATATAGATTATCATTCCAAGAATTGTCTTGCAAGATTTCATGAGCCCATACAAACAGATCATCTTTCAAAAGCACATAAGCTAATTGGAGAGCAGACGTGGACGGATCAGTAATTTGAAAAGTAGGATTCAGACAAAATTTTACGCATTCAGAGAGAAAATCCTCTTTCGTCTCTGAATTTAATATTTTGAAACTCTTAAAGACACAGGAACCATACTCAGCAAAATTGTACAAATCAGAAATTCCCTCTACACTGGGGTTTTGGGTTGGGCTGCTCATAATGTAACGATTGTGGGATATCTCCGTGTTCAGCGCACAAAGATGTGCGCTGACACTGCGGAGGTCCTCCACAAGCGTGTCAAGATACTAGAACCCAGCTTTTGGTGCAAGCACCAGTAGAGGGAAAATTCCTGTCGGCAGATGGCGCTGGGAAGTGCAGAGGAACCAATCCTCTGTACCTCCACAAACGCCAGACAGGAATTTGTACGAAGCGCAGAACGCAATCGCAAGAGAGGCGATTGCGAATGAGATTGAGCAAAGGGATAGGTTGTATGTGTGTGCGCCAATCTAGTCGCCACCCTGCGACCGCGCACACACAACAGCAGATACGAAATAGGAACGCGATCGCGAGAGGTGCGATCGCCAGACGAGACACAAGGCAGAACAGAACAGAATACGAGGTTAGCAAAGGCACAGCAAATAATACAATGAGGAGATACGGAAAATAATAAACGCTAGCTAACCGCGAACACCGCACTCATTCGCAACAGTGCACGCGGTTTATGCGCGGTCTCCACGTGATAAGCACAACAGAGACAAGCACGCCTAACTAACCATAGACAGACAAACATGAAACAGAGGACGCGACGCTTGCTTAACGGTTACCTCACCGAGCCTTCAGCAAGCGGTCGCAACAGACAAGACAGACACACGAAAACAGAAACTAGGCAGAGAGGATCCACCGCTCTTCCGCCAGAGCAAGTGTGATCCGAGCAGGAACACAGATCAGAAGGATCCACAGCCGCTACCGCTAGAGGCCAGTGCGATCCAAACAAGACAGAACGATTCGCTATCAACCGCCGCTGGTGACAGCGCAATCGCGACAGACAAGACAGAACAGAAGGATCCCCGGCGCTAGCAAAAAGTAGCTAGCGCGATCCCAGGAGACAGAACAGAAGGATCCCCGGCACTAGCAAAAAGTAGCTAGCGCGATCCCAGGAGACAGAACAGAAGAGATAGCTGATAGCAACCGCTGCACCAGCTATACTCCAAGAACGGAGATCAGAACCATTTCCTGTCCACCACCATAGGGACAGGACAATGGCAAACAAGCAAGACAAGACAGAACAGGCAATACAGATAATACAACCTGACTGAGCTAGAAGGGGAGCCTAAAGCAACCCCCAGGAATTAACTATACTAAGATAGCAGTGGCTGACACTCCAGGTGAGTCCAGCAGGAACAAACCTCTATGAGCAGCGAAGCATTGTGGGACACACATAGTACTTATAGTACACGCCTCCAATGAATGTGGCCAGGCAATTTGCATGACAACGTATGCAAATTCCTCAGCAAGCACAAGCTGCAAAACTGACAGAAGGACTTCTTTCCAGAGTCCTGCAGCATGCAGACCTGAATAATGATCAAAAGGCTGCCTGCCTGCGCAGGCAGCTGAGCGGATCGTTACAGGGCCCCTAAAATGCCAGGGCAGTATAGGAACCCCACAAATGACCCCATTTTAGAAAGAAGACACCCCAAGGTATTCCGTTAGGAGTATGGTGAGTTCATAGAAGATTTTATTTTTTGTCAAAAGTTAGCGGAAAATTGATTTTTATTGTTTTTTTCACAAAGTGTCATTTTCCACTAACTTGTGACAAAAAATAAAATCTTCTATGAACTCACCATACTCCTAACGGAATACCTTGGGGTGTCTTCTTTCTAAAATGGGGTCATTTGTGGGGTTCCTATACTGCCCTGGCATTTTAGGGGCCCTAAACCGTGAGGAGTAGTCTGGAAATCAAATTCCGCAAAATGACCTGTGAAATCCTAAAGGTACTCATTGGACTTTGGGCCCTTTAGCGCAGTTAGGGTGCAAAAAAGTGCCACACATGTGGTATTGCCGTACTCGGGAGAAGTAGTACAATGTGTTTTGGGGTGTATTTTTACACATACCCATGCTGAGTGGGAGAAATAACTCTGTAAATGGACAATTGTGTGTAAAAAAATCAAAAGATTGTCATTTACAGAGGTATTTCTCCCACCCAGCATGGGTATGTGTAAAAATACACCCCAAAACACATTGTACTACTTCTCCCGAGTACGGCGATACCACATGTGTGGCACTTTTTTGCACCCTAACTGCGCTAAGGGGCCCAGAGTCCAATGAGTACCTTTAGGCTTTACAGGGGTGCTCACAATTTAGCACCCCGCCCACTTGCCAGGACAGTTAACAAACCCCACAAATGACCCCATTTTGGAAAGAATACACAACAAGGTATTCCATGAGGGTAATGGTGAGGTCATTGAAAATCTTATTTTTTGTCACAAGTAAACGGAAAATAACACTTTGTTAGAAAAAAAAAAAAAAAAAAAATTCTGCTAACTTGTGACAAAAACTAAAATCTTTTATGAACTCACCGTGCACCTCACATAATACTTTAGGGTGTCCTCTTTCCAAAATGAGGTCATTTGTGAAGTCTGTCCTGGCATTTTAGGGTCTCTGCAATCATTACATGTATGGCCAGTATTAGGAGTTTCTGCTATACTCCTTATATTGGGTATACGGGTAATGCACTCTGGGCTGAAAGGAAAAATGAACGGCAAACATACCTTGCTCCACATCAATGGCAGATCTTCCTCCACATCAATGGCAGTGATAACCTCAGGAGAGAGACACCCCGTGCCACCCTGCACTCAGGGTGAGCCACCAACTTATGTGACTGGGCCTCAGAACTTTAGTATACAGCATTATGCCTGTAGGATACAGCAATATGCCTGCCAATAGAGATGACTCTGTGTGGCATTAAAGCATCATCATAGGCCCAAATCACATATAAACCGGGGGTGTCCACACTCAAGGGAAATTCAAACATGCCGTCTTATATCGCCAACCCAGGACAGATCAGCAATATCAAGCATGGAAACCGATCCTTCTTGCCACTTTTATGCTTACCCGTTTGGTTTTCAAGCTTACCTCTCCTCTCCCTGTGACAATGTGCGAAAGACCACTGAGTGTGTGCCTACTCCTGTGTCTGGAGTTCCCTAGGTTCTAATAGTGTACCTGCTCGTGGTACCTCTCAAAACACGGCCCTACACATAGGCCAGGCTGGTCAGGACAGCGGGGACAATAATAAACGGTGTCAGTCCTTGTTCCAGCCCTGCTGCAGACACGGCAACGTTTTCTTCGGATGCGTTGACCTGGGGCACACGGAAGCTGATAGGCGTAATGCCTTCCATGCAGTCGGCTAGTTGCATCTGGGGGGGGGGGGGGGCCTGGCACCTCCTGGATACAGGATGTCCAGAACGATCTGTTCCTGAAATTGAAGGAAAGATCCAGTTCTCCCAGCCTTACTGTAGAGAACAAAGCTGTTGTAAACTGCCAATTGAATCAGATAAAAAGACACTTTCTTATACCAGCGTCTTGTTTTCCGGGAAATTAAATAGGGCGCTAACCTCTGGTCATTGAAGTCCACCCCTCCCATGTTGACATTATATTCGTGGACGACAAGGGGCTTTTCAATGACCTTAGTTGCCCGTTGAATTTGGACTGTCGTGTCTGTGTGAATGGTGGACAGAAAGTAAACGTCCCTCTTGTCCCTCCATTTCACCGCGAGCGGGTCTTCAGTACCCAAGGCGGCCCTCTGCCCCCGTTCAAGTCTGGTGGTAACGAGCCGTTGGGGGAAGCCCTGGCGACTAGGCCGCGCAGTGCCACAGCATCGGATTCCTTCTAACTTTAAGTGCTGAAAGAGGGCCACACTTGTGTAATAATTGTCCACAAAAAGATGGTACCCCTTCTGGAACAAGGGTGACACCAAGTCCCACACAACCTTTCCACTGCTCCCCAGGTAGTCAGGGCATCCGACCGGCTCCAATTTTGAGTCTTTTCCCTCATAGACCCTAAAACGACATGTATAGCCTGTGGCCCTTTCACAGAGCTTATACAGTTTCACCCCATACCGGGCGCGCTTGCTTGGGATGTACTGTTTGATGCCAAGGCGCCCGGTAAAGCGTAAGAGGGACTCGTCTACGCAGATGTTCTGTTCAGGGATATAAGCATCTGCAAATGTTGATGACAGGTGGTCTATGAGGGGCCGAATTTTGTGGAGCCGGTCATAAGCAGGGTGGCCCTTTTCATGACAGGTTTTGTCGTCGTTGAAGTGCAGGAAGCGCAGGATGGACTCAAATCGTGTCCTGGACATGGCAGCAGGGTACAAGGGAACATGATTTACTGGGTTCGTAGACCAATACGACCGCAGTACATTCTGTTTCATTAGTCCCAAGTGAAGGATAAGGGCCAAAAAGATTTTAATGTTGGAAACTTGGACTGGTTTCCACCCGAAAGGCTGGGCATACATGCTCTCCGGGTGCTCGGTGATGAATTGTGTGGCTTTACGGTTGGTCTCAACCACAATTAAGTCCAGGAGAACCTGGGTGATGAACAGCTGCAAAAAGTCTAGGGCCGTTCCTAGATGAGCTGTCGCCACCTGGACTCCAGACTGGGCGGTGAAAGGGGGCACTACGGGTGCGGCGGAATCAGGGGATTGCCAATCTGGTTGTGTCAGCACCTCTGGGAGTCTATGGGTACTACGGGCCCGTCTTCTTCTTGGTGGCTGCGATGGGGGTACTACTGCACTTGCCACCGTACCAGTTTCAACTTCCATGCTGACGCTCACCACTTCGCCAGGGTCTACGGAAGCACTGGCACTAAGTCCAGGAGATGCTGCGCTGCTGGTGCCTGCCTCACCAAGAAAACTATCATCAGCGCTAGCACCACCCTGCTGCCCTTGAGGCGGATCCTGCGCCACCTGCGGTCTAACGACTTGGGGTCTGGTACGCCTGGCTCTAGCCGGGACCATAGCCTCGTCATCACTTTCGGTCAAGGAACCACTGCTTTCTACAGGTTCAAATTCGGACCCGGAAGATTCGACGGATGATTCTTCCCAAAAGAACTCATCCGACTGGTCCATGTACCTGTATACCTCGTCATCGGAAAGCCCCCTTCTTGCCATTGTGGATTACTAAATTTATGGGGTTTTCCTCCGAGACTACCCAGAAAAAAAGAGCACCTACCTAGCAAAAAGGGAGTATTTGAGAGGTATTGGGGTTGGTGGGAAGTGGGGTCTCAGAGGCAATCAAACAATCACGGGACAATCAAATACAATTACAGCACAATCGACTCCAATCACAGCACAATCAAATCTGATGCACTCGGAAGGTGATGGGGGGAGGGTGGGATTGGGTGTGGCGGGAAGTGGGGTCTCAGGCAATCAAACAATCACGGGGCAATCAAATACAATTACAGCACAATCGACTCCAATCACAGCACAAGCAAATCTGATGCACTCGGAAGGTGGTGGTGGTGGTGGGGGGGGGGGGGGGTTGGGTGTGGTGGGGGGGGAGGGTGGGGTTGGGTGTGGTGGGAAGTGGGGTCTCAGGCAATCAAACAATCACGGGGCAATCGAAGCCGATCACGGGACAATCAAATACAATTACAGCACAATCGAATACAAGCGCAGCACAATCGAATACAAGCGCAGCACAGTCAAATACAATGCACTTGGACGGTGATTAGGGGGTGGGGGTCTGAGGGCGATTTGAGGGGGTGGGGGGTTGATCAGGAGCCTGCACGGGGCAGACTGAGTCCTGATCTGATGAGAGGCAGACACAGGGGGTTACTGATCGCAGATCAGTTAGTGATCGCTGGGGAGGACAGATGTAAACAAAGAGCAGGGGATGTAATCAGAAGGGGGGTATGAGGGCAATCAAGGGCCTGGGCAGGTGATCGGTTACCCCCGCGGGGCAGTTAGGGTCTGCTCTGATGGGTGGGGAGCTGAGGGGTGATGGACAGGTGATAGACAGGTGATCAGAGGGGGATCAGAGGGGGATCAGGGGATAAGGTAGCTGTATACAGATGTATACAGTATACAGGGGGGTAGTCTGGGATGGGGTCTGGGGGTGATCTAAAGGTAGGGGGGGGGGATCAGGGGTGATTAGGTGGCAGTTAGGGACCTAAACTAAAGGGCAGCGTCGCTAGTTAGTGGCAGGTGGGGGGGGTGGGGGTTTTGAAGGGGTGCAAGGGTGCTGGGCAGGGGTCTGCTGGGGTGATCAGGGGGGGTATGAGGCCTGGGGTGGGAGATCAGGGACTCTGTGGGCAAAAAAAACACGTGTGCTGGCTACTTACAGTGTGCTTCCTCCTCGCTAGTGGTCTCTGCAACAATGAGACCACGAGGCGAGGAGGAAGCACGTATAAGGCACTTTGTTTACCTAACAAAGTGCCTTATACTCCCTGATTGGGCAATTATGCGGATTCCTCCGCTCGCCGGCTCTGCTAAGTGGCCGGCGAGCGGAGACAAAATGCCCGAGTAACGATCCCGGGCGGAGGATCGCGTCACGGATGACGCGATCGCTCCGCCCATGCCCTTAGAAGGACCGCCGCCTCTGTGGGTGAGCCGGACCTTCAGGGCTCCACTTCCCGGCCGCCTCTGTGCGTTAGGCGGTCGGGAAGTGGTTAAGCACACTTCAGATTTTCCTTAAAGCGGTATCGTTACCATAAAAAAATCAAATTTCAACAGCAACTGGTCTGAGTGTATTAAGTGATAAAGATGCTAATCCTGCATTTAAACCTTTCAAAACTTGTTCTGCTGTTATGATTTGGAGTTGTCACATACTTAAAGAACACTGGCCCTTTAGTAGTCGTGCCAAAGAATTGCATGCTGGGGGTTCTTTTATCTATAATCTATTCCTCCTCTTCCCTTTATTTCCCTGCCAGCTTCTTATCTGAAACCTAATCCCCTACTCACTTGTGTTTACAAGCAAGGCTGAGGCGACTCAGCAATTGGAGGAGACAAGAAAAAAAGTAAAGGGCAGAAATGACATCACGAGTTAGCCTTAACTGTGGGCAAAAGACATGGCCCCCACCAGGAACAGAATTCTCGTAATTTACTATATAACATTCACTGAAATCAAAACGTGGACAGTATAATACATGTGTTATGTAGGTAGATCAAGTATTTATCTACTTATGTATGTGTTTTTTTCCCTGGCATAGAATGGCTGATCCTACTGCTTTAACCACTTGAGGACCTAGGGCTTTCTACCCCTTAAAGAGAACCAGAGATGAAGCACCCTCGTGTATTTTATTGCATTTATCAGTGGGAACATGACAGTAAACACCTAACCTGCTTTTAGTTTCATTGATATCTGCTTAATTAGTCTATTAGCAACTGTGATAAGAATCCATCGACTATTCAGTCGAGGTTTGACCTGTAATCATTATAGCTGAGTCACTCTTCTGTGGAGTCCTTTCAAGCCCAAGCCTTCCCCCTCCTGGCTTAGATCTTCTGCTTTGCATACTGAGAGCTGTGATGACTGGGAGGGGCTGCTGCTCCTGAGAGAGAAGCTCTGTGGCTGTAATATGATCCCTGTGTGCTCTGTGTGCACTAGATTCTCATAGGAATGAAACTGCAGTTATTATCAGTGACACTTCCTACAGGCAGATCATACCAAAATGAAAGCACATAGATGAAAGGCTGCATTTAGCCTAGATAGCAGCATAGTCTCATATAGCCTAGACAGCACATCCAGAACAACTCATATAACCCGGAAGGAGAAGGGATATGAGCCGGCGGCCATATTTGATTTTTCCTGGAGCAATAATGGATAAAAAACACTAAAAAGGCACACCAGAGCGGAAAATTATCAGGTAGAGCATTTATTCTTTACAAGCTATCAACTGATATGTTTATTTTGTGTGAAACGTTCATCTCTCTCTGGTTCCCTTTAAGGACCGGCCACTTTTTTTCCATTCAGACCACTGCAGCTTTCACAGTTTATTGCTCGCTCATACAACCTACCACCTAAATGAATTTTGGCTCCTTTTCTTGTCACTAATAAAGCTTTCTTTTGGTGCTATTTGATTGCTCCTGCGATTTTTACTTTTTATTATATTCATCAAAAAAGACATGAATTTTGGCAAAAAAATGATTTTTTTAACTTTCTGTGCTGACAGTTTTCAAATAAAGTAAAATTTCTGTATACATGCAGCGCGAAAAATGTGGACAAACATGTTTTTGATTAAAAAAAACCCATTCAGTGTATATTTATTGGTTTGGGTAAAAGTTATAGCGTTTACAAACTATGGTGCAAAAAGTGAATTTTCCCATTTTCAAGCATCTATGACTTTTCTGACCCCCTGTCATGTTTCATGAGGGGCTAGAATTCCAGGATAGTATAAATACCCCCCAAATGACCCCATTTTGGAAAGAAGACATCCCAAAGTATTCACTGAGAGGCATAGTGAGTTCATAGAAGATATTATTTTTTGTCACAAGTAAGCGGAAAATGACACTTTGTGAGAAAAAAAAAAAAAAAAAAGTTTCCATTTCTTCTAACTTGCGACAAAAAAAAAAAATGAAATCTGCCACGGACTCACCATGCCCCTCTCTGAATACCTTGAAGGGTCTACTTTCCAAAATGGGGTCATTTGTGGGGTGTGTTTACTGTCCTGACATTTTGGGGGGTGCTAAATTGTAAGCACCCCTGTAAAGCCTAAAGGTGCTCATTGGACTTTGAACCCCTTAGCGCAGTTAGGCTGCAAAAAAGTGCCACACATGTGGTATTGCCATACTCAGGTGAAGTAGTATAATGTGTTTTGGGGTGTATTTTTACACATACCCATGCTGGGTGGGAGAAATATCTCTGTAAATGACAATTTGTTAATTTTTTTACACACAATTGTCCATTTACAGAGATCTTTCTCCCACTCAGCATGGGTATGTGTAAAAATACACCCCAAAACACATTATACTACTTCTCCTGAGTACGGCGATACCACATGTGTGGCACTTTTTTGCACCCTAACTGCGCTAAAGGGCCCAAAGTCCAATGAGTACCTTTAGGATTTCACAGGTCATTTTGAGAAATTTCGTTTCAAGACTACTCCTCACGGTTTAGGGCCCCTAAAATGCCAGGGCAGTATAGGAACCCCACAAATGACCCCATTTTAGAAAGAAGACACCCCAAGGTATTCCGTTAGGAGTATGGTGAGTTCATAGAAGATTTTATTTTTTGTCACAAGTTAGCGGAAAATGACACTTTGTGAAAAAACACAATTAAAATCAATTTCCGCTAACTTGTGACAAAAAATAAAATCTTCTATGAACTCGCCATACTACTAATGGAATACCTTCGGGTGTCTTCTTTCTAAAATTGGGTCATTTTTGGGGTTCCTATACGGCCCTGGCATTTTAGGGGCCCTAAACCGTGAGGAGTAGTCTTGAAACGAAATTTCTCAAAATGACCTGTGAAATCCTAAAGGTACTCATTGGACTTTGGGCCCTTTAGCGCAGTTAGGGTGCAAAAAAGTGCCACACATGTGGTATCGCCGTACTCGGGAGAAGTAGTACAATGTGTTTTGGGGTGTATTTTTACACATACCCATGCTGGGTGGGAGAAACACCTCTGTAAATGACAATCTTTAGATTTTTTTACACACAATTGTCCATTTACAGCGGTATTTCTCCCACCCAGCATGGGTATGTGTAAAAATACACCCTAAAACACATTGTACTACTTCTTCCGAGTACGGCGATACCACGTGTGGCACTTTTTTGCACCCTAACTGCGCTAAAGGGCCCAAAGTCCAATGAGTACCTTTAGGATTTCACAGGTCATTTTTGTTTCAAGACTACTCCTCACGGTTTAGGGCCCCTAAAATGCCAGGGCAGTATAGGAACCCCACTAATGACCCCATTTTAGAAAGAAGACACCCCAAGGTATTCCGTTAGGAGTATGGTGAGTTCATAGAAGTTTTTGTTTTTTTGTCACAAGTTAGCGGAAATTGATTTTAATTGTTTTTTTTCACAAAGTGTCATTTTCCGCTAACTTGTGACAAAAAATAAAATCTTCTATGAACTCACCATACTCCTAACGGAATACGTTTGGATGTCTTCTTTCTAGAATGGGGTCATTTGTGGGGTTCCTATACTGCCCTGGCATTTTAGGGGCCCTAAACCGTGAGGAGTAGTCTTGAAACAAAAATGACCTGTGAAATCCTAAAGGTACTCATTGGACTTTGGGCCCCTTAGTGCAGTTAGGCTGCAAAAAAGTGCCAATCATGTGGTATCGCCGTACTCGGGAGATGTAGTATAATGTGTTTTGGGGTGTATTTTTACACATACCCATGCTGGGTGGGAGAAATACCTCTGTAAATGACAATTGTTTGATTTTTTTTACACACAATTGTCCATTTACAGAGAGATTTCTCCCACCCAGCATGGGTATGTGTAAAAATACACCCCAAAACACATTATACTACTTCTCCTGAGTACGGCGATACCACATGTGTGACACTTTTTTGCAGCCTAGGTGCGCTAAGGGGCCCAAAGTCCTAATCACAGGTCATTTTGAGGCATTTGTTTTCTAGACTACTCCTCACGGTTTAGGGCCCCTAAAATGCCAGGGCAGTATAGGAACCCCACAAGTGACCCCATTTTAGAAAGAAGACACCCCAAGGTATTCCGTTAGGTGTATGGCGAGTTCATAGAAGATTTTATTTTTTGTCACAAGTTAGTGAAAAATTACACTTTGTGAAAAAAAAAACAATACATATCAATTTCCGCTAACTTTTGACAAAAAATAAAATCTTCTATGAACTCGCCATACACCTAACAGAATACATTGGGGTGTCTTTTTTCTAAAATGGGGTCCGTTTCTGGGGTTCCTATACCGCCCTGGCATTTTACGGGCCCAAAACCGTGAGTAGTCTGGAAACCAAATGTCTCAAAATGACTGTTCAGGGGTATAAGCATCTGCAAATTTTGATGACAGGTGGTCTATGAGGGGGCGAATTTTGTGGAACCGGTCATATGCAGGGTGGCCTTTTAGATGACAGGTTGTATTGGGCCTGATCTGATGGATAGGAGTGCTAGGGGGGTGACAGGAGGTGATTGATGGGTGTCTCAGGGGGTGGTTAGAGGGGAAAATAGATGCAATCAATGCACTGGGGAGGTGATCGGAAGGGGGTCTGAGGGGGATCTGAGGGTTTGACCGAGTGATCAGGAGCCCACACGGGGCAAATTAGGGCCTGATCTGATGGGTAGGTGTGCTAGGGGGTGACAGGAGGTGATTGATGGGTGTCTCAAGGTGTGATTAGAGGGGGGCAAGCAATGCACTGGCGAGGTGATCAGGGCTGGGGCCTGAGGGCATTCTGAGGGTGTGGGCGGGTGATTGAGTGCCCTAGGGGCAGATAGGGGTCTAATCTGATAGGTAGCAGTGACAGGGGGTGATTGATGGGTAATTAGTGGGTGTTTAGGGTAGAGAACAGATATAAACACTGCCCTTGGGAGGTGATCTGACGTCGGATCTGCGGGCGAACTATTGGTGTGGGTGGGTGATCAGATTGCCCGCAAGGGGCAGGTTAGGGGCTGATTGATGAGTGGCAGTGACAGGGGGTGATTGATGGGTGGCAGTGCCAGGGGGTGATTGATGGGTGGCAGTGACAGGGTGTGATTGATGGGTGGCAGTGACAGGTGATTGACAGGTGATCAGTGGGTTATTACAGGGAAGAACAGATGTAACTAATGCACTGGCGAATTGATAAGGGGGGGTCTGAGGGCAATCTGAGCATGTAGGCGGGTGATTGGGTGCCCGCAAGGGGCAGATTAGGGTCTGATGTGATCGGTAACAGTGACAGGTGGTGATAGGGGGTGATTGATGGGTGATTGATGGGTAATTAGTGGGTGTTTAGAGGAGAGAATAGATGTAAACACTGCGTTTGGGTGGTGATCTGATGTCGGATCTGCGGGCGATCTATTGGTGTGGGTGGGTGATCAGATTGCCCGCAAGGGGCAGGTTAGGGGCTGATTGATGGGTGGCAGTGACAGGGGGTGATTGATGGGTGATTGACAGGTGATTGACAGGTGATTGACAGGTGATCAGGGGGGATAGATGCATACAGTACACAGGGGGGGGGGGGGGTCTGGGGAGAATCTGAGGGGTGGGGGGGTGATCAGGAGGGGGCAGTGGGCAGGGGGGAGATAAAAAAAAAATAGCGTTGACAGATAGTGACAGGGAGTGATTGATGGGTGATTAGGGGGGTGATTGGGTGCAAACAGGGGTCTGGGGGGTGGGCAGGGGGGGGGGTCTGAGGGGTGCTGTGGGCGATCTGGGGCAGGGGGGGAGAAATCAGTGTGCTTGGGTGCAGACTAGGGTGGCTGCAGCCTGCCCTGGTGGTCCCTCAGACACTGGGACCACCAGGGCAGGAGGCAGCCTGTATAATACACTTTGTAAACATTACAAAGTGTATTATACACTTTGTATGCGGCGATCGCGGGGTTAACATCCCGCCGGCGCTTCCGTATAGCCGGCGGGATGTTGCGGCGGGCGAGCGGTAACAGGCGCCGGCGGAGGATCGCGTCACGGATGACGCGATCGCTCCGCCCATGCCCTTAGAAGGACCGCCGCCTCTGTGGGTGAGCCGGTCCTTCAGGGCTCCACTTCCCGGCCGCCTCTGTGCGTTAGGCGGTCGGGAAGTGGTTAAAGTCTATAAATTAATCTAATTGTTGCACATGAGAAAACACATTTTCTAATTAATGCAACTAAGTCTCTACAGTATAAGAAAACAGATTTTTGCATTTAAGAAAGCACATTTTTGCATAAATACATTCAAGTCTATAAGAAAGGGAAACTTATAAATTTGCTAAATTATGCGTCATTGCAAAATTATGGATCATAAATTAATTTTGCATTAGCCTGGAATTTTGCATTACGACTTTGCATCGTAATTTAGAATTTTGCTGTGAAATACCATTGTGTGAAATTCAAGCTCATCACTAGGTATAAGAGCAATCAATGCATATGGAGGGATTAAAATTTTACTTTAATTATAGGAAAGGATTCTTTACTGTTAAAGTAGTTAACCAGCTGCATTGGGTCATACTGGTAAAATAATTTATTTAAATTAAAGAGTGATCATTTGCCACCAAATCAAAGCAGAGGTAAATTAAATTTGATTATGCTTTGAACACACCCAAGTCCATTTCAGTAATGTATATGCTTGGTACTCATATTTAAAATGATTTGAAAATCTGATTAAATCACATTATTTTGCACAGGACTGGGTAGATTATACTTCGCTATTTGGGCTTATGTTTTGTTTTTTTTTTGAAATGTACAAAACAAATGAATTGAAAGTTAAAAAGCCCTGTTTTTTAGATGAGTAGTTTCTATATATATACACAGGCGAAGATCTGTATACTTTTTATTTTTCAATGTAAGGTATCATGCAGCCATTGGCAACATATTTTAGCCACATGAAAGGAGAAGGATAGTTGAAAGCTTAAAAATACTACATGCCAGTTAAAGTAGTTTTTTAATATTATACCTGAACAGACTTTTTTGGTTAATAATCCTCACTGAATTGAAGAATTGATCTGTATTCCTTTAGACTGGTGTGCTGTTTTGCATATTTTTATCTTCCTACTGCAGAACCCCTTTTGCCTTTTCAATGCAAGAGCAAGCGTTGATGAAATATTTGATATTTACTGCAGGGTTGAAAGAGCTTATGGTGCTAAATATCATGGGCATTTAATGTTCTTTTTATACTTTGAAATGAAATATTAGGCACAAATTGTGTATATTTCAAATTTTACAGAAGTAAAACCATTAAATCTAAATTAATTACTAATTTGCTACTTTTAAATGCTACGAGGAATAGAACAAATATTTTTTTGCATTTTTGTTGGTTTCCATACTTTCTGAGTTATGCACTTGCAGGAAGCATGGATACAGCAGAGTCAGTGTGATTTCACAACATAAGATCTACATACTACCTGTCGGATCAGTTCATTTCGGCGCACGGCTCCGAGAGCCAAGTGCCGAAGCTGGGCACCGTCCTAGCAGCAATGCTATGATGCGCGCCCCGCGTAGTGGTAATTCGGGGCTCTGGCGTCTGCCAGACCCCAAATTACATCCCCCTCCTAGTTGCGCCAACTCGGAGGGGGAATAGTATATAACGCTGCCTGTAAGTTTAGCGGCAGTGGGGAAAGCCGTCATTCGGCTCTCCCCATGCTGAACTGAGCTGCGCCGTCATAATATTTACCCACTACCTGTGACTACTTTACGCAGAAGGTACTATATTACATGCTAAGTCTCAGGTTTGCAGCCAGGTAAAAATAATTTTCAGTATGAAGTCAGCAGTGGCTATTCCATGTTCAGGTTTCCTTTATGCAGCCTTCATTTTCTGCAAGGAATTATGGTTTATACACTACTGTATATTTTAAGGTCCCCTAAATCCATACATCCTAGAATGAGTAGTATGTGTCACTTATTTACCTGAAGAGTTTTTTTATGGATCCTGTCCCTGTCCATTTTTTATACTTACTCCTACCATTATTTCATTATGCTAAAGTTAATGAAGCATTCCCAGGCAGCAATATATGACCATTAGAGAGCAACATTTTTTGCTGTCTTTGAAAGGCATCCCAAATGCTGTAGAAGTCTATTAATAGAAAGCTCCAGTGCCTATGGCTTGAGTTGGGTTGATAACACAAAATAGACAAGTGGTAGAAAGCAAGCAAACATGTCTTTCTACTCCAAGAGGAGCCATTCTTTATGTACTGTAATATAAGACCATATACAAAATTCACATACAAAAACTGTTTACATATTATAGTGGAAGTATCTTTTAAAAAGTAAATAAATAGTTTTTACTACCTTCGTCATAGAGATTCCAACCGGCCAGATAACCAGGAATATGGGTTGATGAGCATTGAGAAAATGATTAGTGCATGCCTTTCAGCATTTGGGAATACCTTGCTGGGGGAACAGAAAGTCTTTCTGCCTTGGGCAAAGTTTTGGTGTCCTTTGCCAATGGGTGGCAGGCTACTCACCAAATCCAGTGCCTAGGATTGGATGGGGTAATATGTCAGTGGTGTATATGTGCTATCTGAATCTTGTAAGTGAGGGAATGACCCGCAGCCACTCTTCCCCGAGTGGAGGAAATAAAAGGGGTATTTTGAAGATACCTTACATATTAGCACAAAGTAAAAAATATTAACACCAAATTAATAATCTTTTAACTGAAATACACACACTTACCAGCCCTTTGCTTGAATAACAACAAACACAAGTGATTTCAATATCAAGTTTGTTTATGCCCATCAGTTTAAAGTGGGATGAAACCCAGCATTTCTTCTTTGCTCTAAAAAATTATTTACAGCATATTATATACAACCAGCATTTTTTTTTTTTACTAGAACAGCATTCAAAGGGTTACACACAGGACTTGAAAGTTCAGTGCAGAGACATCTGGAGGCATTTGAAGTGGAGATAATGTTATCTTGGGTTTACTTAATTGTATCAAGTGAGGAATGTGACACATTCTCTGACTGTGCAGAAGCTCCTGGAAATAGACAGACAGGCCCAGTGCACACCAAAACCGCTAGCAGATCCGCAATACGCTAGCGGTTTTGGGAGCTGATTTCAGAGCGATTCTAGGTATGTTTAGAGAGGTTTTCTAAACATACCTAGCGGTTTTGCGTGCGTTTTTGTGTAGCAGATTACACATATTGTTACAGTAAAAGCTGTTACTGAACAGCTACTGTAACAAAAATGCCTGGCAAACCGCTCTGAACTAGCGTTTTTCCTATACTTTACATTGAGGACGAAACGCTTCCGAAAACCGCAAACGCGCAGCAGGAGGCGCGTTTGCGGCTTGGCAAAAACCGCAAACCGCCGGTGTGCACCATCCCATTGCAATACATTAGACAAGCGTTTTTAGAGGTGGATGCGGCCGGCGGATCGCTCCAAAAACCGCTCGGTGTGCACTGGGCCACACTCAAAGCATTTTTGCCTTCAATACATAATGAATAAAACCAGTTATGAATAAAGTGCAAAGTCAGCTCTCAAAGCAAAAAACTGTACTTTTGGGAACTTGTAATTTCTAAATGAATAATAATACTTATGCACAAATGCAAATATGATAACCATATGGCATATAAAAAGTAGGAAAACATGTTTTTATTTAATATTATGTCAGGGTTTTATACCGCTTTAAGCTAAGATTTTCATCTGTTTCTCTTACTTCATAATCTTGTTGGCCAGCCTTCTTTCAGTTTTAAGGGACCCTGAGCACCTCTCATGGGCATGACTTTAAGCCAGACGACTTCCAACAAAGTCATGCTATGACCCCTCTGGAGGAGCCTTTTGCAATGACCATGCGTGTCACTTCCTCTTCCTGCTTCATTCAGTGATGCATTTCTCTAACAGAGAAGAAAGGGGTGACCCGGAAGTTATAACAGAGCCAAGATGGCAGCCGCGATTTTTAAATTGAAATCGAACTACAAATATTTGGTGTAGAACAGCGATTCAGGCATCAAATGAAAGAGGAGAGCACAAGCTACAGAATGGTATGCATCTTTAAGTACTTTGCAGTACTGGTCAGAGTCTGAAAGGCATGCCCATGAGAGGTGCTCGGAGTCCCTTTAAAGTGACTGCATAGGAACTTGGGGGACATCATTTACCATAAAATTATCCTTAATGGTGTTTTTTTGGTAACCTGATATACCCTGGAATTCCCCAAGTAGAGTATGTTTAAATGGAAAACAAGAAAAACAAAATCTAGAGCCCCCAATATTGTATTATTGATGATGGTGGATAAATTGTAGTAGCAAATTGAAATATACTCACAAGTGTGGGTTGCCAAAGTTCAGGCAACCACTATACGCACATGAAGGGATATTACACCGGTCCCCACTCAGGTTAAGAAGTCACTCTCCGTAGAAGGAAACAAGGGCGTGCACACCCATCCACCAGGTGGATCACAATAGCGTACAGAAGTAACAGAGGTGCCAACAGGATAAAACATCACAAATTTAAAACAAAACAAGATGGGGGGGGGGGGGGGGTAAGGGTGGACTTATCTCCCCAGGACAACACAACGATTCTATATGATCAAACATTTTAATTCTTACTACAAAAATGTGCAACGCATTTCACGGGTCTCAAGCCCGCTTCCTCAGGCAAAAATACAACAGGAGTAACTTAGAAGTGTGTGTATAAAGCACAGCACCTCTGTGCTTTATACAGAGGCGCTGTGCTTTATATACACACTTCTAAGTTACTCCTGTTGTATTTTTGCCTGAGGAATCTGGCTTGAGACCCGTGAAACGTGTTGCATATTTTTGGAGTAAGAATTAAATGTTTTGATCGTATAGAATCGTTGTGTTTGTCCTGGGGAGGTAAGTCCACCCTTACCCCCCCCCCCCCCCATCTTATTTTGTTTTACATTTGTGATGTTTTATCCTGTTGGCGCCTCTGTTACTTCTGAATGCTAGAGTATGTTTAAAATTCAGCATGGCAGTGTGCTTTCTAAAAAAAGGAGGGAAAAAAATAGCCATGCCCCAGTGGTGCAAAACTAACTCATTGTCTGCTAGCAACTAACTCTGTATCTGCCTGCATCACCAGGAAATACATTATTCTACTGTTATAGAGGCTTTAGTGCAGCATTTAAAATATACTACTTAGTTATGGTAAGGTCTGTGTCAGGCAGGCCTGCATTTTAATGATAATGTAGTATAGAGACTTGTGTTAGCAATCATTGTCATAGCAGCATTGATTTCTTCCATCACTTAGTATGCTGTTGTATGGCAGTCGACGCAGGGCTTTTTGGCACCCGAATGGCACCAGATGCTTGGCTTGACTATACCAGTAATGCTATAGTTTGCACCCCGTGCACAGGTAATTCGGACATCCAGTGTTTGCCGGATGCTGAATTACTTCTACCTCCAAGTTGCTATAACTTGGAGGGGGAATAGTATTTAGTGCCACCCCAAATTTGCCCCACCCACAAACATACACTATGGCAATTGCAGGGATACAGTGTCTGGGAAAGTCACTAATGGTATTTATGCGTCATGCAGAATTCTCACCTCTGGACTATTTTAAAATCCACTCCAGGATATTTTGTTCTTGAGACAGAATCCTTTAGATTGTAAGCTCACAAGGGCAGGGCTCTCTCCCCCTTTTGTGTCTTGGTAACCATCATACATTGTATTCATCATGTTAATTTTATCACTGTCATTACCAATTCTATAATTTGTATTTTGTATCATTCTTTGTATTTTGTCACTAATTATGTATCTTGTATTTTGGTGTACACCATTGTCTGTATTATTATGTACCCCATGTTTGTTTCTTACTTTGTACAGCGCCACGGAATATGTTGGCGCTTTATAAATCAATAATAATAATAATAATAATTCCCAGGTGAGAAAAACAAATTCTCTCTGAGATTTGCTGTTCTACCTGAGACGCTGTAAGTGAGAAATAAAAGTCTCATCAGTCCCACTCTGGAAAGCACTTGGCTGTGCTGGACTGACAGACAAAAATTGTTTGCCACAAAAAAATGGCCTGTGTTTTCAGGAGTTTAGTGTGATTTGGGACAAATGGCAGGATTACTTCTCATCTTGAAGTTAACAGTAGCCCAACCAGTGACAAAGTGATCAGGTTAATGTTTGCTGGAAGTAAAAATAAATATGTACTGTATATAATACATATTTGTAATTGTACTGAATATAAACCTTGTTGGTTCATAAGTTATTACTTATACAGTATCAGCATAAAATTAAAAGAATAATGATATGTGTGTTACTTGTTGGTTTTACATCAGAGAACAACACATAACATTTTGATGGAACTATTCTCTAAATCTGGCAACAGAACACTTTTCTTTTCTTGATATTTTAAGACGTTTTATCTTTGATGCCAGGGTAACCATTTTTGGAGTGCAGCCTTTTTGTGGTCAAATGTGTGTTGTCAGAGACTTCATGAAAAAGTCATTAGTTTTCTCCCATCTTCTTTCACTGTCAGCCAGAATCATGTCATAAATAGTCACTTGTCAAGCAAGATATCAATCTATCCAGGTATCACCGACTTCCTGTCTCTGGCCATATGTTTCTGTTATTTATGTCAAGAAAATAGCATTTACACAACCGCTGCTAGTTGTTTACAGAAGTTTAACTCTTCTGATATGGTCCCGCTTGTGTTGCATGCTTTTAACCCATAGATAATACATGAACTTGTACATTTTAAAATATGCTTGTACATGCATGAAAGGATAAGCACATAACCGAAGTGACAGCACCATCTGCTAAATACAACTGATGTCAAGAGGAAATAGTCACTGCATAATACTTAGTGCACAATCACATGATATCGATCTATTTCTTTTTCAGTGATTCTGTAACAGGTATTGCTAGTTTCCCTATTAAACAGATTGGAGATGGAGAGATTTCAGAAGCAAACAGATTAAGTAAGCATTTAATCAGTCCATTACATTTATTTTTGGAATGCAAAAAGGTTTATCACTTGCCAATTTTAAGTCGCTTACATATTTTTCCTAGTTGCCCCACACATCTTAAAGCAGCATGAAACACTGTCACATCTGTGTTGAGCAAGCTAGAGCCCTTCCAAAATAAAAGTTGAAAATAACAAATTCTGAAAACATTTATGCTGATTAGTAATCCATACACTAAGTCATACCGCTGGCACTGAATGTTTTAGAATGAAGAATCATTAAGCAGCTGTGCAGCTATCCATAGAGTCCTCTCCTGCTGATATTTCTCCCTACCAGAGATCATGTCTTTAAAGTGTTCACTGCTTAATTCCTGTGATTTACAAACATTCACCTCTCTTGTAGACACATCATTTTACTGTAATGCAAGGATTCTGAGAAATGCAGTCTGGCAAGTAATGAAAAAACGGCTGGAGGTGGCCAAAAACTATAAAATAATTAAAACCCATGTAAAATAAAGGTAAGTGTTGGCCTACCTTCATACAGTCAACTGTTTACAAGGACTCTGCATGGTGGCAAAAATAAGAAAAGAAAGCTGGACTTACCTGGGGCTTCCACCGGGTAAGTGCAGCTTTCTTTTTTGCCACCGCTCAGGGTCCTTTAAAAGTTTTCATAGGCTTTATTTAGACAGCACAACAGACATCCGAGGAGTTTCATGGCTCTAGGCCTCTGCCTTAGGTAAAATACAGTGTCTTCAAAAAATTAAAAGGTAATGCTCACAGTATAAGGTTCATATAAACTATCACTGTTAGGACTCAAACCGAACCCATGTATACAGCATAGAGTATGATAACATATACTGCAGATTCAGTTTAAAGAGGAATTCCAGTGAAAATAATGTAGTAAAAAAAGTGCTTCATTTTTTACCATAATTATGTATAAATGATTTAGTCAGTGTTTTCCCATTGTAAAATCTTTCCTCTCCCCGATTTACATTCTGACAATTATTACATGGTGACATTTTTACTGTGGGCAGGTTATGTAGCTGCTCCTAGCTGTTTTGGCTGTTAGAGACAGCTGTAAACAGCTAATTCCTGTCTGTGAACCTTGTTACATTGTAACAAACTGCCAAAAGTACCACGGTATTCAGAGCTTCTTGTGGGAGGGGTTTCAGCACAAAATCAGTCATACAGCGCCCCCTGATGGTCTGTTTGTGAAAAGCATTATATTTCTCATGTAAAAGGGGGTATCAGCTACTGATTGGGATAAAGTTCAATATTAGGTTGAAGTTTCTCTTTAAGTCCTAACAAGGCTACTGAACTTGGAACTAGATATATCAAAGGTGGGGCACTGATCTTAAAAATGTGTCTATATATTTTAATTGTGGACAATTTTAATTATTTAATGGTTACTGTATGGAGCTTGAAGCAATTTAGCAGTCATAGTTTACTCTTCATTTACTGATTTTGTGCCAATTCATGCTGTCCACTCTCAGCTATATTGTTTTTGTCTCTTCACTTATCAGCCAAATTGTTCTCAGAGTCTATATGACTTGATCCGTTATTATACTTTTATTTTATTCCCCCCTGCTGCGTATAGCACTGGTATTTGTGTGATGACCATGTGCTATGCACGGCAGCCACGTGGGGCTCAAATGGGGAACAAGAAGCAGCTGGACACTAGCGGCGGCTTAACAGGTGAAATATTTGAATGCACAGGCACCAGCGGGGCACATTAAGATTTGGGAGTACAGCAGCGGAGGCAGCAGATGCGGTGTGGCACAAGGGCGATTCCTGAGACTTGTCATGGTGAAAACAATTGGGAATAAACATGCAGTGTATGGGCAACCAACAGATCTCTCTTTGATCAGAGAAAGATCTGCCATTTGGAGGATCCTGAGAAATCTGAAAGTGGGAGTGAGAAGATGGGAACTGTGCTTTCAGGCTTGCTTTGCAGGCTGCCCTGTATTGTCAGTCCTGCCAATCCTTCCCTCCAGTCAGTCCTGCCAGTCCTTTACTCCTTTCTGTCCTGCCAGTAACTCCCTCCAGTCAATCCTGCCAGTCCTTCCCTCCAGTCAGTCCTACCAGTTCCTCACTCCTGTCCATCCTGCCAGTACTTCCCTTCAGTTAATCCTGCCAGTCCCACACTCGTCCCTATAACGTTGGTGCATGTGTGATGTAATACACGCGGCCCCATAAACGCAAGCAGCCACATGAGCCACATGAGTCACGTGTATGTGGTTGGTGAACAGAGCACGGAGCCAGCAGTGAACACTGACAGGTAAAGTATACTGCACAGGGCACTGGGGGAACATTTTACACTGGGGGAGACAGTGCCAGGGGTTCCATTACATTTGTCACTCATCCCGATATTGCACGCCATTACTGACACACCCAATTCAGCATGTTGGCCCTACAGTCCGATTGATACATGGAACAAATTCCAGCCTAAAATTGGTTGCATCGTCGATTGGGCGTGCTGATTTTCTTCCAATCTAAATATAATAATGAAATTATTAAATCAAGTCGCCTGATGTATGGACACCTTAATTGTTAAGTTAAAAAATTATGAATGCATAACTCTGTAGAAAGGAAGTGATACTCACTGATTTTCAGGCATAGAGATGAGCCTTCATGAGAATTTGTGGGCATAGAAAATGTTGCAGAGGTTCACTGCTTCTCTTGTGCATGGGCAGCAAGGTGGTCAGCACCTAGTTTGTATGTTCTTCTCGTATCTGTGCATGTTTCCTCCAGGCACACACGCTTACAAGTTAATTGCCCCCCCCCCCCTAAAAAAAATTGGCCCAAGATGGACATATGACTATGGTAGGCATTAGATTGTGAGCTCCTCTGAGGGATAGCTAAGTGATACGGCTATAAACTCTGTACAATGCTGCGGAAGATGTTGGTGCTACATAAATGATAAATAATACTAATAAGGCATTGAAGTAATTAGGAAAGCCAAGTAGCCATGCATTTACTTTTTCATTAGCACCATCCATGGGAGTTTTTGTAAGGTGACAGTTGCCTGCCAGCTCCCTAAATGACAATCAAGAATGTTCATCCATTGATTTTAATATGATACTAAATTCTCTTAACATCCAGTTTTTGGAATTAGCAACTTTTATGACGCAAAATCGTTATGCGAAATTTTGGAAAAATTAGTAATTAATTTTGCATGCAAATATAAACTATCTATAATTTTGTGTATTTACGCAAACTTTTGCATAATTGCATGCTGACTTTAGCTGTTAATGGCAAAGCCCCCATACATGCTGTTATCACTAACATTGCTACGTATATTAAGGGGAATATTGGGAACAAGTCGAAAAAGGACCTTGTCAAAAAGACATTGTAGTTTTTGAGATAATTGATTTTGAAAATTCAAAGAAAAAATAGTTTTTAACCACTTCAGGACTCAGCCTTTACCCCCCCCCCCCCCCCCTTAAGGACCAGCGCTGATTTCTAAGATCTGTGCTGGGCGGGCTCTACAGCCCCCAGCACAGATCAAATAACAGGCAGAGCGATCAGATCGCCCCCCTTTTTTCCCCACTAGGGGGATGATGTGCTGGGAGGGTCTGATCACTCCTGCATGCATGTGGGTGGCGGGGGGGGGGGGGCACCTCAAAGCCCCCTCCACCGCAGGATTCCCCCTCTCCCTCTTCTCCCTCCCTGCCCCGGAGATCGGAGGCTGCACAGGAACGGATCTGTCCTGTGCAGCCTCTAACAGGCTCCTGCCTGTCATGTGACAGTGATCCCCGGCCGCTGATTGGCCGGGGATCGCTGATCTAGTACAACGCTGCTACTGTTAGCAGTGTTGTAAAAATGTAAACAAAGTGGATTATTTCCGCTTGTGTTTACATTTAGCCTGCGAGCTGCGATTGGCAGCCCGCAGGCTATTCATGGAGCCCCCCGCTGTGAATTGACAGGAAGCAGCCGCTCAGGCGAGCGGCTGTTTCCTGATTAATTAGCCTGCAGCCGGCGGTGCAGATGTGCGCCGCTGGTCCTGCAGCTACCACTTTGCCGACGCGCGTTATGAGTGGGCGGTTGGCAAGTGGTTAAACTCAAAAAAATTATAGTTTAAAAATCCCTTTTCCTTTGCATTTTAAAAAACAATTATCTCAAAAACTTTGAAAAAAATCTTTTTTTTTTTTTTTAACTTGTTCCCAATATTCCCCTTAAAGAGAACCCGAGGTGGGGTTTTGACAATGAAATCTGCATACAGAGGCTGGGTCTGCCTATACAGCCCAGCCTCTGTTGCTATCCAGATCCCCCTAAGCCCCCCCCCCTGCGCTCTGTGATCACCCATAAATCACAGCTGTGCTGCAGACACGCAGCGTGTCACAGCGGGCTGTGTTTACCACTGTACTGTCAGTCTGCTGCTCCACCCACCTCCTGCATAGCTCCGGTCCCCGCCTGTGTCCCTTCCCTCCCCGCTGATTGGAGGAAAGGGACGCGGGTGGGGACCGGAGCTATGCAGGAGGTGGGGGGAGAGGTAAACACAGCCCGCACAGTGCGGCTGTGATTTATGGGTGATCGCAGAGCGCAGGGGGAGGGGGCTTAGAGGGGATCTGGATAGCAACAGAGCCTGGGCTGTATAGGCAGACCCAGCCTCTGTATGCGGATTTCATCGTCAGAACCCCATCTCGGGTTCTCTTTAACATATGCAGTAATTTTGGTAAGGACAGTATGTATCATTGCCATTTTATTTATTTATTTATTTAGCATGTATCTTTGCAATTCACCACTAAAATCAGCATGTGTGCAGCTTTGCCATTACGCTACAGTCGGCACAAAATTACTGAGGTATTACGTGAAATTAACTGCATGCCCAAACTGTAATTACGTTTTGCGTAATTGTAATTAGCAGATTATGATCACCACTACCCAAAAGGAGGTGGCAATGATAGTGTGTGTGTGTGTGTGTGTGTGTGTGTGTGTGTGCGTGCGTGCGTGCGTGTGTGCGTGTGTGAACGTTTTAACCTATCTGCTCTATACGCTTTGGTAAAATAGGCACCTCCCTTCCATTGGAATAAGTAAGGTGTCTTTTTTCAGACTCCTCACATATTCATCCGTCAGATAATGGCTAAAAATCAGCACGCCAAATGACTAGCTGTAGATACGTTAGGTCCCATCTGATAAATAAGCTTGTGCATGTTTAATGTCTGATGAAGAAAATTAGGTTTCAAAAGCTTGCAAAAAATAAAGCTACAGTTAGTCATTAAAGTAACCTCTGTTACTTTAACCTCCTTGGCGGTAACCCCGTGTGTGACACGGGGTAAGCCGCCGGAGGGTGCCGCTCAGGCCCTGCTGGGCCGATTTACATAATTTTTTTTTTGCTGGACGCAGCTAGCACTTTGCTAGCTGCGCCAGCACACCGATTGCCGCCGCCCCGCTCCCGATCGCCGCCTGATCTGAGATCGACGAAGGCGATCGAAGCAGGCGGGGGGATGCCGCTGAGCCCTGGGCTCGCTACATGATTTAAAAAAAAAAAAAAAAAAAACTGCTATGCTGCCTCCTGGCGGAATGTTTCATACCGCCAGGAGGGTTAATAAAGTATGTGCTTATGTTTTCCATAGCCAACTCCAGACCACAAGCCTTAAAGAAAACCTACCATGAGGAGGGAATGTTCTCTGGGGAGTCTGCTATATTGTAAGACTTTTCTTCACTATGCAGGGCTTGCTGCACAAAAATATTTGTGTATATGGAATTCACTTTTTCTCCAGAGTTTTCTCCTAGGTGATGTTTTCACAACTTGTCGTAAAATGCCTTTTAAACCACTAGCAAGAAAAAAATACTCGAAATAATTTTAGCACATTTTCACCAACTTTTGGGTACTTTTTCAACTGTAAAATGCTGAAAAATAATTTTAAAAAGAAGATGAAAATTATCTCCTACTCGATAACTCAGGAGAAAAAAAATGAATTGATCCATTGTCTAAAAAAGTTTGCCTTAGAATAGACTTGCTCCTTCCTTGTAGAGGTGCATAGTAAAGAAAGATCTATGTGCTATGGATCTTGTTTCCCTTACAGTTCAGGAAAGCATAAAAAATGACATTACTGCAGTGAACAGTAGCATTGTCATCCTGGTAAACAGACCTTAGCTAAAGATGCAAAGACCCTTAGCTAAAGAATGCAGAGAAGATGAAGATGCCATCTTGTTTAACTTTTCAATGTGTCTAGGCTGGCTGTAATACCAATTAAGTTAGGTTGCTACTATGTAATCTGTTGTAAGTCAACTTAATATTAATTTCAATATTTCTGATAGTTATTAGAGATGGCCCAAACAGTTCCCCTGCAGATAGTTCCCGGCGAGCTGTTCGCTGTTCGCATTTAATTCACATTTTTTGAAAAAAAATTGTGGTTGCATTTTTTACATTAACCACTTCAGCCTACGGTCCATTTTACGCTTACATGGAACTTTACCTGAGAGGGATATGGATGTTTCCTTTTAAACAATACCAGTTGCTTGACAGTCCTGCTGATCTCTTTGGCTGCAGTAGTGGCTGAATCACACACCTGAAATAAGCATGCAGCTAATCCAGTCTGACTTCAGTTAGAGCACCTGATCTGCATGCTTGTTGAGGGGCTATGGCTAAAAATATTAGAGACACGGGATCATCAGGAGAGTCGGGAAACTGGTATTATTTTAAAAGGAAAAATCCATATCCTTCTTAGTTTAGGTTCCCTTTAACGCCAAAAGCCATTTTCACCTGTCAGCACTCCTCCCATTCATTTGGCCATAACTTTATCACTGCTTCTCACACGTGAATGATCTATATCCTGAGTAATTTTTAGTAACTATATCCAGTAATTTTTATTATTATTATTTTTTTTAGGCAAAAACAAGAAAAAATGAAAAAACACTCCAATTGCATCCCCTATAGTTTTAAAATAAGCAATGCTACTACAAATAAAACCCACCCATTTTATTTTCCCATTATTCCTGGCTATCACAACATTTAAATTATGTTCATAGTACAATGTATGTGGCAATATTATACTTGGAAGTAAAGGTGTATTTTTTCTGTTTTGGATTTTTTTTTTGTGTACGGTCAATTGCAAGCCCTTATGTTCAGAAATAGCAGTAATACGCCCCCTGACATACATATTAAAAAAAGCTGAGTCCCTAAGGCAACTATTTATGATTTTTTTTTTTACTGTGGTTTTTTTATATGATTGTTTGGTAACTGGGGTGGGGGATTTGGAAGGGATTAATTGTATTTTTTTTTATTAAAAATGCGTGGTGTGTGTAATTTGAATTTTCACCACTGATAGAAACACTTACTGGTTTACTAGGAAGTGTTTAACTTTTTCCTTACTTTCGTTTTGTTACATTATTATGAATCGACTTGGCCCCTGATTGGGCTCATGTCCATTCATTACAGGCACTGCGATTGGTTCGGGGAACCCTTAGTTCCCTTCCCCAATTGCCGACACAGAAAAACCGCCGGGTAAGAGCGGTGGTTGCACGCTTGCTTGCGCGCACAGGCCGCTATAACACTGGATGCGTATGCACGTCCAGTTAGACTTGAGTGGTGTCTATCTGGATGACTATAACCCATTGTTAATACCTATACTCGTTTATAAACTTTTAATGAATGCCACCTATAGCGATCAAATGCAATGGCTAGGGTGAACGTTTTGGGCCCCAAAGCTTTACAGATATTTTGCTCCGCCATTGTCTGGCTATGCATCTGTACAGCACTATGGACCCCAAACTGTTGATCTGGCGAACACATCCAATCGCCACAGATGTGAAAGCTGGGGATAGCGGTCTGCCACATGCTCGGCTATTAATAAAATATGGCATCTTTCATTACTATGACCAATTAGGCAGTGGTTTGAAGTGATTAGTTACTAAGAACAGGATCATTGTAAGTCATTTGCTTATATTCTTTCCTGTGGTGAATATCGCTATGTTATTATTATTGTTATTATTTCATCATTTCAAATAGACCAGATAATGCATCAAATGTTTCAATGTGAGAAAAAGAAAATCCAGGAGCCACTTTGTCCTCTCCAACTTCAATAAAAGCTTCAAACTTTAATTCAAATCTTCCAATAAAAGAGGCATGATATGCTATAAAAGACATGTAACAGCAATACTTATCAATCTGAGGTAGTGCAGGAGGTGCGGAGGCTGGTCGACGATCGTTTCGCCCCTCTATGAGGGCTTTCTCGAGACCGTATAACCCCTCACGCCTGCTCACACTTGTATATACCAAAAACCACACCCTCATTCAACCCCCTTCCTCCAATGGCAGCGCTTACCTTCATCACCACAAACGAGCCCTCCTCAGGACTTTCCTGCAGCATCGGCAGAAACGATTTTACAGCCATCAATCCATCGTTATGCCTAATCCTACTGTACAAGGAGGTGACATCAATACTTGCTAATGCATATCCTTCCCTCCATTCAAATTCAGACAGCTTATTGAGGACATCTGTTGAGTCCAATAAAAATGACGGGAGGGCCTCCACAACCGGTCTAAGTTTGTAGTCTAAAAATTGAGAAAGTCGTTCAAACACTGATCCAATAGCTGAGCAGATGGGGCGTCCTGGTGGGCACTCCAAGTTCTTGTGCACTTTTGAAATGCAATACCATACTGGCTTTCTGGGATTGGTTGGAACCAGCTTATTTGCCGACCCTCGGCTCATAATGCCTGCCTCCACAGCCCCTTTGAGGATACTTTTCAACTTTCTCATATGTCTCTCCGTAGGATCAGAACGCAACCTACTGTAAGTAACTCCGTCCTGCAATTGATTTAAGCATTCCTCCTCATACATAGTCCTAGGCCATAGCACTATGTTTCCACCTTTGTCTGATGGTTTAATTATGACTTCCTTCTGTTGCTTCAACCATTCCAATGACCGTTTCTCTCCCACTGTAAGATTGTTTTTTGGCTCTAGATAGATAAGTGCTCGGACTTCCTGTCTGACTCTATCTGAAAAAACCTCCAGTACCGAACCCGGAGTGATCTCTGGATTGAATTTGGAATTGGGTCCTATATGTGAGGGGACCTCCAATCCCTTATTGGAAAAGACCATGTGTTTTCCAGGATCCTCACAGCTCTCCCTAATCCAGGATTGTTCCTCCTCAGAGAACTCTTCACTTACTATTAAAGGGATAGGGATTTTAACAGGGGGTAGGGGTTCCCTATACAGACCCAATTTTTTCTGTGATTGAAAGTAACGGTGACATGCTATTTTCCTAACATTTTTGAAAAGTTCAATCTCAAATGTATCTTCTTGGAATTTACTGCTTGGACAGAAGTTCAGTCCCTTCTTGAGGAGTGACACACATGACTCATCAAGTTTTAATTCTGATAAATTAATAATGTCTAGATCTTGTTGATCTTGTTCCTCTGGGAACGCCGTACCTCCTTCTGTTCCCACCTGATCTGGTGCTTCTTTAGGATGCCCTTTCCCTTCCTTGTATCTTTGGGATCTTTTGCGCCGCCTACTGCGCCTATTTCTTCTTCTTCTTCTAAAGGGATATCTTCCCCAGAAAATAATTCATCATCAAAGCTAATGTTGGGGCTACTTGGCCACGTGGATTGCGGGGAACTATCCCCTGATTCTCCCACTGGTCTTTTGGGTGGTTTAGGGTTTTCCTTGGGTTTCTGTGGTCTCGGCTTCCCTTTGGGTGGATTACGTGGTTTACCTTTCGGATGGTACCCCCCACCCCCTCTTGGTCTGTATCCACTCTCCCCACCATCCCGCCAATTAAAGACTTGTTTGTATTCATAATCCAATTTGTCACGTAGAAATTTGTCATTCTTTTCTTTCTTTATTTGTTCCTGTGTGTTGACTAATTGCTTTTCAAACTTTTTAAGGCATTCATCTAAGTGTGACTCACTAGACTTTTCAATGATAGCCTCTTTCAACTTTTTGATTTCTTCCTCAATTTCCTCATAGTCCAACTCGTTTTCCTCAAGCACTACCTCCTGAAATCTCATTGTGAACTCCTGCATGAGCTCTTCACACTTGATTTTAGATGACTGTCTGACCCTAGCTTGGGCCAGCCTTTTTATGATTCGTATGCCCCTAGGGGCCCTCCGCACCTCCTTATACTGTTTTAGGAAGACTACTGTCCAGTACTTCCTTATTTCTTTCTCTAAGGCACGTAATAATTTTCTTTCCAATGCCGGTAACTCATACGTTGCAAATGATAATTCCAATTTCTTTTCAAATAAAGGTGACACATCTTGGCGTCCAGCAGCTAATGCAGCATGGGCCATCACAACAATTCCAAGTCTGCTGGGTGCACTTCAACTTAAACAGTTCAATAGTATGATCAATCAGTCAATAAAGAAGATAGCAGAGTGAGTGCACACAAATGCCTTATACCTCCTCAATACATCTCATACAATGGGGCAACATCCGGATGAAAATCAGTATAATTTACTTATTTCAATGTGAGAAAAAGAAAATCCAGGAGCCACTTCGTCCTCTCCAACTTCAATAAAAGCTTCAAACTTTAATTCAAATCTTCCAATAAAAGAGGCATGATATGCTATAAAAGACATGTAACAGCAATACTTATCAATCTGAGGTAGTGCAGGAGGTGCGGAGGCTGGTCGACGATCGTTTCGCCCCTCTATGAGGGCTTTCTCGAGACCGTATAACCCCTCACGCCTGCTCACACCTGTATATACCAAAAACCACACCCTGATTCAACCCCCTTCCTCCAATGGCAGCGCTTACCTTCATCGGGCCCACCTGTAACTCATAAGTCAATTATTTTTCAAATACCGCTGATGTAACTTCCCGTGCGTCCCTGCTTCCAACCCTTGCTGGAACGCACGGACTTCCGCTTATGATATACTCTCCGTCGTATGGCACACTTCCATTAGCCAACAGGCGTCCACATGACGTCGGGCGCAGCCTGCGTGCTGCGTGCGCCCTGGCGCTATCCCGCTGGTGTAACTTCCTACGCGTCCACGCTTCCGCGTACCATTGCTGGGACGCATGGACTTCCGCCTATACTATTCGTCGCATGGCGTCATGTCACATTGGATATCACGTGAGCCCTTTGTCAGAACCACTGCCATCTTGTGGGGGTAGTTTATACTGCCCTATACACAATATTAATGGGCACCAGAGACATCTAGTGGCCTTTTTGTATAGAACATCAATCCCAAAATACTTATACAGGGTTTGTAAATCGCATGTAGGTTTTCAGTAGACACAAATGATACAGTTAAGAGCACACAAAACAAAACTGTTAAAAACAATAGGTAGTCATCATACCAATTACATACATATAATGCAGGAGTTATATACAAATATGACCTCTATGAGGATAGCACCGGAGAAAAGGAAACACTCCAGACCATCATCACTCATCATCATCAGTCCATCAGAGCACACTGTACAAATTAATGAAGCAAACAATTTACTTGGTTAAACCTCAATACTCGATACTAGGAGAGTCAGAATAAAACCAACCCCACTCTAGATTAGAGTTGGGCCGAACCTCCGATTTTAGGTTCGCGAACCTGGTTCGCGAACTTCCGCGGAAGGTTCGGTTCGCGTTAAAGTTCGCGAACCGCAATAGACTTCAATGGGGATGCGAACTTTGAAAAAAAAAATAATTATGCTGGCCACAAAAGTGATGGAAAAGATGTTTCAAGGGGTCTAACACCTGGAGGGGGGCATGGCGGAGTGGGATACATGCCAAAAGTCCCGGGGAAAAATCTGGATTTGACACAAAGCAGCGTTTTAAGGGCAGAAATCACATTGAATGCTAAATGACAGGCCTAAAGTGCTTTCAAACATCTTGCATGTGTATACATCAATCAGGTAGTGTAATTAAGGTACTGCTTCACACTGACACACCAAACTCACCGTGTAACGCACCGCAAACAGCTGTTTGTGTAGTGATGGCCGTGCTGGACTGGTGCGCACCATGGCGAGAGTGCAGGTTTTGGTGGCTTTACAGCCCATATGGTCGCCTGGCTGATGTAGCTGAATGACAGAACAGTGACTGTCCAGCTGATCAAATTTGGTCTGACCACAATGAGGCAACGACCTTATTATCGTGGGTGTGCCCCCCGAGACACTCATCTAGGCGCCGGTCATTGCTTCATTGTGATACGCAAGCCCCTTCACCACGGCAAGGTAATGATCACGAAGGGGAATGGGCGCATGTACATGCCTTTTCTTTTGTTGTTGCAGCTGCCCGCAGTGCAGCCAGAAAAATTAGGCAGTCATGTACACGCACCCGAAAAATTATTACAGCGGCCGCTGCTAGCAGCGGCCTAAAAAATTCAGCAATCCGCCTGGAGTCCCGGACCCTGTTGGTGGTGGCGGAGAAGGTAGTCAAGCGGCCTGCAGGCAGACATGCTGTGTGGAGGGAATGGGAGCGACTTAGTCTTCTTGGGGCAGGCCAGGCAGCCAGTCACACGGCGTGCAGGCAGAGATGCTGTGTGTGCGGGGACTGACTTAGTCTTGGGGCGGGCAGCAGCCCTCCGGGATCCATGCCTCATTAATTTTGATAAAGGTGAGGTACTTAACACTTTTGTGACTTAGGCGACTTCTCTTCTCTGTGACAATGCCTCCAGCTGCGCTGAAGGTCCTTTCTGACAGGACGCTTGCGGCAGGGCAGGAGAGAAGTTGGATGGCAAATTGGGACAGCTCTGGCCACAGGTCAAGCCTGCGCACCCAGTAGTTCAAGGGTTCCTCATCGCTGTTCACAGCAGTGTCTACATCCACACTTAAGGCCAGGTAGTCGGCTACCTGCCGTTCCAGGCGTTGGTGGAGGGTGGATCCGGAAGGGCTACGGCGAGGCGTTGGATTAAAGAACGTCCGCATGTCCGAAATCACCATGAGATCGCTGGAGCGTCCTGTCTTTGACTGCGTGGACACGGGAGGAGGATTAGTGGCAGTGGTACCTTGCTGGCGTTGTGCCGTCACATCACCCTTAAAGGCATTGTAAAGCGTAGTTGACAGCTGGTTCTGCATGTGCTGCATCCTTTCCACCTTCCGGTGAGTTGGTAACTGGTCCGCCACTTTGTGCCTGTACCGAGGGTCTAGTAGTGTGGCCACCCAGTACAGCTCATTCCCCTTGAGGTTTTTTATACGGGGGTCCCTCAACAGGCAGGACAGCATAAAAGACGACATCTGCACAAAGTCGGATCCAGTACCCTCCATCTCCTCTTGCTCTTCCTCAGTGACGTCACGTAAGTCAACCTCCTCCCCCCAGCCGCGAACAATACCACGGGAAGGTTGAGCAGCACAAGCCCCTTGCGATGCCTGCTGAGGTTGTTCTCCTGCCGCTGTCCCCTCCTCCTCCTCCTCCTCCGGCAAAGAAACACCTTGCTCATCATCCTCTGAGTCTGACTCGTCTTCTGCACACGACTTCTCTTCTTCCTCCTCCTCCCCCCTCTGTGCTGCCGCAGGTGTTGACGAAACAGCTGGGTCTGATGAAAATTGGTCCCATGCCTGTTCCTGCCGTAACGGTTCCTGGTCACGCTCATTCACAGCTTCATCCGCCACTCTACGCACAGCACGCTCCAAGAAGTAAGTGTAGGGAATTAAGTCGCTGATGGTGCCTTCACTGCGACTCACCAGGTTGGTCACCTCCTCAAACGGCCGCATGAGCCTGCATGCATTTTCCATCAGTGTCCAGTTGTCGGGCCAGAACATCCCCATCTTCCCAGACTGTTTCATTCTACTGTAGTTGTAGAGGTAGTGGGTCACGGCTTTCTTCTGTTCTAGCAGGCGGGAGAACATGAGCAGGGTCGAGTTACAGCGAGTCGGGCTATCGCAAATGAGGCGTCTCACCGGCATGTTGTTTTTGCGCTGAATTTCCGCAAATCGTGCCATGGCTGTGTAAGACCGCCTCAAATGCCCACAGAACTTCCTGGCCTGCTTCAGGACATTCGCTAAGCCAGGGTACTTTGCCACAAATCTTTGAACCACTAGATTCATGACATGTGCCATGCAGGGTATGTGTGTCAGCTTCCCCATATGCAAAGCGGCAAGCAGATTGCTGCCGTTGTCGCACACCACGTTGCCTATCTCCAGGTGGTGCGGGGTCAGCCACTCATCCACCTGTTTCTTAAGAGCAACCAGGAGAGCTGCTCCAGTGTGACTCTCCGCTTTGAGACAAGACATGTCTAAGATGGCGTGACACCGTCTTACCTGGCATGCAGCATAGGCCCTGCGGAGCTGGGGCTGTGTAGCTGGAGAGGAGAACTGCCACTCAGCCAAGGAGGAGGAGGACAGCGAAGAGCATGTAGCAGGAGGAGAGGAGGTGGCAGGAGGCCTGCCTGCAAGCCGTGGAGGTGTCACAATTTGGTCCGCTGCGCCCTGCTTGCCATCGTTCACCACCAGGTTCACCCAATGGGCTGTGTAGGTAATGTAGCGGCCCTGCCCGTGCTTGGCAGACCAGGCATCCGTGGTCAGGTGTACCCTTGACCCAACGCTCTTCGCAAGAGATGACACCACTTGCCTCTCAACTTCACGGTGCAGTTGGGGTATGGCCTTTCTCGAAAAATAAGTGCGGCCTGGCATCTTCCACTGCGGTGTTCCGATGGCCACAAATTTACGGAAGGCCTCAGAGTCCACCAGCCGGTATGGTAACAGCTGCCGAGCTAACAGTTCCGCCACGCCAGCTGTCAGACGCCGGGCAAGGGGGTGACTGGCCGAAATTGGCTTCTTCCGCTCAAAAATTTCCTTCACGGACACCTGACTGCTGCTGTGGGCAGAGGAGCAGGAACCGCTCAAGGGCAGAGGCGGAGTGGAGGAGGGTGCCTGTGAAGGTGGAAGGGAGAAAGCGGCAGAAGCAGATAATGCACCTGATGGAGGAGGAAGAGGAGAAGGAGGGTGGCTTTGCTTTTGTGTGCTGCTGCTGCTTTTGCTCAGGTGGCCATCCCATTGCTGTTTGTGCCTTTTCTCCAGGTGCCTTCGTAAGGCACTTGTCCCTACGTGAGTGTTGGCCTTTCCACGGCTCAATTTTTGTTGGCAGAGCGAACAGATGGCTTTGGTCCGATCTGAGGCACACACATTAAAAAATTTCCACACCGCTGAGCCACCCTGGGATGTGGGCACTATGGGGACCTCAGCAGCTGATGCTGAAGGGCAAGTTGGCTGGCTGTACATAGGTGGCGATACATGGTGCCGGACTCTGCCACCAGCTGTTTCTGATGAAGAGCTGCCCCAGCTTCTTTCAGCAACTTCTCTCCTCCTACTACTCTCTGACTCCCCAGCTGAACTGTCCCCCTCTTCATCTCCTCTATTGGGAACATACAGAGGATCCCTATCATCGTCATCATCGTAATCATCCTGCCCAGCTTCGCTTGCCTCAGACAAATCCAAACATGCACCATCAGTAGGTCCTTCATCCTCCTTACACGTTACATCCATAGTGTTGCCGGGTAACTCAAATATATGAGCTGGTGAAAATTCATCTGGCTGTAACAACAATGGCTGTGCATCAGTGATTTCAACACTAAATAATTCTTGCGAAGTGTCAAATGCAGCGGAATTGGTGCTAGTAGTAGCGCTGGTGGCTGAGCAAGATGAGGTGTTCTGTGTCGCTAAATACTCAACCACGTCCTGACAATCTTGGGAGGTGATGGGACGTGCCTTCTTCCGAGCACTGTACTGTGGGCCAGGTCCACACGAAATTACATTTACACGACCTCGCGCAGATCTGCCGGGTGGCCTTCCTCTGGCTCTGGCACTACCTCTTCCTCTACCTGTTTTGTCCATATCGGGTATGCACGGAGTGGTATATCACACTGCGTGCACTCACGTAGGTAGGTGGGTTCACTTAACTGCACAGGTATGCGCACTGATGCGGTGGGTTCACTGAACAGAACAGGTATACAGTGGCGGGTTCACAGAACAGGTATGCAGTGGCAGGTTCACTGAACACAACAGGTATGCAGTGGCAGGTTCACTGAACACAACAGGTATGCAGTGGCGGGTTCACTGAACAGGTATACAGTGGCGGGTTCACTGAACAGAACAGGTATGCAGTGGCGGGTTCACTAAACAGAACAGGTATACAGTGGTGGGTTCACTAAACAGAACAGGTATACAGTGGCGGGTTCACAGAACAGGTATGCAGTGGCAGGTTCACTGAACACAACGGGTATGCAGTGGCAGGTTCACAGAACAGGTATACAGTGGCGGGTCCACTGAACAGAACAGGTATGCAGTGGCGGATTCACTAAACAGAACAGGTATACAGTGGCGGCTTCACTAAACAGAACAGGTATACAGTGGCGGGTTCACAGAACAGGTATGCAGTGGCAGGTTCACTGAACACAACAGGTATGCAGTGGCGGGTTCACTGAACACAACAGGTATGCAGTGGCGGGTTCACTGAACAGGTATACAGTGGCGGGTTCACTAAACAGAACAGGTATACAGTGGCGGGTTCACTAAACAGAACAGGTATACAGTGGCGGGTTCACAGAACAGGTATGCAGTGGCAGGTTCACTGAACACAACAGGTATGCAGTGGCGGGTTCACTGAACAGGTATACAGTGGCGGGTCCACTGAACAGAACAGGTATGCAGTGGCAGGTTCACTGAACAGGTATACAGTGGCGGGTCCACTGAACAGAACAGGTATGCAGTGGCGGGTTCACTGAACAGGTATGCAGTGGTGGGTTCACAGAACAGGTATGCAGTGGTGGGTTCACAGCACAGGTATGCAGTGGTGGGTTCAATGAACAGGTATATAGTGGCGGGTCCACTGAACAGAACAGGTATGCAGTGGCAGGTTCACTGAACAGGTATGCAGTGGTGGGTTCACAGCACAGGTATGCAGTGGTGGGTTCACAGAACAGGTATGCAGTGGTGGGTTCACAGCACAGGTATGCAGTGGTGGGTTCAATGAACAGGTATACAGTGGCGGGTCCACTGAACAGAACAGGTATGCAGTGGCAGGTTCACTGAACAGGTATGCAGTGGTGGGTTCACAGCACAGGTATGCAGTGGTGGGTTCACAGAACAGGTATGCAGTGGTGGGTTCACAGCACAGGTATGCAGTGGTGGGTTCAACGAACAGGTATACAGTGGCGGGTCCACTGAACAGAACAGGTATGCAGTGGCAGGTTCACTGAACACAACAGGTATGCAGTGGCGGGTTCACTGAACAGGTATACAGTGGCGGGTTCACTGAACAGAACAGGTATGCAGTGGCGGGTTCACTAAACAGAACAGGTATACAGTGGCGGGTTCACTAAACAGAACAGGTATACAGTGGCGGGTTCACAGAACAGGTATGCAGTGGCAGGTTCACTGAACACAACGGGTATGCAGTGGCAGGTTCACAGAACAGGTATACAGTGGCGGGTCCACTGAACAGAACAGGTATGCAGTGGCGGATTCACTAAACAGAACAGGTATACAGTGGCGGGTTCACTAAACAGAACAGGTATACAGTGGCGGGTTCACAGAACAGGTATGCAGTGGCAGGTTCACTGAACACAACAGGTATGCAGTGGCGGGTTCACTGAACACAACAGGTATGCAGTGGCGGGTTCACTGAACAGGTATACAGTGGCGGGTTCACTAAACAGAACAGGTATACAGTGGCGGGTTCACTAAACAGAACAGGTATACAGTGGCGGGTTCACAGAACAGGTATGCAGTGGCAGGTTCACTGAACACAACAGGTATGCAGTGGCGGGTTCACTGAACAGGTATACAGTGGCGGGTCCACTGAACAGAACAGGTATGCAGTGGCAGGTTCACTGAACAGGTATACAGTGGCGGGTCCACTGAACAGAACAGGTATGCAGTGGCGGGTTCACTGAACAGGTATGCAGTGGTGGGTTCACAGAACAGGTATGCAGTGGTGGGTTCACAGCACAGGTATGCAGTGGTGGGTTCAATGAACAGGTATATAGTGGCGGGTCCACTGAACAGAACAGGTATGCAGTGGCAGGTTCACTGAACAGGTATGCAGTGGTGGGTTCACAGCACAGGTATGCAGTGGTGGGTTCACAGAACAGGTATGCAGTGGTGGGTTCACAGCACAGGTATGCAGTGGTGGGTTCAATGAACAGGTATACAGTGGCGGGTCCACTGAACAGAACAGGTATGCAGTGGCAGGTTCACTGAACAGGTATGCAGTGGTGGGTTCACAGCACAGGTATGCAGTGGTGGGTTCACAGAACAGGTATGCAGTGGTGGGTTCACAGCACAGGTATGCAGTGGTGGGTTCAACGAACAGGTATACAGTGGCGGGTCCACTGAACAGAACAGGTATGCAGTGGCAGGTTCACTGAACAGGTATGCAGTGGTGGGTTCACAGCACAGGTATGCAGTGGTGGGTTCACTGAACAGGTATGCAGTGGTGGGTTCACAGCACAGGTATGCAGTTTTGGGTTCACAACACAGGTATGCAGTGGTGGGTTCACAGCACAGGTATGCAGTGGTGGGTTCACAGAACAGGTATGCAGCCAGACAGGAACAAGTTAAGCCTAACTAATCTTTCCCTGAGAGACAGTCTGCAGCAGCTCGCCCTACTCTCACTAACGCAGGCAGCACACGAGTGACCGTAATGGCCGCCGCTGCCTGCCTTATATAAGGGGGGGTGGGGCTCCAGGGGCTAGTGTAGCCTAATTGGCTACACTGGGCCGGCTGACTGTGATGTAGAGGGTCAAAGTTGACCCTCCATGTGCATTATGGGGCGAACCGAACTTCCGCAAAGGTTCGCCTGCAGGACGCGAACGCGAACCACTGAAGTTCGCATGGAACCGTTCGCAGGCGAACCGTTCGGCCCAACTCTACTCTAGATCTCCATATCATAGGTTTCCAATAATATTACAACTTCATTTATACCCTGCTTTCCATAGTAGAGATAGTGGACACTCACCATGGATCGAGGGGGTGTGATCTTCCATCCCCACCAACTCCATATGTTCACTGTGTCATCAAATTTTATCACAGAAATATTCCCATATCTATCTTATCATTAAAGCCAGATGGGCCTTCTGTACCTAATTTAATTATCCATCTACTCTCCAATTGTTGCAGTCTTTCATCTCCATTGCAACCCCCTCTCCTAGTCTCAATATATTTATCAATACCAAAGAAGCTCAGACATTCTGGGTTACCCCCATGTTGGTTCCTAACATGATCAATTAGTCTCTTGGCACCCCGCCCATTCTCTATGGATCTAAAATGTTCTGAGAACCTTTCTCCCATTGCTCTAGTTGTCTTTCCTATATACAGGAGATTGCATGGGCAGGCCACCGCATATACCACCATTTCTGTCCGACAATTAAAGAAATGTTGTATCCTAAAAGTGTTGTTCAAAAATGTGAAACTCCTTCCTCGTTTAAGATATCTGCAGTACATGCATCTATTGCATATGAAGTTCCCCAAGGTCCTTGATCGATTCAACCATGTTCTGGTCTGTTCAGTTCTATATTCGCTTTTTACTAAGTGGTCCCTGAGGTTTTAACATCTTGTGAATGAGATACACGGTGGTTGAGAACATTTGTCCCTAAGCAGGGGGTCCGTTTTTAAGAGGCCCCAGTTCCGTCTGATCGCTCCTGCGATATGCTCTCCTAGGGGCGAATGTGAGAAATGCATGAAAAAACAATTTTGCCTACTTTTTTCTTTTTTCTTCAGAAGGCTTGCCCTGTCTGTCCTTTCCACCCTGGCCACTGCAGAATTTAAAACTTCCTCCTTGTATCCACGGGCTCTAAATCTATTTTTAACTTCCATAACCTGTCTTTGTCCCAAAGTTTCACTCGTGTTGTTACGTTTCATACGAACCATCTGACTATACGGCAAGCTGTTTTTTAATTTTGTCGGGTGATAGCTCTCTCCATGTAACACCATATTGGAGGCTGTGGTTTTTCTATAAGTGCTTGTGGTAATCTTATTGTCCATCACTTTCAATTTCAAATCCAAAAATTCCAATTCCAGATCTCCCCAATTACATGTCAAATGCAAATTAATATCATTCTGATTTAGGACATCAATCCAATCTTGAAATTCACTCTTGCTTCCTGCCCAGATCACTAGGATATCGTCTATGTATCTGGCCCAGAGGCGGACCCGAGCGGCACCCCAACCCCTCCCAGAAAAAACCTGCTCGAGCTCCCAGTGTCCCATAAAGAGGTTGGCAAAAGTAGGGGCCACAGGGGTCCCCATAGCAGTGCCAACCTCCTGATGGTACCACTGCCCGTCGAAGAGGAAGGAGTTACCGGTCAGGACCGCCTCCAGGCCAGACAACAGAAACGAGCCCTCCTCAGGACTTTCCTGCAGCATCGGCAGAAACGATTTTACAGCCATCAATCCATCGTTATGCCTAATCCTACTGTACAAGGAGGTGACATCAATACTTGCTAATGCATATCCTTCCCTCCATTCAAATTCAGACAGCTTATTGAGGACGTCTGTTGAGTCCAATAAAAATGACGGGAGGGCCTCCACAACCGGTCTAAGTTTGTAGTCTAAAAATTGAGAAAGTCGTTCAAACACTGATCCAATAGCTGAGCAGATGGGGCGTCCTGGTGGGCACTTCAAGTTCTTGTGCACTTTTGGAATGCAATACCATACTGGCTTTCTGGGATTGGTTGGAACCAGCTTATTTGCCGACCCTCGGCTCATAATGCCTGCCTCCACAGCCCCTTTGAGGATACTTTTCAACTTTCTCATATGTCTCTCCGTAGGATCAGAACGCAACCTACTGTAAGTAACTCCGTCCTGCAATTGATTTAAGCATTCCTCCTCATACATAGTCCTAGGCCATAGCACTATGTTTCCACCTTTGTCTGATGGTTTAATTATGACTTCCTTCTGTTGCTTCAACCATTCCAATGACCGTTTCTCTCCCACTGTAAGATTGTTTTTTGGCTCTAGATAGATAAGTGCTCGGACTTCCTGTCTGACTCTATCTGAAAAAACCTCCAGTACCGAACCCGGAGTGATCTGTGGATTGAATTTGGAATTGGGTCCTATATGTGAGGGGACCTCCAATCCCTTATTGGAAAAGACCATGTGTTTTCCAGGATCCTCACAGCTCTCCCTAATCCAGGATTGTTCCTCCTCAGAGAACTCTTCACTTACTATTAAAGGGATAGGGATTTTAACAGGGGGTAGGGGTTCCCTATACAGACCCAATTTTTTCTGTGATTGAAAGTAACGGTGACATGCTATTTTCCTAACATTTTTGAAAAGTTCAATCTCAAATGTATCTTCTTGGAATTTACTGCTTGGACAGAAGTTCAGTCCCTTCTTGAGGAGTGACACACATGACTCATCAAGTTTTAATTCTGATAAATTAATAATGTCTAGATCTTGTTGATCTTGTTCCTCTGGGAACGCCGTACCTCCTTCTGTTCCCACCTGATCTGGTGCTTCTTTAGGATGCCCTTTCCCTTCCTTGTATCTTTGGGATCTTTTGCGCCGCCTACTGCGCCTATTTCTTCTTCTTCTTCTAAAGGGATATCTTCCCCAGAAAATAATTCATCATCAAAGCTAGTGTTGGGGCTACTTGGCCACGTGGATTGCGGGGAACTATCCCCTGATTCTCCCACTGGTCTTTTGGGTGGTTTAGGGTTTTCCTTGGGTTTCTGTGGTCTCGGCTTCCCTTTGGGTGGATTACGTGGTTTACCTTTCGGATGGTACCCCCCACCCCCTCTTGGTCTGTATCCACTCTCCCCACCATCCCGCCAATTGAAGACTTGTTTGTATTCATAATCCAATTTGTCACGTAGAAATTTGTCATTCTTTTCTTTCTTTATTTGTTCCTGTGTGTTGACTAATTGCTTTTCAAACTTTTTAAGGCATTCATCTAAGTGTGACTCACTAGACTTTTCAATGATAGCCTCTTTCAACTTTTTGATTTCTTCCTCAATTTCCTCATAGTCCAACTCGTTTTCCTCAAGCACTACCTCCTGAAATCTCATTGTGAACTCCTGCATGAGCTCTTCACACTTGATTTTAGATGACTGTCTGACCCTAGCTTGGGCCAGCCTTTTTATGATTCGTATGCCCCTAGGGGCCCTCCGCACCTCCTTATACTGTTTTAGGAAGACTACTGTCCAGTACTTCCTTATTTCTCTCTCTAAGGCACGTAATAATTTTCTTTCCAATGCCGGTAACTCATACGTTGCAAATGATAATTCCAATTTCTTTTCAAATAAAGGTGCCACATCTTGGCGTCCAGCAGCTAATGCAGCATGGGCCATCACAACAATTCCAAGTCTGCTGGGTGCACTTCAACTTAAACAGTTCAATAGTATGATCAATCAGTCAATAAAGAAGATAGCAGAGTGAGTGCACACAAATGCCTTATACCTCCTCAATACATCTCATACAATGGGGCAACATCCGGATGAAAATCAGTATAATTTACTTATTTCAATGTGAGAAAAAGAAAATCCAGGAGCCACTTCGTCCTCTCCAACTTCAATAAAAGCTTCAAACTTTAATTCAAATCTTCCAATAAAAGAGGCATGATATGCTATAAAAGACATGTAACAGCAATACTTATCAATCTGAGGTAGTGCAGGAGGTGCGGAGGCTGGTCGACGATCGTTTCGCCCCTCTATGAGGGCTTTCTCGAGACCGTATAACCCCTCACGCCTGCTCACACCTGTATATACCAAAAACCACACCCTCATTCAACCCCCTTCCTCCAATGGCAGCGCTTACCTTCATCGGGCCCACCTGTAACTCATAAGTCAATTATTTTTCAAATACCGCTGATGTAACTTCCCGTGCGTCCCTGCTTCCAACCCTTGCTGGAACGCACGGACTTCCGCTTATGATATACTCTCCGTCGTATGGCACACTTCCATTAGCCAACAGGCATCCACATGACGTCGGGCGCAGCCTGCGTGCTGCGTGCGCCCTGGAGCTATCCCGCTGGTGTAACTTCCCACGCGTCCACGCTTCCGCGTACCATTGCTGGGACGCATGGACTTCCGCCTATACTATTCGTCGCATGGCGTCATGTCACATTGGATATCACGTGAGCCCTTTGTCAGAACCACTGCCATCTTGTGGGGGTAGTTTATACTGCCCTATACACAATATGAATGGGCACCAGAGACATCTAGTGGCCTTTTTGTATAGAACATCAATCCCAAAATACTTATACAGGGTTTGTAAATCGCATGTAGGTTTTCAGTAGACACAAATGATACAGTTAAGAGCACACAAAACAAAACTGTTAAAAACAATAGGTAGTCATCATACCAATTACATACATATAATGCAGGAGTTATATACAAATATGACCTCAATGAGGATAGCACCGGAGAAAAGGAAACACTCCAGACCATCATCACTCATCATCATCAGTCCATCAGAGCACACTGTACAAATTAATGAAGCAAACAATTTACTTGGTTGAACCTCAATACTCGATACTAGGAGAGTCAGAATAAAACCGACCCCACTCTAGATCTCCATATCATAGGTTTCCAATAATATTACAACTTCATTTATACCCTGCTTTCCATAGTAGAGATAGTGGACACTCACCATGGATCGAGGGGGTGTGATCTTCCATCCCCACCAACTCCATATGTTCACTGTGTCATCAAATTTTATCACAGAAATATTCCCATATCTATCTTATCATTAAAGCCAGATGGGCCTTCTGTACCTAATTTAATTATCCATCTACTCTCCAATTGTTGCAGTCTTTCATCTCCATTGCAACCCCCTCTCCTAGTCTCAATATATTTATCAATACTAAAGAAGCTCAGACATTCTGGGTTACCCCCATGTTGGTTCCTAACATGATCAATTAGTCTCTTGGCACCCCGCCCATTCTCTATGGATCTAAAATGTTCTGAGAACCTTTCTCCCATTGCTCTAGTTGTCTTTCCTATATACAGGAGATTGCATGGGCAGGCCACCGCATATACCACCATTTCTGTCCGACAATTAAAGAAATGTTGTATCCTAAAAGTGTTGTTCAAAAATGTGAAACTCCTTCCTCGTTTAAGATATCTGCAGTACATGCATCTATTGCATATGAAGTTCCCCAAGGTCCTTGATCGATTCAACCATGTTCTGGTCTGTTCAGTTCTATATTCGCTTTTTACTAAGTGGTCCCTGAGGTTTTTACATCTTGTACAGTGTGCTCTGATGGACTGATGATGATGAGTGATGATGGTCTGGAGTGTTTCCTTTTCTCCAGTGCTATCCTCATTGAGGTCATATTTGTATATAACTCCTGCATTATATGTATGTAATTGGTATGATGACTACCTATTGTTTTTAACAGTTTTGTTTTGTGTGCTCTTAACTGTATCATTTGTGTCTACTGAAAACCTACATGCGATTTACAAACCCTGTATAAGTATTTTGGGATTGATGTTCTATACAAAAAGGCCACTAGATGTCTCTGGTGCCCATTAATATTGTGTATAGGGCAGTATAAACTACCCCCACAAGATGGCAGTGGTTCTGACAAAGGGCTCACGTGATATCCAATGTGACATGACGCCATGCGACGAATAGTATAGGCGGAAGTCCATGCGTCCCAGCAATGGTACGCGGAAGCGTGGACGCGTAGGAAGTTACACCAGCGGGATAGCTCCAGGGCGCACGCAGCACGCAGGCTGCGCCCGACGTCATGTGGATGCCTGTTGGCTAATGGAAGTGTGCCATACGACGGAGAGTATATCATAAGCGGAAGTCCGTGCGTTCCAGCAAGGGTTGGAAGCAGGGACGCACGGGAAGTTACATCAGCGGTATTTGAAAAATAATTGACTTATGAGTTACAGGTGGGCCCGATGAAGGTAAGCGCTGCCATTGGAGGAAGGGGGTTGAATGAGGGTGTGGTTTTTGGTATATACAGGTGTGAGCAGGCGTGAGGGGTTATACGGTCTCGAGAAAGCCCTCATAGAGGGGCGAAACGATCGTCGACCAGCCTCCGCACCTCCTGCACTACCTCAGATTGATAAGTATTGCTGTTACATGTCTTTTATAGCATATCATGCCTCTTTTATTGGAAGATTTGAATTAAAGTTTGAAGCTTTTATTGAAGTTGGAGAGGACGAAGTGGCTCCTGGATTTTCTTTTTCTCACATTGAAATAAGTAAATTATACTGATTTTCATCCGGATGTTGCCCCATTGTATGAGATGTATTGAGGAGGTATAAGGCATTTGTGTGCACTCACTCTGCAATCTTCTTTATTGACTGATTGATCATACTATTGAACTGTTTAAGTTGAAGTGCACCCAGCAGACTTGGAATTGTTGTGATGGCCCATGCTGCATTAGCTGCTGGACGCCAAGATGTGGCACCTTTATTTGAAAAGAAATTGGAATTATCATTTGCAACATATGAGTTACCGGCATTGGAAAGAAAATTATTACGTGCCTTAGAGAGAGAAATAAGGAAGTACTGGACAGTAGTCTTCCTAAAACAGTATAAGGAGGTGCGGAGGGCCCCTAGGGGCATACGAATCATAAAAAGGCTGGCCCAAGCTAGGGTCAGACAGTCATCTAAAATCAAGTGTGAAGAGCTCATGCAGGAGTTCACAATGAGATTTCAGGAGGTAGTGCTTGAGGAAAACGAGTTGGACTATGAGGAAATTGAGGAAGAAATCAAAAAGTTGAAAGAGGCTATCATTGAAAAGTCTAGTGAGTCACACTTAGATGAATGCCTTAAAAAGTTTGAAAAGCAATTAGTCAACACACAGGAACAAATAAAGAAAGAAAAGAATGACAAATTTCTACGTGACAAATTGGATTATGAATACAAACAAGTCTTTAATTGGCGGGATGGTGGGGAGAGTGGATACAGACCAAGAGGGGGTGGGGGGTACCATCCGAAAGGTAAACCACGTAATCCACCCAAAGGGAAGCCGAGACCACAGAAACCCAAGGAAAACCCTAAACCACCCAAAAGACCAGTGGGAGAATCAGGGGATAGTTCCCCGCAATCCACGTGGCCAAGTAGCCCCAACACTAGCTTTGATGATGAATTATTTTCTGGGGAAGATATCCCTTTAGAAGAAGAAGAAGAAATAGGCGCAGTAGGCGGCGCAAAAGATCCCAAAGATACAAGGAAGGGAAAGGGCATCCTAAAGAAGCACCAGATCAGGTGGGAACAGAAGGAGGTACGGCGTTCCCAGAGGAACAAGATCAACAAGATCTAGACATTATTAATTTATCAGAATTAAAACTTGATGAGTCATGTGTGTCACTCCTCAAGAAGGGACTGAACTTCTGTCCAAGCAGTAAATTCCAAGAAGATACATTTGAGATTGAACTTTTCAAAAATGTTAGGAAAATAGCATGTCACCGTTACTTTCAATCACAGAAAAAATTGGGTCTGTATAGGGAACCCCTACCCCCTGTTAAAATCCCTATCCCTTTAATAGTAAGTGAAGAGTTCTCTGAGGAGGAACAATCCTGGATTAGGGAGAGCTGTGAGGATCCTGGAAAACACATGGTCTTTTCCAATAAGGGATTGGAGGTCCCCTCACATATAGGACCCAATTCCAAATTCAATCCACAGATCACTCCGGGTTCGGTACTGGAGGTTTTTTCAGATAGAGTCAGACAGGAAGTCCGAGCACTTATCTATCTAGAGCCAAAAAACAATCTTACAGTGGGAGAGAAACGGTCATTGGAATGGTTGAAGCAACAGAAGGAAGTCATAATTAAACCATCAGACAAAGGTGGAAACATAGTGCTATGGCCTAGGACTATGTATGAGGAGGAATGCTTAAATCAATTGCAGGACGGAGTTACTTACAGTAGGTTGCGTTCTGATCCTACGGAGAGACATATGAGAAAGTTGAAAAGTATCCTCAAAGGGGCTGTGGAGGCAGGCATTATGAGCCGAGGGTCGGCAAATAAGCTGGTTCCAACCAATCCCAGAAAGCCAGTATGGTATTGCATTCCAAAAGTGCACAAGAACTTGGAGTGCCCACCAGGACGCCCCATCTGCTCAGCTATTGGATCAGTGTTTGAACGACTTTCTCAATTTTTAGACTACAAACTTAGACCGGTTGTGGAGGCCCTCCCGTCATTTTTATTGGACTCAACAGATGTCCTCAATAAGCTGTCTGAATTTGAATGGAGGGAAGGATATGCATTAGCAAGTATTGATGTCACCTCTTTGTACAGTAGGATTAGGCATAACGATGGATTGATGGCTGTAAAATCGTTTCTGCCGATGCTGCAGGAAAGTCCTGAGGAGGGCTCATTTCTGTTGTCTGGCCTGGAGGCGGTCCTGACCGGTAACTCCTTCCTCTTCGACGGGCAGTGGTACCATCAGGAGGTTGGCACTGCTATGGGGACCCCTGTGGCCCCTACGTTTGCCAACCTCTTTATGGGACACTGGGAGCTCGAGCAGGTTTTTTCCGGGAGGGGTTGGGGTGCCGCTCGGGTCCGCCTCTGGGCCAGATACATAGACGATATCCTAGTGATCTGGGCAGGAAGCAAGAGTGAATTTCAAGATTGGATTGATGTCCTAAATCAGAATGATATTAATTTGCATTTGACATGTAATTGGGGAGATCTGGAATTGGAATTTTTGGATTTGAAATTGAAAGTGATGGACAATAAGATTACCACAAGCACTTATAGAAAAACCACAGCCTCCAATATGGTGTTACATGGAGAGAGCTATCACCCGACAAAATTAAAAAACAGCTTGCCGTATAGTCAGATGGTTCGTATGAAACGTAACAACACGAGTGAAACTTTGGGACAAAGACAGGTTATGGAAGTTAAAAATAGATTTAGAGCCCGTGGATACAAGGAGGAAGTTTTAAATTCTGCAGTGGCCAGGGTGGAAAGGACAGACAGGGCAAGCCTTCTGAAGAAAAAAGAAAAAAGTAGGCAAAATTGTTTTTTCATGCATTTCTCACATTCGCCCCTAGGAGAGCATATCGCAGGAGCGATCAGACGGAACTGGGGCCTCTTAAAAACGGACCCCCTGCTTAGGGACAAATGTTCTCAACCACCGTGTATCTCATTCACAAGATGTTAAAACCTCAGGGACCACTTAGTAAAAAGCGAATATAGAACTGAACAGACCAGAACATGGTTGAATCGATCAAGGACCTTGGGGAACTTCATATGCAATAGATGCATGTACTGCAGATATCTTAAACGAGGAAGGAGTTTCACATTTTTGAACAACACTTTTAGGATACAACATTTCTTTAATTGTCGGACAGAAATGGTGGTATATGCGGTGGCCTGCCCATGCAATCTCCTGTATATAGGAAAGACAACTAGAGCAATGGGAGAAAGGTTCTCAGAACACTTTAGATCCATAGAGAATGGGCGGGGTGCCAAGAGACTAATTGATCATGTTAGGAACCAACATGGGGGTAACCCAGAATGTCTGAGCTTCTTTGGTATTGATAAATATATTGAGACTAGGAGAGGGGGTTGCAATGGAGATGAAAGACTGCAACAATTGGAGAGTAGATGGATAATTAAATTAGGTACAGAAGGCCCATCTGGCTTTAATGATAAGATAGATATGGGAATATTTCTGTGATAAAATTTGATGACACAGTGAACATATGGAGTTGGTGGGGATGGAAGATCACACCCCCTCGATCCATGGTGAGTGTCCACTATCTCTACTATGGAAAGCAGGGTATAAATGAAGTTGTAATATTATTGGAAACCTATGATATGGAGATCTAGAGTGGGGTCGGTTTTATTCTGACTCTCCTAGAATCGAGTATTGAGGTTCAACCAAGTAAATTGTTTGCTTCATTAATTTGTACAGTGTGCTCTGATGGACTGATGATGATGAGTGATGATGGTCTGGAGTGTTTCCTTTTCTCCAGTGCTATCCTCATTGAGGTCATATTTGTATATAACTCCTGCATTATATGTATGTAATTGGTATGATGACTACCTATTGTTTTTAACAGTTTTGTTTTGTGTGCTCTTAACTGTATCATTTGTGTCTACTGAAAACCTACATGCGATTTACAAACCCTGTATAAGTATTTTGGGATTGATGTTCTATACAAAAAGGCCACTAGATGTCTCTGGTGCCCATTAATATTGTGTATAGGGCAGTATAAACTACCCCCACAAGATGGCAGTGGTTCTGACAAAGGGCTCACGTGATATCCAATGTGTGCAAAGGTGATTCCAGGAGCACCGAAGAAATAAAAAATGAAAAAAGTGTGCCACGGTCCCACCCCAGTACCAAGGGGTCACAATAATGAACTCCAACAAGGACCGGCACCACTCCAGTGTGTTTATAGCTCAAATACTTTAATGATACATCACAAGCAACGACAGACTGCTGTTTCGGCCTTCCATATGCCTTTGTCAAGTTGCACAAGAAGATACAACCATAAAATGCATGACATCACACTTATATACACACATGCACCACCCATTGGGTGCCATGAGACCAAAAGTGACCAATCCTGACCAGACTGTCAAGGCGGACCTGATGGGGAACATCTAATGCACCAAAACCACCAATCAGGTGAACGAGATTCAAAAAATACCCACCTGTGGCAGGCTGGCGGAAAACCGCCGCTCAGATGACCCCAGACGCGCCGCCAATGCACTCAATACCGCCAGGTACACGTCAGGCGGGGGCGGAAGTGACGTCATGATCACATGACACACCAACGTCCAATCATCGTAGCCGGCAAGCGTCCAATGGGGACACCGAGCGGCTCCATCGTCATGACAGTGGGCGGTGCGGCAACCCAGCGTAGCCATAGCTACACAAAACATAAACATACATACGCTTATTCCGCACTATACTCACAACCCACTGTCTGCAATGGAGCGCTGCCACATAGACTGTCAGGTCAGGATGATCTGAAAGATAAAAACATATAAAAACAACATTAAGTATGAGAACAGTAACACACATATGTTGAATATAGTAAACAGTAGAACAAGTGTTATAAAAATATATTCAAATACAAAAAGAGAAATCAATTTCTCTATTTAAGCCTGCTCTATCCATAGCACACAGTCTCTTGATCCACCCGGCTTCCCTGCGGAGTAGCTCCTTAACACGATCTCCTCCCCTCCAGTCCCTGGGCACCCCATCAATGGCCATCACTTTGAATTGGGCTACACTATGCTGGCACATGGTAAAATGATCAGACACTGCTTGTCCTGCCGTGTAATTCCTAATGGCAGTTTTGTGTGATGAAACACGGCTTTTAAGGGTTTGTGTAGTCATACCTACATAGATGTAACTACAGGGACACTTAATAAGATACACCACGTGAGTAGAATCACATGTGTATCTATCTCGGATATGAAAAGTGGCCCCTGAAGTGGGGTGATGGAATGTATTACCACGCATGACATTACCACACATGTGGCATGCCATGCAAGGAAACATACCATTCCTACCCCTTGGAACCTGTGGTCTGCGAGCAGTACGGATGCGTAACTTATCCCTGACTGTTGGGGCCCGGAGAAAGGACATTAGGGGCGGATGACGGAATTCAGGTACTCTCGGTAAACCGTCGCGTAGGATATACCAATGGCGACGTAAAGATCGCGCTATTAGATCGCTGCAAGTATTGTAGGTTGATACAAATGGTATACAATTCATCTGTCTGGGCCTGGACCGCCGAAATGGCGCATCCACCTCCAGACTAGCAGCTGGATATCCTCGTGAACGAAACTTATAGGCTAGTTCCGCCTTACGTCTCTCACAGACCCCAGGTTCACTGACAATCCTATCTACTCTCATGAACTGACTGCGAGGGATACTATTCTTGACACGCTCAGGGTGGAAGCTATGATAATGTAGTGTGGAATTTCTGTCTGTCGGTTTAGTGAACAGATCAGTAGATATTACATTTCCACTCCGAACCACCCTGACATCAAGAAAAGAGACAGAATCCCTGTCACAAGTTGCAGTCAATTTAATGGGTGGGCACTGACTATGGACTTGTTGGATAAAATCGTCCAAAGTCGAACGTGGCCCCCTCCAAATGCAAAATATATCGTCTATAAATCTCCACCAGCAAACTGAATGCTGGCGGAATAGGGGGTTGAGGTAGACGAATGTTTCCTCATACAACCCCATATAAAGATTTGCATAGGAGGGGGCCACGTTCGAACCCATCGCAGTGCCACGTAGTTGTCCATAGAATCGCCCCTTGTATTCAAAGTAATTAAACTTAAGAACCACTTCCAGCAAGGCAATAAGAAATTTCCGCTGTTCAACCGTACAATCAGAGTGTGTCATGAGAAACCAGTCGGTAGCCTCTACACCCCCATCATGGGGGATGGAGGTGTAGAGGCTCTCCACATCCAAAGTCACAAAAAACATATCATCATCCAGGGTGATATGTATATCCATGGCAGAAGGTTGTGTCATCCACACACCAGAAACCGCATAGACGTCCGAGGAGGGTACCACCCAGGAGACTACCTGGTGGGGGTATCTCAGGAACTGGTTCCTCTGATGATCAAGCCACTTCTGGAGAACCCTCCCCGGTTCACCCCCAAGAAGTAGGAGGCGGAGGGGCGGCCGGCGGTGGAGGGCCAAAAGGGAAACCTCCGGTCAAGGTGATGAACCTACGCCCCAGGAGGGGCCATTGATGGAAAAGACCTTAGTGGTAAATATTTCATCTTACACTCTTACTACTACAGAGGAGAGAGTCCTTAATTTTGGACTGTCATTCAGTCTGACTAATTTTCCTGATTTTTTTCAATTGGAGCAGGACCTTTATCGCTTTTTTCGTACTGTTAAGTTAAATAACTTCTTCAGTATTGTTCCTCCCACTAGCTCCTATCAGGATCATGACCGTGAGCAAGATACTTGTCTACATTTGAAAGACACTGGTCTACGCAATTCTAGTACTTTTAGGCCACCAAGTCATGCTCTAATTGATTCATACATGGCTAAAGTTAGTGAGGATATATAACAACTTGAGCGGAACTTTAAGGGAGGCCTGTTTAAAGTTAGCCATAACCTGTCTAGATCTGAGAGTATGGCACTTATGTCACTACAGAATAATGAGGACATTGTAGTATGTCCAGCAGACAAGGGCGGGGCTGTGGTTGTAATGGACCGTGTACATTATTCTGGTGAAATAGAAAGACAACTTGCTGATCATGATATCTATGCATTACTTGATGTTGACCCTTTGCCTAGGATTCAACGGTATATCCTTAAGATCTTACAACATGCCATGTCCAATAATGTGATTGATGAAGCCTTGTTTAAGTATTTACAACAGCAGAACCCCTCTGTGCCACACTTATACATATTACCTAAGATACACAAGACTTTGGTATGCCCACCTGGGCGTCCCATTGTGGCAGGAGTGGGTTCTGTTTTTGTCCCCCTGGCACAATATCTGGACAAAATATTGCAACCTATTGTACAGCTGGTTGATTCCTATCTAAAAGATACTGGTATGTTCCTTGACAGATTACGGTCTATCCCCACCCTGGATGATGATATGTTTTTTGTGACTTTGGATGTGGAGAGCCTCTACACCTCCATCCCCCATGATGGGGGTGTAGAGGCTACCGACTGGTTTCTCATGACACACTCTGATTGTACGGTTGAACAGCGGAAATTTCTTATTGCCTTGCTGGAAGTGGTTCTTAAGTTTAATTACTTTGAATACAAGGGGTGATTCTATGGACAACTACGTGGCACTGCGATGGGTTCGAACGTGGCCCCCTCCTATGCAAATCTTTAAAATGGGGTTGTATGAGGAGACATTCGTCTACCTCAACCCCCTATTCCGCCAGCATTCAGTTTGCTGGTGGAGATTTATAGACGATATATTTTGCATTTGGAGGGGGCCACGCTCGACTTTGGACGATTTTATCCAACAAGTCCATAGTCAGTGCCCACCCATTAAATTGACTGCAACTTGTGACAGGGATTCTGTCTCTTTTCTTGATGTCAGGGTGGTTCGGAGTGGAAATGTAATATCTACTGATCTGTTCACTAAACCGACAGACAGAAATTCCACACTACATTATCATAGCTTCCACCCTGAGCGTGTCAAGAATAGTATCCCTCGCAGTCAGTTCATGAGAGTAGATAGGATTGTCAGTGAACCTGGGGTCTGTGAGAGACGTAAGGCGGAACTAGCCTATAAGTTTCGTTCACGAGGATATCCAGCTGCTAGTCTGAAGGTGGATGCGCCATTTCGGCGGTCCAGGCCCAGACAGATGAATCGTATACCATTTGTATCAACCTACAATACTTGCAGCGATCTAATAGCGCGATCTTTACGTCGCCATTGGTATATCCTACGCGACGGTTTACCGAGAGTACCTGAATTCCGTCATCCGCCCCTAATGTCCTTTTGCCGGGCCCCAACAGTCAGGGATAAGTTACGCATCCGTACTGCTCGCAGACCACAGGTTCCAAGGGGTAGGAATGGTATGTTTCCTTGCATGGCATGCCACATGTGTGGTAATGTCATGCGTGGTAATACATTCCATCACCCCACTTCAGGGGCCACTTTTCATATCCGAGATAGATACACATGTGATTCTACTCACGTGGTGTATCTTATTAAGTGTCCCTGTAGTTACATCTATGTAGGTATGACTACACAAACCCTTAAAAGCCGTGTTTCATCACACAAAACTGCCATTAGGAATTACACGGCAGGACAAGCAGTGTCTGATCATTTTACCATGTGCCAGCATAGTGTAGCCCAATTCAAAGTGATGGCCATTGATGGAGTGCCCAGGGACTGGAGGGGAGGAGATCGTGTTAAGGAGCTACTCCGCAGGGAAGCCGGGTGGATCAAGAGACTGTGTGCTATGGATAGAGCAGGCTTAAATAGAGAAATTGATTTCTCTTTTTGTATTTGAATATATTTTTATAACACTTGTTCTACTGTTTACTATATTCAACATATGTGTGTTACTGTTCTCATACTTAATGTTGTTTTTATATGTTTTTATCTTTCAGATCATCCTGACCTGACAGTCTATGTGGCAGCGCTCCATTGCAGACAGTGGGTTGTGAGTATAGTGCGGAATAAGCGTATGTATGTTTATGTTTTGTGTAGCTATGGCTACGCTGGGTTGCCGCACCGCCCACTGTCATGACGATGGAGCCGCTCGGTGTCCCCATTGGACGCTTGCCGGCTACGATGATTGGACGTTGGTGTGTCATGTGATCATGACGTCACTTCCGCCCCCGCCTGACGTGTACCTGGCGGTATTGAGTGCATTGGCGGCGCGTCTGGGGTCATCTGAGCGGCGGTTTTCCGCCAGCCTGCCACAGGTGGGTATTTTTTGAATCTCGTTCACCTGATTGGTGGTTTTGGTGCATTAGATGTTCCCCATCAGGTCCGCCTTGACAGTCTGGTCAGGATTGGTCACTTTTGGTCTCATGGCACCCAATGGGTGGTGCATGTGTGTATATAAGTGTGATGTCATGCATTTTATGGTTGTATCTTCTTGTTCAACTTGACAAAGGCCTATGGAAGGCCGAAACAGCAGTCTGTCGTTGCTTGTGATGTATCATTAAAGTATTTGAGCTATAAACACACTGGAGTGGTGCCGGTCCTTGTTGGAGTTCGTGATATCCAATGTGACATGACGCCATGCGACGAATAGTATAGGCGGAAGTCCATGCGTCCCAGCAATGGTACGCGGAAGCATGGACGCGTAGGAAGTTACACCAGCGGGATAGCGCCAGGGCGCACGCAGCACGCAGGCTGCACCCGACGTCATGTGGACGCCTGTTGGCTAATGGAAGTGTGCCATACGACGGAGAGTATATCATAAGCGGAAGTCCGTGCGTTCCAGCAAGGGTTGGAAGCAGGGACGCACGGGAAGTTACATCAGCGGTATTTGAAAAATAATTGACTTATGAGTTACAGGTGGGCCCGATGAAGGTAAGCGCTGCCATTGGAGGAAGGGGGTTGAATGAGGGTGTGGTTTTTGGTATATACAGGTGTGAGCAGGCGTGAGGGGATATACGGTCTCGAGAAAGCCCTCATAGAGGGGCGAAACGATCGTCGACCAGCCTCCGCACCTCCTGCACTACCTCAGATTGATAAGTATTGCTGTTACATGTCTTTTATAGCATATCATGCCTCTTTTATTGGAAGATTTGAATTAAAGTTTGAAGCTTTTATTGACGTTGGAGAGGACGAAGTGGCTCCTGGATTTTCTTTTTCTCACATTGAAATAATGAAATTATACTGATTTTCATCCGGATGTTGCCCCGTTGTATGAGATGTATTGAGGAGTAGTGTTGGGCGAACAGTGTTCGCCACTGTTCGGGTTCTGCAGAACATCACCCTGTTCGGGTGATGTTCGAGTTCGGCCGAACACCTGGTGGTGTTCGGCCAAACTGTTCGGGGTTCGCCCGAACTGTTGAATGCATGGCCGAACATGGCCGAACAGGGCCCCTGTTCGGCCGAACAGGGCCCTGTTCGGCCGAATACTGCCCCCCTATGGGGTCGCAGGCATAAGGGGGGAGCATGCCCCGGTCGCGGGGGGGGTCGGAAATTCCCCCCACCCCCTCCGCTAGCGCTCCCCCCTCTGCCCGCTTCCCCATAAAAAAAGTTATAGTACCTGGTGCCTGGTGGCTGGCAGTGGAGTGAGGAGGAGGAGGAGGAGTCCGAGTAGCAGAGTGGCGTTGAGGCCGGGCAGCGGGCGGTTCGGGCGGTTCAGCGCTAGTACCTTGTGGTACTTCCGCCCTTTCTCTGACCTCACGTCCTCTGCGTGATGACGCATACGAGGGTACGCGTGATGCGTACCCTCGTATGCAGAGGACGTGAGGTCAGAGAAAGGGCGGAAGTACCACAAGGGTACTAGCGCTGAACCGCCCGCTGCCCGGCCTCAACGCCACTCTGCTACTCGGACTCCTCCTCCTCACTCCACTGCCAGCCACCAGGCACCAGGTACTATAACTTTTTTTATGGGGAAGCGGGCAGAGGGGGGAGCGCTAGCGGAGGGGGTGGGGGGAATTTCTGACCCCCCCGCGACCGGGGCATGCTCCCCCCTTATGCCTGCGACCCCATAGGGCCCCCATGTTCGGGGGTCCCATTGACTTCCATTGAGTTCGGCGTTCGGGCCGAACATGCCGAACATCTGGCCCATGTTCAGCCTGTTCGGCCCGAACCCGAACATCCAGGTGTTCGCCCAACACTATTGAGGAGGTATAAGGCATTTGTGTGCACTCACTCTGCTATCTTCTTTATTGACTGATTAATGCATCAAATGTTCAGGTTCAAGAACATTTGGAAAATAGTGATCACAACATGATAACATTTTTGATCTAGTGACTGATAGGCCACGGGGCAGCGGGACAACTAAAACTATGAATTTTAGAAAAGCAAAGTTCAATCAACTCAGGCAGGCACAAAGTTTGGTGAACTGGGAGTGGGATAATGTACTACAAGGGAGGGACACTAAAGGGAAATGGCAAGCTTTTAAAATTATTCTCAATCAATATTGCAGTAAATATAAAGTAGAAAGCAATGTTGATATTTTTGCAGATGATACAAAATTGTGCAGAATCATCAACTCTCAGGAAGATAGTGACATATTGCAACAGGATCTAGATAGGATGGCTATATGGGCACATAAATGGCAGATGAAATTCAATGTTGAAAAATGTAAAGTCATGCATTTTGGTCATACCAGTGGTCTAGCACCATACAAAATAAATGGGATACAGATAGGAACATCAAACTTGGAGAAGGACTTAGGAGTACTCATCGACAACAAGTTAAATAATTGTATTCATTGCCAAGCCGCTGCAGCTAAAGCTAATAAAATTTTGGGATGCATTAAAAGGGAAATAAAAACTCAAGTTGCTAACGTAATTTTGCCCCTGTAACCCTGTTTAACTCTCTAGTAAGGCTACATCTGGAATATGGAATTCAGTTCTGGGCACCACATTACAGGAAGGATATTGCAGTTTTAGAGCAGGTGCAGAGACGGGCAACAAAATTGATACGAGGGATGGAAGGTCTCACTTACCAAGAATGGTTAGATAAACTGGGTTTATTTAGTTTAGAGAAAAGACGCCTTTTAGGGGATCTAATTAACTTGTATAAATACATCAGAGGGCAATATAAAAGCTTGGCAGTGTATCTTTTTGTCCCTAGGCCTTCTCAAAGGACTAGAGCAGGGGCCCCAACCTTTTTTGGCCTAGGGACTGCTTTCCTGTCCAAACACTGGTCCGGGGATCTGGGGGTGGGGCCGGGGGGAGAGGGGAGGTCAGGGGGGTCTTGTTGTCAGCATATTGGATATGGTGCAGGCATATGGAAAACCACTGGGCCTCAAAAACAATCTCACATAGGCACAGAAGTTCCACCAGTATTAGGTAGCCCCCTCCCCAGTTTAGATGGCTAGATTTGCCCCCAGTGTTATGTAGTCCCCTCCCAAGTATTGATAGTTAAATTTACCCCCCGTGTTCTGTAGCCCCCTCTCCCCAGTTAGCTAGATGTATCTCCAGTGTTCTGTATCCTCCCTCCCAGGTTAGCTAGCTAGATGTGCCCCCAGTGATCTGTAGCCCCCCACCCAGGTTAGGCAGCTAGATGTGCCCCAAGCATTCTGTAGCCCCACTCCCAGGTTAGGAAGCTAGAGGTGCCCCCCCCCCCCCCCCAGGTTAGGTAGCTACATGTGCCCCCCTCCCATCTCCAGTCAGCCATACCACTGCAGGTCTGGCATCTTCTATTTACTTTCAGTTGAGCAGCATGCAGCAGAGAGTTTTTCAGCAGGAAGCTGTTCAGAGGAAGCACAACTGATGTTGTAATGAGAACAGCGACACCTACTGACACTCTGATGCATGCTGCTCTGCTGGAAGGGGGAAAAAAAGAGAGAGGAGGCTAGACCCGTGGCCCAGCACAAAACAGCCCAGGGACCAGCAGTGGTCCGCAGACCAGGGGTTGGGGACCCCTGGACTAGAGGATATGATCTGTGCATGGAGGAAAAACATTTCAGCCATTTATTTAGGAAACGGTTCTTTACAGTAAGAGTGATTAAAATGTGGAATGCATTGCCACAAGAAGTAGTTATGGCAAATTCTATATCTGCATTTAACGGGGGCTTAGATGCTTTCCTTGCATTGAAAGACATCCATGGCTATATTTACTAGGTAATGCCCAGTGATGTTGATCCAGGGATTTTATCTGATCTGGAGTCGGGAGTCTGGAGTCGGGAAGGAATTTTTTCCCTTTTGGGGCTAATTGGACCATGGCTTCTAAGGGTTTTTTGCCTTCCTGTGGATCAACAGGGATATGTGAGGGAGAAGGCTGGTGTTGTTTTCTGGTTGAACACAATGGACGTATGTCTTTTTTCAACCCAAATAACTATGCAACTATGTAATCATTAAAATAACTCCAGGGTTCCAGTAGCCAATAAGCGCTCCTTAGATGTTCCAGTTTTTTCTATTCTATTCTACTTCACAAGGTATCATATTATATATCTACTAGTAGACCCAAGCCCATTTAAAAACGCTCTCTCGGTCTGTTTTTTGACAGTGCGCGTGCGCACCAGTCCGCCCGCGCACACGCCCGCCCGGCTTACTGTCCCCATCCTCCTGTCTCAACAGCTGTCCGGGTCCATTCTGCGCACATGCAAAGTTGCAAAAAGCACGGACCCAATGACATGGAGACAGCAGTACGCAGGGACACTTACGTTTTATCATAGAGGATATGCACACTTGTATGCATACAACGTATGTACAATGTTTATGGCAAAGTGTTACTGCATCTTTATATTTTGTTAATAAAAAAAAAAAGATTTAATGAGAAAATATGGCATATGAGGTATTATTTTAAATAGGAAGGGCCAAATAATTCAATTTTTATGTGTTATATAACTGTGGGAAGTCTTGTGAAAATTAGGAAGGGTGAAAAATGAAAAAAAAATTACTAAAAGATAAAATAGTTTAGGGAATAAAATATTACCCCCAAAAAGCCTAGATTGTACTGAAAAAAACCTAAGATATATATCACTAAGATGGTATAAGTAATTAAAAAGGTTACTGTTGTATCGAATGTGACACAGCAGATGTTGGTGGATGGTGATTTTGGCATGAAAAGGTGGTGCCGATATCAGCTGAGATGGTGGTGGTATTGGGGCTCGGTTAGGGTAAGGTATCGATAGAAGGAGGGTTAAACAGAGAATAGGATTAGGTTAAGTGATAGTAGAATATACTGTAGGTAATTTTTACAGATAGTTTACTATCATATAACACATTGCTCAATTGTAGAATATCTGTAATTTTACCACATTAGTAGGCAGCTTTCCTCCGTGCCCAAATGTCTGCAGTGCCTTTTTTAGATGTACGCCTTTGAACCCTATGTTTATATGGAAACATCAGGAAAACAGAGAACATCTAGAATCTTTCATTACCTTCCCAAGGTCCACAAGTTTGAAATGGACCTAAGGTGGCATCCATTGGCTTATTATGTGAATGCTTAGGGACATGGGTTAATGCCCATCTGCAGCCACTAGTTGCTCTTTAACTGGGATGCATCCAAAATCTGGTACATGCTTTTTTCCTGTTAGGGAAGGTGCAGTGGAACATTGAGTACAACCGGGTGACACAGCTTCCCTTTGCCTGCACTCCAGCACATATGGGTTTTATATGTAGATCTTGATTTGGGCCAAATTGTGGATGCAGGCTTCAGATTTGTTAGCAGAAGAGCACTGACAAATACCAATCAGTTTTTCCTCAGTGCTTTCTTGGTACACAGTATAATAACACCCCTAATTGACTGAGACAAATTTAGTTCATATAGATGTGGGTAATCAGAATACACACTCCAACTAATGCTATTTATTCCAATGCGGCTGTTTGAGAGCATCAAATCAAGCAATATGCATTTATAAATTGTAATACTAAAATGGTTATTTATGTAATTAATTTAACTGTTTGTTGTAATTATTTGGGTTGAACCACTAGGCCTCTCCGAATCAGAATTGCCAAATATTTTTGTAGAGCAAAAAGTAGCAGTTCCAGGAATATGGTCAATGTTTCCAAGCATTTTAAAATGATCCCCAGAGGTAATTTGTCCCCCTTCACCTTATATCAGGTAGATTAGTGGCCATTAATCATGGAAGATGGGTTGATACATGAAAGGAAACTATTGGAATGAGAAGTATTTTGGATCTTCTCTTTAGGAACATGGTGACCAACCAGTTTTAACTATTCCTGATATGTCATCTTCTTTTTGAAATGTATTTTGGATGTTTTCCTGATGTTTCCAGGTGTAGCCAACCATCCCCCATATGGTCTGCTGGGATTTTTTTCTTATGCACATCTTCCAGTTAGAATTCCCTCTTAATTTCAATGTACTCTACAGAATAAACTTTTTATTTTTCTCTTGGGAAACATGCCCATAGATTGCCAGATCAACATACATATGCACGTACAAAGTTGGGAGGTCTGGAAGTTCTAAAACTCTTGGCTTACTATCAGGCAGCTCAGATTACCTATTTACCTAGCCTCTACACGTGCCATGACATGCCTCTCTGGGTATAAATGCAAATCCGTCAGGCAGCCCCACAAGTCCTCTCCAGTATGCTTTGGCTTCCTTCACCTCTGAGAACCTCATCTCTTGGCCACATATGCAAGCATAACTTAGGTAAGTAGTACGCCATAAAATATTCTAAAGGGTTACTTTACCTCTTTCTTCCTCTATTCTGCTCTTACCATCAAGCATAATCTCCTTTTCCCTCCAGCTTGAGATGATGCAGAAGCTTTTCCCTGATGGACATAAAAAAATTACTAATACAGTAGAATCTCTTTATAGTAAACTCCAAGGGATGAGAAAAGTATTTTACTATATCAGAAGTTTACGATATCAGTATCGGTCATACATTGTATATTTATGCAGATGCATTTGCTAGGGCCTGAGGACTGAGTTTACTGTATCCACAGGTTTACTTTATTAAAGTTTACTATAACGAGATTCTACTGTAGTATAACTAGTACATTTTTTCCATGATTCCAGAGCAGTTGCAGTTTTGCCCTTATTCGGTTGAATCAAATCAATACAGCCCAATCGAAAAAACGCTGCAGTGCAGTATTTTTGTGATCACCATGTGATAGCAATGGGCTGTGGGCTCACTCTCAAAGCCTTTCCATAGCAAAGCACTTTTAGAATTTCTGGGATTCCTAGAAAGCATGAAACGCTACAGAAAGCGCTCAAGTGGGAGCTAGGCCTAATCTACCTTTAACCTCCTCCCGACTGCCTAATGCCGATGGGCAGTGGGAGGATGGTGCCACCAGGACTGCCTAACGCTGATTGGCATCAGGTCCTTGAGGCGGAGATTAGCATGGAATGCATGCGTGCATGTGCGCGTGTTCCCTGATGACACGCGGAGCAGGGATCTGTTAACAGCCTGCCAGCCACGATTGGAGCTGGCAGGCTGTTAGAGAAAAAAAAAGTATTTATGTGTACAGCACTGCGCTGTACAAGGGACAGCCCTGTCACATAACTGTCCCTCTGATGGCCTCAGAATCTGATCACATACCTAGGCTAATGCCTAGGTATGTGTAGCGTATTGTATGGATTGCAGTGTAGGGTCAATTTAGGGGGGAAAGGGGGAAGGGAGGGGGGATTAAAAATTGAAAAAGAAAAAAAATCACTCTCTTTTTTTTTAAACAAAAAAAACCCTGACACTAGCAGCAAGAATCAGAGACCTCCAAAATACAGCTCTATTAGGGCATGTCAGCGCTTGTGCAGTGCGGCTGCACATGCTCCCCCGTCTCACTCCCATGACCATGAGAGTTGTGCACCTGTGCAGTAGTACTGGGCATGCACATAAAGCTACCGGTGATGGGAGCGCAGTGGGGCAGGTGCACGCAGCCAGTCAATGCATGCACAGTAAGCCCCGACTGGTCAAGTTACCGGGACCCTGTACTGAAGATCCAGGAGGCGGAGGACCACGCAGAGGGAGCGATCAAGCCGGAGGGGGCTGGAGGAAGCCCCAGGTATGTATGATTTTTTTTTTTGCTTTCATCTCTGGTTTACTTTAAATAACTATAATATGTGTACGATATGGATGGAAAATACATTTCACTTTGTCCGAAGTGAATTGGCTGATTTTAAAGCCAAGAACTGTTTTTATTCTATTTTTTATTTTTTTTTAATTCTGTCATTCAGAATACATTGGCTAAAATGAGAACATTATTCTGCACAATATCAGTCAAGCAATTTTGTTTTCTCAGATTCATTTTTAACTTGCCATCCTAAGATAAATATGGTACCGAGAAAATAACCGTGGACATTCATAAAAGATGTGTGAGGATCTGAAAACCCATGGATGTACTTAAGTTGATCAATCCTTTATTCACCTGCATCTCACATGATGGATAAACCAATTCTTTATGGATCAATCTGTCTACACTTCAGAAGAAATATTTCTTTGTTATGAAGCCATACATACTAAACTCATATTATCTACTGTGATGAGAGCATCAAAATCAAAAACATCACATAATGTATGATACTGTTAGTAAGACTAAAAAAAGGAAAAATGCTATCTGCAACACTCTATATGTTTATTGCATATACACATCACTGCAATGTTCATCAGATAAAATCCTGTATTCAATGTGAAAGAATTGTTGACTTAACACTATTTTTATCTGCTACATAATCTTCAAGTACAGTTGCAGACAATGGTGTGCAGTGAGGGGTGGGGTGTCAGCTTTTAATTGCAACTGTCTTGCAGAGTGGTGTTGTTTTAATATCCTGTATAGATTTTTATGTAATACACTTACTTGTAGGCAGCCCGAAGCAAGAATCAATTCTGTGAAGGATTCTTCTTTTGTTAAAAGCCAATCTTGTTTTAATGATGCATGAAGAAATATTTGAGCATTGACATTTTTCTGTCAGGTTTCTTTTGAAAAATCAATTAAGATAATACTGCTTTGACCTAGTTATCTAGTTAATGCTTATTAGTAATGTAATATGATTTACTGTCAGCATAATAATTTTTGTATCTTATCCCCTTAGCTTGCGCACATTCCAGTATGTACTACACAATGGTCACTTTTTAAAATGTAATGTAGCAGTGTGAAATAATTAAATTTACTGGGCCATTATACACTGAGGAGTTGATTCACTAATAAGTTTCACTCTACTTGGTGATGAGAACCTTTGCTCATTAAAACACCCAATTATATACAGCGGGATTTAAAACAACAGAATTCTTTTGCAAACAAATAGATGTTTGAAGTTAACAATGATTCAGTCCTTAAAGAGTGAACACTTCTACCTAGGGCTTTTTGGTTCCATTTATCCCCCTATACATTCCTAGTAGTTTGGGTCACCCTGAGCTGCTTGGTTACTCTGCATTAAAGCTGCATTTATAACATTACATCTGAACTTCACAGATGCAGTTTAGAATCCACACTCTGGAGGAGATTTATCAACGCATTACCAACAGTTTTCTCTTCTTTATCTGTTCTAACGAGCATTGAGAACAGTTCTGCATGATAATAAGAACCTTCTTAAATCCTAGTTAATAGTGGCAATTTAGCATGAATTTCTAGAGCTGAACTACAGTTAAGAAAAATGCAAATCCATCCCTAAACTGGCGCAGATTAAGAATCTAATGATTTCTTAAGATGCCCGAGACAGTTCTGCACAGATTTCTAAAAACCTACCAATATTTTGTCTCAGACATTGTTGATAAATTTGGCAGTCTGTATTTTAAACTGTAAAATAAAGCTAATGACCCCTTGAACTTTCCTGCAGTAAAATCTTATCTCAAGCAGTCACTCACTGTTTTTGGGGCTTCAGAAAACAGGACTGCATTCAACCAAGATAGTCAAATGGCTCAGAGAAGATCTGAATGATACTTATGTTTTATTTATTATTCATACAACACATACAATTCTTGTAAGTTTAATTTTGCTACAGATTTGATTTAAATATTAACAGACAATGAAATATAGAAATGTCCCTAGTGTTTGTGATCTTGGAGTCAATTTAGTAATCCTCTCTAGTTGTCATTAATTCCCATTATGGTTTCTTTTTCAAGGATTTTGTTTCCTTCATGTTATCTCCAAATTCAAAAAGACCTATATAAGTGTGCACAGAGTTTTTCATTAATTTAGTGCTTAGTTATGCACTTAAATTAACATATCAATATCATTTGTATGTGAATTAACCTTTTTGGAAGTAGTGAGCGATACATCAAAAACGTTTGTTAATGTTCACACTTGGCTTGAGATTGTGTAAAGCCTACACACATACAAGAACTGTCACCCACATGGACTTGAACCTGATCTCTTGGGTGCCAGTTTGGGACTTAGTTATTTACAGATGCATCGCTAGCCTAGAGGCTAGTGACATATCTATTTCTATGGAGGGAGAAGACAGTATACACATCAGTCCTTAAAGGAAACTGTGCAGGCACATTACTATTCAGCACCGGAGAAAGACAGAGGGAGCACACTGCGCTTGCTCAGGCTTGCTGCAACTGGCTGAACTTACGGGACCTGGTACAGAAGATAGAGAAGACTGAGGACGGCAGTGTGGGGGGTCTCCATGCTGATGGGGCTGGAGGAAGCACCAGGTATATATAAACATTTGAATATAGTTTGTCTCTGGTACACTTTAATGGCTGTCTCAGCTGAGTTTAATCCAGTGTGTGCACATACTGATAGCTTCAGGATCTGCATACAGAAGCCTCCCCCTAACACACTGCAGAGTTCTCCTTTGGATATATAAAATAAGCTTCTTTACATTTGGAAAAAATAACATTCTCTCCAAAGATCCTGATAACTAGGGGTGATCAGTGCTGTAGCAAAGGAGCTATGGAGCCAAGTTAAAGTTTTACAATGCCCCCCCCCCCCAGCATTCTATACACAACAATTGATACAGCACGCCAAAACCTGCCAAGGACAACTACAGTGTCAGAGGTGCAAGAAGGGGATGGGAAATAGTTTGTTAATGATTATTACTATTTAAAGTAATAATCATTACTTTAATGATTAATACTGTGATTAATACCATCACAGGACCATGAAGAGCTAATACTGCGGTAGAGAGAGGGCCCCTTTGGCCCAAGGGCCCTGGTGTGGTTGCAACCTCTGCAACCTCTGCAACCCCTATTGCTACTCCACTGGGGTGACAAAGTTTATCCCACCATTTTCAGAACCCCCCAACTACTGGGGCCACGGAAGCTATTTGTGCATACCCCATGGCCCTTTCAGATGCCTGGTAATGTGAATATGGTTTTATTGTCCTATCCAATCACCCTAAATTGGAGTGACTACATACATAAACCAGGGCAGGTTCTAGGTTAAACTGCACCCAGGGCAAGGGTGTAAAAATTGCACCCCCCCTCCTGTGGACTCATGAACCCTTACTCTTTAGGGACAGTCACACAGCCACAGGTCACAAATAGATCTGCCTACTTACTAGTGACCAGCCATTCATCCAGGAGGAAGCAGGGACCAGGAAAACATACAGGTGAAGAGAGCCCGAAAACCCGACTCCTCCATGGGCACCGCACACTGACAGCCTACACTACAGCTACAGGACATCAGGTGTCATCACGCGGTGGTGACGTGATGATGACTTGGCTTGGGACACAAGCAGACCAGGAGGAGACAAGGAAGGTGATTGTGCTGGTAATCTTCTTTCTTCTTCCATTTGGCTGTACCATGCATCACCAGCATCCTAGCGGTTATGTCCTTCTGCCTGCGCCCCCCTGCTTTTACTTGCCGGTCTGCCCCCCGGGCGGTCACTGCCTAAAACATAAACATGCCCACTCTAGCTAATGTGCTTACTGGTCTCCTGAGACATCTTATCCATTTAATGAAATCAGTTTAAAAAAAACAGGTTTTCATGGTATTTTATTTTCTGTAACGTGCGCTAAGTCATTTATTTTATTTCCAGGATCCCCATCTATATCAGCAGTCCTGCATTTATGAAGAGTGGTGATCTGACATCTGACTTTTTTGTTCTCTACTTCTCAAATCAAAGAGGGAATAGGTTTTGTTTCCTTGTAATCTAGCCTTTAACAAGTGGAGAAGAAAAGCACCTTAGAGTGGTACTCAGAAGCCCCTTTCACATGCATTTTTTTTAAAGGAGAAAATGTTAACTCTCACCACTGCTCTGCACTCTTACCTGGTTTTGCCAGTATTTTGGCATTGACGTGAATATTTTTAGAGGGGTTAACGTTGTTTGTTTTTTTATTCTTTGATTTGATTAGTCATGTATAGAGTTGAGCTGAAATTTTCGTAATTTCGCATTACTATAATTACGCATGCGAAATTTGCGATTACGATGCGAAATTAGCGTAGCGAAATTGCCATTAAAATCGTAATTGAAAATACCGTAAGCGTAATTTTCAACGCGAAATTTCGCGTTTCGTTCATGCCGTAATTTCGCATTAAACGCTACCGTAATTTCGCGTTAAACCGTAACGCTCCATATAATATAAAAAAGCCGCCGATTTTAAGGGTTAATAGCAAAGCCCCCTTAAATGCTAAGAGCCTCAAATTTGGAGAATATATTAAGGAGATCAGGAGGAATAAGAGGAAAAAATTTTTTTTCAAAAAGACCTTATAGTTTTTGAGAAAATCGATGTTAAAGTTTCAAAGTAAAAATGTATACATTTAAAAACCCGCCGACTTTAACGGTTAATAGCAAAGCCTGCTTAAAGTTTAGGAACACCAAATTCCTAGGGTATATTAAGGGGATCAGTGGGAATAAGAGGAAAAATTTTTTTTTCAAAAAGACCTTATAGTTTTTGAGAAAATCGATTTTTAAGTTTCAAGGGCAAAAATGTCTTTTAAATGCGGAAAATGTCAGTTTTTTTTGCACAGGTAACAATAGTGTATTATTTTCATAGATTCCCCCAAGTGGGAAGAGTTTTACTTACTTCGTTCTGAGTGTGGGAAATATAAAAAAAAACGACGTGGGGTCCCCCCTCCCAGACCTCTTTAACCCCTTGTCCCCCATGCAGGCTGGGATAGCCAGAATGCGGAGCACTGGCCGCGTGGGGCTCCGCACCCTGACTATACCAGCCCGCATGGTCCATGGATTGGAGGGTCTCGGAAGGGGAGGGGCAGCCAAGCTTTCCCCTCCCCCTCCGAGCCCTTGTCCAATCCAAGGACAAGGGGCTCTTCTCCACCTCCGATGGGCGGTGGAGGTGGAGGCCGCGATTTCCTGGGTGGGGGGTTCATGGTGGAATCTGGGAGTCCCCTTTAAAAAGGGGTCCCCCAGATGCCCACCCCCCCTCCCAGGAGAAATGAGTATAGAGGTACTTGTACCCCTTACCCATTTCCTTTAAGAGTTAAAAGTAAATAAACACACAAACACATAGAAAAAGTATTTTATTTGAACAAAAAACATAACCACGAAAAAAGTCCTTTAATATTCTTAATTAACCATTAATACTTACCTGTCCCTTTAAATAAATGATCCCACGCAATATCCTCGGAAATGTTCTATCAGTTACAATGTAACAAAGTTATTACAATGTAACAACTTTGTTACATTGTAACTACGCCGCACCCGACGTCACTCACCGCCGCCGCCGCCTCCACGTCTGTGCTGCAGGACCCGACAGAGAAGCATCTTTGTATTTGGGCTCCAAGGAGCCCCATTGGTCCTTAGCAGACCAATGGGGTTCCTTCTGATTTGAAGGAACCCCATTGGTCTGCTAAGGACCAATGGGGCTCCTTGGAGCCCAAATACAAAGATGCTTCTCAGAGCTCTGAGCTATATAGCTCAGAGCTCTGTCGGGTCCGTGCAGGACGCTAAGTCCCCGCCGGCTCCGCTGCCCTCCCCGCCTCTCCCACATGTCACCCACATGTCACCCACATGTGGGTGACATGTGGGTGACAGATGTGGGCGGGGTGGACAGCGGGAGCTGGCGGGGACTTAGCGTCCTGCAAGGACGCGTAATTGTATGCGGCGGGTAAGCGGCGAGTGACGTCAGGTGCGGCGTAGTTACAATGTAACAAAGTTGTTACATTGTAATAACTTTGTTACATTGTAACTGATAGAACATTTCCGAGGATATTGCGTGGGATCATTTATTTAAAGGGACAGGTAAGTATTAATGGTTAATTAAGAATATTAAAGGACTTTTTTCGTGGTTACGTTTTTTGTTCAATTAAAATACTTTTTCTATGTGTTTGTGTGTTTATTTACTTTTAACTCTTAAAGGAAATGGGTAAGGGGTACAAGTACCTCTATACTCATTTCTCCTGGGAGGGGGGGTGGGCATCTGGGGGACCCCTTTTTAAAGGGGACTCCCAGATTCCACCATGAACCCCCCACCCAGGAAATCGCGGCCTCCACCTCCACCGCCCATCGGAGGTGGAGAAGAGCCCCTTGTCCTTGGATTGGACAAGGGCTCGGAGGGGGAGGGGAAAGCTTGGCTGCCCCTCCCCTTCCGAGACCCCCCAATCCATGGACCATGCGGGCTGGTATAGTCAGGGTGCGGAGCCCCACGCGGGCGGTGCGGAGCATTCTGGCTATCCCAGCCTGCATGGGGGACAAGGGGTTAAAGAGGTCTGGGAGGGGGGACCCCACGTCGTTTTTTTTTATATTTCCCACACTCAGAACGAAGTAAGTAAAACTCTTCCCACTTGGGGAAATCTATGAAAATAATACACTATTGTTACCTGTGCAAAAAAAACTGACATTTTCCGCATTTAAAAGACATTTTTGCCCTTGAAACTTAAAAATCGATTTTCTCAAAAACTATAAGGTCTTTTTGAAAAAAAAATTTTTCCTCTTATTCCCACTGATCCCCTTAATATACCCTAGGAATTTGGTGTTCCTAAACTTTAAGCAGGCTTTGCTATTAACCGTTAAAGTCGGCGGGTTTTTAAATGTATACATTTTTACTTTGAAACTTTAACATCGATTTTCTCAAAAACTATAAGGTCTTTTTGAAAAAAAATTTTTTCCTCTTATTCCTCCTGATCTCCTTAATATATTCTCCAAATTTGAGGCTCTTAGCATTTAAGGGGGCTTTGCTATTAACCCTTAAAATCGGCGGCTTTTTTATATTATATGGAGCGTTACGGTTTAACGCGAAATTACGGTAGCGTTTAATGCGAAATTACGGCATGAACAAATAACCATTGTAATGCGAAAATTACGCAAAAATTACGCTTACGCGAAATTTCGCGAAATCCTTCTTCATTACGATTATGTACTTACGGCCATAATCGTAATTACACTAATTACGCGAAATTTCGCGAAATCGTAATTAGGTCATTACGCTCATCTCTAGCTCATGTACAGTTTTTGCATGCAACGCATACTCATTGCAAAACTTCTTGCATACAACATATACAGGGAGTGCAGAATTATTAGGCAAATTAGTATTTTGACCACATCATCCTCTTTACGCATGCTGTCTTACTCCAAGCTGTATAGGCTCGAAAGCCTACTACCAATTAAGCATATTAGGTGATGTGCATCTCTGTAATGAGAAGGGGTGTGGTCTAATGACCTCAACACCCTATATCAGGTGTGCATAATTATTAAGTAACTTATTTTCCTTTGGCAAAATGGGTCAAAAGAAGGACTTGACAGGCTGAGAAAAGTCAAAAATAGTGAGATATCTTGCAAAGGGATGCAGCACTCTTAAAATGGCAAAGCTTCTGAAGCGTGATCATCGAACAATCAAGCGTTTCATTCAAAATAGTCAACAGGGTCGCAAGAAGCGTGTGGAAAAACCAAGGCGCAAAATAACTGCCCATGAACTGAGAAAAGTCAAGCGTGCAGCTGCCAAGATGCCACTTGCCACCAGTTTGGCCATATTTCAGAGCTGCAACATCACTGGAGTGCCCAAAAGCACAAGGTGTGCAATACTCAGAGACATGGCCAAGGTAAGAAAGGCTGAAAGACAACCACCACTGAACAAGACACACAAGCTGAAACGTCAAGAAATATCTCAAGACTGATTTTTCTAAGGTTTTATGGACTGATGAAATGAGAGTGAGTCTTGATGGGCCAGATGGATGGGCCCATGGCTGGATTGGTAAAGGGCAGAGAGCTCCAGTCCGACTCAGACACCAGCAAGGTGGAGGTGGAGTACTGGTTTGGGCTGGTATCATCAAAGATGAGCTTGTGGGGCCTTTTCGAGTTGAGGATGGAGTCAAGCTCAACTCCCAGTCCTACTGCCAGTTTCTGGAAGACACCTTCTTCAAGCAGTGGTACAGGAAGGAGTCTGCATCCTTCAAGAAAAACATGATTTTCATGCAGGACAATGCTCCATCACACGCGTCCAAGTACTACACAGCGTGGCTGTCAAGAAAGGGTATAAAAGAAGAAAAACTAATGACATGGCCTCCTTGTTCACCAGATCTGAACCACATTGAGAACCTGTGGTCCATCATAAAATGTGAGATTTACAAGGAGGGAAAACAGTACACCTCTCTGAACAGTGTCTGGGAGGCTGTGGTTGCTGCTGCACGCAATGTTGATGGTGAACAGATCAAAACACTGACAGAATCCATGGATGGCAGGCTTTTGAGTGTCCTTGCAAAGAAAGGTGGCTATATTGGTCACTGATTTGTTTTTGTTTTGTTTTTGAATGTCAGAAATGTATATTTGTGACTGTTGAGATGTTATATTGGTTTCACTGGTAAAAATAAATAATTGAAATGGGTATATATTTGTTTTTTGTTAAGTTGCCTAATAATTATGCACAGTAATAGTCACCTGTACACACAGATATCCCCCTAAAATAGCTAAAACTAAAAACAAACTAAAAACTACTTTCAAAAATATTCAGCTTTGATATTAATGAGATTTTTGGGTTCATTGAGAACATGGTTGTTGTTCAATAATAAAATTATTCTTCAAAAATACAACTTGCCTAATAATTTTGCACTCCCTGTACTGTATTTTTCACAGTATAAGATGCACCTAGGTTTAGAGGGTAAAAACCAGGGAAAAAAAGATATATTCTAAACCTGGTGCGTTCATGTTCCAGGAACATCTTGTAGATGTTCTCCCCCATTTGCTGTCCTCCTGTGTCCCCCATGGGTCTCCTTCGGTCCTCCATGTGTCACCAGTGTGTCCCCTTCTATCTTCCCTTCTGTCCCCTGTGTGTCCCCTTCAGTCTCCAGGTGCCCCTTCTGTCCTCAGGTGTCCGCTTCTGTACTACTTTCTGTCCCCTGTGTGTCCCATTCAGTCCTCAGGTGTCCCTTTCTGTCCACAGGTGTTTCATTTTGTCCCTAGGTGTCCTCTTCTGTCCCCCCTTCAACCCCTGGTGTTTCCCCTTCTGTCACCAGGTGTCCCCTTCTGTCCCCTGTGTGTCCGTTCAGTCCCTGCTTTGTGTGTCTGCTCCCCCATGTCTTGGTTTCACTTCCCCAGTATCTCCTGCTCCTCTGTATAAGTATTAAAGTGTAGCACCAGCTGTCTTACCTAATCCATGGCACCAGCAGGGATCGCTGACCTCTTCCCTTCCGCGCAGCTCCCCCTAGTAACAGCTTCTGCTGATTCTCTCAATGGATTAGGTGAGACAACTGCCGCTACACTTCACTACTTATACAGGGGAACCAGAGGACACAGGGGGAGGGAAGCAGAGACATGGGAGAGCGGACACAAAGTGGGGACAGAGCAGAAACACTGGGGACCGCAGGCGGGAACAATGCAGGCAATGCCTGACGTGGTGGCGGGTTGGTGGTTTATATCGTTGGACATTCGGAAGTTGGGGATTCCCTGCATTCACCGTATAAGACACAGGGGCTTTTTGTCCCCATTTTTGAGGGGAAAAAAGGGCATCTTATATGGTGGCAAATACGGTATTAATTGTAAGAGTATATCCCTTTAACTGCTGGGGATTCTTTTTTGGTGGGAGGGGTTCTAGCTTCATAAATTTTAAAATGCCACCTGTGCTCAGTATTATTGCAACTATGACTAAGGGCATTGTAAGCACGATAAGGGATTGTAAGCCCGATATGATTCAGTTGTTTCTGTGGATATTATTGTATCCTGTGTCCATCTGAAGATAATCAAGAAGCCAGTTTTTAGTACTCACTTGAGGTCTGCAGATCTTCTTCTTTCATGCTTTAAATATATTCAGAAAGAATACTCAGAATAACACAATTCTTCATCCTTAAAAATTCAAGCAATAAACTTTAACATTTAAAATAAAATGTGTTGTTTAATTGGTGAACTACATAGTTTGTTCTTTTTGTGTATGTTATTGTTTGTTGTATTTAATATGAGGGGAAATGTAAGGCTGCACACACCAGTGAATGTGTATTGGCAAAAATGCATACATTGCACAATAGGAGGATAGAAAGACCCAATAAACAGCACCACTCAAATATCATGGAATATTCAACAATTTATCTCAGTTCAATTCATAAACCTATAGCATAATTATTTGCATGATATAAACCCCACATGAAAACAATTAAAAATGGTCCCATAAACCTTGTTGCTGCCTATCAAATATCATACACCAAATATGATGATATAGTATATCATTAATATTTGGAGACTCTGGCTAAAATGGGTTTAAAGCTGTTGTGAGGTAGTGTAGAACTAAATATTAAGGTTCATGCAAAGTTCAAATTTGAGCCACACATGTCCTGAACCCAGATTCATATTAAGTGAAACGTGCTCATATAATTCATATATGTTCACAAAGGTGCAAGTGCAAAGTTCATATTGTTACACATATGATGAATTAACTCCACAGTGCGATAGGGGTGGGTAGAGGCTGGGAGTTTATTGAGGATCAAACAATCTGGAATGAGATGGAGGGCATTCTTTCATTAGGGCAGAGTCAGTGTAACTACATAAAATCATACATAACACAACATCATATTGCTCAGAAATAACATCAGTGCAAATACAGTGCAGCATATCACATATAACAGCAATCTGCATAACATGTGTTCACTATGTCTGCCACATGCAATGTCCTAAAATCACTGCACTGAGTATCAGGGAAGCTGTCCTGAGTCTATACTGTTCTCACCTCTTTCCCTAGTATATGCAGGGCCGGATTTGTGGCAAGGCAAACAAGGCCCTGGCCTAGGGTGCCAGAAAATGAGACTTGTTTGGGGCGGCTAACAGGTAGTAAATTGTAGGAGAGCAGGCACCATCAAAGCGCCCGACCGCACTATCATTAATGACCCCTGGCCGCCAGCTGTAGTGTGCACTCTCCTCCTCTACCATTGAACACACTCTGCATCTGCGGTGACAGTTGCTAGACTCAGTCTGTTGCAACCACGCTGCACAAAGTTTGCTTATAGCAGCGAGTGGCAGCCTCGGGCAGGTTGGACGGAAGGGTCTGGCAAGTGTTCCGACAAGTGGGGGCAACTGGCGGGGGATCAAACATCCCAGTGGACAGGACACAGGGTGCAGGAAGAGAGCATGCCCAGGAGGCAGCCAGCGAGCTAACACACAGCAACAGGCAGCCAACTTATGTTGCCTACTTGCCTGGCTGCAGCTCAGCTGACTGTCCTCCATAGTGTGCCGCTCTCCGAATCCATTTTCCTTTATTAATGCAGCTCTGGGTTCAGTGGGTTGATGAAGGATGAGGGCACTAGCACAGAGATAAGGGCACAGCTCTATGTGTTTGTGGCTGTCCCGCCCCACCCCCTCTGTCTCCCAGCATGTCTTCAATGTAAGTTTGTAAGTTTTACTGCCGGACTCCACCCCTCCCCCAGCTGGAACACGCTTCAACCACTCAGAGCTTAGCACAGACATCCGATCCCAGCTGCGGTGAGTGTAATGGGGACGGAGGGACCTGGAAGGACAAATAAACAATGACTGTCTGCACTCAGGTGCTATTTAGATAAGCTTCCTTGCTGGGGATGGGGGCTGCTGCTTGCTGAATGCTCTGTCTATCTCAGCCTGTCTGACAGCTTATATGACTGAGGGTGTCTATACGCATTACTGTACTTGATTTTTGGCATCAATATCCAGCTGATTCGATCATAGTGATCAAATCTAGCTGAGATAGATGCCACAGCATAGACCCCCAACTGAATGTTTCCATTGATTTCCAGCTAAAAAGACCAAGGCAGCATGCTGGAAAAAATCTGTATCCACAGAGCATGATTGGTGCGCAGCGGTATAGTCAATGACCAACGGACGGCTAGCCACTCTCCCCTCAGATGCATGTGTCCCCTGCCCCCAAGCCTGTGGTATGTGTGTGGAAGCAGGCAGCACACCTGACACACCGATGCGACTCCTCACCTCCTCCTGTGTCCAGCTTCTTTCTTCATTGCTGCTTGGGCAACATGCCCATGGGCAACATACAACATGACATTGCTGCATGCACTAAAATCACTACTCAAAAACATGCCAGACACAGGAGGAAGTGAGAATTCACCGCCCTGACAGATGAGCCTGCAATGTGGCGAAACAATCGATTTTACTCTGATCAAAATCAACTCAGAGTGGAATAGATTCCTACCAAACACAGTACAAAGATTTTAAATAGATTCCAGCAGAACGTCAATTGAAAATAGACTGAACTGCAGCATTACATTGTTGATTGCAGTGTAAGGCTTTGGGCCGTGGATCAATTGAACACCAGGCCAATTGATCTAAATCTTACATCTGATTTGATCAATATTTCCAATCAATTTTAAGTCAAAATTGATCAAAAAGCATTCTAAATGGAATCATTTTGGAAATCGATATCCTGCATTGATATTCGATAAATATGTTCAAATATTCCAGCAAAATCGATGTGTATGCGCTTTGTGGCAGCAGGCATGGGAGGCAATGGCATAATATATTTGTGTGGGGGTGGGGGGGGGGGCGGTTGTTAAAAGTTGGCCTAGGGCAGCAAAAGGTAGAAATCCGGCACTGAGTATATGAGAGATCAGAAACTGTCTAACAAGTAAAGTTTAGCAAAACTATCACTTAGAAAAAGAATCATCATACCTGGAATGAGATGGAGGACATTCTTTCATTAGGGCAGGGTCAGTGTAACTACATAAAATCTCCCCACCAACCTAGAATGTACAAGTGGTTCCCCCTAACACAGGAAGTGCTACAGCTATGCTGGGGAGAACTTGTGTGTCCTCTCTATAGAATCCCAGGGTTTCAAATCTGGATCTTTTATGATTATATACATTTATGAAACTGACAGGAAAACATTTATTTTGGGGGTGCCTATTTTATACATACCTTACACTATATCAATAAACAAATCATCAAACAGCCATCAAAAAATTAATTAATTAATTAATTCCTTGATGGGTTGTTTATTCTTATATGAGATTGTATAGTGTCTAAGTGAGTGAGTTTTTAGGGTTTGCATCTTTGCGTTAAAATAAACCAATATGTGTGTGTATGTGTGTGTGTGTGTGTGTGTGTGTGTGTGTGTGTATATATATGAGAAAGAGAGAGAGAGAGAGAAAAAGAGAAAGAGAGGGAGAGACAAAGCAGTAGCAGGGGCACTAGTGGTGGGCCTGTAAGCGTTGCTTCCTTATGTGCAACTAACAACACCAACTAAGCAGTAGACCAGCTATAGTGCCAAAATCTTCAGCAGGGGTAATATCACCTAAGAGAAATCCCTAAGGGCCCGTTTCCCCTCGCACGGAAACTGGGCCAAATCCACAGAGTTTCCCCGCAGGCAAATCACTCGGGGAAACTGCCTTAGAAAATAATGACGCCGTCGGCCGAATCACTTGCCCTAGCGATTCGACCGACATTACCATCAATTTCCGTGCGGGAGGCAGCGAATCCCATAGCCGTGCATGGCACGGCTTCTGGGATTCATCTGCGTACCCGCAGACCAGGAAGTGCTGCCGCACATCTCGAAGCTGTGCACGGCACTAGTGGAAACGGGCCCTTATTCTGTTTTGAGGAGGGCAGCATGGACAATCTCTTGAGAAAGACTTTGAAGAAAGTGAAGGATGGGAATGGGCCTGACCCTCTTACTCCCGGGAATTGATGGGTAGTAGTAAAGAAGAGGAGGAAGAGGCTATCCCTCTGACCCTTACACAAATGTGCAATCAGCAAATTCTGTCCAAGTTGTCAGGGAGGAGCTTAAGAGCAAGATGAAAGGCTATCTGCATCATGTTCTTCATCAAAAGCTTCATTCCACCTGGTGATAGAGGCAAGGTTGAGGAGGAAGACAAAAGTTGCATGCTATTTGCCCTAGCTTTAGCAGTGAGGCAGACAGGCACCCAACTTAATACAGTATGCACCAGGCTAAGTGTACACAGTTCAATTAGGATGGCCTATAATAAACCACCATAAAACTCAATTAGAACAAACAGCTCTCTTTTTCTCAGTGTTTATAAGTGTAGAACACACTGCTGCCGGAATCTACAAGTCCTCTTCATAAGTGTAATATACATCCAAATTATTGTCATAAACACCTTGTGCTTGAATGGTAAGGTGCAAGTAAGGTGCACCCAAAAAAGCAGATGTTAGGTAACTGCGATGTCGACATGTCCACTTGAATGGCTCTCTTCTGAAACTTCAGCAGAACCTTGTGTGCTAAGGGTAAACTGCTTTTAATTACTGTGTAACACCACAATCACAATAAAACAAGTAGAGAACCAAAACCTGTGGCCAAGGGTATCCCATACATAAATTGCACGTAATAAAATTTGTTGCATCTGGTGTTGTTAGTCTGCCACCTCACAAGCATCCTCAGCATCCTTTTACTTGCTTTATTGGAATTTTAACATTACAAAGTTTTACACTTAAAAATGTCTTGTTTATTTGTTGGACAGATGTTTGGTGAATGTACAAGGTTCTGCTGAGGTATCAAAAGAAAGCCATTGTGGTGGACCTGTCAAAATCACAGTTACCTAACATCTTGCGGTTGTCTGGAGAGAAGAGATTTCTTCTACAAGTGTAATAGTTACAACCTTTTGGCAATAGCTGGTAAGCCTTTAGTTCTTATGGTTATTTGGCACACCTTACTTTTCAAGCACGAGTGTATGACAATGATTGCACTGATTTTGGATTCATATTATGATAAACCACTACCCAGTCTAGCAGGGTGATGCAATGGTTTATCTTGGCGAAGGTGAATATTAAAGGGGGCTCCAAGATTCCAGCATAAGCCCCAAGGACCTACCTCCACATTAGTGGCACATTTATTGCCCCCCCCCTTCTCAAAACACAAAATGGGATGAACTTGACATGCACAAAGGGACTTTTCCCCCCTATTCTTGCACAGTCATCCCATGTCATGGACAACATGACCTGACATCCCCAACAAGACCACCAGACACAAGAACTCTTTTTTTCCCAAGGGCTGTTAGCCTCCTGAACTCCCTTAATATTCTACCCTCTATCAGCGCCCCTCCACCTGCATAGGAGCGGCAGTCTTCAGCAGTGTGTTTTTGAAAGAGGAATACTGAGCTATATATATATACCAATGCTGATTGTATGATTGTATACTTGTGTATGTCCATATTTGAGTATGAGGTGTTACTGTCATTTTAACATTTTTCTTTCTTTCTATGTACTGCTCCATTGTGCCAAACCCAATTCCGGGCTTGACCCAGTAATGCTTGGCGAAATAAAATGATTCTGATTCTGATATTATACACACAAACATGGTCATCTCCCTATTTCTGATTTCAAAAACACCTCCCCAAATCTAAATTCATTGTTTGAATCAGACAAAAATGGCTTGTGTTAAAAAAAGCCAGTGAGTATATTTTTTCACCCTTAAACACTGGCATTTGCTAGAATTATATGTGGCCTTCAGTCACTTTGGGTAGGTGTCAGTTTGCCATGTGGATGGCTTAGGGGAGTATAAGGAAGCATAGCCTACGGAGATTGTGGGTGGGCAAGAAGTGTTGCATATATCATCTTTACCATGCTTGCTCCAACTCCCAATCCCTTAAGATCACACCACAGGTCTATATACAAAGTTAACTGTGCATTTAAGAACTGTTTAGATGTTACTATTGTTTCACTAGTTCAGTTATAGGCATAGGCACACAGTGCCAGCTCAGCTGCATTGCTTAAAGAGGAACTCCAGTGAAAATAATGTAATAAAAAAAGTGCTTCATTTTTACAATAATTATGTATACATGATTTAGTCAGTGTTTGCTCATTGTAAAATCTTTCCTCTCCCAGATTCACATTCTGACTTGTATTACATGGTGACATTGTTACTGTGGGCAGATTATGGAGCTGTTTCTAGCTGGTCTGGCTTTAACAGACAGCTATTTCCTGTCTGAACATTGTTACATTGTGACAGTTTGCCCAGAGTACCGTACGGTACCAGAGCCTCTTGTGGGAGGGGTTTCAGCACAAAATCAGTCATACAGCGCCCCCTGATGGTCTGTTTGTGAAAATCATTATTTTTCTCATGTAAAAGTGGATTTCAGCTACTGATTGGGATAAAGTTCAATTCTTGGTCGGAGTTTCTCTTTAACCCTCTGGGGGATAATCCCGAGCTGAGCTCGGGGTAAGCCGCCACAGAGGTTTTCTCAGGCCCTGGTGGGCCGATTTGCATAATTTTTTTTTTGTTGCACTTTGCTAGCTGCGTGTATATACCGATCGCCGCCGCTCCGCGCTGATTCGCCGCTACTCGCCGTGCCGTGCCGCTCCCCCCCCCAAGACCCCCTGCGCAGCCTGGCCAATCAGTGCCAGGCAGCGCTGAGGGGTGGATCGAGACTCCCTCTGACGTCACGACGTCGTTGACGTCGATGACGTCATCCCGATCGTCGCCATGGCGACGGGGGAAGCCAAACAGGAAATCCCGTTCTGAACGGGATTTCCTGTTTGCTTTGTATGCCGGAGGCGATCGGAGGGGGTGGGGGGATGCCGCTGCACAGCGGCTATCATGTAGCGAGCCCTGGGCTCGCTACATGATTTAAAAAATAAAAAAAAATTTAAAAATAGTGCTGCGCCACCTCCTGGGCGATATAATTGTATCCCCCAGGAGGTTAAGAGGAAGTCATTGTGCTGTGCCAGTAACAGTTTATAACAGCATTTCACTTTCTGTATAATATCCACACAGCATATGGGCACATTGCTTTCAGTATATACTCTACTCAAGGCTAGTAACTGTATTAGTGACTGACAATGACTAAATAACTGTGTCAGTCATCTGTATGTGACAAAGCTGTCGGAAAATTTTGTGTCACCTCATCACCAACACACTACTATTTTACTGGCATTTGCAAAAGAGAAAAAGATAATTAAATTTAAAATGTTCTCTGAAATGTGCCCGTGTTGCTGGCTTATCATTCATCATTACATTTGTAACTGTATTGTGAAGTGTACGTACCTCCACTTCTATTGCATATCCGTTACATTGTTAGTGGGCCTGTCATCTATGTGTGAAAAATATTGAGTCTTCTCATAATCAGCCATTCTACTAATTTGTTGGCATTTGCGAAAAAGAAAAGAGAATATTATAATTACATTTTTGGTGTTCTTTCTTTTTTCTCAGACACTGTGTGATATTTTTCCCTGCTGCCGTCTTATCATCAGCCATTGTACCTCAACCTACACTGCCCATATTATAGTTTAAAGATACTATAGAAAAAAAATCCATGAACTGAGGGCCTGAAACGTATACTGCTAGTAACCTGAGTGTGACAGTCAACTGTGTGTGACAGCTAGAAAAACTTCAAATGAAAGGGAGACCCAAGGTAAAAAGTGGTGCTGCTCGAGCTGGAAGGTTTGGGAGGATTACATAGAGACCTGCATTGTAGGCCATCAGCAACAACTTGAAGGTAGTATCACAACACAAAGCAGTCAGAGATCTGCATGGAGCAGCAGCACCTTGCAGAATGTATGACTAAATACTCTGTACAGCGCTGTGGAAGACATCGGCACTATATAAATACTAATATAGCATGCCCATATAGTCGTGTGATGTTGATAGAGTCACTATTGTTAAAGGAATCTCAGGGCACATCACCAGCATACTTCATTGCAGGCGCTAGAGGAGAGGAGAAGAGGAAGCTCGAACCTGTTATGGCACAACATTTAGATTTCCCTCTCACAGATTCCATTTTTTTCCAGTGCATAGCGTTAGAATTGCTATTGTCATTCATGCAAACTAGCAATCACATGAAGATGTTTAGAAATTAATAATAACTTTTTTGGAAGTGTGAAATAATTAGTCCTGCTTCATGCACGCAATCACATGAAGATGTTTAGAAATTAATAATAACTTTTTTGGAAGTGTGAAATAATTAGTCCTGCTTCATGCACACTACCTGCATGGAGTTTTTATGTTCTCACAGTGTTTCCTTGAGTTTTCTCCAGGTATTCTGGTTTCCTCCCAGTCCAACATCCTATAAACATACATAAGACGAGACAAATAACATTTATATTGCACTTTTCTCCTGGTGGACTTAAAGCACTAGGGTGCACAAAGTAGGCAATAGCAGTGTTAGGGAGTCTAGCATCCTTACTGAATAGTTGCTGGCTTACTGAAGAAGAAAAGCCCAAATATGAACCCAGGTCACCTGTGTCAGAAGCACTAACTGATCTCATCCCTCCCCCTCAAAAAATTACCTTAGTCTACAACAGGAACTCAAGAACATAAGATAATAATTGACTATGATAGGATTGGTATGGGAGGTATATTAATGGTTTGCTTTTGGTGTGTGTGTGTGCTTTCATTATGAGCACCCATATCAGTGAAATCAATTACCTTGATTTCACTTTGAGTGACAACGCCTCTTCACTAAAACCAGCCCAGGCATTTCTATTCTCATGGCCAAATCATGTCATCCTAGACACACAATTCAGGTCATATCTACAGGAGAATACATTAGAGCCATTGACAATGTCTCCAACCCTGGAGAGTTGGAATAGGAGTGTAGTCTGGTTGATGGGAGACTTGGTAAGAGGGGTTACACCCGTAAGTGGTTAGAATTTGGTAAATGTAGAGCCTTAAGGAGATCACGCATTGATTTTTTGCAGGATTCCAGAGACAGAACTAAAAAACATGGGGACACTGACTTTTGTTACAGAGTACAGCCTGGAGTATAATAACATCATGAATATTGATAGTAAATACCTTCCTGTGCTGCATTCAGATCCAAAACTCAGAAATATTCTTGATGATGCGTTTTTCATCCAGGAGAACACACACTTTAGGTCCTTACTGTTTCCTAGTTTATTTGTGTCCTATAGGGAAGCACACACAACAACTTAGCTCGCTACTGTACGATCTTATGCTTCTCTTTTCCTACTTGTCATTTAGTGTAGGTGCCACCGTAGGGGCACCTATGTGTTCTCGTACATTTCAAATAAACATTTCCCTATCAAACACTATGCTAATTGTGACACAAAATATGTCATTTATGTTATTTTATGCACCAGTTGCCGCCTACATTATGTGGGCTGCCCCGGGTGCAACCTTCAAGCACGTATTGCTGAACACTACAGTATGGCTAATTGGTACTCTTTTCAAAAACCTGCTGTTGCCAAACATTTTGAATATTGCCACCAGGGGAACATGTCCTTTTTTTAGTTTTCAGGGAGTTGAGGGTGTTTGATGTTCTGTTAGGGGAGGCAATTTACAGAGACTACTCCTGCATCGCAAAGTCTTCTGGATTCACCAGGTGGGCATTTGTGTACATCCGGTGAGATCTGAGCGCCATGTACAAATTTTTATATATCTTTCTTTGTCCCCCCCTCCCTATTTTCGTTCCCTTTTTTATTTTGTTATTTTTCAACATTTGGGTTAAACACTCCTGTCCTTGTGCATATATATATATATATATATATATATATATATATATATATATATATATATATATATATATACATATATATATATATATATATATATATATATATATATATATATATATATATATATATATACACTGTATATATATATACACATACACTGTGTGTGTGTGGGTGTGTGGGTGTAGGTATATGGGTGTTTTTAGATGCTGTTTTTTTAATTATTTACTTGCATTTGCATTATTTATTTGTATGCAGTACTCTGTCTCTTTAAAGAGGAACTCCAGTGAAAATAATGTAATAAAAAAGTGCTTCATTTTTACCATAATTATGTATAAATGATTTAGGCAGGGTTTGCTCATTGTAAAATCTTTCCTCTCCCAGATTCACATTCTGACATGTATACATGGTGACATTTTTACTGTGGGCAGGTTATGTACCTGTTTACAACTGTCTGCAAGGCCAGAACAGCTAGAAACAGCCATTTCCTGTCTGTGAACATTGTTACATTGTGGCAGTTTGCCCAGAGTACCGTACGGTACCAGAGCCTCTTGTGGGAGGGGTTTCAGCACAAAATCAGTCATACAGCGCCCCCTGATGGTCTGTTTGTGAAAATCATTATATTTTTCATGTAAAAGGGGGTATCAGCTACTGATTGGGATAAAGTTAAATTCTTGGTCGGAGTTTCTCTTTAAGTCAGGTGGCTGGTTTCTTGTAGGAGGGAGGGCTTCATTTTCTCCAACTATATAGTCTCCACCTTTATTCAGGACTCTAATGGCTATGACTAAGGGCAGATTGTAAACCCAACACACTTAAGTTGTTCCTGTGAAAACATTGTTTCATGTCTGACTATTTCAATAAAATACTGGCTTTTAGAACTTTACTGAGTTTGCAGATCTCCTTCCTTATCTGAACTGTGGATATATACTGTACATACAGTGGAGACAGATGCCCTCTTTAATTAGCAAGTACACGGCTTGATGAAGGGGGACCCTGTGAGGCCCCAGAAACAATTGTCGGTATTTTTGTGGATATAATGGCTCAATAAAAGAGCGTGTTTTGCTTGGAAGACGGAGTGCTGGTATACTTGATGTTTATCAATTGGGGAGAAGAGGTGCCCAGACATACAGCATATAAAACTAGGTTAAAACTAAGGATAACATTTAAAAAGAAGAAGTGAGATGGCTTACCTCAAAAAATGACAATCTCTTGGGACAGAGAAGTTTATTAATGCACAGGCAACGCATTTCACGGGTACAAACCCACTTCCTCAGACCAATATCAGTGCTGTTGAAAATGAGCCATAAGAAATAAGGCACCTTATGTCTTATGGCTCATTTTCAACAGCACTTCTTTATTCCTTGGTTTTAACCTAGTGTTATATATATCTGGGCACCTTTTTACCCCAACTGCACTGAGTGTTACCCCCTCACACTTTGTGGTGAGAGGTGTCCGTTCTGGCCCCACATGACACCATAGTGGGAGTCAGTTTTTTACCTTACAAGAGAGCAACCATCCCCAGTCCAGGTTGGACACCACAAGTGGAGTCAGGTTCATTGTCTGCACCTGCCTCAAGTGGTCAGTTGTCGCTCTGTAACCTGCCTTTGTGAGTAGCCTTTCTTATATTATTCCTTCATTTTCCCTTATTTGAACATACTACGCTATCCGGGCTCCCGAATTTTTGTTTCTGTGTCCTTTTCTTAAAGGTATCACTACACTCCGCCCCACCTCGTCTTTAATTAGCAGTTCATTTTTATGTATGTCTTTTTCCTTTAAATATCTATCTAATTAAAGGTACAACACAGGAAGTCTTAATTTGCTTAAAAATGTTATGAATAATATATATTTAATGTTTTATAAATTATACATTCCTACTTCTAAATTATAAATTATGTTATAAAATTGCCTAGTTCGCATAAAATATTTTGTTTATATTCAATTTACCATGAGAATGCCTCATACTTTTACATTAGCTGGTTATCAGAGCTTTTTACAGTGCAGGTAGACTCTAAGGGCCTGTTTCCACTACACGCAGATTGGATGCTGAATGGATGCAGAAAAACTGACTCAATGAATGTCTATGGGCCTGTTTCTACTAAACGCAATTTTTCTGATGCAGATGTTCCCATAGGCACTCATTGGAGTCAGTTTTTCTGCATCCATTCTGCATCCAATCTGCGTGTAGTGGAAACAGGCCCTAACAGGTCTGTGCATAAAGAAGGAACATTTTGAAAGAGAGAGAAAAGGAAATGAGATCTTAAGAATATTACTGATATACAGGTTGCCAGTGCAATGTATCTTGTTGATATGGCACCTAGGAATGAGAAAGTGGATTCCATGAAATTGACTTTGCTGCAGAATCTGTTTACACTAAGGTGGGAATTCAACTGCCATACTGTGCATGTCGCCATGGAATTGCATGCAATACCACAGTCATTTTTTCTTTTGTGAGTACAGTAAGTCCTCTTTTCCATGAGCTGCTGACAAGCTGTAAATTCTCTGCCTGTCAGCTGCTCCCGCCCTCCAGCTGGGCACTTGCTAGCGATTGGCACGGGCGGCAGACAGACGGACCTCCATGGAGTTGTACCTGAGCATGGCGGTTGCTCAGACACGATGAGATTTTTTTTATAGCTGGTTAACATTACTGTATGTCAAACCTGACATGGGCAGTGTTACCGAACACTGCCATTTGGCTGCATGTAACTGCAACTAAATGGAGTTTGTGGCCGGAAGAACTGCTCATGGAAAAGTGGCCTCAGCCAGTTGAATTGTCCCAAGTGTCACTCCTTGCTGAACAGACATCCACATCAGAAAATCAGGATTTAATCATTATATATATATATATATATATATATATATATATATATATATATATATAATGGATAGCGGAGATGCCGCCGCAGCGGTGAGCGGCATGGCAGCTGTCTCCGCGTCTCGGCCGGCGGCATCCGCCGCGCAATTACATGGTGGTGTTTTGCCTGGTCCTTCAGTTGCACATAGACTGAGGGCTACGCGCGCGCGCCAGGTGACAGGACCTTTATGCAAATAGAAGGGGAGTCAGCTGATCGGCCAGTCAGCTGACTCCAGCAGTGCTCCTGATTGGCTGAGTGACTGGGGCGGCTCAGTATATATAGGACCTGCCTGTTAGTTGAACCGCGTCTGCTGTTGCAAATGCTACGTGTTAGCACTCAGACCTTAGTCAGATTCCAAAGTGTGCTAGAACCAGCAGGAGCTGGGGATCCACACTTAGTCAGATTCTGTTGATAGCTAAAGTACTAATTGAATTGTATTATTTGTTATGACCTTTTGCTAGCCTTGACTACTCTTCTGCCTACTGATTCTGTTCTTCTGCCTATCTGATCCTGTTGCCGACTCAGCCTGAACACTACTCTGATTTAGCCTTCTGTCTTTGTACCGTATCTGTCCGTTTGTTGCCGAATCTGCTTGTCTGACTTTCCTGCCCTCACCAGAGAGCCTAGTCCCTGGTGAGGGATTCTCTGTACAGCTGAATCACCTGCTCCTCAGGTGACCAGTAACTGCAGTACAGTTAGAATCGCCTGCTCCTCAGGTGACCAGTAGCTGCAGTACAGTCTGAATCACCTGCTCCTCAAGGTGATCAGTAGCTGCAGTACAGTCTGAATCACCTGCTCCTCAGGTGACCCGTAGCTGCAGTACAGTCTTAATCACCTGCTTCTCAGGTGATTAGGAGCTGCAGTACAGTGTTGATCTCCTGCTCCTCAGTTGATCATCAGCTGCAATGTAGTCAGAATCACCCGCTCCACGGTTAATCATTATACACTGTGTTACTGTGGCACCAAACACCTATCTTTACATCCGGTTGTCCTGTGTCTTGCTATACTCACATTATTGGTGATTCTGCAGATCACTACATAATCAGGTATAGCATCTGTATTATTGGTGATACTGCAGATCACCAATAATCAGAAAATCTGTTCTTGCTGACACCAATCGTTACAATATATTTACAAAGTAGTTTGAATAATTTACAGTCTCTAATCAGTGTCAGCCTATTAAGTGTCCCAGAGAAAAAAAAGGTCAATAGCTCATATATTTTATCTCTCTCTCTGCTCTCAGAAGTTGTATTTTGCCAAGAAAACTTGTATTTCTGTAATTAGCTTATCAGTGATGATTACTATATTCCTGACAAGGTACTGACAAGACAGAAGCTGTCATTTACATGCCTAGAATTTAACTCTTTCAGGCAGCAAAATAAAACAAGTAAAACAGCCTGGTTATTAATATGTTTGTACCGTAAATACACACATTTTTAGCCCATCATGTCACATATCGCCTTGAGTACATTTTAATCATCTATGCCGCCTAGACGTGGTTGTCACGTCCAGGCAGGCCGCTGCTGCAGTGCTGTGTGCAATCGTGCATGCGCCTGTGTGCTCCCATGCTACCTTGTTAGCCCAGAGATCACTGAATGGGACATAGTTCCCATTCATTGATCTAAGTCCCCGGTAGAAAGTCCGACAACTTATTTTCAGAAGCTGCAGTCTTTCTGAGAAAAAAAAGGTTTCCCCTCCTCCTTATACTTCCTGGAAGCTTTCAGGACTAAAAAAAAAATCACTGTGACCATCTTGTGACCAAACAGTAAAACTACAGCTACATACATTTTTTTTAATAAAATAAACACACCTTATTACATTTAAAATTAACTGTTTATCTCCCATACCAAAAATTACCCAAATAAAACTTTTAAATTAAAAAAAAATTACAATTAAAATAAAACAAAAAACAAAACCTAAATAGTTACCTAGGTGTCTGAACTTTTTTAATATGCATGCGAAGAGGGTATATTATGAGCATTTTTTTTAAATTATAAACTTGTAAAAAGTGATGGATGCAAAACTGAAAAATGCACCTTTATTTCCCCAAAAAATATTGGTGTCATACATTGTGATAGGGACATAATTGAAATGGTGTAATAACTGGGACAAATGGGCAAATAAAATACATATGTTTTAATTATGGTAACAAGTATTATTTTAAAGCTATAATGGCCGAAAACTGAGAAATAATTATTTTTTTCCATTTTTTTCTTAATATTCCTTTTAAAAATGCATTTAGAAAGAAATAATTCTTAGCAAAATGTACCACACAAAGAAAGCCTAATTCTTTGTGATAATTAGTGATAAAGTTATTGGCGAATGAATGGGAGGTGAAAATTGCTCTGATGCATAAGGTGAAAAATACCCGAGGGCTGAAATGGTTAAATAGGGATGTGACCTGATCTAAATGCCACATGCTGGCACTTGTGCACATGTGTGTATCGTCCACAAAGACTCATGGGAAATTCACCAAGTAATTCTTGATAAATGGTATAGAGCTGTATGTGCCAGACATTGGCGACAGGCAGATAATAATTAGAGATGGCCCGAACCTCCGATTTTCGGTTCGCGAACCGCAAACACGAACTTCCACGAAAGTTCGGTTCGCTCAAACTTTCGCGAACCACAATAGTCTTCAATGGGGAGACGAACTTTGAAAACTAGAAACACTTATGCTGGCCAGAAAAGTGATGGAAAAGATGTTTAAAGGGGCCCAACATCTGAGTATTTGCATGGATGAGTGGGATAGATGCCAAAAGTCCCGGGGAAAAAAATCTGGATTTGACGCAAAGCAGCGTTTTAAGGGCAGAAATCACATTGAATGCTAAATTGCAGGCCTATAGTGCTTTAAAACATCTTGCATGTGTATACATCAATCAGGGAGTGTAATTAGAGTACTGCTTCACACTGACACACCAAACTCACTGTGAAACGCGTTGCAAACAGCTGTTTGTGTTGTGACGACCATGCTGGACTGCGGCGCGCCATGGCGAGAGTGCAGGCGATAGCAGTTTTCAAGCCAATATGGTCACCAGGCTGAGGTAGCTCAATGACAGAACAACAGTGACTGTCCATATCCAGCTGATCGAATTTGGTCTGTCCACAATAAAGCAACGACCTATTATCTTTGGTGCCACCCCCCAAGACACTCATATAGCTGTTAGTCATTGCTTCATTGTGATACGCAAGCCCCTTCACCGCTGCAAGATAATGATCACGAAGGGGAATTGACACATGTACATGCCTTTTGTTTTGTTGTTGCAGCTGCAGTGCAGCCAGAAAAATTAGGCAGTCATGTACACGCACCAAAAAAATTACTATAGCGGCCGCTGCTAGCAGCGGCCTTCAAAATTCAGGAATCTGCCTGGAGTCCTGGACCCTGTTGGTGGTGGCAGAGAAGGCAGTCAAGCTGCCTGCGGGCAGAGGTGTTGTGTGGGGAGCGACTTAGTCTTGGGGCAGGCAGTCACACGGCGTGCAGGCAGAGATGCTGTGTGTGGGGACCGACTTAGTCTTTGGGCGGGCAGTAGCCCTCCGGGATCCATGCCTCATTCTTTTTGATAAAGGTGAGATACTGAACACTTTTGTGACTTAGGCAACTTATCTTCTCAGTGACAATGCCTCCAGCTGCGCTGAAGGTCCTTTCTGACAGGACGCTTGAGGCAGGGCAAGACAGAAGTTGGATGGCTAATTGGGACAGCAGGTCAAGCCTGCGCACCCAGTAGTCCAAGGGTTCATCGCTGCTCACAGTGTCTACATCCACACTTAAGGCCAGGTAGTCGGCTACCTGCCGGTCCAGATGTTGGTGGAGGGTGGATCCAGAAGGGCTAAGGTGAGGCATTGGACTAAAGAATGTCCGCATGTCCGACATCACCATGAGATCGCTGGAGCGTCCTGTCCTTGCCTGCGTGGACTTGGGAGAAGGATTACTGGCAGTGGTACCTTTGTTGCATTTTGCTGTGATGTCCCTTATATGCATTGTAAAGCATAGTTGCCAGCTTGTTCTGCAAGTGCTGCATCCTTTCTGCCTTCAGGTTATTTGGAAACATCTCTGCCACTTTGTGCCTATACCGAGGGCCTAGTAGCGTGTCTACCCAGTACAGCCCATTCCCCTTGAGTTTTTTTATACGGGGGCCCTTAACAGGCTAGACAGCATGAAAGACGCCATCTGCAAAAAGTTGGATCCAGACGTACTATCCATCTCCGCTTGCTCTTCCTCAGTGACGTCAGGTAAGTCCTCCTCCTCCACCCAGCCATGAAAAATACCACAGGAACAGCAGCACAAGCCCCCTGCGATGCCTGCTGCGGTTGTTCTTCTGCCACCGCCTCCTCCTCCTCCAAAGAAACACCTTCCTCATCATCCGAGTCTGACTCCTCTTCCCCGCACAACTTTTCCTCGTCCTCCTCCTGTGCTGCCGCAGGTGTTAACCGCTTGCCGGCTGCGTCACGCCAACGGGCGTGGCCGCGGCGGCAGCCCCAGGACCAGCTAACGCCGATTGGCATAAAGTCCTGGGGCAGCAGTTTGCAGGAGATCGCGAGCAGGCTGCGCGCGCATCTCCCACGGCTGTCCCCCTGGGGGACAAGAGAGCGATCGTCTCTCATAGGCAGAAGCCTATGACAGCCGATCGCCGCGAATTGCCAGCTGGGGGGAGGGAGGGGATTTTGAAAAAAAAAGAAAAAGAAAAGGAGAATAAATATTACAAAAAAAACAAATAAATATTTATTTACAAAAAAATAAACACGGGGGGTGGGGGGGGGGGGCACGATCAGACCCTGCCAACATAGAGCTCTGTTGGTGGGGAGAAAAGGCGGGAGGGATCACTTGTGTGCTGAGTTATACGGTCCTGCAGCTTGGCCTTAAAGCTGCAGTGGCCAATTTTAATAAAAAGTGCCTGGTCTTTAGGGGGGGGTTAACACTGCGGTCCTCAAGTGGTTAAGGAAACATCCGGTTCTGATGAGAATTGATCCCACAATGCTTCCTCCTGTAACTGTTCCTGTTCACACTCCTCCACAACTTGATCCACCACTCTACGCATGGCACGCTCCAGGAAATAAGCATACAGGATCAAGGTTGGTAAGCGACTCACCAGGTTGGTCACCTCCTCAAACGGCCGCATGAGCCTGCATGCATTTCACATGAGTGTCCAGTTATTGGGCCAGAACATCCCCATCTCCCCAGAGTGTGTCCTTCTACTGTAGTTGTAGAGGTACTGGGTGATGGCTTTCTCCTGTTCTAGTAGGCAAGAGAAGATAAGGAGGGTTGAATTCCAGCGAGTCAGGCTATCACAAATCAGGCGTCTCACCGGCAACTTGTTTCTCCACTGAATATCGGCAAAGCGTGCCATGGCCGTGTAAGACCGCCTGAAATGCCCACACACCTTCCTGGCCTGCTTCAGGACATCCTCTAAGCCTGGGTACTTTGACACTAATCTTTGAATGACTAGATTCAGCACATGTGCCATGCAGGGTACATGTGTCAGCTTTCCCAAATTCAAAGCAGAAATGAGATTGCTGCCTGTAACGATCGGTGTCAGCACGCAGAGAGAATCTGATTATTGGTGATCTGCAGTATCACCAAGAATACAGATATATACCTGATTATTGATGATCTGCAGAATCACCGATAATACAGATATATTACTAACCTCTGGACACCTATGTATATAAGAGTGTTTGGTGTAACAGTAATACTTTGAGAAACACACCTGATGAGCAGGTGAACTTTGGCAGTATAGGCAATACTGCTTTTAAAGAGTACAGGAACCTTCCATCAGCCTGAGACTCTCCAAGGGATGGAGTCAGGCTGGTGGTAGGAAGGACCAGAGAGTGAGTGACACCTGAAGGTGTATGTCTCTATCTGATCCGGAGACTATCTCTTAAGGGGAGAAATAGCTCTCGAGGTCGGGCAAGCCAGGTCGGCAACACACGGACAGACAAGACAGAGGAAATGGTCCGCACTTATCAGATAGAAGCAACCTTTATTGAGGACATATCCCAATTAAAATTCGACAGGCATCATAGCTAAACACGGACAGACAAAGTACAAAGACAGAAGGCTGATTCGGTATCCAAGGCAAGCAGGGTTTGGCAATGGAATATCAGATGTGCAAGGTACCGAATCAGAGATCAGAGGAGTAGTCAGGAAAGCAATAAGTCATAACAGATATCAAACAATGCCTAGCCTGGGTGTGAGGTCCGTGGTCTCTACACCCTGGAACTAGTCTGGTGTATAACAGAATGGTAATACAAGTTTCCTAGTCTGGGTGTGAGGTCCGTGGTCTCTACACCCTGGAACTAGTCTAATGTATAACAGAATGATAACACAAGTTCCCTAGTCTGGGTGTGAGGTCCGTGGTCTCTACACCCTGGAACTAGTCTGATAAATAACAGAATGATAACACAAGTTCCCTAGTCTTGGGTGTGAGGTCCGTGGTCTCTACACCCTGGAACTAGTCTGAAGAATAACAGAATGATAATACAAGTAATCTGGCACAGTGTGAATTCCCAGGTCCCCCTGGTTCAAACACACTGTTGGATCTGACTAAGGTCTGAGTGCTTCCACGTAGTGTTCGCAATGGCAGACAACCAGCAACTGACAAGCAACCTGAATATATAGTTGCAGGACTCTGCCGCCCCGCCCGAGCCACTCAGCCAATCAGGAGTCCGGCAGGAATCAGCTGATCGTCCTGATCAGCTGATACATCTCCTGCTGGTATAAAAGGTCTGACTTCTGGCGCGCGCGTGTGTAGCGCCTCAGCCTGTGTGAACTAACAGACCCAGCCACACCAGACGCATGCTGCTGCGGATAAACCGCCGCGCTGGACGCGGAATCGGCCGCCTTGCCGCCAGTACACGCGGTGGCTTTTCCGTGTTTTCTCACACTGCCATTGTCACACACCACGTTGTTGATCTCCAGCTGGTGCGGGGTCAGTCACTGATCCACCTGTTTGTTAAGAGCAGCCAGGAGAGCTGCTCTAGTATGACTCTCCGCTTTGAGGCAAGACATGTCTAAGATGGCGTGCCACCGTCGTACCTGGCATGCAGCATAGGCCCTGGGGAGCTGGGGCTGTGTAGCTGGAGAGGAGATCGCAGCACCAGTAGAGTTGAACTGCCACTCAACCAACCCGCGCACTGGGACATGGCAGTTTTCAGCCCAGACACCTCCAAAAAATGATGCAGCAATTGTGTTTTGGGTTAAAAATTGGTGGTATCAGCACAGCAGCAGTGGCCTGTGGGAGCAGCAAAGGCAGCAGGGCAATGCAGCAGCAGCAGGTGTAAAATCTGCCAGGAACATGCCGGAAGTGGCACTTGGCAGTGGCACGTGGCATGGGGCACTTGGTACTTTGCACTTGGCACGTGGCACTTTGCACTTGGAACGTGGCAATTTGCACTTGGCACGTGGCACTGTGCACTTGGAACATGGCACTTTGAACTTGGCACGTGGCACTTTGCACGTGGCACTTTGCACTTGGCAAATGGCACTTTGCACGTGGCACTTTGCAGGTGGCACTTTGCATGTGGCACGTGGCACTTTGCATGTGGTATGTGGCACTTTGCACGTGGCACGTGGCACTTTGCACGTGACACTTTGCATGTGCCATGTGACACATGCAAAGTGCCACATGCCAAGTGCCAAGGGCCACGTGCCAAGTGCCTAGGGCCACGTGCCGAGTGACAGTCAGACAGCAGAGGAGAAGACACTATCTGTCACACTGGCACTGCTCAGCAGTAGTACTACTACTCTAACAACTACTAGCACTGACTGCAGTACTACAGTACTAACTACACAATAACACAGTAATCCTATTCTTTAATCCCTAAGCTAACCTAAACTTTAGCTAGCTAAGGCTAATAGCTGGCCAGCAGGCAGCAGCTGGCCTGGTCTGTGCACAGCACACACACAGACACATAGCAGCTGCAGCAGCCCTGCAGCACACACTCTGACTGTCACACAATGAAATCAAGCGAATTAACAATACAACAATAGTGTAGTGATAGTGAGGGGGTTAATCACTGAACAGCTTTAGATTTATCACTGTGTAAGCACTTGCTAGGCCAGCAGCACTGGAGCATGTCTCTCAGTGAGCATTCACAAGCAAGGACGATATGTCTCATCATGGCAGCCCTCCTTATTATACAGGGGGCTGGCCAGGGTTCCCTTCTGTGATTGGGTGCCAGGGTTTAGGCAGGGAGCCCTCTGATTGGCTCAATGAGGTCAGGTGGGGCTGGCCAAGGTTCACCTCTGTGATTGGTTGTATCTCAATAGTCGGATTTCTGCGGACATCCATGGATATCCGCGGATATCTGCATTGCCAGTCAACTATCTGCAGATAGCTATCCGGATTTCCACAGAAATCTGGAATCTTGAAACAGAATCGGATAGCTTAAAAAAGGTCGGATAACCGGGTTACCCGGAATCCGGATGAGCAGCACTGTTTATTTTATTTATTCAAGTATTTATATCGTGCCAACATATTACGCAGCGCTGTACAGAGTTTATTGTCTTGTCACTAACTGTCCCTCAGAGGGGCTCACAATCTAGTCCCTACCATAGTCATATGTCTATGTATGTGTCATGTAGTGTATGTATCATAGTCTAGGGCCAATTTAGGGGGAAGCCAATTAACTTATCTATATGTTTTTGGGATGTGGGAGGAAACCAGAGTGCCCAGAGAACCCCCATGCAGACACGGGGAGAACATACAAACTCCTTGCAGATGTAGACCTGGCTGGGATTCAAACCAGGGACCCAGCAATGCAGGGCTAGAGCGCTAACCACTACGCCACCATGTTGCCCACTATGCCACCGAGTATCCAAGCAAGTCCTAACCTCCTGCTAACATTGACACTTTCCTTATGTTAAGTCAAACTTTTAGCTTTTCCCAGAATTAACTCTTTCCTGACCCCTAGCAATAGCCTTCTTTCCGAATGTTAACTCCTTTTTTATGATCTGCCCTAACCTTCTCCCAAAATTAACCCCCTACTGTTCCCTAACTGTAATGCTATGATTGCATTATTAGTTCAAAATGCCATAATTGCTAAGGAAGCCCCCACATGAAACTTGAGTTTACTAAAGCAAAAGATTTAAGATCATGCAAAACACAAGCAAAAGCAGAACTGTACAACTGCACAATTGCAATTGCAAACACAAATGGGAAGACATACACAATCTTTACAATAATAAGAAAACACTAATGAATTACTTATCTTTCAACAATCACCATTAGAATCTTGCTCAGATCATGGACCCACAGAGGGAAAGACTTTTCCTTTCCAAGTTCACACTCAGGTAGCACTCCTTGCACAGGAACTCCAATGAAGCATGTGTTTCACCCTCAATCTGAGGAACAGGAAAAAAAGCCCCTCTCTCCTGTATGTGAGTTGGCTTCTCCTAGCCAACTCCTCCCACAGCTAACCTGTTGCAGTCTATTGTAACCTTAGCCACACCTACTCCTAGCCAGCAGTAGCCATGTTACTATTGTTAAAAGGAGACACATGGTCTACACATGGTCTAGCCTCCAGTTTCCATTGGTACAATAGACACAAGGAAAGTCGATAAATATAATAGCACAACAATAACCATGTGACCTTACATACAAACATTAACTTCCCCAATTTGCCTTGTAACATTAACCCTCCTACTGGGCATTGAACCATTAATGGCAACCCTAACTGATACTCACCTTCCATCATCAAATCAAGCTTTTGAATCCTGTAACAGAGGTGGAGTTTCAGTGTGCCTGCCAACAACTTTTTTTGGGCCATGGTGACACATTTTCCAGCCACTACCTTGTTATCACCTAAAGCTACCACCAGATAATGATAAGTTTGGTTGCATATCACAGAAACTGTTCAGTTCTGTGTGCCTTCCAAGGCAGGACATCTGTAGCTGAGGCAGTGAAGAGGCTGAAGATGAATAAGGAAATGTGCACATGTAGGTATTGTTCTTTCCATTTCCAGTGAGCTGCTGGCTCATTATTTGCAGGAAGTCACATCACCAGTGGGGCATAATACAGTGACATGCCCCTAGTGGTCTTGGCCAATAGACACAAGAGAGGACTAAGCTAAAGCACTGCACTTAATAATGATTCTGCTTAGTAATTCAGGCCCCAATGTACTTGCCTTTCTCTCCACACACTAGTCATAATAAGAGGAAGGAGAGAGCCATAAAGATGCAGCTTTTAGTGTTTGTAAATTAAGTAATGTTTAACATGGTCACGTTAATTGGTAATCACAAGTCTCATGTAACAACAGGGATTATACTGTTCTCCAGATTCCCACTGAGTGCTTAAAGCACTGTTGCTGGAAACAGTAAACCTACTGCCTTAAAATGCTGCAATAAACAGCTAAGCTATACAACTGAGTTGTAGAGATGGCCCGAACGGTTCGCAGCGAACGGTTCCTGGCGAACTTCGGTGGTTCGCGGAGAACCGAAAACTTTTCCGTACGTTCGATTGGCCCCCATAGTGCATCATTAGGGTCAACTTTGACCCTCTACATCACAGTCAGCAGGCACAATGTAGCCAATCAGACTACACTCCCTCCTGGAGTCCCCTCCTCCCTTATAAAAGGCAGGCAGCGTCAGGCATTGGACTCACTCGTGTGGCTGCAGTAATTAGAGAAGGTAGAGCTGCTGAGCAGAGACCTATAGGGAAAGCTTAGTTAGGCTCTTGTAGGCTTCTTAGCTTGCTTCTTGCTGATTCTTATTGCTAAAAAAGCACCCCTCAACAGCTCTTTTGAGAGCTAATCTTGTTCTTGTGATCTTTTTTTTGTGTGCATGTGTGTCCCACAGACACTTGTGTTGCATAGACAGCCTTGGTAATTCCTACTGTGTGTGCCACTGCCAGGCCCAGCACATTCAGTGACTACCTGTGTGTGTGACCAATGCACATTGTAATACCCATCACTGCATATACCTACCTGTTGTTCACTTCAGTGCACCCACCTATCTACGTGAGTGTACACAGTGTCACTGTGCCTATCTGGTACCTGTCTGTGTGTGACAGGTGCACATTATAATACCCATCACTGCATATACCTACCTGTTATTCACAGTGCACCCACCTACCTATGTGAGCGCACGCAGTGTCACTGTGCCTGTCCGGTACCTGTTTGTGTGTGACAGGTGCACTTTGTAATACTCATCACTGCATATACCTACCTGTTGTTCACTACAGTGCACCCACCTACCTACGTGAGCGCGCACAGTGTGATATTCAACACCACCAGTTACTGTACCTGTTCACGGTATGTGTGTGTGTGACAGGTGCACATTTGTAATACCCATCACTGCATATACCTACCTGTTGTGTTCAGTGCACCCACCTACCTACGTGAGTGCACGCAGTGTGATATACCACTCCGTACATACCTGTTAACTGCACCTGTGTGACTGCACATTGTATTAGTCAAGTCAGTGCATACCTTTCACTTCATCCCCAAAATATGGAAAAAAACAAAAGGCAGAGGCAGGCCACCTGTAAGGTCTGTTCGAGGTTGCGCTGTCATGATTTCGTGCGACCCTCGACCAAAGTACAGCGTTCAGAAGAAGGCATGTGCCATCAACCCCCAATATTGTCAGGATGTAGTTGACTATTTAACACAGAACACCTCATCTTTCTCAGCTTCCACACAGAAGCGTGACATATCTTCCTCCTCCTGCTCTGATTCTGGCACCCCACTTAACACTCAGTCAGCCGCCACCACCAAAGTGCCATCACATCAGGGCTCAGCGGTGTGGACATTTTTGTGTATGTCTGCCTCAGATGAGAGCAATGCCATCTGTACTCTCTGCCACCGAAAATTGAGCCGTGGAAAGACCAAGAGTCGTGTAGGCACATGATTACAAAGCACAAACTGCAATGGGATGACCACCTGAGGAAAAGTAGCACGCAAAAGCAAAGCCACACACCGTAGTGGAAGATACCAGGCCGCAATTTTTTCTCAAAAAAGGTGATACCTAAACTGTACCGTGATGTTGAAAGGCAAGTGGTGACATCTCTGGCACACAGCGTTGGGTCAAGGGTCCATCTGACCACGGATGCCTGGTCTGCAAAGCATGCTCAGGCCTGCCCGAAGACTAAGTCTGTCCTCACACACAGCATCTCTGCCTGCACGCCGTGTGACTGCCTGCCCTAAGACTAAGACGCTCCCCACACAGCATCTCTGCCCGCAGGCTGGTTGACTGCCTTCTCCGCCACCACCAACAGGGTCCAGGACTCCAGGTGGATACCTGAATTTTTAAGGCTTCTGCTAGGGTAAATACAGACGAACAGGGAAGGGTACTGTTACGTTTGTAACAGAATATAGTTTAGAATATAAAAATATTGTCGACACCATCAAGAAATACCTCCCAGTTTTACATTCAGATCCCAAACTGAAACAGGTTCTGAATAGAGGGTGCCGTTTTTCATCCCGAAAGAAACGCACTTTAGGGTCCCTCTTATCCCCTAGCCTTTTTAGGTCTCCGGCCTCTATACGCACCCCGACTTGGTTAAGTACAGTGGGATCTTATCCCTGTGGTTTTACCACATGTCATCACTGCAAGTGCCATCACAAAGGAACCTCTATGTTTTCATATACTACTAATAGGTCTTTTCCCATTCTGCAGTATATCAATTGTGATACTAAACATACAATTTACGTAATTTCGTGTACCAGCTGTCGCATCCAGTATGTGGGGTGCACCACCCGCAATCTTCGAGCGAGGATAGGTGAACACTACTGTGCGACTAGCTGGAACACTTTCAAAAAATCTGCTGTTTCGAAACATTTTGAGAACTGCCATAATGGGAACATGACCCCTTTTAAGTACCAGGGTGTGGAAAGAGTGGTCTCTCTAATTAGGGGAGGTGACCATCAGAGGCTTCTCCTTAAACAAGAAGCTTTTTGGATTCATTGTATGGGCACTCGCTCCCCTGATGGCCTGATCACCCGTTGGGACATCAGTCTAGTATATGACTGTTAAGAAAGATTCTTCTTTCTTCTAGTTGCCAGTCATTTTCTTCCCTTTTTTTTTTTTTTTTCTTTTATTTGTACATTTTGTACGGAATTTTAACATTCAGATGTTTTTAATAATTTTGTTACATCCTTTGCATTTTTGTAATTATGTGATATTTCTATATAGTAATGTTTATTATAAGATGTACTCTGTTCCCTTTAAGAGGTTGTGACTTTTTTCAGATTGAGTGGGTGGGAGTTTTTCTCCCTCCCCACTCCTTCGACTCTAAAGTCCCCGCCTCTTTCAGAACCTGTATGACTATGATTAAGGGCGAATTTTGAGCCCGATACGCGTCAGTCAGTTTGTGGTCCTATTTGTGTCATTTTTCGTGGCTTTTTCAATAAAGAATACCAGCTTTTACCACTTCGCTGTGATTGCGGATCCTCCTTCGCTTGATGTTACCTGTGGTTTGTCTCACCTGATCCTGCACCGGCGGAGTGTTTGCTTTCCGGGGGTTTCAGAGCGTTTGGCCTTCTATCCACTTGCGTATCACAATGAAGCAATGACCGACGGCTATATGAGTGTGTCGGGGGGGGCACACCCATGATAATTAGGTTGTTGCTTCATTGTGGACAGACCAAATTTGATCAGCTGGACAGTCACTGTTCTGTCATTCAGCTACCTCAGCCCGGCGACCATATGGGCTGGAAAGCCGCCATCACTTGCACTCTCGTCATGGTGTGCACCAGTCCAGCACGGCCGTCACTACACAAACAGCTGTTTGCGGTGCTTTACACAGTGAGTTTGGTGTGTCAGTGTGAAGCAGTACTCTAATCAGGGCCGGCCCGCCCATGAGGCGGGGTGAGGCGGGTTCCTCAGGTGGCAGGAAGTGGAGGGGCGGCACTAGATGACGTGGCTGTGATAGCGGGGGGAGCCAGAGCCGCGGTGAGGGCAGCCCGACCTCTCCCTCCCTCTCCCCGGGCCGCCCTCCATGCTCCCCCCTCGGACTGCAGGCAGCAGAGTTAGCGCGCAGGGAAGCGCTGCTGTACACAGCTGTTACTCACCTCCCTGGATCCGATCGCCGCTCCCGCCCTGCTGGTCTCCTCTCCGCCTAGCCGGCTGATACACACGCGGCTGCTTCCTGTGTAAACAGGAAGCAGCGTGTGTATCAGCAGCGGCTACATTGCAGAGAGGAGACCAGCAGGGCGGGAGCGGCGATCGGATCCAGGGAGGTGAGTAACAGCTGTGTACAGCAGCGCTTCCCTGCGCGCTAACTCTGCTGCCTGCAGTCCGAGGGGGGAGCATGGAGAGCGGCCCGGGGAGAGGGAGGGAGAGGTCGGGCTGCCCTCCCCGCGGCTCCGGCTCCCCCCTCCGCCATTATGAGGGGGCACCTACCTACTTAACCTATACTGGGCAAGCTACCTATCTATCCTATACTGGGGGGCACCTACCTAATCTAACCTGTTTTGGGGGCAGCTACCTATCTATCCTATACTGGGGGACATTTACCTAATCTAACCTGTACTGGGGGCAGCTACCTATCTATCCTATACTGGGGGGCACCTACCTAATCTAACCTATACTGGGGGCCAGCTACCTATCTATCCTATACTGGGGGGCAGCTACCTATCTAACCTATACTGGGGGGCAGCTACCTATCTAACCTATACTGGGGGCAGCTACCTATCTAACCTATACTGGGGGGCAGCTACCTATCTAACCTATACTGGGGGGCAGCTACCTATCTAACCTATGCTGGGAGGCAGCTACCTATCTATCCTATACTGGGGGGCAGCTACCTATCTAACCTATACTGGGGGGCAGCTACCTATCTAACCTATACTGGGGGCAGCTACCTATCTATCCTATACTGGGGGGCACCTACCTAATCTAACCTGTACTGGGGGCAGCTACCTATCTATCCTATACTGGGGGGCACCTACCTAATCTAACCTGTACTGGGGGGCAGCTACCTATCTAACCTATACTGGGGGGCAGCTACCTATCTAACCTATACTGGGGGCAGCTACCTATCTATCCTATACTGGGGGGCACCTACCTAATCTAACCTATACTGGGGGCAGCTACCTATCTATCCTATACTGGGGGGCAGCTACCTATCTAACCTATACTGGGGGGCAGCTACCTATGTAACCTATACTGGGGGGCAGCTACCTATCTAACCTATGCTGGAGGGCAGCTACCTGTCTAACCTATACTGGGGGCAGCTACCTATCTAACATATACTGAAGGGCAGCGACCTAATCTAACCTATACTGGGGAGAAGCTACCTATCTAACCTATACTGGGGGCACTTATCTAACCTGTATTGGGGGCACCTACCTACCTAGCTAGCCTATACAGGTGGCAACTATACTGGCTACCTATACTGGAGGCACCTACCTAACTAACCTATACTGGGGGTACCTACCTATCTAACCTATGCTGGGGGCAACTATACTGGCTACCTATATTGGAGGCACCTACCTAGCTAACCTGTACTGGGGGCACCTACTTATCTAACTTATACCGGGGGGGGGGGGGGGCGCCTGCCTATCTAACATACTGGGGGCAACTATACTGGCTACCTATACTAGAGGCAACTACCTGGCTAACCTATACTGGGGGCAACTTTACTGGCTCACCCATGCCTGGCCACTTATACTCGGGGGGGACCTATAGCTGGCTACCTATACCGGGGGGGGGGCGCAATTTTTACACCCTCGCCCTGGGTGCATTTTACCCTAGAAACTGCACTGTTGCCGCCGGCCTCCGAGTCCGACTCCGAGCTCTGCAGCCTCTCCTGTCTCCTCCAAGGCTGCACGCTGGTGACGCTGCCTAGTGCCTAAGCCTGCTGATTTGATGGCGGCCGCTGCCGCCCGCTCTGCTGCCCTGGCTGCGGCTGGTTGTCACGGTCAGTCACTGAGCAGCGAGCGCCGCCGACGTGACCGTGACGATGATGATGATGAGGCTGGCTGGCTGCCGCCGGCCGCCGCTCACTGGCCCAGCGCGAGATCCCTCAGATCCGAGATGGAGCATGCCCGCCGCAGACCGCAGCCATCTGTCCCCTGCCAGTGCAGGATGCATGCTGGATGCAGATGCCCGCACTTCGCCGCCGCCAGACCCGGAGGGAGACCCAATCTCTGGTGAGTCAGTCACTCACTTTGCTGCGTCACTCAGGCTTTCCTTCACGGACACGGTCGGTTATGTGGGGGATGTAATGTTATGTAGAAATATTGGGGGGGGGGGGGGGCGCCTTTACGATCTTTGCCTCAGGCAGCAGAAAGTCCAGGACCGGCCCTGACTCTAATTACACTCACTGATTGATGTATACACATGCAAGATGTTTTAAAGCACTTTAGGCCTGCAATTTAGCATTCAATGTGATTTCTGCCCTTAAACCGCTGCTTTGCGTCAATTCCAGATTTTTCCCCGGGACTTTTGGCATGTATCCCACTCATCCATGCAAAAACTCATATGTTAGACCCCTTGAAACATCTTTTCCATCACTTTTCTGGCCAGCATAAGTGCTTCTAGTTTTCAAAGTTCGCCTCCCCATTGAAGTCTATTGCGGAGGTTCGGGCCATCTCTACTGAGTTGCAGCTCCAAGCAGGTTCCGCTTTGCTGTCTTAAAATGGTCCATGGTACTATTTGCTGCAAATTTGCAATGCATAAGAAAAATGGTCTGACCAGCAATCCTTTTTATTTATGGGGTGGCATTTCTTTTTTCTTTTTTTGTTTTTACTTAGATTTGTTAGGCACTACCTTCTCCATTTTGCCATATGGGTATTTCTGATATATTTTTTATTTTTATTTTAGTTCCCTTATGCCATTGCCTAAATGTAACCCCTTTCCAACTACCTCATGCCGATTGGTGGTGGGAGGGTGGTGCCCCTAGGACCGCCTAACACAGATTGGCGTCAGGTCCTAGAGGCGTAGTTTATCAGGGAACGCGTGCATGCATGCACACTCGTTCCCTGATATTGCGCACAGCGGGGATCCGTCAACAGCCCGCCAGCTGCTATCGGAGCTGGCAGGCTGTTAGAAGAAAAAAAAAGTATTTTGGCTTGTACAGCGCTGTGATCTAGCACAGCGCTGTATGGTGACAGCTATGCCACTTTTGCTGTCCCCAGGAGAGGCTCACAATCTTATCCCTCTCATAGGCTGATGCCTATGAGCGGAGATTGTAGTAAGATGATCTCAGGGGGAGGGAGAAAAGGTGGAGGGAAGAAATTTAAACAAAAATAGCTTTTTTATTTAAAATAAATAACAATAAATTTGTTATAAAAAAACAAATAAACATTGCAGCAGCAATCAGATCCCACCAACAGAAAGCTTGTTGGTGGGAAGAAAAGGAGGCAAGATTCCTTTGGCTGCTAAGTTGTATGGCCGAGCAATAAACTGTTAAAGCTGCAGTGTGCTGAATTGTAAAAAATAGCCTGGTCACTAGGGGCTGTAAGCCTGTGGTCCTCAAGTTGTTAAGTTACTATCTACTGAGCTGTAGACTAATAATGCTGATAGAGTGGTATGTTTTTTGTATGTTATTTTTGTAACTATTTATATTCATTTTTTTCTGTTTATAAATTGGGATTATTGTATTGGTGATTTTGCATTGTGCTTTAAATACTTGGCATAAGTAATTAAAGACATCCAGGTTGCATACAAGGAAACAATTTCTGAACTTACTATGGACTAAACATATTTGTTCTTGCAAGTAATATAAGTGAATTTTTGAGAGTGGGTGTACCAAAAAAGTTGCATTATTCAAAAATAATTTATTGTTTTTGCCATATAATTCATGAAAAACGTAGGTTTCCTTTACACAGCCTTTTGTATTTTGAATTAAAGCATTTGGAAACATTTTTATCCAATTATTTTATTCTTATTTTTAATGCTCCAGGTTTACAGACAAAAAACACAGTTTTGGATCTCTGACACTCAATTTTAATTCTTTAATACGCTTCTCAAGAAAACCTGACATGAAAGAGATATGGTGAGTGCTATTGTTTTCTTACTTATTAAAAAAAGAGTTACTAACCTGGCTATTGTGCTGATGCCTTTAATATTTTGGAATCACTGACCCAGAACAAGTATGCAATTCTGTTTACACTCGGACTCCACTAGCTGCGTATTTCACATTGACATAGATTTATATCTTAGAAACTGCCAAAGATAAGCTTGACAGCCAGGCAAATGGATTAATATCATTTTTTAAAGGGATAGAAATGAAAGTCTACACATTACCTCCACCTTACATTTCTTTTTTCACCAGTGAAATAGAATTAAATTTACCTTTTTAAACATGTACAACTAAATAATAGTCTGCTGTGGAAAATTTATGATATATTAAATTAAGCTAATATTTAGTATTCATATTTACATTTATTTTACAGTGAAGTATAGTTATTTTTTACTTTTTCATATTTTACATGACTGTCACAAATCCGAATTTACAACTGTAACATTTCAGATTAGCAATGCAACATTCAGTTTTACCAAACAAAGCGATGCATTGACGCTGCTATCTTATAGGAGCAGAAGACTCAGCTTGCAGTAACCTTTTAATTATCCGGAATAGTAAATCAATGAAGAAAACCTACTTATGGATTTTCAAATAGCTTGAAATTCTTTATATTTGGCTGGGAAAAAAAAGTGAATAAAGAAAGAAAGACTTACCTGGTAATGACAGGTTTGGAACTGTTCATAATACTGACAGGATGAATCCCTGTATTAAAATTCACCCAAAATCTTATCATTTTTTTTTTACCTCAGGAAAGCCGTGACAGATGTATGACTGACAATGTGAAACAATAGATGGCACTCAAACTGGAAACAGATCTGATGTGTTCTGAAGTTTGAGAGCAATATTTAGGATCCATGGAAATGATCAAGGCATTGTACAAAACGTGAAGCGTCACAGCATATTCCTTCATGTGACTTGTCTTGTTTTTATGTTGCTATAAAATAAAGAAAAACCAGGAAGTGTTTAGATAAGGCAAGCGATTGTTCTAAATAAACATTATGGAAACTTTCCTACTCTATAGATAGTTTTTTTTTTTTATTCCACTAATTGACTCTTTTAATAGTCACATATGCACTGCAATTTATTTTAAGAATCTGGAATCATAACAATAGGAATAATATGTTATAAATCTTCTGCCTAACTAGGCATTTTCTCCAGTGTATGAATTATTTTGTCTAATAAGTCTGCTTGCTGTTGCTATAGTGATGGCATAATTTTGCAATGGTCCAAAAATGACATTGGCATATATACTGACAGATAGGAATTAATTCACTAACAAGTAATTATGTAGCAAAATGTTGACTGCCATGCAGAAGGTACACTATGACACATTTACTGTTTTTCAGAGATGGCAGTAATATTAGCGTTGGTCATTAGTGGTAGACATCTCAGTACAGTGTTGGATACAGACTTATATGCAGACCTATTTAGTTACCTGTGTGACAGCCTTGTTCAGGACACCAGAAACAGCTGTCCTAGCCTGTATGAGCCAAAATAATTAGGCCTGTCATCTTCTCTCTCTGATTTCCCCTTCAACCTGCTCCACAAAATGCAAATATTTTGCTTTCATTGTCACATTCACCTTGACATGGATATTGCTTAGGCGTATAACTGGATGAGATGACTCAGAATTTGCATTGTTCATTCTAATAAATTTGCTTCTCCTCCACCGCGTGGCAGGACCCATCAGATAAAGTCTCCCAGAGTGTCATCAATCACCATTGCTGACAGACGGCTTTTGCCTTCATTTGTTACATACGAGAACATGCTTAATTATTTGTCCTGTAATTAGTTGGGAAAATGTCAGGAAATGTCAACTCTCTGTTCACTGTGGAAGGGCTCTGCTTGAAAGCCACAATGACTGAAGTGTCATTAATGCTGCCTAACAAGACGAGGATCAGCTGGAGAAAAAAAGAAAGGTTCTAAAAAAGTAATCATGGCGAGTTAAGGAAAACCGCAAATCAGCACCAATAATAAGATGTGAATTCTATTACCAAATGCATTTTTCATCAAATGCTTGTTATAGTAAAACGCAATGCAAAGCAGTAGAACATGCTGATGATGAACAGGAGACTGTAAACTACTTGCACCTTACTGCACTATGAGAACAATATTATGAGAAAAGGCAATATTTCCCACGTAATTATTTGGCCAAGAGAATGTAATCTCATTATTTGAGTTATTTTTTTCTTTCATCATTTAAAGATGTTCTTTGTTTAGCAGCATTCAGTTCTGAACCATTACACATTAATTGCATACATCAAGACACTACTTTGCCTGAAATCTTTAGCAAGAAGCAGGGATCTGTTTCTCAAAAAAAGAAAGAAAATACAACACATTTTGTAAAATGACTGATAAATAATACCAGCTGGTCTTTGAAGTCCGCTGTATTCTTGTCAACTATATACTGGACTGTTTTGCTTCAATTTGCTCTGCTCAAGCTCATTTTAAAAATGACTATTTGTAGCCGGAGAAGACTGACAACACTGACCTTAGTTAAACTAACCTTGCATTTTAAAAAGAAGAAGAAAGGCCCACAAAACATGTTTTGGCTGATAGAAGGCAAGGAGCATTCACAGCAATTGTGGGCAAGTTGTGAATAACTGGCCTGCACATCACCATACATTACTGATATCTGGCCTGGCTGTGTACCTGAGTGGAAAAAATGTTAAACGTTATACTTACCTCCATATTATATAAGGTCCCCAGACATCCCTATTGTGTCTGACCTCCCTTCCATCTTGCTGCTGTAGCCCCTGTTCAGAGCGCCAACTGGCCTAGTCGAGGCTCGATGCATGTGCCCGTATAAATGGCTGTCCACAGCAACTGCAGTCAAGAGCACCCTGGGCATGTGTGGTTAAGAAACATCCAGAACTGCAGAAGCTCTAGCGACGGCTGCTAAGCACGTACAAGGAAAACATGCAGCTGGGCAGAACATGTGCACTGGAGATATCACCAAAGCTAACAATCGGGGTTGTGGTGGCAAGATGGAGGGGAAACCAGGTATAATAAACAGCCTGGAGGTGTCTAAAGACCTTTGTCCATATGCAAATAACTTTTTCTCCTGAGTTTTCTCCTAGGTGATATTTTCACACCTTGTAAATATTATGCTTTTAAACCACCAAGCGAGTGATAAAATACTCAAAATAATTTTGATAACACTTATTCATCTACTTGCTGGTACTCTTTCCATTGCAAAGTGCTGAAAAGTTATTTTAACCACTTGCCGACCGCACACTCATACCGTGCGGCGGCAAAGTGGTAGCTGGAGGACCAGCGACGCAGATCTGCGTCGCCAGGTGCCTCCCTAATTAATCAGGAAAGGCCGCTCGCACGAGCGGCCGTTTCCTGTTAGATCACGGAGCGGGTCTCCGTGAATAGCCTGCGAGCCGCTGATTGTGGCTCACAGACTAAATGTAAACGTAGGAGACATATGTCTCCTTTGTTTACATTGTACGGCGCTGCTGCACAGCAGCGCTGTAAGGCAGATCGGTGATCCCCGGCCAATCAGCAGCCGGAGATCGCCGCCATGTGACAGGGGACAGCCTGTCACTGGCTGCATAGGACGGATAGCGTCCTGTGCAGCCCGGATCACCAGGGGGAAAGGTAGGAGAGGGAGGGGGGAATTTCACTGCGGAGGGGGCTTTGAGGTGCCCCCCCTGCAAACCTCAGGCAGGCAGGAGTGATCAGACCCCCCTGCACATCATCCCCATAGGGGGAAAAAGGGGGACGATCTGATCGCTCTGCATGCCAGCGTATCTGTGCTGGGGGCTGCAGAGCCCACCCAGCACAGATCACTAAAAACAGCGCTGGTCCTTAAGGGGGGGTAAAGGGTGGGTCATCAAGTGGTTAATAAGAAGTAAAAAAATTATCTGCTAAAAGAAAACTCAGGTGAAAAGTGAATTACATCCATATGATCTATCGTTTTAAGTATCAAGAAAATATAACTAACTAATTTATGTATATTTCTAACTTATTTGTATAACAATTTATATTAAGATTTGTTTCCCTCACATTCACTTCAAGGGCCCACAATTGGCTGTGCCTATAAACTAATTAATAAAAAATAGACCTAATGTGTAATAAGGCAGTGGTCCTTCTTTAACAAGCACTGTAGCTTTAAAAAAATCAGTTTCTTTGGCTGTTAATGCTACGATTTCTCAAAGAGAAAAGGAACCTATTGGATGAAAACATTCAGTATGGTTGACCATGAAATACTGTGGTGAAAACACACTGACCACTTGCAGCAGTGTGTAGGCAGCATGATTATTGACAGCATTGTTTGTTTGTTTGCTTTTTAAAATCATTAACATGTGATGTGTTTGAGCAACTAGTCAAAAGAGATTTAAGAATTCTGATGTAAACATAGGACCTACTAAATTTGAAGTCTAGAAAAATAAGAAAATTGCTGTAGTTACAAAAATTGTATTGTTAATTTTCTGCACACAAAGGGACAGTTGAAAATATCCAATAGGTGTGTTTTGTGACTCTAATATGTGTAGCTAATGTGCCCTACTTACATGCATTAACATTACAGCAGTCTGAATATAAATATTTCATATCTTAATAACCACCATGACACTCAGTTACTACAACATGACATGTTTGACATGTTTAACATTTTCTGAATAGAATGTTTATTTATTTAAAAAAAAAAAGAAAACTAATTGTTGTACATACCTGGAAAAACTGGTAGTTTGTAGTTGAGTAGAGCAAGTACTTCACCTGCTGTATGCCTTAGGAAAATTACTGTTCATTAAAGGTTTACTTTATATTGAAATAAATACGTGTTTAATGATCCACACACATCCTTTCGATATTATGCTAACAAATATCTATCTATCTATCTATCTATCTATCTATCTATCTATCTATCTATCTATCTATCTTTCTATCTATCTATGTATTTAGTAACAGGCAAACCCAGGATTTTCAAAGGGGGAATCCCTGAAAGGTCTCACTTAGCCACGTATAATATAATAATGTAGGTGAACATGACTATGGTAGGGATTGTGATGACTATGTACTTTGTAAAACATTGCAGAAGATGTCAGTCCTATTTAATACATAATAATAATAATAATAATAATAATAATAATAATAATAATAATAATAATAATGTAGGCTTATCGGTTCAGACCTTCCTTAATGATTTTTCTCCTATTACTACAGAAGTCAGCTGATTGTAAGCATTGTTATCTGTATCCACTGGCCTTTGCAGCATATTCAATGAATACAGATAATAATGAGAACAGCCGACATCTGTAATAAAGAAGGAAGTGAAGCTTTTTGCAAGTTCCTGACTTCCTTCTTTATTAGCATACAGTAGGGGCTCAGGGCTGTGCTTATACCTGGCTCTGTGCTTTGTCAAGTTCCCCAGAGCTGCAAAATGCTCAGTGCACATGTGGCTGCTCCATCCAAAGTCAGCTGTATTTTTTTTGGGGGGGAAACAATCAGGAACAGTGTTAAGGAATCTTCCCCAAGGTCTCCTCTCTGAATAGGTGCTGGTAGGGAAAGTCAAGAATAAAACCATGGTCTCCAGTACCACAGGCAGAGAAAAATCATAGTAATTAGTGTTGGTGTTCAAATTTGGGATCCTACATTTGGAAACCAGAATTATGCCGAACACTGCACTGAAGCTAGTGGACAGGGTCACGGGGTTGTGGTTCATATCACGCTTCACATGGCTCCAATGCTTTCTCCTTTCAAGCCAGGAAGGAAGAAGCATTACAGTTACATGGAGTGCAGCATGAACAACCTCCCTCTGACCTTGTCCACTAGCTTGGGTGCTAAAGTGCAGTGCTTGGCATAATTCGGATACAATCCTGAATAAGCACCAATAGTAATAGAAGAATATAGAGGGGGGCATAAAAAATAGATGAGGTGTCTTAGATTAAGTAAATGAAGTGAATGATTATGTGAAAACAAAATACAAAAGAGGTCCAAGAACTGAGTCTTGTGGTACACCAACAAATGGGGACTGGTGGGTATCTTAGCAAGGCAAACAAAAAATCCAATGAGATGTGTAGGAGATAGTTTAAAATAAAGTGTAATTCACTTGATACTTGGATCTGTGAGTTTTAAGAAAACCAATAATAGTGGTATACAGGGAATATTGCACGTCTTTAGTAATGTGTCACTGGCCAGAAGGTCCATTGTTTATATCAAACAATCCATCCAACATGCACACCCCATGCTCAAAGTCCACTGTTTTTCTTTCATTGAACTATTTCAATAAACTTGGAAATGAAGGGAAGAAGGTACACAAAAATGTGGCTAGAGAAGACTAAACTGAAGAAATGTTTTTATTGCATTACAGCGTTATCACTTAGTTTAGGATTCAGCTTTGGCTCATTTATAAATTTGAACAAAAAACTACTAACAAGAACATTGCGGATGTTTAGCTGTGTGTGTTTGGGAGGTAGGGTAGACATTCTTATTCTGGGCCTTATTCAATTCACTTTTTCGCCTACATTTTCTCCTAGGTGATATTTCACACCTTCTCAATAAAATGCCTTTTAAGCCACCAGAAAGCAAGACAATATTCCAAATAATCTGAGCTAGGGATGCTCATTCAGATTTTGTGGAATTGAAATTTCTAATTGGAAATCCGAATCTCCAATCCTAACTCGGAAAACGGAAAACAGAACTCGGAAATTGGATCTCTGCAGAAATAATGCATTACTGCAATTCGGTGATTTTAGCCCAATCACAGAACTCAAAGCAATGGACCAATCAGAGAGTGCAGAAAACAGCTCGGAAGTATTTGGTCAATCAGAGAATACAACAAATTAACACCCCCCCCTCCCCCCGAAAAATACTCGTAAATCGGATTTCTGTGGAAATAGGGCATTACCACAACTTGGTAATTTTAGCCCAATCACAGAACTCGGAAGTATTGGACCAATCAGAGAATGCAGAGTCAACTCGGAAGTATTTGGCCAATCAGAGAATGCAAAAAAATGGCCAAAAAAACCTCGGAAATCCAAACTCAGAAATCAGAAACTAATCGAAAATCTGCGGAATTGGAGATTGGCATTTACTACCATCCCTAATTTTGGCATTACTTTTTCACCTACTTTTTTTGGTACTTTTTCAAATGTGGCAAATTATTTCCTTGGAGAAAGCTTTCCTGTGAAGTTTTTTGTTAGGAGATATGTTTTCATCTTCAGTTTAAAATAACTTTTCAGCATTCTCCAACTGAAAAAGTACCAAAAAGTAAGTGAAAAAGTTATGACTAAATTATTTTGAGTATTTTTGCTTGTAGGTGATGTAAAATGTATTTTGTTGACAGGGTGTGAAAATAGGATAACAATATGAGAAAAGTGAATTGAAAAAGGGCTACTGTGTTTTGAATCAAGTACTTTTGCTGACATGGTGTAAGTTAGCCAGCTTTCCCCTTTAAGTTAAACCTTCATTTAACTTTTTCACTTATTGAGGTCTAACAAATTCCAAACTCTATGGGGAAAATGTACAAGTTATGCTCAACACAATTCCACCTAATTTTGTAAAATATGGGAAAGTATAGGTAGATTACAAAATCTCCCTGGCCAAAAGGCCATGATAGTCAACAAAATTAGCAAAAAGCAGGTCTTAAAGGATTCCTGACTTGAGGCAAAACTACCTATGGTAAGCATGTTCATGCTGGGTGCACACACCTCTGTGTTTTGCCTGTTACTCTCCTTGTTATCCCCAATCCTCATAATCACTCCTTGAAATATTTCACTTTTGCCTGAAACAGAAAGAGGCAGGGTTGCTGCGAAGTTCTCTCCTATTACCACCCTAGAGCAGTTATGGATTACTGTAAGTCATAAAAAAAACTGTAAGGCCTCTTGCACACTGCACGCGATTCCGATTCCGATTCCGCTTTTTAATCAGTTATTACATCCGATTCAGATTCTGATTTGCAGTTTGCTCCTTGCACACTGCAAATCGGAATCTGAATCGGATGTAAAAACTGATTAAAAAGCGGAATCTGAATCGGAATCGCGTGCAGTGTGCAAGAGGCCTAAGTCATAGAAAAAAAAAACTACGTGAGAGATTGGACTGTTTAAACCCTATGCAATGACAAAAGTCACTAGGATTGAGTTCTGGTCAGTGTTTAAGTGTAGTGAGTTTTTTATCTTCTAGAATTGCATAAAGTCCTTTATGTAATACAAATTCCAAAGCGCAAAAGACCAGGTGGTAACCAAAGAATCCTTAACTTTTAATTGTTTTTATTTTACCTGTTCAGTATGCCTGTTTTATAACTTTTTTGCAACAATTGTCCCTCATTGTTTTGCTTTTCTGTTCAGTTCTCATAATTTAAACATTATATTCCTGCCTTGATGTGGCTGTAAGTGATACAGACAATTTTAAAAGGGTGTTATTATTATTTAGTATTTACAGTATATAGTGCTGACATCTTCCGCTGCACTGTACAGAACATGATGTCTTGTCACTTAACTGTCCCTCAGAGGGGCTCACAATCTAATCCCTACCATAGTCTAATGTTTATGTATGTATCATGTAGTGAATGTATCGTAGTCTAGGTCCAATTTAGGGGGAAGCCAATTAACTTATCTGTATGATTTTGGGATGTGGGAGGAAAGCAGAGGACCCGGAGGAAACCCACAGACACAGGGAGAACATACAAACTCCTTGCAGATGTTAAAAACAAGGAACACCAAGAGCCCCAATAGTGTAATATGTACTGGTAAATGGTTACTAGATAGAGTAAATATTAATACTCAAACGAGTTAATTGAAGGGCGCTGCTATATTAATTTAGAGCTGCCTATTCCTCAAGGTCTGGGGTATCCCCTTCCCCCTACCAATACTTGGAGCAAAAAAAAAGTTAATACAGAGGATGGCGCTACAAACAGGCAGAGCCAAGACTCGCACACTGGTTGCCTGTGTCAAAGGCAGAGCCCTCAACCACCACACCATCCAGCCACCACTGGCTGGACTATTCCGGGATGTATAGTTATTATGCACACAATCCAATATATATATGATAGGATAACGTCAGTTTTTCTAGGTATATAAATTTGTTTATTAAAAGTACAATTTCACATAAACATTAAGGTCTGATAAAAATGCCAGGCTTGCTCACAATTAAAACAATGGTCATCTGAATATTTCAAACCAACAACATTCACTCACATATTTGCAAGCACTCCTAACAAAAGCTATTTGGCAGCTCTATTAGAGTGGCAGACTATAGTGTTACAGCAGACTATAGTGCTACACAGAACTTGTGAGGGCAATTTTTGAGCAGAAGAGATCTATATTTGTATACATTTTTTCTTATTTATGTCATTTTTATCATTTTTGTCTCTTTTGAATCAGGTGGCTCCATTGTGTGCAAGCTGTGAGTGATTTATGCATGTGAGAACGCTGCATAGGAGAGTGCATACCTAATAATAGTATGAAATATGTGAGTGAATGTTGTTGGTTTGAAATATTCAGATGACCATTGTTTTAATTGTGAGCAAGCCTGGCATTTTTATCAGACCTTAATATTTATGTGAAATTGTACTTTTAATAAACAAATTTATATACCTAGAAAAACTGACGTTATCTGATCATATATATATATTGGATTGTGTGCATAATAACTATACATCCCGGAATAGTGCAGCCAGTGGTGGCTGGATGGTGTGGTGGTTGAGGGCTCTGCCTTTGACACAGGCAACCAGTGTTCGAGTCTTGGTTCTGCCTGTTTGTAGCACCATCCTCTGTATTAAATATTAATACTCATAAACCAGGGTTACCATTAGGCAACCACTGTAAAGGCAGGTAGGGAAATTTTCCTGACCCCACTCAGGAATAAGAAGTCGCTCTCTGTAGATGAGAAGAAGGGGGTTCACCCCTCCACCCAGGGTGGACTCAATATTATGCAGGAGAACAGAGGCACCAAAAGGATAAAAGGAAGCTAAATGAGCTTAAAAACCAAATTCTTGGTAAATAGAGGAGGTAGTGGTGGACTTACCTCCTCCAAGTAGACACACAATGACTGTAGTAAAGACAGTCAATATATTTTATTTATGAACTCCAAATATGCAATGTGTTTCGCAGGTTTGATACCGCTTCATCAGGCAATAACAACAGAGCAATAGCATATGTGGTCAGTAGAAGAGCCAGGCACCTCTGCACAGAAAACAAAAAAAAAAAAAAGATTATAAAAAGAACCATACAAAATATGTTAACTAAACCCCCTGGTAAATAAGACCATACAATGAACAAAAGATACACCCTGGAACAACACTATTTACAATGCACATGCAAGATTATGTGAAAGAAAAATATTGAAATAAAAAACTGGAGAGATGGCCCATGATTACTATTATTATTAATTTATAAAGCGCCAACATTTTCTGTGGCGCTGTGTAAAGTAATAAACAATACAGACAATGGTATACACCAAATATAAACACTGGTACAAAATACAGAATGATTGGGGTAAAAAAGATCATTTCTAATTTATTAATTTGTAATAAATTATCCCTTTTTACCATAATCATTTTCAGCTCTTAAGATAAATTTCTCTTATCTTTTAAACTTTTCTTAAAAGATACCTCCCAAATGTATAGGCAATAGGACAAAACAGTGGTACTAAGAAGATTATGTTTGTTATCTGCTTTATTGTCACAAATATGTCTTGTTCTACTGCCATTGCCATGTGAATCACAAATAATTCTGGTTATGACACTCGTCATACTTGGTGAATAAAGGTGATTCTGATTAAAAAACACTAAAAACAGTCCAAAAACTGGAGGTAGTGGTGGAGTTACCTCCGCATTGATGGCTCAAATTGTCTGATTCTGGGAAAATGTTATTGTTTATGCCACAAAATAATGCCAATGTGGCGCATTTCACAGGTATTTCACCCGCTTCTTCAGGCAATTAACAGAAGTAACTGGTTACGAACTCTTAGCAGGCTCAGCTACCTCTCATTTTTAAACTATTTGCAGTGTCTGTTAATCTTCCTGGCACCTCTGTTTTGTCCTACTACCTATAAATTTGTCCACCCTTGGTGGAGGGGTGTACCCCCATTTTCGGATCTGCAGAGAGTGACGTTTTAACCTGAGTGGGGTCAGGTCTAATCTTGTCTTAACAGTAACCGTACCTTGTAAGTATTTATTCACATTGATTTTATTCTATTTAACGTGACTTTAACATACTGCACTATTGTGTGCTCTGAATTTCCTTTTTGTTCTTCACAATTACCTCCCAAATTGTTAAAGGGTTAACCGCACAGGTGTGTTGCCACAAAGCTAGCTACTCTCAGCCTGCTGGTGATTAGTTTTTTTTCAGCAAGCTGGAAAATCTGTGTGCAGGATGAGGCTGGGATCATGTCCATCACAGGTATCCTTTGTTTATAATTTGATTCCAAATTGTCTCCAAACCATGATGTGTAAAGTACATTATGTCTACGGTGTTTACTTGAGCCACACCATTCTATATACCATAAAGCATTATATGGAACAACCTTTCAGTAAAAAGTTTGCAGCACATTTCTTTTGTAGTACATTGACACAGTTTCAAAGTACACTGAACTGAATATTACACGCACAACAAATTTATTTAATATGGGTTCGTTCTAACCATTAACACAATGCTAATTAGCATGGTTTTAATGTTCCGTCTTGTGCACACCACAAGCAGGCTTATTTCTAATAAAACGCTTAAAAAATGGACACCATTTCCAGAACACTAATTAAAGCACAACAGCCAGGAAATTAATCCACTGCCAAAGGACAAGCTGTAACAAGTGCAGTTAGCAGCAGTACACAAGGAAATTCTTTCCTACACAATATTATATGTTTAAAAGAATGATCTCCCAAATAAGAGTGGAAAAGCCATTACAACATATGCTCATACTCTGCTAAGTACTGCTGAGAATATTAGAACTAAAGCCAGAATGCAAAATCCGCTCCAACTGACTTCAACGATGCCAATATACAGTATGTGCTTTTTTTATTCTCAGCTGCAGAGGCAATGACACATTGATTATTACAATGTATAAATCAGCCGAATATAAAGACTGTGGGCAGTCTACTAGACGATGTGGAGGAGTTCACTGCAGCAGAAAACAAATGTGGAGAACGAGTGTTTTGTTGTAAGGAAGCGCAAAAGCCTGATGCAAATTGCCAGTATTCACTATGACTGGCTGTAATTTCCGCTTCTCTCTCAATCCCTTAACTTTATCATATTTTTTTCTTTACAGTCGCAGACAGAAGTAAATGATGGTATCCTGTAACAATGTCATGATCCCATGCGCAGGTAAGATGCCAGTAGGCAGAAAAGATTTAGAGAAATGAATTAGAGCAGAGTTTCTCAACATTTTTATGATGTATGTACCATTCAAATAATTTCCAGGGAACACCTGACTTATTTGCAAGTGACTTATCTTGCAGGAGGCAATGCGTTTAAAAGTGGGTGTGGCTTTTTTATTGTAACAGACTTGTTTTTTAGGCCCTCCTTTATAGTGCCCCCGTCTTCTCTTCTGCCCATTAGTGGCAGAAAGTGACCACACGTGTGCACGTGTACTTGTGCCCCCCCAGCCCCAGCGGCACATGCAATTGTATTCTGATCCTATCTGCAGCTAAATGGATCATTTTAAATTGTCTGTTTTGCACTGAAAAGTCTGATTCGATTTAACTAGTTAAATTCATCCGTTACAAAACTCCCCGATTAAGTGGCACTTGTCACTGTGTTTTTTTTTGTTTTGTTTTTTTTGTTATAGCCCCTACAATTATAGTGCTCTCAGTATAAGTGCTTTACTATATTTTTACCCATTACAATGCTCCAATATATTAGTGATATTATTATACTACCTTATTGTACTACCTCCTATTATAGTGCCCCTTCATATATTGTCTCCCTATTTTTATAATTTTTATTACTGTGCTCCTTATTCTCCTCTTTTCTATAGTCCCTTCTATTATAGTGTGTATTATTATACTTCCTGTATTATTATACTTCTTCAACCTCCCATTTAATGTTACCTTATATTGTACCTTCTAATTATAGTGCTGGTAATTTTAGTGTCCCTTATTAATATGTAGCAATATCCTGTTGTAGACATTAACATGAGCATGTTGATTATAATTACCTGCATGATTTCTTTATGTCATCCTAATCTGTTGAACACCCATCCTTAGACCTTCAAGATATTACTTCATCACCATAACATGATGGTCATGTATCATAACAGTTACATGACCACTGTGCGAAAGGTGCACAAGTTTGAGAAATGGAATTTAGGGTGGGCAAACAATGATTGAAGAGGACGCAGAGAAGCCAGGGAGGTTCTTTTGAAACTTTTTCACCTAATAGCTGAGGTGATAGTCCCCTCTCAAGACCTCTTTCACTGATGGGAAAAATGTCATGGAACCATTGCAAAAACCTCAAAGAACCATGGAGTCCCACAGAATCCTTGTTGGAAAGCTTGAATTAGTTTTCTCTTCTTACCAGTGGATATCTGAGTGCCAGGAAGAAAATCTGTGTGTCTTTTTTTTCATTTCCTGAGTACAAATGTCAGGAGAGACCTCTGACCTTCTGGTATTTAGTGAACCTATGCAAATCAGTATAGTTGAAAATAATGAGGATACCTAAGGTGAAGCAGGTAATTTAGGTGCCGGTGGTGCCTGGTAAATACCATAATCAGGCAGTGCAGATATCAGCAGAAGGTGACTTTAGCAATGAAGCACATGCTGATAAATGTGGAAATTGCAGCGGGGGTCAGTTAGGGTCAGGCATCGATAGAGGAAGGGTTCAAGTGAGAATACGGTTATGTTTAGGGTTATAAAATATCGGTAAAAATTACTGATATTTTACTACTGTATTAACCATTGCCCAATAGTAAAATATTGGTTGATCTTGTTATGGAAAAAAAAGGTATTACCAAACTGGGGAACCTCTGGTCGTTTAGGAATAATAATGGTACTCTTTTTCTGAATTAAGAGAAATATATGGTATTCCAGGTTCACATTTTCTTTTCTTTTTTTTTTTTTTTTTTTGCACAGCTAAAATCATTTGTGGGGGAAATGGGGGGGGGGGGCAATATGGCTGATATAATGAATGTGAATGAGTTTGATTATTTCCACTGCCCACAAAGACCAATAATATCTCTATCGGAGATACAGGAAAGAATTATGAGGATCTCTCTAGAAAAGAGAGCAATTCACAACTTATCAGCATGGTCTAAGGATATAACAGATGCACATTCAAGTGCACAGATAATGGAGGGAAACAGTCTGATACGATCAATAATCATTGTGAGAAAACGCGGAAAAGCCGCCGCCAATACTCAGAGTGAGGCGGCTGATTCTGCGTTTGACATGGCAGTTGGGACGCAGTCGGAACGCGGAGAAACCGCCGCATGCTCTAACTACAGGGCGGCGGATTCCGCGTCCAATGCGGCTAGTTGCTCGCATAGGCCTGCTTCTCTCAGTAAGGCGGAATGCGGAGGAAACGCCGCACGCTCAGACAGCGTGGCGGCAGATTCCGCATCCAATACAGCAACAACATTACAACACATGACTGGTGTGGCTGGGACTGATAGTCCATACTGGTTTAGGAGGACGCACGCGCGCAGAGAGGCAGGGCCTTTATGGCAGTCAGAGGAGGGTCAGCTGACCAGGCCGGTCAGCTGACAATTGCAGCAACTTTCATTGGTCCAGCACTTAGGGGAGGCGCTGAAGAGCGCTGGTGTATATATATACTGGGTGCTGGTCATTTCTCTGGTGTCTGGCGTTGCGATCACTACATGGTAGCACTAAGACCTTGTCAGTATCTGTGTGTATTAGTCAGTTTCCAAAGGTGTTGATGATCATGGAGCTCACCTTAGCCTAGGAATTCTGTTACTATCTGTATTGTTATCTAGACTATTTTTCAAGGTGTTGACGGCTACAGATCTCACACCTTAGTCTAGGAATTCTGTACCATCTGTATTATTTGTATGATCTAGTTAGTCCTGGAGTGTGAGAATCTTGGAGCTCACACTCAAGCTTAGACATTGTTGATTATCTGTTATGACTTTCTGCATTCCTGACCATTCTCCTGTTCTCTGATTTTGTACCTCGTATTTCTGATTCTCTGTTGCCAAAACCTGGCTAGTCTCTGGATTCTGTATCTGCCTACTGTCTCTGTACTTTATCTGTCCGTGTGTTTACGACCTGGCTTGTCCGACCTCGAGAACTATCTCCCCTGTTAGGAGATAGTTCACAGATCTGTCAGTGTCACTCCTCCACTGGTGTCACTCACGTTCTGTCCTTCCCACTGTCTCAGCCTGGCTCCGCCCCTTGGGGAGCAGCAGGCTTGTGGAAGGAAGCTAACCCGTCACAGTAGATCCTACTGTCTTGCTCCCATTTCCTGGGTGCTTTCCTCAAAGTATTACTCTTGCACCAAACACTCTCATCTCAGGTGTCCAGAGGTTAGTAGATATATCTGATTATCGGTGATACTGCAGATCATCAATAATCGGGTATATTCTGCATTCTCAGTGATACTGCAGATCACCGGTAATCAGACCCTCTCTGTGTTACACCGATCGTTACAATCATAGACAAATAATGGTGTCATTCACACTTTAAAATGGTCCATCAGGCGAATTATGCATTCAACATTAAATATAAAAATCCTCCTAGTTATTATTGCCCTGAAGGCGTGTACACACGTCGTATTTTCACAAATGATGGGTCCGTCAGACCCTCCTGCTGGGCGGATGCTCTGTCGACAGTAGGACATGTGTACAGTCGGTCAGCAGACTGATAAGACGGATCTGTCAAAAACAGTCTTATCAGTCTGCCAACAGATTGTACACACGTCCTACTGTCGGCAGAACGTCCGCCCAGTGAGAGGGTCTGATGGACCCATCGTTTGTGAAAATATGGCATATGTACGCACCTTTAGTGCTCATTACAAAACGCAGATCATTTCCATTGTATATGAGGGTGTAAGGTGGTAAAGAGCTTTTGGACCAAAGTCCAGAAATATATATTAACATTATGTAAATACTAAATAAATTTGATCCCTCAGGTATGTTTATTCAACTATGTTGATCTCAGGAATACAGATCTGGGGGAACATATAATTAAAAAAGCCAAAATTCACTGCCATCTCAATGCACGTACAAAATCACTTTAATATCAGCCTTGGCTACATGTATATCGCATAACAAATTTAAAAACCCACATGAATAAAAACATCAGTACCTGGCCAGGATATGCGCACTTTATCTATAAGGGACCAGATCCAGTTGACCGCCAGGTGTAATCGCCCAGCCACAGCCTACTGCTAAAAACACCCAGCAAACTAGGATCAATATGGTCCTCAGCCACCACCTGAACACCGCACACACTGTGATATATTGCCGAAACGACTCCTTATGGATCATATATCATGTTGCTGCAGCAATTATTAGCCATTAATCCATCCCCCCACTTGCAAATGTATGGATAATACAAGAAGCAATTGCAGCTTGCAGCAGTGTGGGCGTGGAGCTGTGACGTTATGATACAAAGGAGGAAGAGTAGAAGCAGCCATCACCCAATACCTTGAGAAAGCCCAGTGGGTGGGGTAAAATGCATCGGTAGGCGTGGCTACCACGGGAGTGCACACACAGGATCCCCACGTGTAAAGCTGATCACACTGAGCCGGCTCCCTATACACGGATTCAAAGTGCAGCACCAGCAGCCTTGAGGCCCAAACAGATTGGAGTGATGGTCAGCACAGCGGCATAGGAAATCCAATACACCCAGTGCACTGCGGTCAACGGAGGGCCCTGTGAGTCAGAGATCACCAACTGAAGTGCGCAAGTATTATTGGTTACTCAACCGCAAGATACAACAAGTTTGTGAAGCTGGATCGTGCAATCCAGTGACCCCCTGTTCGCAATTGTCAGTCTATGAACTATATGCCTGCACTAGCTCTTTCATCGCCCTAAGAAAGCTAATGGCTAATAATTGCTGCAGCAACATGATATATGATCCATAAGGAGTCGTTTTTGCAATATATCACAGTGTGTGCAGTGTTCAGGTGGCGGCTAAGGACCATATTGTTGCTGGGTGTTTTTAGCAGTAGGCTGCGGCTGGGCGATTACACCTGGCGGTCAACTGGATCTGGTTCCTTATAGATAAAGCGCGCATATCCTGGCCAGGTACTGGTGTTTTTATTCATGTGGGTTTTTACATTTGTTATGCAATTACATGTAGCCAAGGCTGATATTAAAGTGATTTTGTACGTGCATTGAGATGGCAGTCTTATTTAAGATGAATTTTGGCTATATAGAAATTAAGTTGCTAGCTCCTTGCTAGGCAAGTTGCACAAATCAGTTCTTAAAGGGTTAGCTCTCCTTATCATTTTTGTAAGTTAATTAAAAAAGCCCCGACACTAGCTCATATAATAATAATTGCAGCTCGCAAGGTCTTGAAATAAAATATTGGTAATTTTCTACCAGCAGCTTTCCTGACATCCAAATCACCACTGTGCCCTTTTTAGATGTATGGGCTTAAGAATTAGGCCACTAGAAAAAACCTGCAAATGTTATTCCCCATTCTTAAATTTACTGTTTTGAGAGCCTCAAGTTTTCAATACCCTATAGTCAATTCCCCCATTTACAATACAAGAGTGGAATATTTTGACGAACTGGGAGTACCAGCTATTCTTACCTAAATAGAGTTCATGACAAGGAATTACAATAGGAGAGATCTCTGTGGTCATCATAATTATTAAGTATTCTACTAAATGTGTGTCCTCTCTACCCCTTGACTGCTTTTTGGGGAACATCGAGCCTTTGTCTTAAAGGAACCATAAAGGAACATAAGAGAATGTAATACATGGCCAATTTTTACCTTAATCACCTTGATTTTAGGGTCAGAAATGCTTCTTGTCTTTATATATTGCTGCATATAGCAATGCAATTGGCCTTCCCAGTGATGTTTATCATAGATTAGGATGTCATGCAGCTCTGCCCCCAGAGCCCCCTTTAGAGTATTAGATTGTGAGTATAAGATTGTGTACTGTTCCACTTCACAGAGGAAGAAAAAATTCCACAGTGATTCACATTGCCAGCAGGAAATATGTTGGTATCAATTAACAATTTTAAAATGTAAATCAGAGTGACATAAGATTTTACCCTGGGCAAATAATGGCTACTAATATAAAATATATAGATTGAGATGGGGGGGAGGTGATAATCTCCACACTCCTTTGCTATCGCTCAAACGCCACTCAACTTGCATTGTGGAGAAAGGGGTCAATGAAAATTGGGACAGCATACACACAGGGTTTTTCAAGTATGCAGATAATTTAAGAGTTATTTCATCTTACAGGCATGTTTTATAAATATTTTTTTTTACAAAGAAAAATGTTTAAAAAGCATTTTTGATGTATAAAAGAAGCAGCCTTGATAACTATGGTATTCACTACAGGCATCGCTGAAAAGGGAGCAATAGACAGGATGGGGACTTAAAGGACACCTGAAGTAAAAAAGGATATGGAGGCTGCCATATTTATTTTCTTTTAAACAATACTAGTTGCCTGTCAGTCTTACTGATCTCTTTGGCTGCAGTAGTGACTAAATCACACACCTGAAACAAGCATGTGGTAAATCTAATCAAACTTCAGTCAGAACACCTGATCTGCATGCTTAGCCAGGTCTATGGCTAAAAGTATTAGGCCCAGCTCACACTGGATGGATCAAAAACTGGTGTAAAAACTGATCTGTGAAATGGATCAGTGTTTATTGGGCATCAGTTTTTGATCTGTGACCCTCCATCCTCCATCTTCCTTGCATATTTAACCAGCTTCTCTGTTTCTGCAAATGCATGACTGAATGTGAAAGATAAACATTTAACCAGCCCTGTATTACTTAAATGCAACAAATGACCACTCTGTTTCTCTGAAACTCAGGCACTACCAAGTACAGAATATAGACCTATGGGCAATATAAAGCCTCCTTGGAAATTATTGGAGAATTATGAGGTTGCTAAAAACAAGCTGTCAGCCAATCACAAAATGAAGAAAACTGTTCAATGCATGAAAGATTTATAAAAAAAAAAAAAAACAATCCATGATGTACCGCATCTAGGCACCACACTGAAACATATAATTACTGTAGTGTTCATGAGAAATATCATAGGTAATGTATCAAGTATGTAAAACATATATTAAAAAGCAACCATGCAAAAGGATCTCTGGAAAAATAAGAGCATCTACAGCATAGACAAAATAATAGAATAACATAGCTGCAAAAACCCAGGTCTTATTGACCTACATTTTTCAAGGTACTGTAAAAAGTTTCCATAATTTTCATACTCATATTATGGTAACAACATGTGCATTGTGTATTGTACACCCATGGTGAAATTGGTGAGATAAACAGGGGAACATATTGTACCAATCCTACCTAGAACCTGCTTGTATTCACCGTTTCATTGCAAATAAACTAGTGCTTTATCTGTGTAGTTAGAGCAACTATCCTGAAAATGTAGTCATAAAACCTATATCATAGCAGGATAGTGATCAAAAGTTTAAGAGACCCTCGTTTTTCTGTATGCGAGCGAGCTAAAAGAACGGCAGGAATGTAAGTCAATATTAAACGTGGTTCAGATTCAAAACTGATAGTTTCAGCTCTTAAACCTAAAATAAGGTAAGTTATTTTTTTAGAACCGGCCTACCGATACAATTCAATATGTTTTTTTTTCTTAAATCTCAGGCTTGCTTGAAAGTGGGAGTAGAGGCAGTTACTGCAAGCTAGAAAGCAGATAATGTGGCAAAACAGATTGAAGTTGTACATATTCATCTAACCCTTTGAACACCTAAACTCTTATGCACAATTAATATTTAATCCATATTTAATACATATTTTAAAAGGTTCTGCTAAAGATGAAAGCCTGACCAGATGGCAACAGAACTAGTAAACCAGTTTATTCTTATCACAAATAGGTTAAATTGAGGGAAGTGCTAAAAGGATGTGTAGCCCAATTAAACAATTCTTATTCATTTAACCCTTTGTGCACTGAAACTTTACCCAGACACACGGGGTAAAATTAATGCTGTTCTTGTTTAACTACTTGCCAATTGCTCCACGCCAATTGGCGTGAGCAGTGCGGCAGCCCCAAGACCGCATCATGCCGATTGGCGTGAACGATATTCTATGGGGCTAGCAGGAGATCGCACTCGCATCTCTTGCTTGGGGGCAGAGCTCCGCCCCGTCTTCAGTCTCTGAGCGGCGATCGCTGCTCGGGAGACTTAGACGGCGAAACCACCGTCCAATTACCTCCTGTACAGGGGACAGCCGTGTGACACAGCTGTCCCATCCATAGGCCGGGGAGTGATCGACTGTCATAGGCTTCAGCCTATGACAGCCGATCACGCTGATTGGCTGGCGGGGGAGGGAGGGAGAGGGACTGGGAAAAAAAATGTATTAAAAAAAAATAATACAAATATTTATTAAAAAAATAAACAACTATGGAGCGATTAGACCCCACCACAGAGGTTGGTGGGGAGAAAAGGGGGGGGGGATCACTAGTGTGCGGCCCTGCAGCTTGGCCTTAAAGCTGCAGTGGCCATTTTAATAAAAAATAGCCTGGTCACTAGTGGATTTTAACACCATGGTCCTCAAGTGGTTAAATATTAGCTCTCAGTTTTCAATGATTTCAGTTGTTTGCTACCAATTTCATAATAATAATAATAATATTTTCAATCAAAGCAACCCTGTTTCCCCATGATTTGTCCCTGCTTTAACCCTGTTTCATGCATAGAAATGCAAGCAAACATCATAGTATCAAGCTGCACTGGAATCACACATGTAGGAACTCAACAATTTAAGCAGTGCTTGAAAGTTAGGAAATGTTTGTGTGAGTAACTATTCTTGCAATGTGTGTGTTTTTTCACAATTCTTACTTGCACAGTAGATAAATATGGTCCAGCTTTAAAACATAATCAAGATTGTGACTATGTAAAACCTGCTTCCCAAGCCCCATCTACACGATACGATTCTTTGTGCGATTTGATTACGATTCTATTTACGATCCGATTAAATCCGACATGCCCGATTGGGATTCGATTTGATTCCATTCGATTTGCAATTGCAAAACAATGACAAATCGAATTGAATCGAATTGAATTCCGATCGGACGTGTTGGATTTAATCGGATCGTAAATAGAATCGTAATCGAATCGCACAAAGAATCGTATCATGTAGATGGGGCTTTAAACCTGATAAATGAGTGTGCTAGATTTCACACACCACACTACAGCTGTGTCTGCTACTTAAGATAAAGAACTCTCTGGGGTTTGAATAAAAACAGTGATTTCATTGATGCTTATCAGCCAGCACACAAAGTTGTCAATATCAGCAATAAACTGATTCCATTACTTATAACCACTGAGCAGCAGTGATGCATCAGGGGATTTACTTCTTGCTCTCATAGAGATGAATAGTTGCAACTACCTTCTTTTTTAAGAATTAAATTGTATATTTTATGGAAAATAAAAAAACGTTCAGGTTTTTCTGTGCACAGTATTAAAATAATGGTATCCTTGATGTGGAAAATGACACAAGTAAATACAGGAAATCACTGTAGAGATGTCTCAAACCTCCGATTTTAGGTTTGCAAACCTCCAACACGAACTTCTGAAAAAAGTTCGATTCGCGCAAACTTTTCTAACCACAATAGACTTGAATGGGGAGGCAAACTTTGAAAACTAGAAACATTTATGCTGGCCACAAAAGTGATGGAAAAGATGTTTCAAGGGGTCTAACATCTGAGTTTTTGCGTGGCAGAGTAGAATACACGCCAAAAGTCAGTGGGAAAAATCTGGATTTGACGCACAGCAGCATTTTAAGGGCAGAAATCACATTGCATGCTAAATTGGAGGCCTAAAATGCTTTAAAACATCTTGCATGTGTATACATCAATCAGGTAGTGTAATTAGTGTACTGCTTCACACTGACAGACCAAACTCACTGTGTAACGTACCGCACACAGCTGTTTGTGTAGTAATGGCCGTGCTGGACTGGTGCGCATCATGACGAGAGTGCAGGTGATGGCGGCTTTCCAGCCCATATGGTCGCCAGGCTGAGGTAGCTCAACGACAGAACAGTGACTGTCCAGCTGATCAAATTTGGTCTGCACAATGAAGCAACGACCTTACTATCTTGGGTGTGCCCCCCCCGAGACACTCATATAGCCGTTGGTCATTGCTTCATTGTGATATGCAAGCCCCTTCACCGCGGCAAGGTAATGATCACGAAGGGGAATTGGCACTTTTGTTTTGTTGCTGCAGCGGCAGTGCAGCCAGAAAAATTAGGCAGGCATGTACACACACCAGAAAAACTATTATAGCGTCCACTGCTAGCAGCGGCCTTAAAAATTCAGGAATCCGTCTGGAGTCCTGGACCCTGTTAGTGGTGGCATAGAAGGCAGTGAAGCGGCCTGCAGGCAGAGATGCTGTGTGGGGACCAACTTAGTCTTGGGGCAGGCAGTCACACGGCGTGCAGGCGGAGATGCTGTGTGTGGGGACTGACTTAGTCTTTGGGCAGGCCTGACCGTGCTTTGCAGACCATGTGGCCAGATGGACTCTTGACCCAACGCTGTGTGCCAGAGATGTCACCACTTGCCTTTCAACATCACGGTACAGTTTGGGTACCACCTTTTTTCGAGAAATAATTGCGATCTGGTATCTTCCACTGCGGTGTGTGGCTTTGCTTTTGTGTGCTGCTTTTCCTCAGGTGGTCATCCCATCGCAGTTTGTGTTTTATCATCATATGCCTTTCTAAGGAAGTTTTGACTACGCGGGTCTTGGTCTTTCCACAGCTCAATTTTCGGTGGCAGAGAGTAAAGATGGCATTGCTCTCATCTGAGGCAGACACACAAAAAAATGTCCACACCGCTGAGCCCTGGAGTGATGGCACTTTGGTGGTGGTGGCCGACTGAGTGTTAAGTGGGGTGCCAGAATCAGAGCAGGAGGAGGAAGATATGTCACGCTTCTGTGCGGAAGCTGAGGAAGATGAGGTGTTCTGTGTTAAATAGTCAACTACATCCTGACAATATTGGGGGTTGATGGCACGCGCCTTCTGAATACTGTACTTTGGTCCAGGGCTGCACAAAATCACAACAGCACGACCTCGAACAGACCTGCCTGGTGGCCTGCCTCTGCCTCTTTTGCCCATATTGGGGGGAATGAAGTGAAAGGTATACACTGACTTGACTAATACAATGTGCAGTCACACAGGTGCAGTGAACAGGTATGCAGTGACTGGTATCAATACAATGTGCAGCTGTCACACACACAGGTACCATGAACAGGTGGCAGTGACTGGTGTTATATAACACTGGGTGCACTCATGTAGGTAGGTGCACTGAACAGGTAGGTATGGAGTGATTGATATTACAAATGTGCAGCTGTCACACACACAGGTACCGTGAACAGGTGCAGTGACTGGTGGTATATATCCCTGTGTGCACTCACGTAGGTAGCTGGTGCACTACTAAACAGGTATGCAGGGATTGGTATTACAAATGTGCAGCTGTCACACACAGGTAGTCACTGAATGTGCTGGGCCTGGCAGTGGCACAGTAGAACTTACCAAAGGGGCAAAGGTCCAGCAGCTGCGACTGACTGACAGGGCTGTATATGCAACACAATTGTCTTTGACACACACACACACAAAAACAACATTAGCTCTCAAAAGAGCTGTTGAGGATGAGGAGTGCCTTTTAGCAATAAGTATCAGCAAGGAGCAAGCTAACAAGCCTAACACAAGAGCCTAACTAAGCTTTCCCTATGTCAGCAGGTTCTCTCTTTTCTCTAATTACTGCAGCCACACTAGTGAGTGAAAAAGCTGATGCTGCCTGCCTTTTATAAGGGGGAGGGGGGGCACTCCAGGAGGGAGTGTAGCCTGATTGGCTACCCTGTGTCTGCTAACTGTGATGTAGAGGGTCAAAGTTGACCCTAATGATTTAGTATAGGGGGGGGGGGGCTCCAGGAGGGAGTGCAGCCTGATTGGCTGCCATGTGTCTGCTGACTGTGATGTAGAGGGTCAAAGTTTATCCCAATGATGTAGTATAGGGGGCGGGTCGAACTCGAGGTTCACCGCAAACCACTGAAGTTCGTGCGAATAAGTTCGTGGTCGAACCGTTCGGGCCATCTCTAGAAATCAGAGCTAAATTTAGGAACACATATGGGTTTATTATAGCCCCAACTAGGATCGGAATCAATCCCTCGGGCATCAGCTCAAGTCCCATACTGTACAGATGAAGACTGAAGGCTAGAGATGCACTCTGTTACTATGAAGGGGTTATGAGGGACAACAAGCAGCGCAAAACAGAGCAGAAGGGATAAGGAGGAAAAACAATAGAGCTGCCGTGTAGCATTTGGCTGAGATCATCCAGCAGGTCAGATCTCTCACCAACACGTCAAGGAACGTCTGTACACCCAAAACATTCTTGGCAGAGGAGGTATTTAGCAATCACCTTGGCTGCATTTAATCCAGTGTATGTATGAACCTTTAGGGTAGAACAGACACTTGTACAAAGAAGCACATTTATTTATTTTTTGTCATTGCATTCTTTTGCCATACTGGATTCGAGATTTAAGCACTTTATTGTCATTTTGTAACACAACAAAATTACTTTTCATGCCAACCCCATGGTGCATATAGGGAACATAGTGATAGTGACAAAGGTAGAAAGAGAAGAAATGATACAAGTATGCCAGGTATTACAGATATTTAAACAATTTGCACACAGTGTTAATTATTTCAGAAAAGATTCAGAGTTTACCAAGTTTATGGCGGATTGGAAAAAGCTGTTTTTCAGTCTGTTTGTTTGTATGCGGATTGATCTGAAATGTTTACCTGATGGAAGGAGTTTAAACAAGGTGTTTTCAGAGTGTTGTCCTTGATAATGTTTTTGGCCATTCTCATACACAGAGACTTATATAAAAGTTCCAGTGATGGTAGTTCAGTGCCGATAATGACTTCTGCTGTTTTAACAACTCGCTGCAGGGCTTCTCCAGCAGCCTTAGTGCAGCTTTTGTACCAGGCCCTCATGCAATTGGTCAGAACACTCTATAGTGCATCTGCAGAAATTAACCAGCAGCTTCTGTAGGAGGTTAGCGCTACTTAGTGTTCTCAAAAAGTAGAGGCGTTGTTGTACTTTGCCAGTTACAGCTGAAGTATTGTCAGCCCAGGACAGGTTCTCTGCGATGGTGACTCCCAAAAATGTAAAGCTGGAAACTCTCTCCACAGCCTCTACATTGATCAGGTGAGTGATCTTTTTGGTGGTTCTTAAGTCCAGAATAATTTATTTGGTGTTTTTTTGTATTTAATAACAAGTTGTTAATGTCACACCATGCAGTCAGGTTCCTAACGTCTTCTCTGCATGCAGCTTCCTCATTATCTGATAACCTAACAATTATGTTTGAGGTATGGATAGGCTGGCAGTCATGGGTGAAAAGTGCATAGAGGAGAGGGCTTAGTACACAGCCCTGTGGCACGCCAGTGCTCAGGGTAAGGGCGAGGGATGTCTATTTTCCTAATCTGACAGTTTGAGGGTGATTAGTAAGGAAGTCTAATAACCAAGTACATATGAAGGGAGCAAGACCTAGTGCATGGAGATTGTTGGTTAGCTGGCTAGGTACGATGGTGTTAAATGCTGAGCTGTAGTCAACAAAGAGCATCCTAACATAGGAGTTGGGCTTTTCTAGGTGTGAGATGGCAGTAGGAGAGCTACACAGATGGTGTCCTCATCTACTACCCAGTACTGATAGAGCTTTCAGCACCACTTACAAAGTCCCATTAGCTTGATCAACACACCATTACTTGCTTTATAAATATCTTGCTTAACACACCAACACTTGTATTTTCTCAGACACCATGGGCACAATGTCAGTTGCAACCACTCACTAGCAAGCAAAGCATTCAGCATTCATCCATTTCCATTTGCAGGTCTCACCACTGGAGAGTATGAATAATTTCCCTCAAGACTGTAGTAAAGCTTAAGCCATATAAGGACTGTTTACAGCTGTGCATGCAGATATGACCATCTTAACCAGCCAACAACTTCTTCACCATAGTTTTAAAAAAATGGCAACCCTTTCTTGAGTATACAATCTCCAGTTGCTTAGTTGACAGATTGTTGAAGGTCTTGGAAGTAAGAAAGAACTATTTGCTATCCAGCCATGCTTTACTGGCTGACTTGGTCCAGATAACAGAGTCGTTTTGTCCAGTTCACCATATTGGTGGTACTGAGTATGCTTTTCTGTTGTTTATGCTAATATAAACTTTGTGTAAATGTTGTGAAAGAGAATCATTGGAAACATCTTCTTGTCTTATGATAACAGAAAAATGAACACTTACCCTAGCATCTAAACCCTGCCCTGTAAAAATATGTATGCCTAAGCAGCAAATGAAATAATAGGTGTGTAGGGGGAGTCCTCCTGGTTTAACATTACATAATGATGAAATCATACAATATTCAGGTAACCTATGGCTCTTAAAGAGAAACTCCATTAAAAATAGTGTAATGAAAAAAGTGCTTAATTTTTACAATAATTATGTTTAAATTATTTAGTCAGTGTTTGCTCATTGTAACATTTTTCCTTTCCCTGATTTACATTATGAAATTTATCACGTGGCAACATTTTTACTGCTGGCAGGTGATGTCAGTGGAAGGAGATGCTGCTTGCTTTTTTGGCACCTGGAAACAGGTGTTATTTCCCACAATGCAACAAGGCTCCCACAGTGTAATGTTAGCACCCTGGTGCTGACATCACATTGTGGGAGGGGTTTCACCCCAATATCTGCCATACAGAGCCCCCTGATGATCCGTTTCAGAAAAGGTAAACATTTATTATGGGAAAGAGGGTATCAGCTACTGATTGGGATGAAGTTCAATCCTTGGTTATTTGGATTCTTTTTAAGTCAACTGAGATGGACTCTTTCTTTAATTGTATTAGGTTTGATAGAAAATAAAATAATTGATACTCACCTGTCCTGTAATTCAGGAATGAATTAATGGTCGTGGAGACTAGCGATGCCCCAAACGGTTTGAACGTGAACTTGTTCACGCGAACAAAGCGGAGTCGTAAACTTTATGCCAGTTCGACCCGCCCCCTATACTACATCATTGGGCTAAACTTTGACCCTCTACATCACAGTCAGCAGACACATGGCAGCCAATCAGCCCCCCCCCCCTTATGAAAGGCAGCAGCGTCTGCCACTTTCTCACTCTGTCTGCTGGGATATTAGTGAGAGAAGGGAGAGACATTGGAGAGATAGGGAAAGCTATAGTTAGGAGGTCTGTTAGCTTGCTCCGTGCTGATATTTGTTGACAAAAAGCCCCCCAAAACAGCTCTTTTGAGAGCTAATGTTCTTGTGATGTGTTTTTTTTTTTTGTGGCCCGCTGACACTGCATATACAGCCCTGTCTGTCGCAGCTGGCCCATGCTAATTGCTATACTGTGCCAGGCCCAGCACATTCAGTGCCTAGTGTGACTGCTGCACATTGTATTATTATACCAGTTACTGCATACCTTTCACTGCATCTGTGTGACAGCACACTGTTTTATATACCAGTCACTGCATACCTTTTTACTGCACCTGTGTGACCTCACGCTGTTTTATATACCAGCAGTCACTGCATACCTTTCACTGCACCTGCTGTTTTATATACCGGCAGTCAGTGCATCCATTTTCACTACACCTGTGTGACTGCACATTGTTATACCAGCAGTCAATGCATACCTTTTCACTGCACCTGTGTGACTGCTGCACATTGCATTATAATACCAGTCGCTGCGTACCTTTCACTGCATCTGTGTGACTGCACACTGGTTTATATACCAGTCACTGCATACCTTTCACTGCATCTGTGTGACCGCATGCTGTTTTATATACCAGCAGTCAGTGCATTCATTTTCACTGCACCTGTGTGACTGCACATTGTTATACTAGCAGTCACGGCATACCTTTCACTGCACCTGTGTGGCTGCACATTGTATTACACCAGTCAGTACATATCTTTCCCTGCATCTGTATGACTGCAAAGTGTTTTATTTACCAGTCAGTGCATACCTTTCACTGCATCTCTGACTGCACATTGTATTATACCAGCAGTCAGTGCATACCTTTCACTGCACCTGCGTGTCTGCACATTGTATTATACCAGCAGTCAGCAAGGCCACAATTATTTTTCTAAAAAGGCAATACCCAAACTGTACCGTGATGTTGAAAGGCAAGTGATGTAATCTCTGGCACACAGCGTTGGGTCAAGAGTCCATCTGACCACAGATGCCTGTTCTGCAAAGCACGGTCGGGGCAGGTACATTGCTTATACAGCACATTGGGTCCTTCCTTGGATGTGTGGCGGTAGCCATTTCTCAGGTTCCCACTCCAGACCGGAATCGAACCCTGATTCCCCAGCCGTACCCTTTCTTTAACAATGGTAGAGAAAGAACCATCCACAGTCTGAGTAGCGATGAACCCCTGGACTACTTGGTGCACAGGCTTGACCTGTGGCTAGAGCTGTATCAATTTGCCATCCAACTTCTGGCTTGCCCTGCCTCAAGCATCCTAGAAAGGACCTTCAGCTCAGCTGGAGGCATAGTCAGCGTGAAGAGAAGTTGCCTGGGTCAAAAAAGTGTTCAGTAAACCTTTATTAAAAGGAATAAGGCATGGATCCTGGAGGGCTACTGCCTGACCGAAGACTAAGTCAGTCCCCACACAAACAGCATCTCTGCCTGCATGCCATGTGACTGCCTGCCAAAGACTAAATCAGTCTCCCCACAGCATCTCTGCCTTCAGGCCACTTGACTGCCTTCTCCGCCACCACCAACAGGGTCCAGGACTCCATGTGGATTCCTGAACAAAAAGAATAATCATTTTTCTGGTGCGTGTACATGCCTGCCTAATTTTTCTGAATGCACTGGGGCTGCAACAACAAAACAAAAGGCATGTGCATGTGTCAATTCCCCTTCATGATCGTTACCTTGCCACGGTGAAGGGGCATGCGTATCACAATGAAGCCATGACCTATATGAGTGTGTTGGGGGGCACACCTGAGCCAAGTTAATAAGGTCGTTGCTTCATTGTGGACAGACCAAATTTGATCAGCTGAATAGTCACTGTTGTTCTGTCATTGAGCTACCTCAGCCCGGCGACCATATGGGCTTGAAAACCACCATCGCCTGCACTCTTGCCATGGTGCGCACCAGTCCAGCACGGCCATTACTACACAAACAGCTGTTTGCAGTGCGTTACACAGTGAGTTTGGTCTGTCAGTGTGAAGCAGTACACTAATTACACTACCTGATTGATGTATACACACGCAAGATGTTTTAAAGCATTTTATGCCTCCAATTTAGCAATGCAATGTGATTTCTTCCCTTAAAACCCTGCTCTCCATCAAGTAATTTTTCCCGGGACTTTTGGCATGTATCCCACTCCACCATGCCCCCTCCAGGTGTTAGACCCCTTGAAACATCTTTTCCATCACTTTTGTGGCCAGAATTAGTGTTTGTAGTTTTGAAAGTTCACCTGCCCATTGAACTTTTGAAGTTCGCATGGTTCGCACAAACGCAAACTTTTGCAGACGTTTGCGTTTGAGGTTCGCGAACCTAAAATCAGAGGTTCAAGCCATCTCTAGTGGAGACTCAACACACTTCAGCCCATTCCTCATATCACTCTTGGAGGCAGATGCAGTACTGCCATAATTTCAGCAATTGCCAATTTGTCGGCTGAGGTGGTCAATTGGAATCCCAGCCAGGGCACTATCTGCACAGAGTTTTTATGTTCTCCCTGTGTCAGTGTGGGTTCACACCAGTTTCCTCCCACATCCCCCCCAAAATACAGATAAGTTAATTGAGTTCCCCCTAAATTGGCCTTAGACTACAATACATACACTACACTATATATACATATATATACACTATGGTAAGGATTAGATTACGAGCCCATCTGAGGGGCAGTTAAGTGACAAGACAACATACTCTGTACAGCGCTGAAGAAGATGTTGACCCTATATAAATACTAATAACTCAATTGAGCATCAGTAGCCAATAGGTTTTTTGCTTGTCCCTTGCCGGGCACGCTGCTCCTTCAGCCTGCATCACAACAGAATGCATGGTTAGCCGGTAGGCTGACTATGCATCTTTACAGCCTCAGCATAGTGATGTCCCCATAGGGATTGAGTCCCAATCCCCATCCAGAGACATACATCTAGCATGTGTATGGGCCTTCACAGCTGCACATTCTAAGATTATGATATAGCTCCATGCCATTATTATGAACCTCCTTCCACAGGAACCCTGAAAACACTTGTCTTCTACATGTTTTCAGTCACTGCACTGAAGTAGGAACTTAGACAGAAAGCACTGTAGTTGCCCCATCACTTAGTCACCACTCCATGGGTCAATGAGTTTCACGTCCACCTTTTTTATAACTAACTTTAATTCCCCTATCTCTCTTCATTTATATTGCTCCTTTTTCCTTGCGGACTCAAAGCGCCAGAGCTGAAGCCATTAGGGAGGGCTCGGTAGGCAGTAGCAGTGTTAGGGAGTCTTGCCCAAGGTCTCCTTACTGAATAGGTGCTAGCTTACTGAATAGGAAGAGCCGACATTTAAACCCTGGTCTCTTGTATTAAAGGCAGAGCCCTTAACCAATACACTATCCTGCCAATGAGTCAGAATACTAGACCCAGTCCAAATAATGTTTGTACGGCCCTCGTGTCTTGCTGTCTGTGTATTTATTGTTATGTTTCTTCCATATGTACAGTTATTACATGAGGTGTGCTTCACAACTATGTATTATTATTATTGTTGTTATTATTTATTTATTCGTTTATAATACGTTTGCAGATATTTTTTTTCTTGTGGAAAGCTATCTATGAAATAATAATAATTGTTTTTACGCTCATCAGCATCACATTGATGATAAGTCAACAACAGCAATTTGGATAGTGATAAACACATTTTAAGTCCATAAAGCATGCTGAATGATAGTTTTGAATTATATCCATAAACCCTGAGTATAAAAACATTGTTAAATTAACATATTTGCCACGCATGACAAACCAGACGAGAGTCTCGCAAGAAGGTAATACAGTTTTAACTGCATTATAGTAACATAACACAATAATAAGCTTGAAACAATACATTTAAGGCTGAAAAAAATGGAAAGGTCATACAATATCGCATATAATATTTGGAAAACGCTGCCAATTGTTTGGATAACTGTACAAAGCCAAAGCCTCTTATAACATTGTTAAGTCTTTATTCAGTAATACATTATCATGCATATTTCATAGAAGGGATTATGAAGACAGAATTGTGTGTCATTTTTGTTGTACGTCTTTATAATTACACCTTGAAGCCACAACTAGCTTTTTTTTTTTAATACTACATATTCATGAAAAGCGGACTTGTAATTTGATAAAGGGTAGCTTGTGTTCTCAACTCCATTCAAACAGCATCATGAAGCAGAATTAAAGTAGGCATCTGTGTTCTCTCGGCATTAATCTCCTCAAGCACATTCCAGCTGCTATGATGTGCAAGCTGGAGATAAGTCCTAAACGGGCTAAAGCTAAGCAAGCCAGACAACTCTATTATTGGCCTCATAATTGCTTAATTAAACTTTTGTCACTAATCATTATGAGGGCAATAGAGCTGTTATACTGGCTTCTGTTAAGCAAAAATCAATAAACTGTTGGAGTTAATTTCGCCGTATTTTTTGTCCTGCAAATGAAATTCATTGCTGCCGGTTAGTGATCTGTGGTGCTGGCTCTCTACTGATATGAACAGCAATCACCATTTGAATTGAGGGTATTCAGTAGCACATGAATATGAACAAATGGTAAACATAAATCTCTTGCATGAAGTACACCTTCCATCCCTTTATTATGGAACAATTGACCCATCTAAAATGAATTCTAATGCCAGGAAAGCGTTTAGATTTAAATTACACCATGGTCTTCTGGACCTGAAAGATGACGGCATAAAAAAGATTAATATGCTAATTATTTTGCTTCTTATTTTTTTCTCTCCTTCAACATCTATGGTAGGGTATTGTGAAGCGTGTAAATAAGATGACTGTTTTGTCAAGGAATGGCTCTCAGGCGCACTATATTCCATTGCAATTTAATTTGTTTATTCAAAAGCCCACTGCAGATTTGAACTCTGTTTGCAATAACACTTTATTCTTTCGCATAATGTTTGCTTTTCCATAGGAATTCTTGGAATAAGAGAGGCATGTCTAAGTTTATTGAAAGAGATTTAATAGTATTTAGAATGGTGATGTACTTAACCTCAAGTCTTTATTTATAAACTGGTGTAGACATTTTCTACTTTGGCTTGTAGATGTAGTATCTGTCTTAACAGGACTTTCCAGGTGGGAAAACAATCTAAAAATTGCCCCAAATTCCTATTTGGTGCAAGATGTCCTTACAGAGTTTTTACAGTACCGTATATACATTCCAAAAAGCAAGAAAACAATATTTCATAATTGGTGCACTCACAAAAAAATTCTACAGTTGCTACTAGAAAAAATATATGCTTTACGTATTCTAGATATATTTAATTGTATGCACAGTTGTTCCATTGTACCCTTTCCACTGCAAAAGGTAAACAATTCTTATTTGCAAAGGGTAAATATAGTCCATTTTTTGGCCCCAAAATAACAGTCATGTGATTTATGCCCAGAGTTTTAAAGCTGATCTCAAACTGGTCCACATTTGTTAGTGCTACAATGCAATAACATTTGGGTCAGTAGGTAGACTAAAGAAGTCAAAACCACTCAAGTTCAGACATCTTTATATGGGGTATGTGTAAACACACTCAGAGAAGATCTCAGTCATAGCTAAATGGAAGAATCCAGTTAAATTAGCTGCGCCACCAATGGATAATGATCATGATTTGTATTCAATATCACAAAGTCAGTACATATGCAATACATTCATAAAAAATAAAGTTTAAATCACTTAAAATGGTATGACCCACAACAAATATATAACATGTAAGTGAAGGGGAAAGCTGGTAACTACATATGACCTGCACAAACCTTAAAAGTTGGATCTGTAGATCCAAAATTTAAAAATGAGATTCAGGTCCTGCAAGAAAAACTAAAGTGACCAGTGTGCAATTAAAGAGTTAACCAGTGAACCACAAAGTGTAAGTGCAAAGGATATGCTCATGAACAATCAATTAATTGATTGATGCTTTACATGTGGCTCCAGAAAAAAATGGTCATATGGACCATGCCACATGTGGAGCATCCTTCACCTCCTCCCAGCCTGGACGCAAACCTGCAGCAACACCATCATCTTCAGACCAGGGTATATGTTATCATTGCTCACCTGCCTGTGCTTAGCCACCTTTCTTTACAGTCATATATGCTAGTCTGTCATTTAGTTGTACAGCATTTTGCAGCCCTTCACAGGTTCAATTAATTGATTGTTCATGAGTATATCCTTTGCATAGACACTTTGTGGTTCACTGGTTAACTCTTTAAATGTACACTGGTCACTTAAGTTACTCTTACAGGACCCAGGGCTCATTCTAAATTTTGGATCTACCGATCCAGCTTTGGGTGTTTGTGCAGGTCATAGGTAGAAATAGTTAGTGAGGAGGTAGTTACCAGCTGTCCCCTTTAATTATATGTTATGGGGAGACTGTTTGTTGTGTACTGCAACAAAAGGTGGTCTCCGGGCCTCAGTATAGAAACTGTAATGCGGGGAGTTACAGTGGTCAAGAGGGTCATCAAGCCTCCATGTCAAACTCCAGTATACATACATTCCATAGGAACTCAACCCTCAGCAGATACTTTTCCAATGCTTCACTTTATTTCATGCTTTATAGCGGTGTACACAGCATAACACCAGCACAACGTTTCGGGAGGGGGTGCCCTTTTTCAAGTGCTTGAAATCCATCACTGGATTTCATCATATATAGAAACACTGGACCTCACCACTGTTTGTTGTGTGTCATACCATTTTAAGTGATTTTAACTGAAAAATATTGAAAAAAAAACACGATTATTATCCATTGGTGGTGCAGCTAATTTAACAGGATTCTTCTCTATCCTTTACAAAAGTGAAGGTTTTTTTTTTCAGAGAGAAAATAGGGGAATTTAGGGAAACAAAAAGTTGCCAACCTCAAAAGCTATTTTTAAAAGCTTACAATAAAAGTAAAATGTAAAATGTATGCAATTAGAGAATTAAAGATAATTGTTTCTACCAATCATATGCTTGAAAACTGCCAGTTAATGCCAATATTTTATAAGCAAGAGCCAAAAATATTTCGGGATTTCTTTGTTTACATAATGAAATATGTCACAGTATCATCACAGTTAATTACATGAATATATAAGAATAAGTTAAAAGCATCCATATTCCACTCTACTATACTGTATGTGCAGCAAACTTGCTTAGATCAATACTAATCATTTTCATTCCTTTTGGTTTCTGTTAATACTTTCAATCATTTGTGTTTTTTTTAACTCATTGTAACTCAATCACGCAGGCTGGTCTTGTGAGCGTGGTTGAACACCCATGCATGAGGGCTCTGCTGCCTGAATAATACCAGCCAACATGGTCTTTGTCATGGAGGGATACAATGAAAGAGAGTGGCAGAAACTCACCCCCACCATAAAAATACTCTGGTATATGCCAATAGACATCGGGCTCATCTCCAACTTATTTTCTGGAGAGGTGGGAGTAATAACACCAGATCTGTGGTAATGGAGACCAGGGGTAACTTATAATAGACACCAGAAACTGTCAATATAAGCATCTGCAAAGTTTACATGCATCATTTAGTCTAAAATATACACTTTATTCATAGAAATCTAATAACATCATATGAGTTATGCAAAACACACACCATAATCACACAATACCAGTAAAAGAGCAATGCATAAACTGAAGTGAAACCTATGAAGCATCTTAGAATTGCTTCCTGGAGTGGTTTTTTTTTTTTTGGTCCACTGACCTGACAATTAAGGCATTTTCCTAAAGGAGGATTCTTATTGGTCCAGGTTAATGGACTATGAGGAGCATCACTAAAGAGTTAACGATTTTTGTTGTTGAGGTTACCTACTGTACAGTATTGCAGTGTTAATAAGATAGGGTGGAAAATTGTTGGGTAGTATTTAATCATGATTTGAAAGGGACCTCTAATGATTCAGCATATATTTAGAAGATGATTATGGTGTATAACATAAAGAGCTTTTTTAAAATATCTTATTTATTTAGTTAAAAGTTTTTGTTTTTGAGCAGGGACATGCTGAACTTTCCCCATCTTATATGATAGCCCTGGTAGCATTGATAACGATTTCAAGAAAAAAGAAAACAATACTTTTCTTACAAAGTAAGAAGGTCTACATCAAAGTCTTCATCTCCCAGCATGCATTGCAGAGGCCGGGAGTGCATGGCACCACCAGGAGCTTTAATCTGGGGCACCTGCATCACTCTCTAGGGAAGATGGATGCCAACATAAAGATGGAAGACTAGGGAGCAGCCCCCTGAAAGCAAGTAATGTTGTTTTACAACCCCCTATCATCATCCATACATACACAGCACACTTTTCACATATTTTGGTAAATAGGCACTTAGTCCACTTTAAAGACAATGGGCTTGATTCACTAAACTGTGATAACTCATATAACTCACGGTCGATATAGTTTTCACGCGAAAATTCACGTTTGCGCACGTGTGTGTGTGACTGAGTGCAGTGGAAAAAGGCAGTGACAAAACCAGTGTCGAGGGTGGAGCATAGAAAGATTTCTTTACCAGTAAAGAACCACCTCATTTATATTCAGATTAATACACAGGGGAAACAAACTATGCTGCCATGGCCTACTAAAGACATGTAGTTTACTGGAGGGGGAATTTTTGGATCCTACTTTTGTAAATTTTTTATTACATTTTTTCATAATTTGGTACTAGGGTTAGGGTTGGGTCTGTATTGCTTTTTCATGTAAGCTATATGACTCGTGTCTTAGACTGATGTTTACATATCTTGAATTATACCCAATTTAGTTTATCAAAACACATATGTTTTACTATGGAACTGCTTGGTTTTTTTATGTTTTATTATGTGCTTTATGCTTTATTTGTTGTAATTATTACTGATTTTATGGAACATCTTTATGTGCAATATGCTAAGGAGCTTTTATGTTGTTCACTTTTACAGACACTTCTGTTATTGATCTGAAGAAACTGAGATCCACGAAATGCGTAATCTCATCAGTGTCTAAATTATCAATACATTTAAATTACCTCACTCAGGCTTTGTTCTTTTTAAAAGGGAGCTACATTTTCCATTTATTCATGATCATTTTTGAGGATCCTTTTCCACTCCACTTTTAGTTCACATAGCCCTTTGGTTTTGAATGGCAGGTGTCTTTGATTTTAGTTCTTTGAACTTAGAATATTAGAATATACATGTTTCACTAGTGTGACCCATCCCACCCCACCTGGAGACCTAAGAACCCAAGTGAGGATGGGAGTTCCTGACTTGTATTTATACCGTGGTGGCTATTCCTGCAGTCTTTGTGAGTGTAATCCATACTTTACTTTGATGCAAACTATCCCGGTGTCTCTGATTTTTCCTAGTCTCCTCCTGAAAGTCTATGGATCCATCAGGAGTACCACACAACCAAATGCTGTACATAATCTTTTAGTTTCAAAGGTTTTTATTAAGTAAGCACAATAAATACTTAGAGCAAGATATATATCGTAGTCTTTAGAAAAGGCACATAAGTGAAAAGAGAAAGAACAAAATTTCCAACATTAACATATAATACACATAAGTAGCTCATGCCAAAAGTGCTTAAAAAGTCCTGCAATCAGGAGCAAATCTGCAAGGGGACCGGCCCTGACCCAAGTCAGCAATCAACACTAACATAGGCCAAACAAAGAAGCAGTAGAGAATTGGGCTTAGCCACTGTAAACCAGGTGTAACGAGCAGCAGGAATACGGCGGTCACGGAGAGCAGTGTGGCCGACGCCACCATCCCCGCCACTCAGCTGCGCACGTCGCGAATGGGACTCTCGCACGCGCCCAGCCTCAGAGCTACGCGTGTGCGCAGACAGCCGCAAGACCTATACTGACGTCACGGGGGACGCGCCTTGCCGCTGATTGGCTGGGCAGATGCTGGGAATCCCTTCCGGCATAAAAGACACGGGCTGTTAGATAGTTCCGGTGTGCTTTGATCCGGGAGGAAACCAGGGATTTCACACAAGATAGGAATTGTTTGATAGCTATAAGATTATTCATTACTGTGTTATTATCTGTGTTTGACTCTGGCTCGTTTCTGACTATCCTTCTGCTTTACGCCTCTGTACTTTAGCCCAACTGATCTTGTTGCCGACCTCTCCCTGTTTAACCTTCTTGCCTCTGCCTGTCGATTTTGTACTTTATCTGCCCGTCTGTTACCGACTCGATTGTCCGACTACTCTACTCTCACCACGGAGCCCTTGTCTCTGGTGAGGGGCTCCGTACTGTTAGTACCCACCAGCTCCTCTGGTGAGATATTGTTAAACCTATCTGTACTTACTGTTGCACTAATCACTACACTCTCAGGGCAATAAAGTGGTGACTAAGGTCACGTTTTTACTTTAGTGTTTGCTATATTTGCATTATTGGTGATTCTGCAGATCACCATATAATCATATATAGTATCTGCATTATTGGTGATACTGCAGATCACCTAATAATCAGTACTCTGTTATTCGCTAACACCTATCGTTACAGAACAACAGACCAACATGTCTATGGACGCTTTGTGCAGCCAGGTTGAGGCCTTGACCACAGCGGTGAACACTTTAACCGAGATGGTCAATAACCAACAGGCTCAGATCAACCAGCTGTCTGAGGCCATTCGGATCCTCCAGACTGCTGGCGCACCAGGGCAGTCCCCTCAAGCCGTTGAACCCAGAATGCCCATGCCCGAAAAATTTTCTGGGCATAAATCTGATTTTCAGAATTTCAGGAACCGCTGTCTTTCTTATTTTGAAATAAGACCCGTTTCTTCCGGTTCCGAGAGCCAGAGAGTGACTTTTATTAAGACACTGTTATCAGGGAATTCACAGTCATGGGCTTACAGTCTACCCTCTGTTCATGAGGCTTTGTCTTCAGTTCAGGAATTTTTTAAAGCCATGGCGATAATATACGACGATCCTGACATTGCAGTTACTGCTGAAAGGAAGCTTAAGACCCTCAGGCAGGGGCATAACACTGTGGAAACCTATGCCGCAGAATTCAGAAGGTGGTCTATGTCGGCTAGATGGGGACCCTTTGCTTTATTAGATTGTTTTTTATCGGGTTTGTCTGACCCCGTCTCTGATGTGATGCTGAGTCATCCGGAGCCTAAAACCATTGACGAGGCCATCTCATTAGCAGTTAAGATTGATCGCCGCATTCACTACCAAAAGCAAACTCGCGGTAGATACTCCGGGAGATCTTTTCCCACCGCCTCTCCTTCTCCTTCTCCTCCTCAGGATGAGCCGATGCAGATCGGACATTCAAGGCTTTCAGAGGTAGAGAAAAATTGGAGATGGACGGAGAGGCTCTGCTTGTACTGTGCGTAAAAGGGTCATGTAGCACACAACTGCCCTAAGAAGTCGGAAAACTTTGCCACCTAGGTGTAGCTAGAGGTATTACCCTAGGTGAGCCAGCTTTACCTCTAACCGATAATCGTTTATTGCTCCCTTGTTCTATTACCTGGGAAGACCAAGTTTTGTCTACACAGGCATTTATAGACTCGGGCTCTGCTGCCAATTTTATTGATTATGATTTTGTTAAAAAATGGGGTATACCCCTACTTCCGCAAATTTTTGTTACAGCAGTTGACTACTCACCATTACAGGGCAGTCAGGCCCTTTCACAAATGCCTAGTCTCCGGTGTCACGTGGGAGTATTACACACAGAGAGTTTACAGTTTTTTGTGCTCAAAATTACCACTTCCACCATGATTCTTGGGATGCCGTGGCTACAAAACCACTCTCCCCAGATAGATTGGAGCTCTGGCCAGTTGTTAAGCTGGTCTCCATTTTGCCATCAACATTGCATAGAGAGAGTTGCGATTTGTGCCACCCAGGTTCAGTTGGAAGGCTTGCCCTCCCAATATGCGGAATTCGCTGATGTGTTTTGTCACAAGTCGGCAGACAAACTTCCTCCGCATCGGAGTTTTGATTGTCCCATTGAATTAAGACCAGGTTGTATGCCCCCTAGAGGTCATTTGTATAACCTTTTCGGTCCTAAAAAACTTGCTATTACATAAAAGAAAACCTAGCTAAGGGTTTCATCCGCCCCTCTAGGTCTCCGGCCGAAGCAGGATTCTTTTTCGTCCAGAAAAAGAACGGTGGGCTTCGCCCATGTATCGATTATCGAGAATTGAACAAAATTACCATAAAAAAATCGTTACCCACTTCCTTTGATTGACGATTTGTTCTCCCAGGTTACTGATGCATGTATCTTCTCTAAACTTGATCTAAGAGGGGCATACAACCTGGTACGCATAAGAGAGGGTGACGAATGGAAGACGGCATTTTTAACACACTCGAAGGACACTACGAGTATCTTGTTATGCCCTTCGGGTTGTGTAATGCTCCCGCCGTCTTCCAGGAGTTGGTCAATGAGATCTTCAGAGAGGTACTAGGGCGGTTCGTTCTGGTGTACCTGGACGATATACTGATTTTCTCACCTAACTTGACTAAACACAGGGAGCATGTAAAGTTTGTCTTAAAGAAGCTTAGACAAAACCTGTTACATGCTAAACTTGAAAAATGTATTTTTGAAGTGTCTGAAGTTCCTTTTTTAGGGTATGTCATTTCCACTTCCGGGCTCTCCATGGATCCCAAAAAGGTCTCGGCAGTTCTGGAATGGCCACAGCCCATGGGGTTAAAGGCACTCCAGAGCTTTTTGGGCTTTGCCAATTACTATAGAAAATTCATCAAGGGGTTCTCTTCCGTGGTATCGCCTCTCACTGATCTTACCAAGAAGGGGGCGGACACTTACAATTGGTCACCAGAAGCACATGCTGCTTTTTTGTCATTGAAGAAATCGTTTTGCTCCGCCCCTATTTTGCGACATGTGGACGTTACCTGTCCCTTTATAGTAGAGGTGGATGCCTCGGAGATCGGGGTTGGGGCTGTACTGTCCCAACACTCTGGTTTCCAAGGCAGATTACATCCGTGTGCATTTTTTTCACGTAAATTCTCTCCCGCCAAGAGAAATTACGATATTGGAAACCGAGAATTGTTGGCCATCAAACTTGCATTTGAGGAATGGCGACATTGGCTCGAAGGGGCAGAACATGTTATTACAGTCTACACTGACCATAAAAACTTGGAATATATTGAGGGGGCCAAGAGGCTCCGTCCCCGACAGGCTCGCTGGTCTTTATTCTTCTCGAGATTCAGATTTATCATTACTTACAAACCAGGGAACAAATACATTAAAGCTGATGCACTATCTAGATGTTTTGAGTCTGAGACAGTACAGCCACCAACCCCCAAAAATATCCTGCCCGAAAAAGTTGCGGTGGCAGCCACTGAAACTTGGGAAGATTGGTCACGTACATTATCATCCCCCTATCAACAAGATCATCCCCCTATCAACACCCCTATCAACAAGATGTCCCCGAGGGGAAACCTGATGGGGTTCTGTTTGTACCTCTACACCTCCGGTTGCAGATTTTGCAGTTGTTTCATGCACATAAGAATTCAGGGCATCCTGGGGATGCGAGAACCCAGGATCTACTTTCTAGATGTGTTTGGTGGCCATCTCTGGCCCTGGATTGTAGAGAGTTTGTAAGGGATTGCTCAGTCTGTGCCAGAAGCAAACAATCCAGGCAGGCTCCTGCAGGTACTCTCCAGTCCTTACCAGTACCCGAGGAACCTTGGACCCACTTGTCCATGGACTTTGTGGGTGAACTCCCCAGCTCTGAGGGGAAGACGGTCATTTGGGTGGTAGTCGACAGGTTCAGCAAGATGGCTCATTTTATCCCTCTGAACGGACTCCCCTCTGCTCAGGAACTGGCAGATCTCTTTATTCAACACATTTTCCGTTTACACGGTACTCCAGAGAATGTGGTGTCTGATAGGGGAGTCCAGTTCGTATCCAAATTCTGGAGAGCCTTCTGTCAGCATTTGGGGATGAACCTGTTGTTTTCATCTGGCTATCACCCACAGACCAGTGGGCAAATGGAAAGGGTTAATCAGGCTCTGGAGCAGTTCCTTAGGTGTTATGTAGCGGATGCCCAATTGGATTGGGCAAGGTTTCTGCCATTCGTGGAAGTTGCACTCAACAACTTGAAAAGCACCTCATCGGGCTTTTCTCCTTTCCAGGTGGTCTCAGGGAGATCTCCCAAATTTTCTCCATTGCCTGTAGTGTCCTCTCCTTTCCCTGCTCTGGAGGATTGGCAAGGATCTTTTAAAAAAAATTGGTGTATGGTCAAAAATAACTTGGAAAAAGCTTTCCAATCTCAGAAAAGACAGGCAGATAAGAAACGGTCAGTGGAATGGGACTTTGTACCAGGGGACATGGTTTGGGTGTCGACCCGGCATCTGGCATTGAAACAACCCTCGGCAAAATTATGCCCCAGATTTATCGGCCCATACCCCATTTCCAAAAAGATCAATGATGTGACATATGTGATTGCACTACCATCTAGTATAAGAGGTGTGAAGTCTTTTCATGTGTCTTTGTTGAAACCTGCTGTGCATGTGGATTCCTCTCCCCCCCTCCCCTGTAGTGATTGATGGGGAGCCTGAGTACGAGATTGAGGAGATTCTCGATTCACGTTGGGTTCAGAATTCAGTGCAGTATCTGGTCCACTGGAAGGGGTATGGGCCTGAAGAGAGATCGTGGGTATTGGGCCATTGGCTTCATGCGGAGGAGTTGAGATGTAGGTTTCATGAATTACATCCAGAGAAACCGTGTAAAACGTGTCCATGTCCGGGGGTACTGTAACGAGCGGTGGGGATACGGCGGTCACCGCCGCCATCCCCGCCACTCAGCTGCGCATGCCGCCTGAGCCCAGCCTCAGACCTACGCGTGCGTGCGGCCAGCGGTGAGACCTTTACGCATCCCGTAGACGCATCAGCTGAACTGCGGGTCGGCTGACGTCACAGGGCCGCGCCTCGCCGCTGATTGGCTGGGCAGGCGCTGGGAATTCCTTCCGGCATAATAGACACGGGCTGTCCGTTGCCCGCTCTCTGTTGTTGCGAATACTACGTGTTAGAGCTCAGACCTTAGAGAGTTCCGGTGTGCTTTGATCCGGGAGGAAACCGGGGATTTCACACAAGATAGGAATTGTTTGATAGCTATAAGATTATTCATTACTGTGTTTCTGACTATCCCTCTGCTTAACGCCTCTGTACTTTAGCCCATCTGATCTTGTTGCCAACCTCTGCCTGTTTAACCTTCTTGCCTCTGCCTGTCGATTTTGTACTTTATCTGCCTGTCTGTTACCGACTCGATTGTCCGACCACTCTACTCTCACCAGGGAGCCCTTGTCTCTGGTGAGGGGCTCCGTACTGTTAGTACCCACCAGCTCCTCTGGTGAGGTATTGTTAAACCTATCTGTACTTATTGTTGCACTAATCACTACACTCTCAGGGCAATAAAGTGGTGACGTTTTTACCTTAGTGTTTGCTATATTTGCATTATTGGTGATTCTGCAGATCACCTAATAATCAGTACTCTGTTATTCGCTAACACCTATCGTTACACCAGGTTAATGACTACTAAAGCATGATCAATAGCTAAAAGATACATATAATATATTAGGTTAAGTAGGTTATGCACAAAACGCCTACATTATCTGCATAGGTAAGCCAGGGATCCCAAGTCTTCTGGAGGTGCTGAACACAATCGCGAAATATGGCCAGTAAATGCTCAAAAATCACCCTAGCGACATCTAGAGTGGAGGATTTCCAACGTGAAGCTAAGTACAGCAGTAAACTGTATAAGCCAATGGGCTGGATATTTAACAGAATTCTCTTTATGGCCCATAAGCAAAATAGCAGGGTCTGGAGTATTTGGGACATGAAGAAATGAAGCTATAAGCATAGTGACCTCCTTCCAGAAGAGTGAGACCCATTTTGACATGAGTTTTCTTCTTGGTGATATTTTCACACCTTGTCATAAAATTATTTTTAAACTACCAGCAAGCAAGAAGATACTCAAAATAATTTTGACAGTCTTTTTTTATTTACTAACTTTTAGGTGCTTTTTCAATTCAAATTTAGAAGAGAATATGAACATTGTCTGCTAGGACATAGCTCAGGAGAAAAAGTTAACTGCATATGGGCCAAAGTGTCTTTCCAACAGGCATCAGTGATAATTGGTGAGGTGACATCATCAACTTCAAATTCCACAAGAGTGTGTTAGACTACGCTTGAGGTGTTACCCACCTGCTAGATTGTAAGCCTATTTGACAGGGCCCTCCCCCATATGCTCTTTTCCACCACCATATGGACTCTGTGACTGATCTGCTATATTTATTCCTACATTGTTACTTCACTATTTTATGTACCATCATGTAATGCTGCAATGTCCCTGTGTAGCTTTGTGTGATGTGGTAATGTTTCCCCTATCTATGGTACAGTGCCTCGTAATATGTTAGTGCTTTAAAAGTAAAGTTTAATAATATTTGCATAAAACATTGAACTACTTTTGTGCCTTAAGATCAACAAACTGACTTTAAAAATAAACTGAATTAGTCCTTATAGAGTAACTTAATCCAAGGATTGAACTCCATTCCAATCAGTAGCTGACACCCCCTTTCCCAAGAGAAATATTTTCCTTTTCTCAAATAGATCGTCAGTGGGGGTCTGTATGGCTGATATTATGATGAAACCCCTCCCACAGTGTGATGTCATGCCCATGATCCTGACAGTTTGCTGTCGGTAAACCTTGTTGTATTGTGAGAAATAATGGCTTTTTATAACTGCCAAGCAAGCAATATCTCCCTCTGTGCACAGAACTTTCAGTAATGAGCATTTCGTACTGATCCCCTGGCAGAATGACGTCACCACCAGTGATACATTTCAGAATGTAGATCAGGGAGAGGAAAGATTTTACAATGGGCAAAAACTGACTAAATAATCTATAAATGAATATTGTAAAAACAAATAGGCAATGTTTTTCATTATGTTATTTTCACTACAGTTCATCTTTAATTGTAGTAAGTAAAGAAATTGAATTGACTGCATTCTTACTAAGAATTGATGTGTTTTTTTTTGTTTGTTTGTTTCTTCTTTTTCAGTCCACGATGGAATCTTTTCTTTGCATTGTGTTTTGAAACCACTAAACATCACTCCATTTATGCTGAGAATTATTAGAAAGCAAAGTAGAAAATAAAGTTTAAAACAATTACAATTAGTTTCCCAAAGTGCTTGTTAACTGGAAGACGGCTAATAATTGTTGTAATAATTGCTGTTGAGCTGGCAGCTTTGCGATTGCAATTTGGCGTTTAATTGAACAGTACAACTTCAAGATGAATTAACATAAAGCGAAAATCTTGCTTGTACATTGTGAGTTGATGTAATCTGAGTTAACAAATTAGAAGCCTATGACCTCACAAGTCTCCACTTATTTTAGAGTCTTGTGTTATTAAGTCTCAATGGTAATTGTCATATGTATGCATGCATGTTTATAAACTACAATTCAACACTTCTCGCATTTAACCTCGCAGCTAAATAATAGAAAGATTTTCTTTTAAGTATCTTCAGTCTCTTCTATCTTTTGCTCCACCACTTTATATGAAGCTGCATTAGATTATTAGCATTCAAAGTGTAATACATCATTGGGAATGGCATATATTTCTCTCCAAAGACTAGAATCAGCCAATGATGTGTTGCAATTTGTCCCATAGGCAATCCCATTCTTCAGACATCAAAAAGAGAGTTTTCAGAGATGACTGCTGCAGCTCTGTCTAAGGGTAAAATGCATAAAAAATGTGTTTTTCCATGCAGGCCCATACATTTCACACATTTACTCATCAGTATGAAAATGGGTTTTCTCATGCTCATAGACTTTAGTGCATAAGGTAAAAAGGTGTCTCTGCATGCTCATCCATAAAAGTTAACCAGGAATGGTTTTAAGTAAAATGGGGCCCTGGACAAAAATGAATGGGGGGGGGACCTTTAGAGTTCATATTTTTGAAAATATTTCTGACAATAAATGTGTGATCTCTATAGACCTTGACTTGTGGAACCCCTAACGAGCTTTGGGCCCTGGGCAATTGCCAAGTTTGATGCTATAAAAGGCATTGGCCCTGATGTTCACACATATACTCATCTGTCTGAAAATGTATTTTCTCATGCTCATCAGCTTCATTGTATTTGGTGAAAATGAGTTTTTTTTCATGCCTATATATTTTCACAAATATTTTCATTTGTGCAACAATGAGGCATTTTTTGTGAAAATCATAACAAAATGACCATATTCGCCCATCATTACTGGTTTTTACACAAAAGTGTGGTAATGGTGATCCAGAGTCCTCTAGGAATACAGGACACCTTCAAGGATTCCATTAAAGAGAAACGTAATTGTATATAAGTTAATTAATACAATTGCTAAATGTACTATACTTTCTTTAGTCAGTATTTACTCATAGTAAGAACTTAGCTCATCCTGATTTACATTCTTATGTTTATCAGTAATGCCAGCATCTTAATGATGGCCAGATGAATCACTGTGGAATGTGTTTTTTTTTTCTCTGTGAAGTAAGCAGGAACATCTCTTGAACTCACAGAGTGCTGTGGTGCAGGAGGCTGTATAGAATATCTGCTATTTGGCTAAGCATCATTGAGAGGGTGGGGTTTCATATCAATATACAGCAATATACAGTAGCAAAAAAAGTATGTGAACCCTTTGGAATTATATGGATTTCTGCGCAAATGGGTCATAACATGTGATCTGATCTTCATCTAAGTCACAACAATATACAATCACAGTCTGCTTAAACTACCACACAAATAATTAAATGTTTCCATGTTTTTATTGAACACACCATGTAAACATTCACAGTGCAGGTGGAAAAAGTATGTGAAATCTTGGATTTAATATTTAATAACTGGTTGAACCTTCTTTGGCAGCAATAACCTCAACCAAACCTTTCCTGTAGTTGCAGATCCTACGTGCACAATGGTCAGGAGTATTTTTTGGCCATTCCTCTTTACAGAACTTTTTCAGTTCAGCAATATTATTAGGATGTCTGGTGTAAATCGCTTTCTTGAGGTTATGCCACAGCCTCTCAATCGGGTTGAGGTCAGGACTCTGACTGGGCCACTCCAGAAGGCATATTTTCTTCTATTTAAGCCATTCTGTTGTTGATTTACTTCTATGCTTTGGGTTGTTGTCCTGTTGCAACACTCATCTTCCGCTGAGCTTCAGCTGGTGGACTGATGGCCTTAAGTTCTGCAAAATGTCTTGATAAACTTTGGAATTCATTTTTCCTTCGTTGATAGCAATCCATCCAGGCCCTGATGCATCAAAGCAGCTCCAAACCATGATGCCCCCATCACCATACTTCACAGTTGAGATGAGGTTTTGATGTTGGTGTGCTGTGCTTCTTTTTCTCCACACGTAGTGTTGTGTGTTTCTTCCAAACAACTCAACTTTGGTTTCATCTGTCCACAGAATATTTTGCCGGTACTGCTGTGGAACATCCAGGTGCTCTTTTGCAAACTTTAAATGTGCAGCAATTTTTGGGGGATGGCAGCGGCTTCCTCTGTGGTATCCTCCCATGAACTTCATTCTTGTTTAGTCTTTTACGTATCGTAGATTCACTAACATGGATGTTAGCATCTGCCAAAGACTTTGTAAGTCTTTAGCTGACACTCTAGGATTTTTCTTCACCTCATTGAGCACTCTGCGTTGTGCTCTTGCAGTCATCTTTACAGGAAGGCCACTCCTAGAGAGAGTAGCAGCAGTGCTGAACTTTCTCCATTTAAAGACAATTTGTCTTACTGTGGACTGATGAACTGCAAGGCTTTTGGATATACTTTTATAACCCTTTCCAGCTTTATGCAAGTCAACAATTCTTAATCGTAGGTCTTCTGAGAGCTCTTTTGTGTGAGGCACCATTCACATCAGGCAATGCTTCTTGGTAAAAGCAAACCCAAAACTGGTGTGTGTTTTTATAGGGCAGGGCAGCTGTAACCAACACTTCCAATCTCCTCTCATTGATTGGACTCCAGCTGGCTGACACCTCACTCCAATTAGCTCTTGGAGATGTCATTAGTCTAGGGATTCACATACTTTTTCCACCTGCGCTGGGGATTTTTATATGGTGTATTCAACAAAAACATGTAAACATTGAATTATGTGTGTGGTATTAGTTTAAGCAGACTGTGATTGTCTGTTGTTGTGACTTAGATGCAGATCAGCTCACAAGGGTTCACATTCTTTTTCTTGCTACTGTATATACATAAGAAGTAAGTTTCTGGTGCCAAAACCAGGATAATTAATGTAAATATTGTATTACTTTAGGCTGTGTTATTATAGTTTACCTCTTTAAAGTGGAAGTATGCAATGATAATCAGACTTGACATTGAGTTAATCTTTATTTTAACAGGTCAAGTAATGTGAAGGTATAGTGAACAACACCTCTGAGGGTAATTATTTCTAGTAGTATTGCTAGTAGTAGTAGTAGGGTAGTTATATTTGCCACCACATTCTTTCTTTGCAGTTACATGATACTAAACTTTACAAACATATGATCCTGACCTTAGATGAGTTATGGTAAAGAATGTTTTCCACTTTTGAGAGAGTGAATACAACTAATTTCCAGTAGTACATTTGGCATAATAAGCATTACAAACAGATTTTTTAAGGTGGAGAGCAAACAATTAGGATTTTTGGGGATCAACCTTTTTTTTATATATATATAAATAGGTCCATAACTCATCAATGAGTTCACTTCTCCTGTATTGAAACTGAGCATGTATGATTAGCAGTAGTATTGCCCCTCTTTAACCATGCATAGCATGGTGGCATGGTGGATCTTGTCTTTCAGCCTTGGATACCCAGTCAGGGAACTACCTACATAAGGTTTAAATGTTCCAAAAACACCCTCAAATTATTGTCGAGTTAATTGGCTTCTGCCTTAATTGGCCCTGGAATGAGATGGACATGTGACTATGGTATGCATTAGGTTGTGAAGGACAGTTAATGACAAGACTATGTACTTAGCAAAGCACTGTGGAAGATATAAGAGCTATATAAGTAATAATAATTCTACATTTTGTTAAGGAGATAACACTACACAGACTCAAATATTTTTACTAGCTGTATAAAAATATAATGAATACAAAGCTTAATTCAGTTTTAAGTTTTAGTCATTGTCTTATTTTAGCTTTAAACATAAACATTCAATAGAACTTATAAGGAGAACTAAAGCCTTCCCTCCCTCATATCTCATGTAGAAATTAGTAATTACAGATGCATAAAATGCCAGCTTTTGCAGAAATCCATTGCTTAAAGTGAACAAAGTACCAGTGGAGATTTATCAGTGTCAGTGTTGTGCATGCACTTGTAGCAATGCATGTCCATCTCTGCATTCGAATCCACGGACTTCAGCTTAAAGCATACAGTATGGTGGGAGTGTGCACACAACACTGCTGAGAAGTTCCCTAATAGCACACTCCATTCAGAAGCTCCCTTATGGGGAGGTCCATCTTAAAGAAATGTTTCCCCTGGTGCTCAATTGCCTTTTAATCTGCAGTTACACGACTGCTTAGCTTTGGTTTCTGGGACAACCAACTGACATGCATAGCATATATTGCCCTGGAAGTAGAAGGCAGAAATTGAGCAAAAAATGATAGGTTATTTACCATTGTCTTTGTAAAAAAAAAAAAAAAAATAATAATAATAATAGTAAAAGCAACAATAACAACAATGTAATAATGCGGCATACATGAACAGAACAATACATTGGTTGTGGGTGGGTAGAAAGAATAAGCAAATCAGCTGCAGCAAAAAAAAAAAGATTGTTAAAAATGTGTCCCTAGCCAAAGAATCCCATCAAACTGCATGGGTCAGAAAATTAAAGCAAGCAGACAGAAAGCAATTATGTAAATATTTACTAATGCTAGCTCATGTAACAAAATGTAAGCTTTAGTAGTTTAGGTATACATCATAATGTCATAATTAGTTATACTTGTACTCTGGAATATAAAATATACCTCTTTTATTTGTCATCAGCAGGTTGAGCAAGCTGTATTTGCTCCCTGATGGCATTTTAATTTTTTTAGAATGATTTTTTTAAAGCCTGTTACTATTGGTATTTATTCACTATTGAACTACTGAAGCATGGCAGGCATGAAAATATGGCATTACATGCAGAAAACTTTAATTTTCATCTCATTAAAAAAGCCTAGCTTGAATGCTAATTAACATTAAAGAAAAGGAAATAGCTGGAAAACATCAAATTAACAAACATGATAAATATACAACACACACTATAAAATTAAAATCTAGGCACAAAAAAAATCACTTGAAACATATTTCAACTCAATGAGCATAAAATATTTGCTCCACAATAGAGTTACAGAAATTAGCTGTCATTTTCCATCTGTGAAGATCTGGGATATGATTGCAAGGTATGCAAAAATGATTATCATTTTTAAAATACTATTTTAAAATACATATTAACGGCTTCAATCCCAGATCTGCTGTTTCATCTTGAGATGTAAAAAAAATATATGCTAAATGTTAAAATAAAATACCTACTAAAAACAGTCCCAGGTTCAAATATTGGTCGAGATATGAGTTTCATCTGGGGACTCCAATTTCCTCTCACATCCCAAAACATGCTGTTAAGTTATTTGTACTCCTTCACCCGGAGAATGATAGGGGCAATAGAGTATGACTACTTTAGGCATTAGATTGAGATCTCCACTGAGGGACAGATAGTGACATGACTACAGACTTTGTAAAGTGCTGCAGAAGATGCAGCAAGATGACTTGTTTCTAGGTACTTATTTCTGGTTTGCGTGAACATTTTTTGCAGTTTACCAAAAAACATTTTTACAGTATCTGAAAATGGAAAGACATTGAAAGACATCCATGGCTACAATTACTAGGTTATGCCTAATGATGTTGATCCAGGGATTTTATCTGATTGCCATCTGGAGTCAGGAAGGAATTTTTCCCTTTTGGGGCTAATTGGACCATGCCTTGTGGGTTTTTTTTCGCCTTCCTCTGGATCAACAGGGATATGTGAGGGAGCAGGCTGGAGTTGTACTTTGTACTGGTTGAACTCGATGGATGTATGTCTTTTTTCAACCAAAATAACTATGTAACTATGTAACAAGCTATTCAACCAGTAACGAGACTGATAAAATTGTTTAGAGCTTTTTCAGAAGGCCATTTAATTAAAGACTAGAGCCATTTACTTATTTCAAGTACTATAATTAAGGATGGGCTTGATTTAAAAAAAAAATCATTTTTCACATTGAAATTTGCAGTTTCTCCAGATTCAATATTTTCACAAAAGTAATATCAATTTTGTCAAGGTCCACATCTTGAAAACTCCTTGAGTACTTTTAATGTCCTTCAATGCATTTGGCAAAATATTTTTTTACACATATTTTTGTAAAATTTCTTAGATGTGCACAAATATGTTTTTTTACGACCATATATTTTCAAAAATATTGTCATCTGGGCAACCGCTCATACACCTTCAGCTTCAGATCCCGTGTCCTTAGAATCAGGAACTCTTAGTCGGTCATGAAGGCCAGAGCTAAATTTTAAAGGAAACCTAAACTGAGAAGGATATGGATTTTTCGTTTTCAAATAATACCAGTTGCCTGACTCTCCTGCTGATCCTGTGTCTCTAATACTCTTTGCCACATCCCCACCACAAACAGACAGATCAGGTGCTATGACTGAAGACAGACTGGATTAGCTGCATGCTTGTTTCAGGTGTGTTATTCAGCCAAAGAGGTCAGCACGACTGACAAGCAACCGGCATTGTTTAAAAGGAAAAATCCATATCCCTCTTGGTTAAGGTTCCCTTTAATTGTTTTAAGCTAGTGTTATGTACACCCAATTTACAGGCAAGAGATAGTTATAAAGCAACAATTCATAAAAAAAAAATGACTGAAATGGATAAAAGATCACCCACTCCCATGTCAGTAATTTATGGAACCACCTTTTGATTTAAATACAGCCTTGAGTCTGTTGTGATACTTCTCTGCCACCTTTGTAAGTTTTCCACTTACTTTTAAAAATTTTTAATTTGGCTTTATACAGTCTTGACTCTTGATATCCTTTAATACTGATTTCCGCCTGACTTTTCCATAGTTTGGAAGGACAGGCTGATCTAGGAAGGATCCTAGTTGTTCCAAATATCTTCTATCTTAATTATAGACTTTGTGTTACTATAGATTAATAAAGTGTATGTTTTGTTTTTTTATGATCCATCTCCTGACCTTGTACCGTCTGCTTGGAAATTTTTTGACAGTGCCTTGTCACCAATAACTGGTTGTCACCAATAATTGTTCGCTTGCCTTCAGTTGCCCTACCAAGCACTGGAATACTCCAAGAATAGTTGTTTTATGAAAGTGCAATGAAAAAGATTACAACTAAACCAAAGTAGAAGTCATTTAGCTCAGTGTGCAATACAAATGTGATTATATACCTAATAAACTTTAAAGCTGATCTTTTATCCATCTTAAAGAACCTATAGTTTATTTGCACTGAGTATTTTCTTTTTTTTCTATTTTTTTTTCATTTTGTGTGTATTTGTGTCATCATTTACATTTGTAAAGCCAATGACATGTAAATATTTTGTTTGCCTACTACATGGCTACTCAGGAAAATGAGAACAAACACATTTATATCATTCTGTTCTAGGAGATGTGTATCTAAATGGGAAACATTGGGCCTGACCCAATACCGCTTTTCTCCTATGTTTTCTCCTAGGAAATAATTTTTCATCTTCTGTTTAAAAGAACTTTTGCACTCTGAAATTGAAAAAGTACCAAAAAGTAGGAGGAAAAGTACTGGCAAAATTATTATTTCCTTACTTGCTGGTGACCTGAAAGGCATTTTATTTATAATCTAAAAATATAAAATAGGAGAAAAGTTAGGAGAAGGAGTGAATTGGATATAACCATTGTCCATTTAGTTGCTGTAACGATTGGTGTCAGCAAGAACAGATTTTCTGTATATTGGTGATCTGCAGTATCTCCAATAATACAGATGCAATACCTGATTATGTAGTGATCTGCAGAATCACCAATAATGTGAGTATAGCAAGACACAGGACAACCAGATGTAAAGATAGGTGTTTGGTGCAACAGTAATATAGATAGAGATACCAACTTCCCAGAGGAGCTAGTAGAGAGAGATATCTCTATAGAACACAGGGATCAGCATTCCAGCAAGCCTGAGATGCAGATGAACTAGTAATCAGTTCAGCCGAGGAGCGGGTGGTGCACAGTAAGACAACGTATACTGATCACCCGTGGAACGGGTGATTCAGACTGCACTGCAGCCGGTGGTCACCTGAGGGGCAGGAGACCAACACTGTACTGCAGCTCCTAATCACCTGAGAGGCAGGTGACTAAGACTGTACTGCAGCTACTGGTCACCTGAGGAGCGGGTGATTAAGACTGTACTGCAGCTACTGGTCACCTGAGGAGCAAGTGATTCAGACTGTACTGCAGCTACTGGTCACCTGAGGAGCAGGTGATTCAGACTGTACTGCAGCTACTGGTCACCTGAGGAGCAGGTGATTAAGCTGTACAGTGAATCCCTCACCAGGGACTAGGCTCCCTGGTGAGGGCAGGAGAGTCAGACAAGCAGATTCTGCAACAAACGGACAGATACGGTACAAAGACAGAAGGCAAAATCAGAGTAGTGTTCAGGCTGAGTCGGCAACAGGATCAGATAGGCAGAAGCACAGAATCAGAAGGCAGAAGAGTAGTCAAGGCTAGCAGAAGGTCATAACAAATAACACAATTTAATTAGTACTTTAGCTATCAACAGAATCTGACTAAGTGTGGATCCCCAGCTCCTGCTGGTTCTAGCACACTTTGGGATCTGACTAAGGTCTGAGTGCTAACACGTAGCATTTGCAACAGCAGACGAGGAGCTACTGACAGGCAGGTCCTATATATACTGAGAGCGCCCCACAGTGCCACCCCAGTCACTCAGCCAATCAGGAGCACTGCTGGAGTCAGCTGACTGGCCAATCAGCTGATTCCCCTTCTTTTCGCATAAAGGTCCCATCACCTGGTGCGCGCGCGTGTAGCCCTCAGTCTGTGTGCAACTGAAGGACCAGGCAAAGCTCCACCATGTAATTATGTGGCGGAGGCCGCCGGCTGAGACGCAGAGACAGCTGCCATGCCACTCACCGCTGCGGCGGCATCTCCGCTATCTATTACAGTACCCCCCCCTGAGGAGTGGACCCCGGACACTTCTTACACGGCTTTTCAGGGTATAACTCATGAAACTCTCTCTTTAGATCCTCGGCATGCATGCGACAATCCGGAACCCAAGTTCTCTCCTCCAGGCCATACCCCTTCCAATGGACCAGGTACTGTACAGAATTCTTCACTAATCAAGAATCTAAAATCTTCTCAATCTCATACTCAGGTTGGTCGTCAATCATCACAGGGAGGGGGGAGGAATCCACATGCACAGCAGGCTTCAACAAAGAAACATGAAATGATCTCACACCTCTCATGCTGGCTGTGAGATCAATCACATATGTCACGTCATTAATCTTTCTGGACACAGGGTATGGGCCTACAAATCTGGGTCCTAACTTTTTTTTTTTTTTTTCATTTTCAATAATTCTTTAGTTGAACAATGAATTGGAGAACAAAACAGCTATTTACTGTATAGCAACTCAGAAATAATGTATTATAGAACAATTCTAAATCAGGTGGAATAAGCACCTTCAACTGAGTTAGTACTTGAAGCTCTAATTTTAATATATTTATAAAGAAACAACAATCACCCACGTAAAGTGGGAATATGCCAAACTAATAACATCAACACAACTAGTAGAGAGTGCATAGTGCCTTAATAGATGCGTAGGGCCGAGGATTACAGCCCGTGCCGAATAGTCAATGAATTTACAGAGGTCTAGAGCTAGATCTCAGACTTGAAGAGGTTCAAGTAGATCTAGTCTGGCCTGATAGTAGGACCTGCTACGTCAAGCGGAAAGGAGATGGGGGGGGGGGGTTATCATTAGTTTAGGATCTCCATGACTGCCCTTGGGACCAGCCTATTCTGTGGAAGGGAATTCTAGTATTAACTGTTTAGTTATGTATTGTTAGAGGGTGACCTTATGGGTTTAAGTTCTAGTTAGTGTTGGGCGAACATCTAGATGTTCGGGTTCGGGCCGAACAGGCCGAACATGGCCGCGATGTTCGGGTGTTCGACCCGAACTCTGAACATAATGGAAGTCAATGGGGACCCGAACTTTTGTGGTTTGTAAAGCCTCCTTACATGCTACATACCCCAAATTTACAGGGTATGTGCACCTTGGGAGTGGGTACAAGAGGAAAAAAAATTTAGCAAAAAGAGCTTATAGTTTTTGAGAAAATCGATTTTAAAGTTTCAAAGGGAAAACTGTCTTTTAAATGCGGGAAATGTCTGTTTTCTTTGCACAGGTAACATGCTTTTTGTCGGCATGCAGTCATAAATGTAATACATATAAGAGGTTCCAGGAAAAGGGACCGGTAATGCTAACCCAGCAGCAGCACACGTGATGGAACAGGAGGAGGGTGGCGCAGGAGGAGAAGGCCACGCTTTGAGACACAACAACCCAGGCCTTGCATGAGGACAAGAAGCGTGCGGATAGCATGCTTTGTACCACCATGCAGTCATAAATGTAATAAAGATAAGTGGTTCAATAAACAGGGACCACGCGGCAACGCTAACCCAGCAGCAGCACACGTGATGGAACAGGAGGAGGCGCAGGAGGAGAAGGCCACGCTTTGTGAGACACAACAACCCAGGCCTTGCATGAGGACAAAAAGCGTGCGGATAGCATGCTTTGTACCGCCATGTAGTCATAAATGTAATAAAGATAAGAGGTTCAATAAACAGGGACCACGCGGCAACGCTAACCCAGCAGCAGCAGCAGCACACGTGATGGAACAGGAGGAGGCGCAGGAGGAGAAGGCCACGCTTTGTGAGACACAACAACCCAGGCCTTGCATGAGGACAAAAAGCGTGCGGATAGCATGCTTTGTACCGCCATGTAGTCATAAATGTAATAAAGATAAGAGGTTCAATAAACAGGGACCACGCGGCAACGCTAACCCAGCAGCAGCAGCAGCAGCAGCACACGTGATGGAACAGGAGGAGGCGCAGGAGGAGAAGGCCACGCTTTGTGAGACACAACAACCCAGGCCTTGCATGAGGACAAAAAGCGTGCGGATAGCATGCTTTGTACCGCCATGTAGTCATAAATGTAATAAAGATAAGAGGTTCCATAAACAGGGACCGGCAACGGTAACCCAGCAGCAGCAGCAGCAGCAGCAGCACACGTGATGGAACAGGAGGAGGCGCAGGAGGAGAAGGCCACGCTTTGTGAGACACAACAACCCAGGCCTTGCATGAGGACAAAAAGCGTGCGGATAGCATGCTTTGTACCGCCATGTAGTCATAAATGTAATAAAGATAAGAGGTTCCATAAACAGGGACCGGCAACGGTAACCCAGCAGCAGCAGCAGCAGCACACGTGATGGAACAGGAGGAGGCGCAGGAGGAGAAGGCCACGCTTTGTGAGACACAACAACCCAGGCCTTGCATGAGGACAAAAAGCGTGCGGATATAGCAGCAATGCTTTTTGCCGCCATGCAGTCATAAATGTAATACAGATGAGAGGTTCAATAAACAGGGACCGGAAACGCTAAACCATCCCAGATGTTCATCGGTCATGTTACTTGGTTGGGGTCCAGGAGTGTTGCGTAGTCGTTTCCAATCCAGGATTGATTCATTTTAATTTGAGTCAGACGGTCTGCATTTTCTGTGGAGAGGCGGATACGCCGATCTGTGATGATGCCTCCGGCAGCACTGAAACAGCGTTCCGACATAACGCTGGCTGCCGGGCAAGCCAGCACCTCTATTGCGTACATTGCCAGTTCGTGCCAGGTGTCTAGCTTCATGCCCGGTTTCAGGTCCAGCGGTGCCAGCCACAAATCCGTCTGTTCCTTTATTCCCCTCCAAATTTCCTCCCCTGTGTGCTGCTTATCCCCAAGGCAGATCAGCTTCAGCAACGCTTGCTGACGCATGCCAACAGCTGTGCTGCACTGCTTCCACGATCCTACTGCTGCTGGTGCTGGGTTAGCATTTCCGGATGAGGTACAGCTTTGAGATGCGTTGGAGGAGAAGGAGTCAGAGAGGTAGGTGCTGCTGTTGTTATCCAGCTGTTTGCGGCGTGGGCAACACCCGCGCCGTAGCAGGTGAGGAATCGCTGCCAGGCTCCACAAGGTTCACCCAGTGCGCGGTAAGGGAGATGTATCGACCCTGGCCGAACGCACTCGTCCAGGTGTCAGTGGTGAGGTGAACCTTGCAGGCAACGGCATTCTTCAAGCTTCGGGTTATTTAGCTGACCACGTGCTCATGCAACTCAGGCACTGCAGAGCGCGCAAAGTGGTAGCGGCTGGGAACCACGTAACGTGGGATGGCCACTGACATCATGCCCTTGAAGCTGTTTGTCTCCACCACTCGATATGGCAGCATTTCGCAGGCCAGAAGCTTGGCTATGCTGGCTGGCTGTTACTGCCACGGCCCGGGGGTCATTTGCTGGCAATTTCCTCTTGTGCTCAAACATCTCAGAGACAGACAACTCAACCGTAGCGCTGCACACCGAAGGGCTGTTGGTTGTTGTGTTTGATGAACACTGGGAGACCTCAAGAGCACTAGTCCGGAAAGTGACAGTGTCAGCATCGTCTGATGTTTGTGAATGTTGTGAACCACGCAATGGCTGGGCTACTGCTGCTGCTGAGGCGGGTCTGGTGGTGAGTCTGGTGAACCCAAGGGAGGCAGTGTTGCTGGTGGTACCCTGTCCTGCCGCGTTTGCCCACTGAGTGGGATGTTTGGATAGAATGTGGCGGCTCATGCTGGTGGTGGAGAGGTTGTTAATACTTTTCCCCCTGCTCAGGCGGGTCTTGCACACCTTGCAAATCGCCATGGTAACATCCTCAGTGCAGTCTTCAAAGAAAGCCCAGACTTTAACTGGCTGAGGACTCGGACCTCGTGCGTGATGTGCTGGTGCTGCTTAACCCACTGCTGGACGCTTGAGAGGTCATCCAAGTAATTATCTGGTCCTGTTCTTTTGGATCTGTGAGGGTTGTTGTCCTGGACAACATGGGCAGTATTGAGTGGGTTTTCTTGGGTGCTCCCCTGTGGCCTGTACGTGAACCGTGAGGGGAAACACCTCTTCCCTTGCCCCTCCCTCTTTCACCGGATTTCTTCCTCATTTCACTTATCCTTAAAGTACACGCTGACTGGCAGCAGTACAGTGGCAGTACAGAAATGCTATACAGTGGTGGGTGAGCGGTGTACCACTATTGTCAGCAGTGACACAGAGCACAATGCTATACAGTGGCGGGTGAGCGGTGTACTACTGTTCCCAGCAGACACAGAGTGGAAGTAAACACAATGCTATATAGTGTGGCTGAGCCGTGTACACAGAGTGGCATTAAACACAATGCTATATAGTCTGCTATATAGTCACCCCGAACAGGGTGATGTTCTGCAGAACCCAAACAGTGGCAAACACTGTTCGCCCAACACTACTGGGAGGGAACGCAGATTTTAGTACCTAAACACACGATACAACATGTTTTCCGGGGTCGGACTCTGAGGCACATACAGATGGTCCCGATCATCATCCTCATCATACAACTCTTCTCCTGAGTCTGACCCACCCACCACCTCTGCCACCCCAACATCCCCAGACACAGACCCCTCATCGTCCTCAACATTAACTTGGGATGCTGGCCTGAGCCAGACCTCCTCCTCCACATCAGGCCCCATCATCTCCTCAATGGCAGCCCTCATTAATCGCTCTGGCGACGGACTGATGGACACAACGTTCTCCTCCGGGGAGGGCTGCTGCTGACCACTGGCTGCTGGGGTGGATGTTATAGCTTGCGTGGGGCGTTGGCTGTTGCTGTTGTTGGGAGTGCTGCTCACAGCGGAGGTCTCTGGGGAACTCATGTTGAGCTCATATAGTGGTTGACGGTGAGTGGAGTATTACTGATCCCAGCAATATACACACTGACTGGCAGAGTACGCAATGCTATATAGTGTGGCTGAGCGGTGTACACAGAGTGGCAGTAAACACAATGCTATATAGTCTGGCTGAGCGAGCGGTGTACTACTGTTCCCAGCAGAATCAGAGTGGCAGTAAACAATGGTATATAGTCTGGCTGAGCGGTGTACACAGAGTGTCAGTAAACAATGGTATATAGTCTGGCTGAGCGAGCGGTGTACTACTGTTCCCAGCAGAATCAGAGTGGCAGTAAACAATGGTATATAGTCTGGCTGAGCGGTGTACACAGAGTGTCAGTAAACAATGGTATATAGTCTGGCTGAGCGGTGTACACACAATGCTATATAGTCTGCTATATAGTGTCAGTAAACAATGGTATATAGTCTGGCTGAGCGAGCGGTGTACTACTGTTCCCAGCAGAATCAGAGTGGCAGTAAACAATGGTATATAGTCTGGCTGAGCGGTGTACATAGAGTGTCAGTAAACAATGGTATATAGTCTGGCTGAGCGAGCGGTGTACTACTGTTCCCAGCAGAATCAGAGTGGCAGTAAACAATGGTATATAGTCTGGCTGAGCGGTGTACACAGAGTGTCAGTAAACAATGGTATATAGTCTGGCTGAGCGGTGTACACACAATGCTATATAGTCTGCTATATAGTGTCAGTAAACAATGGTATATAGTCTGGCTGAGCGAGCGGTGTACTACTGTTCCCAGCAGAATCAGAGTGGCAGTAAACAATGGTATATAGTCTGGCTGAGCGGTGTACACAGAGTGTCAGTAAACAATGGTATATAGTCTGGCTGAGCGAGCGGTGTACTACTGTTCCCAGCAGAATCAGAGTGGCAGTAAACAATGGTATATAGTCTGGCTGAGCGGTGTACACAGAGTGTCAGTAAACAATGGTATATAGTCTGGCTGAGCGGTGTACACACAATGCTATATAGTCTGCTATATAGTGTCAGTAAACAATGGTATATAGTCTGGCTGAGCGAGCGGTGTACTACTGTTCCCAGCAGAATCAGAGTGGCAGTAAACAATGGTATATAGTCTGGCTGAGCGGTGTACACAGAGTTTCAGTAAACAATGGTATATAGTCTGGCTGAGCGGTGTACACAGAGTGTCAGTAAACAATGGTATATAGTCTGGCTGAGCGGTGTACACAGAGTGGCAGTAAACACAATGCTATATAGTCTGGCTGAGCGAGCGGTGTACTACTGTTCCCAGCAGAATCAGAGTGGCAGTAAACAATGGTATATAGTCTGGCTGAGCGGTGTACACAGAGTGTCAGTAAACAATGGTATATAGTCTGGCTGAGCGGTGTACACAGAGTGTCAGTAAACAATGGTATATAGTCTGGCTGAGCGGTGTACACAGAGTGGCAGTAAACACAATGCTATATACTCTGGCTGAGCGAGCGGTGTACTACTGTTCCCAGCAGACACAGAACAGTAAACAGAATGCTATATAGTGTGGCTGAGCGAGCGGTGTACCACTATTCCCAGCAGACACAGAACAGTAAACAGAATGCTATATAGTGTGGCTGAGCGAGCGGTGTACCACTATTCCCAGCAGACACAGAACAGTAAACAGAATGCTATATAGTGTGGCTGAGCGAGCGGTGTACCACTATTCCAAACAGACACAGAACAGTGAACAGAATGCTATATAGTGTGGCTGAGCGAGCGGTGTACCACTATTCCCAGCAGACACAGAGTGGCAGTAAACAGAATGCTATATAGTGTGGCTGAGCGAGGTACACAGAGTGGCAGTAAACAGAATGCTATATAGTGTGGCTGAGCAAGCGGTGTACTACTATTCCCAGCAGACACAGAGTGGCAGTAAACAGAATGCTATATAGTGTGGCTGAGCGAGGTACACAGAGTGGCAGTAAACAGAATGCTATATAGTGTGGCTGAGCAAGCGGTGTACTACTGTTCCCAGCAGTGACACAATGACAGGGGGGACCCTGGCTAGCGTGGCTGGAGCGCGAACTACCCTGCCTGCCTACCCAAAGCTAAACCCACAGACAAATGGCGGAGATATGACGTGGTTCGGGTATTTATTTACCCGAACCACGTGACCGTTCGGCCAATCAGAGCGCGTTCGGGTCCGAACCACGTGACCCGTTCGGCCAATCACAGCGCTAGCCGAACGTTCGGGGAACGTTCGGCCATGCGCTCTTAGTTCGGCCATGTGGCCGAACGGTTTGGCCGAGCACCGTCAGGTGTTCGGCCGAACTCGAACATCACCCGAACAGGGTGATGTTCTGCAGAACCCGAACAGTGGCGAACACTGTTCGCCCAACACTAGTTCTAGTCAAAGGACCATGTGTGTTGCCATACATTTTGATTGTTTCTGGATCTTAACAGGTATTCCATTCTGAGGTTATATTCTGTTAGGTGGACTACCTGAGTGATGGAAGGTGTGTCAATTGTGTTCCAGTTCGTCAGGAGTAGATGTCTAGCTGCACATAGGATGTGCGTTATTCCTAATCTGAGATGTGGCTGAAAATTATCTATGTTGAGAAGAAATAAAGCTAGGGTTGGTGAGGGGTGTACTTGTGTTTTGGTGATGGAGGATATTATTTTGAAGATGGCTGACCAGTATGTGGTGAGTTTGGGGCAATCCTATAGTACATGGGAAAGTGTGCCCGTCTGTGAACACTCTCTCCAACAATTTGGAGAGTGTTGTAGGGACATCTTGGCTAGGATTCTGGGTGTAAGATACCATTTGCATAGTATTTTTTGTGTGGTTTCTGTGTGGGTGACACATTTAGAGTATTTGTTTAGATTGCTTAGTGCTCTTTTGAGGTCTGTTATAGGGATCACTTCTTTTAGGTCGTATTCCCATATTTTAAGATATTTCAGGATGGGAGAGTGTGTTGGGGTGTTTAGTAGATTGTACTTCTGGGTCCTAACTTAGGTGATGGTTGCTTTAATGCCAGATGCCGAGTAGACACCCACACCATGTCTCCTGGGGAAAAACTTCCACTTCCACAGACTTTTTCTGCGTCTAGAAGGCTTTTCCCAGATTCCTTTTTACAAGCACTCAAATTTCCTTCAATGCCCTTTGCCAATCCTCTAGAGCCGGAAAAGGGGAAGATGCCACTGGTATAGGAGAGAATTTGGGAGATCTCCCTGAAACCACCTGGAAAGGAGAAAAACCTGAAGAGGAACTCTTCAGATTATTATGCGCAAATTCCGCAAATGGCAGGAACTTTACCCAATCTGACTGCGCATCTGCCGCATAACACCTGAGAAATTGCCCCAAGGACTGGTTAACTCTTTCAGTCTGTCCATTGGTCTATGGGTGGTAGCCTGATGAAAATGACAGGTCCATACCGAGCTGGTGGCAAAAGGCTCTCCAGAATTTAGACACAAACTGGACTCCCCTATCTGACACCACATTCTCCGGAATGCCATGCAGCCGAAAAATGTGCTGGATGAAGAGATCAGCCAATTCCTGGGCAGAGGGGAGTCCCTTCAGAGGGACAAAATGAGCCATTTTACTGAACCTATCAACTACCACCCAGATGACGACTTTCCCTCAGACCTGGGGAGTTCTCCTACAAAGTCCATAGACAAGTGAGTCCATGGTTCCTTTGGCACTGGTAAGGGTTGTAGCGTACCTACTGGTGCTTGACGAGAGGGCTTATTTCTGGCACACACAGAGCACTCTCTCACAAACTCTTTGCAATCAAGAGCCAACGAAGGCCACCATACACATCTGGCCAGTAGGTCCAGAGTTCGAGCAGCCCCGGGTTGGCCTGCATTCTTATGGGCGTGGAACAATTGCAAGAGTTGTAGGTGAAAAGGAAGTGGCACAAACAGAACCCCCTCGGGCTTCCCTTCTGGAATGTCTTGCTGGTAAGGCCCTAGGGCAAGTGCCCAGTCTTCCCAGGTCTCCGTGGCTGCCACCACCAGTCTTTGAGGTAAGATGGTCTCAAAGGTTGATGGCTGAACTGTCTCGGGCTCAAAACACCTAGATAATGCATCTGCTTTGACATTCTTACTTCCCGGTGTATACGTAATGACAAATCTGAACCTTGAAAAGAACAAGGACCAGTGACCCTGTCAGGGGCTAAGTCTTTTAACCCCTTCGATGTACTCCAAATTTTTATGATCAGTATAGACCGTGATCGTATGTTCTGCCCCTTCCAGCCAATGGCGCCATTCTTCAAAGGCTACAAAAATGTGTAAGACCGCACACTAGCGATGTCGGGGAATAGGCGTGCAGCGGATCCACCCCTGTACCCACAGGGTATAGCGTACAATTCCTCCAAAATGATCCAGCACAGCTCTTTTAATCAGAAGATTATTTTATTGGATCATAAAAATACAAACATTAAAGCTGCATAGTGGCTACGGTCCACCGTTTCGGACCATCACAGTCCTTGTTCACGCCACACAGCCAAATGAACAACTGCAGACATGCTCTTTATATAGTCAAAGCTCCAACAGGGCAACCAATCAGAGGAACCTATGCAAATGACTGGACCTGATGGGGAACTACAGGGCTTGTCCACAAAGGGTACCGCCCTCCCACTCCATTGGTCAAACATTTTGAAATGTATGATGTCACAGCAGGAACATAAACACATAAATAGAAACATTTCTAACTCTGATCTATAGCACCTGTTGAATATCTAAAAAGATCCTGGGAGGAATCCAGGGCATCCTGATGCAGAGGGCATGGGTTTGGATGTGTCATATACAGTGTAAAACTGTAAACGAACAGACACCGAGCGCTGCCCGCCGTCACCATGGCAACCACGTCACATGACAACCAATGCGGAAGGACGTACGCAATGACGCCTCAACTGGCGTCCTATTGCCACCGCGATGCGGAAAAACAGACGCATAGTACGCGTATAAAAATACGAGACAGACACAGACAAAAATACGCATGCCCAATGCTATCAATAGATGACCTGGACTCAACCCATAAAATAACACCCCTAGTTCAATAATGCATAGTAAAAATGTGCAAAAGAACCTATGATACATAAGTGACAAATGACAAGGGGACCCAAAGGACACCCCCCACCCCCAAACAACAGACCCAGAGCCATAGAACATCTACCACACAAAATTTAAGTCATATTCCTTATTTAGTCCCCCACGACCAATAGTCCCCAATTCCCTAATCCAGCGCGCCTCTCTTTTTAACAATTCTCTACCCCTATCACCCCTAAACCCACGGGGCACCCCATCAATAACTTGGACTCTAAGCTGACTAACATCATGTCTAAATTGGACAAAATGCTCTGAGACTGCATGATCCAAGCTTCTACCTCTAATATTGGATTTGTGTTTGGAAACACGATCTTTGAGCTCCTGTGTGGTTTTTCCCACATAACAGCTGCCACATGGACATTTAAGCATATAAACAACAAAGCGTGAACAACAAGAAAAGCGACCTCTAATCGCATATCTCTTACCAGAGGAAGGGTGAGAAAAAACATCACCTCTAATAATGCTATGGCACATGTGGCAGCTGAGACAAGGGAAGGTACCACACACGCGGGGCACCTGTATATTAGATCCACGGTTAGGGTCAGAGTGAACAAGCCTGGATCTTAAAGAGGGGGCCCTTCTGTAGGAAAATAAAGGAGGCTGCTGGAATTCAGGAACATGTGGGAGGGAATCTTTAAGGGTGCGCCAATGTTTCGTAACAATAAGTTGTACCTCATCACTGATAGTATTAAAGGTAGAGACGAATGCTATTCGTCCCTCATCCCTAGCCCTATTTCTCAACTTGTTCTTTCTCTTTTGGTGTCTCATTAATGTATCAGGGGGATAGCCTCTAGACTGAAATTTTCTACCCATCGCAACTAGTCTTCTTTCCCTCAATTGGGTGTCACCCACAATTTTCGTTACCCTATCGTACTGGCTATTAGGAATGCTGACCACCTGATGACGTGGATGGAAGCTATCAAAATGAAGCACCGAATTCCTGTCCGTACTCTTGACGAACAGGTCCGTGCTAAGCTTCCCATCCTTCTTAAAGACACACGTGTCCAAAAAGGACACCTTCTCCCGGTCCGCATTGACCACCAAACGAATGTATCTGCACTTGCTATGTAGATTTTCAACGAACGCTGTGAGGGTCGAACGTGGCCCCGCCCACAAACAAAAAATGTCATCGATGTACCGCCACCATTTTTTGAACAAACTTTTGAGACAGTTGAGTGATCTGAGTCTGTTGGGTATTGATCATCCCGGTAAGATTGTTTACCGCAGTGGTCAGGACTTCAACCTGACTACGCAGTGCGTCCATAATGTTTGGTCTGCTGTTCTGTAATGATTGGTGTCAGCTAGTGTTGGGCGAACATCTAGATGTTCGGGTTCGGGCCGAACAGGCCGAACATGGCCGCGATGTTCGGGTGTTCGACCCGAACTCCGAACATAATGGAAGTCAATGGGGACCCGAACTTTTGTGGTTTGTAAAGCCTCCTTACATGCTACATACCCCAAATTTACAGGGTATGTGCACCTTGGGAGTGGGTACAAGAGGAAAAAATTTTTAGCAAAAAGAGCTTATAGTTTTTGAGAAAATCGATTTTAAAGTTTCAAAGGGAAAACTGTCTTTTAAATGCGGGAAATGTCTGTTTTCTTTGCACAGGTAACATGCTTTTTGTCGGCATGCAGTCATAAATGTAATACATATAAGAGGTTCCAGGAAAAGGGACCGGTAATGCTAACCCAGCAGCAGCACACGTGATGGAACAGGAGGAGGGTGGCGCAGGAGGAGAAGGCCACGCTTTGAGACACAACAACCCAGGCCTTGCATGAGGACAAGAAGCGTGCGGATAGCATGCTTTGTACCACCATGCAGTCATAAATGTAATAAAGATAAGTGGTTCAATAAACAGGGACCACGCGGCAACGCTAACCCAGCAGCAGCACACGTGATGGAACAGGAGGAGGCGCAGGAGGAGAAGGCCACGCTTTGTGAGACACAACAACCCAGGCCTTGCATGAGGACAAAAAGCGTGCGGATAGCATGCTTTGTACCGCCATGTAGTCATAAATGTAATAAAGATAAGAGGTTCCATAAACAGGGACCGGCAACGGTAACCCAGCAGCAGCAGCAGCAGCAGCAGCAGCACACGTGATGGAACAGGAGGAGGCGCAGGAGGAGAAGGCCACGCTTTGTGAGACACAACAACCCAGGCCTTGCATGAGGACAAAAAGCGTGCGGATAGCATGCTTTGTACCGCCATGTAGTCATAAATGTAATAAAGATAAGAGGTTCCATAAACAGGGACCGGCAACGGTAACCCAGCAGCAGCAGCAGCAGCACACGTGATGGAACAGGAGGAGGCGCAGGAGGAGAAGGCCACGCTTTGTGAGACACAACAACCCAGGCCTTGCATGAGGACAAAAAGCGTGCGGATATAGCAGCAATGCTTTTTGCCGCCATGCAGTCATAAATGTAATACAGATGAGAGGTTCAATAAACAGGGACCGGAAACGCTAAACCATCCCAGATGTTCATCGGTCATGTTACTTGGTTGGGGTCCAGGAGTGTTGCGTAGTCGTTTCCAATCCAGGATTGATTCATTTTAATTTGAGTCAGACGGTCTGCATTTTCTGTGGAGAGGCGGATACGCCGATCTGTGATGATGCCTCCGGCAGCACTGAAACAGCGTTCCGACATAACGCTGGCTGCCGGGCAAGCCAGCACCTCTATTGCGTACATTGCCAGTTCGTGCCAGGTGTCTAGCTTCATGCCCGGTTTCAGGTCCAGCGGTGCCAGCCACAAATCCGTCTGTTCCTTTATTCCCCTCCAAATTTCCTCCCCTGTGTGCTGCTTATCCCCAAGGCAGATCAGCTTCAGCAACGCTTGCTGACGCATGCCAACAGCTGTGCTGCACTGCTTCCACGATCCTACTGCTGCTGGTGCTGGGTTAGCATTTCCGGATGAGGTACAGCTTTGAGATGCGTTGGAGGAGAAGGAGTCAGAGAGGTAGGTGCTGCTGTTGTTATCCAGCTGTTTGCGGCGTGGGCAACACCCGCGCCGTAGCAGGTGAGGAATCGCTGCCAGGCTCCACAAGGTTCACCCAGTGCGCGGTAAGGGAGATGTATCGACCCTGGCCGAACGCACTCGTCCAGGTGTCAGTGGTGAGGTGAACCTTGCAGGCAACGGCATTCTTCAAGCTTCGGGTTATTTAGCTGACCACGTGCTCATGCAACTCAGGCACTGCAGAGCGCGCAAAGTGGTAGCGGCTGGGAACCACGTAACGTGGGATGGCCACTGACATCATGCCCTTGAAGCTGTTTGTCTCCACCACTCGATATGGCAGCATTTCGCAGGCCAGAAGCTTGGCTATGCTGGCTGGCTGTTACTGCCACGGCCCGGGGGTCATTTGCTGGCAATTTCCTCTTGTGCTCAAACATCTCAGAGACAGACAACTCAACCGTAGCGCTGCACACCGAAGGGCTGTTGGTTGTTGTGTTTGATGAACACTGGGAGACCTCAAGAGCACTAGTCCGGAAAGTGACAGTGTCAGCATCGTCTGATGTTTGTGAATGTTGTGAACCACGCAATGGCTGGGCTACTGCTGCTGCTGAGGCGGGTCTGGTGGTGAGTCTGGTGAACCCAAGGGAGGCAGTGTTGCTGGTGGTACCCTGTCCTGCCGCGTTTGCCCACAGAGTGGGATGTTTGGATAGAATGTGGCGGCTCATGCTGGTGGTGGAGAGGTTGTTAATACTTTTCCCCCTGCTCAGGCGGGTCTTGCACACCTTGCAAATCGCCATGGTAACATCCTCAGTGCAGTCTTCAAAGAAAGCCCAGACTTTAACTGGCTGAGGACTCGGACCTCGTGCGTGATGTGCTGGTGCTGCTTAACCCACTGCTGGACGCTTGAGAGGTCATCCAAGTAATTATCTGGTCCTGTTCTTTTGGATCTGTGAGGGTTGTTGTCCTGGACAACATGGGCAGTATTGAGTGGGTTTTCTTGGGTGCTCCCCTGTGGCCTGTACGTGAACCGTCAGGGGAAACACCTCTTCCCTTGCCCCTCCCTCTTTCACCGGATTTCTTCCTCATTTCACTTATCCTTAAAGTACACGCTGACTGGCAGCAGTACAGTGGCAGTACAGAAATGCTATACAGTGGTGGGTGAGCGGTGTACCACTATTGTCAGCAGTGACACAGAGCACAATGCTATACAGTGGCGGGTGAGCGGTGTACTACTGTTCCCAGCAGACACAGAGTGGAAGTAAACACAATGCTATATAGTGTGGCTGAGCCGTGTACACAGAGTGGCATTAAACAATGGTATATAGTCTGGCTGAGCGGTGTACACAGAGTGGCAGTAAACACAATGCTATATACTCTGGCTGAGCGAGCGGTGTACTACTGTTCCCAGCAGACACAGAACAGTAAACAGAATGCTATATAGTGTGGCTGAGCGAGCGGTGTACCACTATTCCCAGCAGACACAGAACAGTAAACAGAATGCTATATAGTGTGGCTGAGCGAGCGGTGTACCACTATTCCCAGCAGACACAGAACAGTAAACAGAATGCTATATAGTGTGGCTGAGCGAGCGGTGTACCACTATTCCAAGCAGACACAGAACAGTGAACAGAATGCTATATAGTGTGGCTGAGCGAGCGGTGTACCACTATTCCCAGCAGACACAGAGTGGCAGTAAACAGAATGCTATATAGTGTGGCTGAGCGAGGTACACAGAGTGGCAGTAAACAGAATGCTATATAGTGTGGCTGAGCAAGCGGTGTACTACTATTCCCAGCAGACACAGAGTGGCAGTAAACAGAATGCTATATAGTGTGGCTGAGCGAGGTACACAGAGTGGCAGTAAACAGAATGCTATATAGTGTGGCTGAGCAAGCGGTGTACTACTGGTCCCAGCAGTGACACAATGACAGGGGGGACCCTGGCTAGCGTGGCTGGAGCGCGAACTACCCTGCCTGCCTACCCAAAGCTAAACCCACAGACAAATGGCGGAGATATGACGTGGTTCGGGTATTTATTTACCCGAACCACGTGACAGTTCGGCCAATCAGAGCGCGTTCGGGTCCGAACCACGTGACCCGTTCGGCCAATCACAGCGCTAGCCGAACGTTCGGGGAACGTTCGGCCATGCGCTCTTAGTTCGGCCATATGGCCGAACGGTTTGGCCGAGCACCGTCAGGTGTTCGGCCGAACTCGAACATCACCCGAACAGGGTGATGTTCTGCAGAACCCGAACAGTGGCGAACACTGTTCGCCCAACACTAGTGTCAGCAAGAACAGATTTTCTGCAGTATCTCCAATAATACAGATGCTATACCTGATTATGTGGTGATCTGCAGAATCACCAATAATGCGAGTATAGCGAGACACAGGACCACCAGATGTAAAGATAGGTGTTTGGTGCAACAGTAATATAGATAGAGATACCAACTTCCCAGAGGAGCTAGTAGAGGGGGATATCTCTATAGAACACAGGGATCAGCATTCCAGCAAGCCTGAGATGCAGATGAACTAGTAATCAGTTCAGCCGAGGAGCGGGTGGTGCACAGTAAGACAACGTATACTGATCACCCGTGGAGCGGGTGATTCAGACTGCACTGCAGCCGGTGGTCACCTGAGGGGCAGGAGACCAACACTGTACTGCAGCTCCTAATCACCTGAGGAGCAGGTGCCTAAGACTGTACTGCAGCTACTGGTCACCTGAGGAGCAGGTGATTAAGACTGTACTGCAGCTACTGGTCACCTGAGGAGCAGGTGATTCAGACTGTACTGCAGCTACTGGTCACCTGAGGAGCAGGTGATTAAGCTGTACAGTGAATCCCTCACCAGGGACTAGGCTCCCTGGTGAGGGCAGAAGAGTCAGACAAGCAGATTTTGCAACAAATGGACAGATACGGTACAAAGACAGAAGGCTAAATCAGAGTAGTGTTCAGGCTGAGTCGGCAACAGGATCAGATAGGCAGAAGCACAGAATCAGAAGGCAGAAGAGTAGTCAAGGCTAGCAGAAGGTCATAACAAATAATACAATTCAATTAGTACTTTAGCTATCAACAGAATCTGACTAAGTGTGGATCCCCAGCTCCTGCTGGTTCTAGCACACTTTGGGATCTGACTAAGGTCTGAGTGCTAACAAGTAGCATTTGCAACAGCAGACGAGGAGCTACTGACAGGCAGGTCCTATATATACTGAGAGCGCCCCACAGCGCCGCCCCAGTCACTCAGCCAATCAGGAGCACTGCTGGAGTCAGCTGACCGGCTGATCAGCTGACTCCCCTTCTATTCGCATAAAGGTCCTGTCGCCTGGCGCGCGCGCGTGTAGCCCTCAGTCTATGTGCAACTGAAGGACCAGGCAAAACTCCACCATGTAATTGCACGGCGGAGGCCGCTGGCTGAGACGCAGAGACGGCCGCCATGCCGCTCACCGCTGCGGTGGCCTCTCCGCTATCTATTACAGTTGCTAAATGTTAGTGGTTAGTAGTAACAGGTATAGTAAACAGTGGCATTGCTGACAGTTTTAGCCACACAACAAAATATCTAATTCAACCAGGTGAGAAATACACATTTGGGCTTTAACACTAAATGAAATGATATCTCTTTACAATTTTTGTTGGATCTTGTCGGATATGTTCCAAGGATCCTATGGCGGGGGCTAGGAGGATGTGACTTAGGTAAATGTCTGTTTTTTATGTTTATCTCCTCAGGTAAACTTCAAAGTGTGCCGTGTTGACTTATTAATGCATTTTATATTAATATTAACTTAAGTTGTTTCAATGCTTTATTTTTATTTACTTATTTAGTACAATTTCCTGTGGCTATAAACACCTTATGTAAGCTGTTCACTACAAACACGTATGGCTGCTTTCAACTGGGTGAAAGCAGAACAAGATAAACTTCAATGTAGGGAAATATTATTACACAAATCTATCATCCACTGAATCCTTCTGCTCTAGTTTCAGGCATATGTTAGGAGCTCAGACATCCTGCAAGTTCTTGTGATTTTAGTTTTAATTTTCTTTTCAAAATAAATAATGTTCATCCTGAAATTATTGGGTTCTGTTTGTTCCATCCCAAGCCATTTAAGTCATTTTTTTTTGTGCATAGTTACTCTGCTGCCAATATGGGTAACAGTTACAATAAAGGACAGATCAAAGAATTAAGTACAATTAAGAAACAAAGATTGTGGTGTGTAAGAACTTCTGTTTACTTTTTTACAGAGAGCAGAATAGGATAAAGTAAAGCAGACAGGCGTCGCCTGCCTTTGCAGATAATTTATGTGGTTTTATGCAACATGCTTGTGCTTGTAACTTGAAAAGTAGCATTTGTTTGAGCCTTGTCGCTGACTGGAGAAACGGATACATATGTTATGCTTTCTTTCAAACAAATGCCCCCAACAGGTTTCATTATTTATCAAGTTACCTATCAACTCTGCAATTCTGAGATTGCCCTAAAAGAAACATGGGAAGGCATGTCATGTCTATTCACACAAAATCACTTAATCAGATGTAATATCACACTGTAATCTCTCAAACTCCCCTATAATTTGAAGCCTTAAACGATGTCTGCATACAATTAGTGCATTGTTATAGTGTCAGACAAGTAAGGTGGTTCTCAGTGAGAAGCTTGGAATGCATTCCTTGCAACTTTATTATTCCCATACCACTAGCAATAACTGAAAATGTAAGTAAATATAGAGTTGATTGCATCTCTCTGACTGAAATAGGATTTGATATGTATTGAGCAAATTGAGGTAACTGACATTAACTAGTACAAATGTGCTTTTAATAGACATTTAGTATGGGTGCCTGTTAGTCTAGATGTGAAATGTTTGGGTATGATACAGAAGAATCAGTCTTCAAAAGGAATTTTGGGGTCCCTAGTTGGTGAACTACAAGGAGCAGAACACCTATGGTAGCAGCTGCATAGTGCTGGATAGCACAACACAAAACTGCTATCTATCTGTCCATCAATCAGCAGCACAGCTCTCCCTATGTTGTCTCCAGGCAAACAGTAAAATGGCTGACAGGTTAGTTTCTTTAAGGGGAGGGGCATGTGGTAAGAATGGCTTAAAGCACAGTTCCCCAACCCTGTCCTCAAGGACCACCAACAGTACATGTGTTGCAGGAAAGCACAAACATGCACAGGTGAGGTCATTAGTGACTCAGCAGAGCTGATTAACTACCTCTGTGAATTTTCACAAAACATGCACTGTTGGTGGGTCTTGAGGACAGGGTTGGGGAACACTGGCTTTAAGGACAACTGTAGTGATAAGAATATGGAGGCTGACATGTTTATTTCCTTTTAAACAATACTAGTTGCCTGGCAGCCCTGCTGATCTATTTGGCTGCAGTAGTGTCTGAATCACACCAAAAACAAGCATGCAGCTAATCTTGTCGGATCTGACAATAATGTCAAAAACACCTGATCTGCTGCATGCTTTTTCAGAGTCTATGGACTATGGCTAAAAGTATTAGAGGCAAAGGATCAACAGGACAACCAGGCAACTGGTATTGTTTAAAAGAAAATAATTAGGGCAGCCTCCATATAACGCTCGCTTCAGTTGTCCTTTACTTGGCTGTCCTGTACCACCTGACTTATGGGTGAAGGGTCAAAAGTGGCTCTATGTTTAAAAATAGGGCAAACGTTAACTTTGTGTAAAGTTTGCACTTTGCAGTAAATGTGAACGCTTGTTGTTTTGCCACAAACTGTCTCCCAGTGAACGTGTTCATCCATCACTATTTGGCATGTGATGTAGGGATGTTTTTTTCCCATAGATGCAGATACTCTTTCATTTCATTTCCATTTCTACCAGTCGTCCTAAAGAATGTTGATGTTTCAAAACCAGTACAACTCCAGTAGGATAATCCATTCCTTCTCTACCTCTGGCCAGGAGCCCTCCTCCTGGATGCCAGTGCTTACTCTCCCTCTGTGGTTTGCCAGTCCACAATGATCAAGTATCTTATGAATAATACGAGGAAGGCACTCTTGCTTAGCAATATCTCTTATATTGTACACGTTTCAGTACACAAACCATTTCAGGCTACTCATTCTTCCTCAGGTGTACACCTCAAAAGACAGTTCAAAAGTATTGTTTCCCAAATAGTCAAGTGATCTTTAAGTTTTTGATTTGGTAGCAACTAGCAAATTTCATATAGATTTTTTCTTTCATTCACTGGTCTGCTCTCTCACCCCAAAACCACACCAGTTTACTGTCTTTCATCCAAAATTGACTCTATCCTGCATGCTTATTTGTATGACTGTGATAGGAACATTAGATTTTAATCTCCTTTGTGAGAAGGAGCAGCCTTTAATGGTCTTTGTTCTCTGAAAAGTACTGCAAATTACTTTTTTTACACGGGCGAAACAAAGTACATTTTAAAACATTGTAAAATTAGTAGTGTAACACACTAAATTATCCTTTTCAGTATGCTGCAAATCATTTTAGGAATAATTGCGAAAATTAACCCTGAAATGCCACATAAATGGGCAAACAGCAACTTTACATAAATAAATAAATAACTTGCCTGGAAAAATGATTAAGTGAGAGTGGCCAGACGCCACTTAACTACAGACAGGGAATAAAAAAATTATATAACTCATGCTTGAAGTTTATTGAAATGTTGCTGACTGCCATTTAAAAGTGCTTATTAAAGGATTTAAAGAGTGTTTTGGAATTCAATGTATATTCTAAAAAACCTAACTATAAGTGATCTCTTAATCTGGTTATGACAAAGAATATATAATTATTCATCTCTCTATGGCCATTAAAGCCATGACCCAAAGATTATTCATGCACAGTTTGTTTTGAAAATCAAATTACATTTACTGTGATTCTTTTTGGGTACTTTCCAAATTGTTTCATAGAGTAGACATATAGTCATCATTGCATGAGCCAGTTTTCATGTAAATATAGTCATAATGGGACTTAAATTGCTTTTTGTACGTTGCCATCCAACACTCCCCCCACCCACCTTTTTCACAGGAAGAGATGACGAAAGGAGGTTCAGAAGGTAGAAAAGAAGTAAGGTAAAATAAGGCTTCAGACAAGTAAGTAAATGTACATTTAAACTACAGATGCTGCTCTTGATTGAACAGTTTAAATGCCAATGGAGGTACTGTGCAACCTGTCATATAGTTCACACAACTCAGCCGGACTGCACAGGCAGTCAGGAGAAAATCTTACTGCCCTGGTTGTGCTTTTTAGTTCCTTGCAGTTCATATCTGCTTAATATTAACATAAAAGAGCCCTGTGTGGGACAGCACTACTACTTATTATTATTTAGTATTTATAGTGCTGACATTTTCTGCAGTACTATATAGAGTATATGAGAAAAAGAGAGAACACCAAGAGCCCAATATAGTGTAGTATGTACTGGTAATGTATAATTGGAAGAGTAATAATATTAATTTAATACACACAAACCAGGGTTACCAATTAGGCAACCACTGTCAAGGCAGGTGGGGAGATTGTCCTGACCCCATTCAGGAATAAAAATTTGCTCCCTGTAGTAGAAGAAGGAAGGGTACAACCCTCCACCAAGGGTGCACTTGAATCAGAATCAGAATCAGAATCATTTATTATCGCCAAGTGCGACCGAGGTCGAACCTGGAATTGGTTGTGGTTCACATGGCAATGGCAACAGACAATGGACAGTAACATAAACATAACAAGTGAGACAGTCGTAGAAAATAGCAATACTACAAGCAAAACTACAAGCAAAACAGGAAATAGTACAGCGAGGCAGGCAGTGCTTACACATTTTTAACGGTCTATGCAGTACAATATGCGGTTTTCTCATGAGCGGAAATCTTCTGTGATTGGATATTGTGCTGCTCATGGATAAGTAAGTTAATTGAGAGAGTCCGCACCTTGAGTACAGCTCTGCCAAGAAGAGCACCAGGGTAATAGCTGGGTTCTTTACCGGCCCAGGCTCCAGTGTGCCTTGACCAGACTATTGGCTAAGTTGGCCTCAGCAACTGGCGTGCCGACGAGAGGCAGGAGTTCAGCAGGAGGGCTGCTTGGGGAAAAAAGGTGTCCCTACGCCTGTTAGTCCTAGGGCGGGTGGTCCTGTAATGTCGGCCCGATGGGAGGAGCTTAAAGAAGTAGCAGCCTGGGTGGGATGGGTCCAGAGAGATCCTACTAGCCCTTGTTTTCATTCTGGTGGTGTAGAGGAGGTCTAGTGGCGGCAGAGGAGAGCCAATGATCCTTTCCGCTGAGCTGATAACTCTTTGAAGCTTATACTTGTCACTGGCGGTTGCTCTTGCATACCACACGATAATGGCGGAGCAGAGGATAGCTTCAATAGTGGCCGTGTAGAAGCTGGACAGCAGCTTCTGGGGCATACCAAATTTTTTCAATTGGCGCAGGAAGAATAGTCTCTGTTGAGCCTTCTTCTGGATTTTGGTGGTGTTCTGCGCCCACCTTAGGTCGCTCGTTAGGGTTGTGCCCAGGAACCTAACACTGGGGACCCTGGACACTTCAATCCCGTTGATAAAGATTGGTTGTTGTGTGGGGGGGGGGGGGTCTCCTGAAGTCCAAGATCAATTCCACCGTTTTGGCTGCATTTAGAACGAGCTTGTTGTCCTCGCACCATCTGCAGATTCTCTCAGTCTCGCTGCGATAATCGTGTTCCCCTGCCTCCCCTATGAGCCCATTGATAGTGGTATCGTCCGCGAATTTGATGACCTTTACGGAGTCCGTGGAGGAGGTACAGTTGTTGGTGTACAATGAGAACATGAGAGGTGACAGAACACACGCCTGCGGAGCACCCGTGTTGGTCATACTCACACTGGAGAAGCAGTTGCCGAGCTTCACCTGTTGTGTCCTGTTTGAGAGGAAGTCCTTTACCCACGCACAGAGTGTGGTGCCGCCTCCAAGATGTGCCAGGTTGTCAATCAGTATATTTGGGCAGATTGTATTGAATGCCGAGCTGAAGTCCAAAAACAGGGTCCTAACGTAGGAGTTTGGTCTTTCAAGGTGTTCCGTGATGTACGCCAGACTGATGTTAATGGCATCGTCCACGGACCTGTTGGCCCTGTATGCGAACTGATGTGGATCAAGGAGGGGGCTGGCGAGGCGCTTCAGGTGGGCAAGGATAATCGGATAACAGAGGCACCAGCAGGATAAAAAACACTAAAAGAACTTAAAAACCCATCTTGGTAATAGAGGAGGTAGTGGTGGACTTAACCTCCTCCAAGCAGAACATATGACTGTATATTTTCAGTCAAAACAGCTTTATTGGATACTCCAAATAAAATGCAACACGTTTCGTGGGGTACAAACCCACTTCATCAGGCAATAACAGATAGGAGTAAATAGCATCTGCCAGTATCATCAATGCTGAACGCCTCTGTTGGCACCTCTGTTATCTGATTATCTATATAGAGTATATAGTCTTGTCACTTACCTGTCCCTCACAGGAGCTCACAATCTAATTCGCCCAAACTTGTGCTAGCTGAAAACAAGTAAAAAAACAAAAACAAACAAAGGGCACAGTATTAGATAACAATAAGTGCGGCGCTCTACACCTGTTACTCCAACACACAAAGAGTAATGAGCACAAGTCCTAATTGGCACAAATGTCCATGTACCACTGCCCCCTGACAGTAAGTGAAATTTCCAAAGTCCTCTTTTCTGCTTCACAAATCAGCATGCAGTTAACACATTGGTAGGTATCTCTCTCACCAGATTGATAGGCTGATTAATCACAGTCAGCAAAGATCACGTTATACAGTAGATGGGGTATTAATGCAGATATATCCCCTGGTATCCAATCTCTTCCTCCTAAATATGGCTCAGACAAAAGAACATGATCGTGGCGAGAGTGGAGACGAGTGAGCGGTGGTGGTGAGGACGTCCTGGATTTTAAATTTACATGCGCATGTTCTTATGTTGAAATGTGAGTGCACTACTACTTTTTAAATCTTTTAATTAAACGGAGTTACACTATGTCACCTCTTATTTGAGTTTATTAAGGAAGAAGGCTGCTGATAAGACTGAGGAGGTTTCATGAAACGCTTTAGCTGAACTGTCATGGTCAGCCAGCATATCTGGTGAGCTTTGAGTCCTTCTGTTTACGGATACACAGAGTGGTGGTGGTCCTTGCTTCTTGTGCACAGGGTTGAGGCTGCTACTTCTGGTGGAGGGCTTTTTATGTAAAGCTCCAGCAGTATTACGCTATCTATGTTCTTTTGTCTGAGCCATATTTAGGAGGAAGAGATTGGATACCAGGGGATATATCTGCATTAACCACTTAAGGACTGCAGTCATAAAACCCCTTAAGGACCAGAGCCTTTTTTTCCATTCGGACCACTGCAGCTTTCACGGTTTATTGCTCAGTCATACAACCTACCACCTAAATGAATTCTACCTCCTTTTCTTGTCACTAATACAGCTTTCTTTCGGTGCTATTTGATTGCTGCTGCGAGTTTTAGTTTTTATTATATTCATCAAAAAAGACATGAATTTTGTCAAAAAAATGACTTTTTTAACTTTCTGTGCTGACAGTTTTCAAATAAAGTAAAATTTCCTATACATTTGAGCGCGAAAGTTATTCTGCTACATGTCTTTGATAAAAAAAACCCATTCAGTGTATATTTATTGGATTGGGTAAAAGTTATAGCGTTTACAAACTATGGTGCAAAAAGTGAATTTTCCCATTTTCAAGCATCTCTGACTTTTCTGCGCACCTGTCAGGTTTCATGAGGGGCTAAAATTCCAGGATAGTACAAATACCCCCCAAATGACCCCATTTTGGAAAGAAGACATCCCAAACTATTCAGTGAGAGGCATGGTGAGTTCATAGAAGATTTTATTTTTTGTCACAAGTTAGCGGAAAATGACACTTTGTAACAAAAAAAAAAAAAAAAATAAAGTTTCCATTTCTTCTAACTTGCGACAAAAAAAAATGAAATCTGCCACGGACTCACTATGTTCCTCTCTGAATACCTTGAAGTGTCTACTTTCCAAAATGGGGTCATTTGTGGGGTGTGTTCACTGTCCTGGCATTTTGGGGGGTGCCTAATTGTAAGCACCCCTGTAAAGCCTAAAGATGCTCATTGGACTTTGGGCCCCTTAGCGCAGTTAGGCTGCAAAAAAGTGCCACACATGTGGTATTGCCGTACTCAGGAGAAGTAGTATAATGTGTTTTGGGGTGTATTTTTACACATACCCATGCTGGGTGGGAGAAATATCTCCGTAAATGACAATTGTTTTCTTTTTTTAACACACAATTGTCAATTTATAGAGATATTTCTCCCACTCAGCATGGGTATGTGGAAAAATACACCCCAAAACACATTCTACTACTTCTCCTGAGTACGGCGATACCACATGTGTGGCACTTTTTTGCACCCTAACTGCGCTAAGGGGCCCAAAGTCCAATGAGTACCTTTAGGATTTCACAGGTCATTTTGAGAAATTTCGTTTCAAGACTGCTCCTCACGGTTTAGGGCCCCTAAAATGCCAGGACAGTATAGGAATCCCACAAATTACCCCATTTTAGAAGGAAGACACCCCAAGGTATTCCATTAGGAGGATGGTGAGTTCATAGAAGATTTTTTTTTTTGTCACAAGTTAGCGGAAATTGATTTTAATTGTTTTTTTTCACAAAGTGTCATTTTCTGCTAACTTGTGACAAAAATAAAATCTTCTATGAACTCACCATACTCCTAACGGAATACCTTGGGGTGTCTTCTTTCTAAAATGGGGTCATTTGTGGGGTTCCTATACTGCCCTGGCATTTTAGGGGCCCTAAACCGTGAGGAGTAGTCTTGAAACCAAATGTCGCAAAATGACCTGTGAAATCCTAAAGGTACTCATTGGACTTTGGGCCCCTTAGCGCACTTAGGGTGCAAGAAAGTTCCACACATGTGGTACCGCCGTACTCAGGAGAAGTAGTATAATGTGTTTTGGGGTGTATTTTTACACATACAGATGCTAGGTGGGAGAAATATCTCTGTAAATGACAATTATTTGATTTTTTTTACACACAATTGTCCATTTACAGAGAGATTTCTCCCACCCAGCATGGGTATGTATAAAAATACACCTCAAAACACATTATACTACTTCTTCTGAGTACGGCGATACCACATGTGTGACACTTTTTTGCAACCTAGGTGCGCTAAGGGGCCTAACGTCCTATTCACAGGTCATTTTGAGGCATTTGGATTCTAGACTACTCCTCACGGTTTAGGGCCCCTAAAATGCCAGGGCAGTATAGGAACCCCACAAGTGACCCCATTTTAGAATGAAGACACCCCAAGGTATTCCGTTAGGGGTATGGTGAGTTCATAGAAGATTTTTTTTTTGTCACAAGTTAGCGGAAAATGACACTTTGTGAAAAAAAAAAAACAATACATATCAATTTCCGCTAACTTGTGACAAAAAATAAAATCTTCTATGAACTCACCATACTCCTAACGGAATACCTTGGGGTGTCTTCTTTCTAGAATGGGGTCATTTGTGGGGTTCCAATACTGCCCTGGCATTTTAGGGGCCCTAAACCGTGAGTAGTCGTCTTGAACCCAAATGTCTCAAAATGACCTGTGAAATCCTAAAGGTACTCATTGGACTTTGGGCCCCTTAGCACAGTTAGGCTGCAAAAAAGTGTCACACATGTGGTATCGCCGTACTCAGAAGAAGTAGTATAATGTGTTTTGTGGTGTATTTTTACATATAACCATGCTGGGTGGGAGAAATATCTCTGTAAATGACACATTTTTGATTTTTTTTACACACAATTGTCCATTTACAGAGAGATTTCTCCCACCCAGCATGGGTATGTGTAAAAATACACCACAAAACACATTATACTACTTCTCCTGAGTATGGCGATACTACATGTGTGACACTTTTTTGCAGCCTAGGTGCGCTAAGGGGCCCAACGTCCTATTCACAGGTCATTTTGAGGCATTTGTTTTCTAGACTACTCCCCACGGTTTAGGGCCCCTAAAATGCCAGGGCAGTATAGGAACCCCACAAGTGACCCCATTTTAGAAAGACGACACCCCAAGGTATTCCGTTAGGGGTATGGTGAGTTCATAGAAGATTTTATTTTTTGTCACAAGTTAGTGAAAAATGACACTTTGTGAAAAAAAACAATAAAAATCCAATTTCCGCTAACTTTTGACAAAAAATAAAATCTTCTATGAACTCATCATACACCTAACAGAATACCTTGGGGTGTCTTCTTTCTAAAATGGGGTCACTTGTGGGGTTCCTATACTGCCCTGGCATTTTACGGGCCCAAAACTGTGAGTAGTCTGGAAACCAAATTTCTCAAAATGACTGTTCAGGGGTATAAGCATCTGCAAATTTTGATGACAGGTGGTCTATGAGAGGGCAAATTTTGTGGAAACGGTCATAAGCAGGGTGGCCTCTTAGATGACAGGATGTATTGGGCCTGATCTGATGGATAGGAGTGCTAGGGGGGTGACAGGAGGTGATTGATGGGTGTCTCAGGGGGCGGTTAGAGGGGAAAATAGATGCAATCAATGCACTGGGGAGGTGATCGGAAGGGGGTCTGAGGGGGATCTGAGGGTTTGGCCGAGTGATCAGGAGCCCACACGGGGCAAATTAGGGCCTGATCTGATGGGTAGGTGTGCTAGGGGGTGACAGGAGGTGATTTATGGGTGTCTCAAGGTGTGATTAGAGGGGGGAAATAGATGCAAGCAATGCACTAGCGAGGTGATCAGGGCTGGGGTCTGAGGGCGTTCTGAGGTGTGGGCGGGTGATTGGGTGCCCGCAAGGGGCAGATTAGGGTCTAATCTGATGGGTAACAGTGACAGGTGGTGATAGGGGGTGATTGATGGGTAATTAGTGGGTGTTTAGAGGAGAGAAGAGATGTAAACACTGCACTTGGGAGGTGATCTGATGTCGGATCTGCGGGCGATCTATTGGTGTGGGTGGGTGATCAGATTGCCCGCAAGGGGCAGGTTAGGGGCTGATTGATGGGTGGCAGTGACAGGGGGTGATTGATGGGTGGCAGTGACAGGGGGTGATTGATGGGTGATTGACAGGTGATCAGTGGGTTATTACAGGGAATAACAGATGTAAATATTGCACTGGCGAATTGATAAGGGGGGGGTCTGAGGGCAATCTGAGCGTGTGGGCGGGTGATTGGGTGCCCGCAAGGGGCAGATTAGGGTCTAATCTGATGGGTAACAGTGACAGGTGGTGATAGGGGGTGATTGATGGGTAATTAGTGGGTGTTTAGAGGAGAGAATAGATGTAAACGATGGATTTGGGAGGTGATCTGATGTCGGATCTGCGGGCGATCTATTGGTGTGGGTGGGTGATCAGATCGCCCGCAAGGGGCAGGTTAGGGGCTGATTGATGGGTGGCAGTGACAGGGGGTGATTGATGGGTGGCAGTGACAGGGGGTGATTGACAGGTGATCAGTGGGTTATTACAGGGAAGAACGGATGTAAATAATGCACTGGCGAATCGATAAGGGGGGGGGTTGAGGGCAATCTGAGTGTGTGGGCGGGCGATTGGGTGCCCGCAAGGGTCTAATCTGATGGGTAACAGTGACAGGTGGTGATAGGGGGTGATTGATGGGTGATTGATGGGTAATTAGTGGGTGTTTAGAGGAGAGAATAGATGTAAACGATGGATTTGGGAGGTGATCTGATGTCGGATCTGCGGGCGATCTATTGGTGTGGGTGGGTGATCAGATTGCCCGCAAGGGGCAGGTTAGGGGCTGATTGATGGGTTGCAGTGACAGGGGGTGATTGATGGGTGGCAGTGACAGGGGGTGATTGACAGGTGATCAGTGGGTTATTACAGGGAAGAACGGATGTAAATAATGCACTGGCGAATCGATAAGGGGGGGGGGTTGAGGGCAATCTGAGTGTGTGGGCGGGCGATTGGGTGCCCGCAAGGGTCTAATCTGATGGGTAACAGTGACAGGTGGTGATAGGGGGTGATTGATGGGTGATTGATGGGTAATTAGTGGGTGTTTAGAGGAGAGAATAGATGTAAACGATGGATTTGGGAGGTGATCTGATGTCGGATCTGAGGGCGATCTATTGGTGTGGGTGGGTGATCAGATTGCCCGCAAGGGGCAGGTTAGGGGCTGATTGATGGGTGGCAGTGACAGGGGGTGATTGACGGGTGATTGACAGGTGATTGACAGGTGATTGACAGGTGATTGACAGGTGATCAGGGAGGATAGATGCATACAGTACGCAGGGGGGGGAGGGTCTGGGGGGGTCTGGGGAGAATCTGAGGGGTGGGGGGGTGATCAGGAGGGAGCAGGGGGCAGTTTAGGGACTAAAAAAAAAAATAGCGTTGACAGATAGTGACAGGGAGTGATTGATGGGTGATTAGGGGGGTGATTGTGTGCAAATGGTGGTCTGGGGGGTGGGCAGGGGGGGGTCTGAGGGGTACTGTGGGCGATCAGGGGGCAGGGGGGGGCAGATCAGTGTGTTTGGGTGCAGACTAGGGTGGCTGCAGCCTGCCCTGGTGGTCCCTCGGACACTGGGACCACCAGGGCAGGAGGCAGCCTGTATAATACACTTTGTATACATTACAAAGTGTATTATACACTTTGTAGCGGCGATCGCGGGGTTAACAACCCGCCGGCGCTTCCGATTGGCCGGCGGGTTGACGTCGCGGGTGGGCGGAGCCTATTGCCGGTGGATGCGCGCGCATCCCAGCGCGCGATCCCCGGCCAGAGAGTGCCCCAGGACCTGACGCCAATCTGCGTTACGTGGTCCTGGGGCTGCCACTTTGCCGCCGCCAATATGAAGTAGGCGGTCGGCAAGTGGTTAATACCCCATCTACTGTATAACGTGATCTTTGCTGACTGTGATTAATCAGCCTATCAATCTGGTGAGAGAGATACCTACCAATGTGTTAACTGCATGCTGATTTGTGAAGCGGAAAAGAGGACTTTGGAAATTTCACTTACTGTCAGGGGGCAGTGGTACATGGACATTTGTGCCAATTAGGACTTGTGCTCATTACTCTTTGTGTGTTGGACTAACAGGTGTAGAGCGCCGCACTTATTGTTATCTATCATTGTTTAGGGTGGCCATACCCACCCAGTTGTACGGCGACCCACAGGTTAGTTCTTAAGTTTGTACCAATCTATGTTTAGTAAGGTTTAAGAGGAGCGCACATACCACATTGACTCTTGAAAGGGCACAGTATGTATAAGGCTGCACATGGTATCGGGATGTCAAATTTAATGCTAAATCCTAAATATCTTTATTGTGGGGGCACTCCCGTCTAATGCTGGGTACACACGATGCGTTTTTTTCCATCAATTTTCCGTCTGATCAATTTCTGATTTGATTTACCGATCGATTTCCAATTTGATTCTGTAATCTTTTCTTATCTATTTCCATTCACTTCTATGAGAAATCTCTCAGAAAAACGATCAAAAATAAGATTGGACATGTCGGAAATTATCTATCGAACCATCTACTGTATCTAACACAAAATTGTATGGTGTGTACCTAGCATAAGACATTATTATTATTATTATTATTATTATTATTATTTACTATTTATATAGTGCCGACATCTCCCACAGCACTGTACAGAGTATATATCATCTTGTCACTTAACTGTCCCTCGAAGGGCTCACAATCTAATCCCTTCTATAGTCTTATGTCTATGTATGTATCGTGAAGTGAAGCATACGTATCATAGTCTAGGGCCAATTTAGGAGTAAGACAATTAACTGATCTGTATGTGTTTGGGATGTGTAGGAAACTGGAGTGCCCAGAGGAAACCCACACAGATACAGAGAGAACATACAAACTCTGTACATAGTGCCTAACCAGGGACCCAGTGTTGCAAGGCAAGAGCGCTAACCACTATGCCACAGTGTTGCCCAAGACATAAAAATCCTAAAACCAATTAATAATCAGAGGACCAGGGATTGTAAAAATAAAATATGTAACATAGAATAATATATGTTATAAGAATGATATACTGAATTCACTTAAAGAGAACCCGAGGTGGGATTTAATTATGTTACTGGGGCACAGAGGCTGGTTGTGCACACTAAGACCAGCCTCCATTGCCCCATGGTGTGCCTCCAGGACCCCCCTGCGCGCCGCTATACCCCCGCAGTGCTGGCGACACGCAGCATGTCGCCAGCACAATGTTTACCTAAGCGCTGTCTGTCAGCGCCGCTCCCCCGCCTCCTCCGCATCGGCGCTACCCGCCCGTGTCCCTTCCCTCCCGCTGATAGGAGGGAAGTGATGCAGGCGGGTAGCGCCGATGCGGAGGAGGCGGGGGTGCGGCGCTGACAGACAGCGCTTAGGTAAACATTGTGCTGGCGACGAGCTGCGTGTCGCCAGCACTGCGGGGGTATAGCGGCGCACAGGGGGGTCCTGGAGGCACACCATGGGGCAATGGAGGCTGGTCTTAGTGTGCACAACCAGCCTCTGTGCCCCAGTAACATAATTAAATCCCACCTCGGGTTCTCTTTAAGGTTATTATGGCCTCAGATGATGTGCACTGAGTGTGACATGCATCAGACCATCTTTGCTGAATGATAGTCAGATACTGTATATATAAATATATGTAATATGTATAAATCATACACACATGTATATAGAAGATTATATATATCATCAAATGAATGCAAAACATGAACACAGTCTCTGAACAATTTTCACCTATGATTAGGAAAGTGAGTGCTTGCATCCAGAAGCAAGATGGATACAATGTTACCAATTGATTATCAAAATTTTACCAACAATTGTTCCTGTGCAGACATTATTACCGACTGTCTCACTTCCCATACATGATTTTGGGCACTCACTATAATTTCACAGGAATGATAATATTGCATGTGTCTGTCTGTGCAACTCAGGTATATATTATGTTCATACAGTATAACTGAATATTATGTCAAGACAATTACAATTTCATTAAATAGTTTCTGCACACATTGGGCTTGATTCACAAAGCCGTGATAAATGCTATCACGGCCATGATAAGCTCAGCGCGCGGGTCAGTGCGCTTACAGGTTTGCACGCATAAATGTAAAGGTTTACGCGCATTAACTTTCCCCGTTCACGTGCTAACCTATATTTTAGCACGTGAACGGGGAAGTTAATGCACACAAACCTTTACTATTATGCATGCAAAGCTGTACACACGCTAACCTGTTGCTAAGCATATCACGCCCGTGATAGCATTTATCACGGCTTTGTGAATCAAGCCCATTATTTGAATCTTGTCCAGCTAACAGGATGAAAGTCTAAAGATGGCCACACACCATACAATTTTTTAAATATCTGTTTAATTTAAGAATTGTAATCAATTTTTTTGACTGATTGTAACATTTCAAAAATATTACCAATGCATCACAAACCTATGTTCAATTTTTTTCCTCAATTATGATAAAAATGATTGGAAAATTGCTAGGGTGTGTATATTACTGGATAGTGGCTGGATAGTGTAATGGTTAAGGGCTCTGCTTCTGATGCAGGAGACCAGGGTTCGGATCTCGGCTCTGCCTGTTCAGTAAACCAGCACCTATTCAGTAGGAGACCTTAGGCAAGTCTCCCTAACACTGCTACTGCTTATAGAGCGTGTCCTAGTGGCTGCAGCTCTGGCGCTTTGAGTCCGCCAGGAGAAAAGCGCGATATAAATAAATTGACAATCCAACACACACCATACAATCTTTAGTAGAAATTGAAGAGAAATATCTGGCATTCCGGATCAATTTTAATAGAAAAAAACGGGAAATCCAATCGGATTTTTCAGTCAAATGAAAAAAAGCTTTCGATTTTTTCGAGAGATACGATCGTTGTTATCGGATTACTGTAAAATCTGATCATTTTATTGTATCGTATGTGGCCACCTAAGAAGTATCTCAGTGAGGAAGTGGTAATCACAATGCAGAGCAATAGTTTTCATGTTTTTACGTTTACAGGTAGATGAAGGGAAAAAAGCCTGCTACAGCTTAATGTCTGCTTTCAATGCGCTTTTGGCCAACTGCAGTGATAATGAACAGTGCTGGGAAAAAAGGAAGATAACTAAACTTCTGTCCCTGGAGGGTAACTTTAAAGGGCACTTTGAAAAAGAATCTACTACATTGGGTGATTAAAAGAGTCCAATTTTTATTCAAAAAGTGTTTATGACATAGAACCTCATGTGTATCGCTCCTTAGTCAGTTATGAATGAGGAGCGATTGTAGCTCCGATATGCATGAGCTTCTATGTCTCTGTCCATAACCATTTTTTGAATAAAAATTGGACTCTTTTAATCACCCAGTGGAGTGGATTCTTTTTCAAAGTATCTGATGTTGGCCTGGCTGAACTGTTATCCTGCTCCTGGATCGTATTGGCAGACTGCTGAGCTGTGATTTCTCTCCTATCCATAACTTTAAGGGACCACTATTGTGAAAAAAATAAATACATAACCTATATGTATGCATATTGTGACAAAGTCGATACCCAGGAGGTAATCGATTTGTCCCAGGTTGTGTTGGATGGGAGGTACATTCCACCTGGGATCAGACGCTACATCCAGTAGCAGCTCCGGAATAAAAAGGTTTTGGCTGTCTGTCACATGGACAGAGGTTAAAAAACCTTACTTGGGTCCGGAGCTGACCAGATGCAGAGTGGGCGGGCGCATCTGGTCGCCAGATCCTGGGTGGATCGATTGCTCTGTGTATGTGGGCTTCTGCTGGAGAAGGCTCACACAGGGTTAACAGAGCAGCTTTGAAAGGCTGGAGTAGGAGGAGAGAGAGTGGGTGTGACCAGCAAGGTCTGGAAGTCTGCTGAGAAAGACTTCACGTTTGATTCCAGGAAGCTGGTTTTTGCTCTGGAGAGAAAGTGCAGGCTGCACATGGAGTTTGGTGTGTTCCTGATATTGAAAGCTGAATGTAAGCTGCTGGCCTGTACTGGCCTTTTTGTTTTCATTTGAACTGTACTTTACAAACTGCCAAAAGACTGCTGTTTAAGAAGCCTGCTGTCCAATAAACTATTGTTTGTTTTGGAAAATACACCTGTCTGTGCTGCTATCTCCCGCTGAGTACTCACCATTTGCAGCTGATCCCTCACAATATGCATAAAATGTACATTTGTTCCTGAGTAAAATGCACAATAAATTACTTTTTTCCTATCTCACTGTTACTTACAGTAGACAGTAAAATTCTGACATATCTGAAAGATTTTAGATTAGTCCATTTCCTCATGGGGGATTATCAGGGTTTTGTTAATTTTAAAAAGTGCACTCCAAGTGCCAAATTAATGTGCATACAAGTAGGGAGGCTACCAGCATCTTTGTGTGGATCCTTTCCAGAGTGCTTTTTTAAAGAAAGAAGAAAATACTGAAAATCCCTTATATGGAGATGGACTAGTCCAAAACCTGTCAAATCTGTTACAATGTTATTGCCTACAGTAAGTGATAGCAACATAGGAGAAAAAATTAAAAGTGCATTTTACTCTGGAAGAAATGTACTTCTTATAAATATGTTTTTAAATTGTTCACATTTTTCACAATAGTGATCCTTTTACAAACACGGGCAGAGTCCAGTTGTGGAGCTGTAAGCAATTACTAACCTGCAAGCACAATACTGTGGTTTTTCAATTTCCATTAACGATACATTAATTATGCAGGCGTGCCTTATCTTTTGTTTGCCATGTACTGATTGGCTGTACTGGCTGCAGCTACTTGAATCTACTTACATTGCTAGGACAGAATTATAATTGTTTATATTAAGTTCAGATTAAAACTTTGCGTATGTCGTTCATGATTATCGCACACCGTTACCACCGTGCACCTATCGTGCATGTTGGTCCAAGTTTTACCAGTATGTCCAATCGATATATTTGTACAATTTCTGCTTAACCACTTAACCTCCTTGGCGGTCTGATTCTTTCCAGATTTTAGGGTCTAAAAGCGGTGCAATTTTTTTCCACTCTTTCAGACCCTAAAACCTGAAAAAAATCATTCTGGCAGGGAGATCTGCAGCAAAAAAAAAAAAAAAAAAAGTACCTTCCTGGGCTCCGGTGCTGCAGTTTTCTCTTTGCCCACAAGATGGCGCTAATATACATATAAACGAACTTCTCTATATTTCTCTAATATAGAGAAGTTCGTTTTCAATATTAGCTCCGCCCCCGATGACGTCACGCTGCCACCACCGCTCTGCTGCTGCCACCACGGCTGCGCTGCTCCAACTGGCTGCCGGGTCCCCGGAAGAATAGCGGGGACATGGGGGATCCCGGCGGCCAGGGAAAGACCCCACACTGCCGGGGAGAGAGGCTGGAGTCCCGCTGCGCAGCGAGATCGCGCACGGGACTCCAAAACTACAGGTAAAGCCCTGCAATGCCTACCCCGACCTGAGCTCGGGATCACCGCTAACAGCTTATTTTTTCTACCCCGAGCTCAGGTCGGGAAAACCGGCAAGGAGGTTAAGCCCTCGGTCATTTTCACTTTATGCATCCAAGCAATGTTCACCTCCCATTCATTAGCCTATAACTTTAACACTACTTATCACAATGAACTGATCTATATCTTGTTTTTTTCCACCACCAATTAGGCTTTCTTTGGGTGGCACATTTTGCTAAGAGCTACCTTACTGTAAATACATTTTAACAGTAAGAATAAGAAAGAAATTCATTATTTCTCAGTTTTCGACCATTATAGTTTTAAAATAATACATGCCTCCATAATTAAAACCCATGTATTCTATTTGCCCATTTGTCCCGGTTATTTCACCATTCAAATTATGTCCCTATCACAATGTATGGCGACAATATTTTATTTAGAAATAATTTTTTCCGTTTTGCATCCATCACTATTTACAAGCTTATTAAAAAAAAAAATAGAAATATTTCATCTTTACATAGATATTTAAAAAGTTTAGGGGCGCATGCGCGGCGCCAACGGAAGTAGATGTACTCCGTGTGAGCTCCGTGCCTGAGCGGCAATAAAGGACGATATAACGCCATCTAAAGGGCCCCACCAGCCGCCACTTCACTGAGGACCACTTACTAATATGTCCAGGAGAGGAAAGAAGACGGGGGAATCCGCTGCCCAACCATCTATAGCCGAGCTCCTAACTAAGAAGCAGCGGAAGGAGAAAAACAAGATGGCCGCGTCACCCACCTCCAGCCAGGCCTCAGATCGCAGCTCTCCAGCACCACGTGAGTCGCCCACAGCCCCATCACAGCAAGGGTCGCCACTAACCTCCAGCCCTGCAAGGAGGTCTCCCCCCGCTCATCAAGCGGAGCGGCAGCCTCTACCGGCCTCCACGCCGGACCGTAACCTAGGGCCTGTATCATCATCCGCAAGCGGTCCTCCGCTGTCCCCACCGACATCTCAGGAATCTGTAGCACCCCCAGGCCAACTTCAGGAGCCTATGGCAGCACATCTAGCCGTGCGGGGATCTAATGCAGAGCTCCTTGCAGAATTCCAAATAATGCTGCGCAACGAACTAGCAACAGCAATAGCTGGAGTCTCTGCCCAGATGCACGAAATTGGGGGCCGTGTAAATGACCTGGAGCAAAGGGTGGATGCCTGTGCTGATGCTTTGAAATCTGACAATACCAGGCTAGACAACCAGGATGCCAAAATAGCCCTCCTAGAAGCGCGCCTTGAAGATTACGAAAATAGGGCGAGGCGCTCAAATATCCGTATCCGAGGCCTGCCTGAGAGCGTTGTGGACATTAAAGAAGCAGCTTTAAACCTCTTTGCGACCCTCCTTCCGCAAACTGATCCCGCTGACTTTCGCCTAGACAGAATCCACAGGGCGCTTGGAAGACCGCGCAATCCTGACCTCCCCAGGGATATCGTTTTGAAATTCCATTATTATGACACTAAGGAGAGAATTATGACTGCAGCACGGAACCTCACTAGCCTACCAGGTGTTCCACAGTCAGTGCGCCTCTATGCTGACCTGTCCCCGCTTACGTTACAAAAGCGAAGATCCATGCGACAGATCGTTCAGTCCCTCATCAGAGAGAATATCAAGTACAGATGGACTTTTCCTTTTGGACTGCAGTTCCAAATGAACGGCATCTCCCATCATGTAAAATCTCTGGAAGAGGGAAGGCTCATACTGGAAGAAGCAGATATCAGGATTGAAGCCCCTGACCCTCTACTGCAACAATATGCCCAACCACCACCACAGGGGCTCACAAGACCAGAGAGGGAATGGCACACAGTAAATAGAAGAAGACCCGGGGGAGCGGGCCCCTCATCCTCCCAGGACTCGTCTGTTCGCAGTCCGTGAGTTAACTAAAACGTTCTGCACTACGGTTTTCCCCGTCCGAGCCCCAGTTTGCAAGTAAGGCCCAGTTAGAGGCCGCTGACCCATGCCAATGTGCCATCTAAATGTCTCACATCCACCTATAAACCCTGCTTGTCCTTTTTCCACTTACTAACAGTGACTGACCATCAGAACAATCCTGTTTTTCCTTTTTGTTTTTTACTCCTATACTTGTTCCCTGGTAAGCACAGCCCCTTTGAGTATTGGGCTATCAAACTGTGCCGCACTTTAAGACTCAATAATGCCTTTAATATTGTTAGCATACGTTCAATTTTTCTATGGTACTTCAAGGCTATGCTGATGTAAGGAAGTTCGCCTCTTCCCCGTGTGGACCCTGGACCCGGTGGTGGAGGCCGGGGGGGCGGGCGTGGGCACTCCCACCCTTGACCCTAGTTGGTGGATGGGGTGCCCATGTGCGTCCTTCGGCCGAAGGGGCTTGTCTGGTGCCGACACGGGGGAGATGAGATGTTACATTGTCTCTCATTGGGAATAGAGTCTGAAGCAGAAATCTGCATAAATATTGCATCTGGACACCAGGTATATCGCCTATAGGCCCCGAGGATACGTATATTAGTTATTTTTAATCACTTTACAAAACACCCTGTTATCAATGCCCTGGGGCGGTTCTCCTCTCTGGCTTGGTACCCTGGGCTTGGGGTGGAGGCCGGGGGGGCCCGCCCGGGCCGCTCTCTCTCTCCTCTCTCTGGTTGGGGGGGTGGCCCGGGCGTGCTCCTCGAGCCGAGGAGACCTGCCTGGGGACCTCCTGGAGATGTGGCTTGTCCCCCATGTATACTTACACGGAGGAACTGAATCTTTAACCGCCAATATTTTTTTTTGATGTTCAGTTTGATGTTTATTTTTGATGTTTAACCTGTTCTCTCACATTGGTGGTCTAAGGAACTAATTTACGGGGCAAGGACGGTAAAACCTCGAGTCATAAGGAAATATTTTTGAGACTCCTCATTGATCCTTAAGTCCCACAAATATAGCCGCCCTATGTAAAGCAATAAGAACCAACCCTTTGCCGTTCAGGGTTCTCTTGCTGCACCCACACACTGTGGTATGCTAGAGGAAGGCACTAATAAGCCTTCACTCTTCCATCCCCACTACGATAGGATTGTATTTTCAATCCTAGAGATTACGTTCTCATACCCCAACCTCACCTCACGGCCGACCCCGCTACCCACAACCATTATAGCACGTATCATAGATTTAGCAATATTCCCATACCATGTTGATACCTTCGACTAGCAAAGTTTTCCTAAAGGTATTATCGTTTAATGCACGGGGCCTTAACTCCCCACAAAAGAGGAGGAAGCTATTCCACGACCTGAGCAGACACCACCCTGATATAATATGTATACAGGAGACACACTTTTCCACAACCTCATGCCCCAACTTTCTCCATAAACACTATACTACCAAGTTTGTAGCTAATGCCCCTAAAAAACACAGAGGAGTAATGATACTAGTCCATAAAAATCTTCCCCTAGAAATAGCTAGTACACAAATTGACACCGAGGGTAGGTACATAATTATGACTGGTTCGCTCTACTCCTGGCACCTTCACCTCATTAGCTCTTATGCACCCCCTGACCAAGCTTTTAAGACATTTCAACTCATCCAAAAGAAAATCCCCACTCAACCTAATACAATCTTTATCTGGTGCGGTGATTTTAATCTAACGCTAAATGAAAAGCTGGATAAATCCAAACCATCACCGGACAAATTAACTAAAACACAAAGGAATCGTCTTCAAACCCTTATGGAAAACAACTTCCTTGTTGACGCATGGAGGGAACTCCATGGAGACAAAAAAGGCTATACTCACTTCTCCGCAGCCCATCGCACCTATGCCAAAATTGACCATTTCCTGGTGACTACATCAACAGTCCCTCATCTGGCCTACATCAGACATATACCCACACCCCTCTCTGACCACGATATCCTCTTAGCCTGTTTTGACTTACATGCTGACGTTGCCAAACCTCGCATATGGCGCTTAAATGAATCTCTACTCATTAGTGCTAAGACACGGTCAGAAGTACAATCCTGTCTTCAACAGTACTTCTCAGAAAACGACCAACCTGACATTTCCCCACCCACATTATGGATGGCTCACAAGGCCGTCATACGGGGTAAACTCATCCAAATTGGGGCTCAAAAGAAAAGGAAAAGGTTTGAAGACATAGCCAACCTTTCATACAAACTCCAGCGTCTTAGATCTCTGCACCAAACCGAGCACTCTAACTTCATATTGAAACAAATAAAAGACGTAGAACTACAAATGCATATCCTCCTATCAGATAAAGTTGAAAAAGCCTTAACTTGGACAAAAGCTAACTATTATAAATATGCAAACAAACCAGACAGCTGGCTCGCAGCCAAACTGAGGAACTCCCATAAAACTAACACAATATACAAACTTAGGACCCAACAAGGCCAAGTCACTAGTGACCCAAATAAGATCTTGCGAACCTTCCACCACTTCTACCAATCTTTATACTCCGACACAACCCCACCCCAACACCAAAAAGTCTCCAACTTTCTCCGTCAAATACAATTCCCAAAACTGGCGGAAGCCGCTAAAAACCTATTGAATGCCCCTATAAACTCCGAAGAAATATATACCACCATCGGAAAACTTAAAAACAGAAAAGCCCCAGGCCCGGATGGCCTAACGGCTCTCTATTATAAAAAATTTCAAGGTTTACTCTGCCCGCACCTTCAAGCCTTTTTAAACACCCTGCGGAAATCCGAGCTTACTCACCCAGAATTTCTGGACGCTTTTATCACCTTAATCCCGAAGCCCAACAGAGACCCCCTACAACCTAAGAACTACAGGCCAATCTCCCTTCTTAATATAGACTATAAAATCTTTACCGCTATTTTGGCCCGCAGAATAAATAATATTCTTCCCTCTGTTGTCAAAAATGACCAAGTTGGCTTCATCCCTTTCCGACAAGCCACAGACAACATTAGGAAAAATACCACCATAATCGCCCATGCAAACAGAACCAAAAGACCACTTATGACACTGACACTAGACATTGAAAAAGCCTTTGATACGATCTCTTGGCCCTACATGTTTGATGTCCTATCATATTTAGGCTTGCCAGACTCTTACGTACATTGGCTCGCTCAAATATACTCTTCTCCACACGCAACTCTTAAGCTACCCGGATCCCCTAACACTCCTATTACTATACAAAGAGGGACTAGGCAAGGGTGCCCGCTATCCCCAGCTATATTCGCAATTATTATAGAACCGCTGGCATCTTATCTTAGGCAAAATACTTCAATCCAGGGCTATAAGATTTCAGGTGAAGAATTTAAACTTAGTTTATTCGCCGACGACATACTCCTTACAATCACTAACCCTCACATATCAATCCCCAACCTAATGAAAGCCCTGAAATTTTTTGAAGGACTCTCTGGTCTAAAGCTTAATTATGAAAAATCAGAGGCAATGTATTGTAACTACACAAGGACCCAGGCCCAAGCCATTTCACACCAATTCAATTTCCAACACCGCGAACACTACACGCAATACCTAGGAATTAAACTTACCAATGACTATACCCAACTATATACCAAGAACTATATACCCCTGTATAGGGAACTGGTCGCTCTGCTCAGGTCGTGGAACAAGTTTAGTATCTCATGGGCAGGAAGGATCGCGAGTGTGAAAATGACCCTCCTTCCTAAAATCCTATACTACTTTAGGGTACTCCCAACCCCAGTCAAAAAATCTGATTTACTGCCACTTCAAAAAGAAATAATTAAATTCATATGGGCTGACAAAAAACCCCGAATATCCTGTAAAATACTGTGTTGGCATAAAAAGGAAGGAGGCCTATCTGTTCCTAACCTATACTTGTACTATAAAGCAGCTCAACTCGCGATCCTTCCAACCATTTACAGTGAAGACCACAATCCCAGATGGGTTTCCCTCGAAAATCTTCTCATATCCCCCCTCACATGGAAGGGTATATTATGGTCTTATACTAAAGATATAAGCTCAGTGCGAGCTAACTCCATTATAACTTACAATACATTGAAGTTGTGGAGGTCAACTAGAGCCCTGATCTCTCTCCAATTTACCCCCTCTATACTAACGGAAATCAAGTCCAACCCGGACTTCCCCGAGGGTCTTCAGGCTCAGTCATTCTCTTGGTGGTCTACAGAAACGAATCCCACAATAAAGACCTACCTAACCAGAGGAATGATCCCCACTTGGAGCCAATTAATAGACATTACAAAACCCCGGGCCTCAGCTTGGCTCAACGTACGACAACTATATCATTTCCTCTCAAAGTTAGCCAAGCCGGGTACATTTATCCAACCTACGCGCTTTGAAAGCATATGCTCACATGACCCCATGCAGAAGGGTGTACTTTCATACCTTTATGCCATGCTTAATGCCCCACCACCCAACTATACACACCAGTATCAAAAACAATGGGAGTCTGATCTCCGTACCAAACTTGACGATGATGAGTGGTCCCAGTGCCTGGAGACCCTATCTAGAGGAAGCTTGCAAACCACTAATATGGAAGTGTCCCTACGCCTGTTGCATCGTACGTACCTAGTCCCCCTAAGAATACACCAAATAGACCCGACAAAGAGTTCTCTCTGTTTCAGAGGTTGCAATGTTATAGGCACTATGTACCATACATGGTTTTCATGCCCAAGGGTCTCCCGCCTCTGGGGAAGGATTCGTCTCCTAATCAATAAACTAATCCCTAAACCTATTACTCTCGACCCGAAAATTTTGCTTTTAGGCTATAGACCAAAAACAATGTTGCATGCCCAACATAAACTTGTCCAATTCATAACTTCCGCAACAAAGACGCACATTGCTGCAAACTGGAACTCCCCCCACCTTGCATATCTGCAAGTCCTTGAGAGAATAAACCTTATTATGACTTGCGAACGTATTAACGCTATACTCAATGACAGACTACCTCATTTCCAGAAGGTCTGGGACCCCTGGGCATCAAACAAATTATCCAAAGGGGTTCAAATGCAACTAGACCTCGTCCCCTATACCTGATTGGGCTCTATCAGTCTACTTTCAACACCCCTCCTCTGTAAACACCTACAATACCTGGAAATCATAAACGCCACATTAGTATATCTCAAAACGCTAGATACGACTACCCATAATTTTCTAGTGGAACAGGCCGTGATGTTCTTATCCCCCTATTCTGTGTTTTTATCTTATATTATCTTGCATACATTTACTGTTAATCTATGAGAGTGTAATTGTTATTTAAACCCCATGTAACTTTAAATGTCTGTAGCCCATGTTGGGCAGATGCAGATTCTCTGTACAATGCCGCTATGTTCTGTTGATTATGCAACCTGGCACGTAAGTGCCCAATAAAAGTTTGTTGAAACTAAAAAGTTTAGACCCTTAGGTAAATATTTGTGTTTTTTATTTTTTATTGTAATTTTTTTTTATTATTAAACATTTTATGTGGGTATTTTTGGGAGGGTGGGGTGTATTTTTTTTTTATTTAAATGTAGTTTTACTTTTTGGCCACAAGATGGAAACCTTGAGTTTGTTTACATGACGTCACTCTAAGCGTACAATGTACGCTTAGAGGGACATAGGAGTCAGAAAAAGCTAAGCTTCCGAGAGAAGCTGTTGCTTTTTCTGCGGGGGAGAGGAATCAGTGATCGGGCACCATGGCCCAATTCATTGATTCCTGGGCTAACGAACCACGGGCTGGGAGCACGCGTGCATTCACACGATCGGCCATGGGAGCGGGCAGGAGCGCACATGTCCTCCTTGACGTAGAACTACGTCAAGGAGAACAAAGTGGTTAATATTGGTCGAATTGTTGATTGGGCATGTTCTTGTAATAATAATCATCGAATCTGATAGTTGATCGGCTTCCCAGTCTACAAATGTATGGCCACCTTTAAAGGGAACCAGAGATGAACGTTTCACACAAAATAAACATATCAGTCCATAGCCTGTAAAGAATAAATGCTCTCCCTGATAATTTCGCCGCTCTGGTGTGCCTTTTTTAGTGTTTTTTATCCATTATTGCTCCAGGAAAAACCAAATATGGCCGCCGGCTTATATCCCTTCTGCTTCCGGGTTATGAGTTGTTCTGGATGTGCTGTCTAGGCTATATGAGACTACCTGCTGCAGCCTTTCATCTGTGTGCTTTCATTTTGGTATGATGTGCAGCTGCCTGTAGGAAGTCTCTCTCATAGGAATGAAACTGCAGTCATCATCAGTATCTATGCAGACAGAGTGCACACAGAGCACATAGATCATATTGCCACACGTGTCTGTTTCAGAGCTTTTCTCTCAGCAGCAGCAGCCCCACCCATGTCATCACAGCTCTCAGTATGCAAAGCAGGAAATCTGAGCCAGGAGGTGGCAGGCTTGGGCTTGAAAAGACTCCACAGAAGAGTGACTCAGCTATAATGATTCCAGGTCAAACCTAGCCTGAAGATTCAGTCGGGGATTCTTATCACAGCTGTTAACAGACTAATTAAGCAGATAAGAATGAAACTAAAAGCAAAGGTGGTGTTTACTGTCATGTTCCCACTGATAAATGTAGTAAAATACATGAGGGTGCTTCGTCTCTGGTTCTCTTTAAAGCACAGATAAACCTAAAGCTGTACAAGATAAAGTCTAATAGGAAATAGCAATCAAGTTGGTAAGGGGATACAAACAATGTATAGAAGCAAAGTGGTGAGCAATGATACCTTTTTTGTTTGACAAAATGAGCTTGCCAGTGCTCTCTACAGATTTAGCTAATAGGCGAGTATCTCAGAAGTTCAAATATAAAGAACAATAGAGGCTAGACTACATTTTCCACCACTATAGTAAGAATCATTTGACAAAAATTGGTGGCAAAGGGCAGTGACGGAGGAAGAGAAAAAGATGGAGCATGGAAATTGTATGCACATTGGTTTCTTTAGTGGCACAGATATTCATTTTAATGCAGATGAGTAGGGCAAAGGTTTGTGTCAGTCACTATGCTTGCACAGCCTACTGTACACATACAGTTCATAAGAAATGAAATTACAAGAACCCATTTTCCAATCACAATGTCATTACACAGCAGGAGTCTTGTATGGTTGAACAGATGTTCAGCTGCAACCAAGAATAACTATACAAATGTATTTTGTTTTAAATTTGAAATGCACTGCTGAATACGGTCATGTGGGTGCATGGTGGCATCTGAAGGGATAAGTACAGACCCATTTCCACAAAGAGTTAAAAAAGAAATAAAAACACAATCACAAGAAAAGTTTTTGATTATTCTTAATTAACCATAAATACTTACCTTTAATTAACGATCCCATGCCAATATCCCCTTAATAACTGTTTGTTAACGGTGAGGCTAATAATAATTAAATAATATTAAAATATTTTCTTGTGTTTTTTAACTCTGTGGAAATGGGTGAAGGGTTCTTCCATACCCCTGTACCAATTTTGCCTGGGGTGACAGGCATCTGTTTGTCCCTGATTAAAGCAAAGCTGAAATGAAAAATTGCAAGCGTAGTACAACGAAGAAACAGAACATTAGTAGCGGAGAAAAGAGTCTCATCTTGTTTTCCAGTACAGGAAGAGTTGAAAAACTTCAGTTGTTATCTATGCAAACAAGTTTCTCTAAGCTCTTCAATGGTCGAATACAGTCTTGTTTTCTGAAGCACTTAAACTGCAAAGGAACAGTGAGAGACAGCCTGAGATAAGGTTTTACTTTAAGAATGTTCAAAGGTTTATTATTTCTGCTTTGCTTTATAGCTTTTAAGACAGAGTTTGCTTTTAAAACTGCAATTGTGCCAGAATGATGTAATGTTATTAAGAGAAGCTATATAACAGAAAATAAAAATATGAGACTATTCTCTTTGCTACTAATGTTCTATTCCTTATCCATACTATACACACACACACACACACACACACACACACACACACACACACACACACACACACACACACACACACACACATATATGTTGCTTCAGGTTTGCTTTAAAGGGGATCCTCAGATTTTTCCATGAAGCTCCCCAGGGCCTGCACCCCCCACATCCTCCAGGACACCAGGTGGGAAAGAGCCCTTGTTAATACCATGGACAATGGCTTTGACCGGAGAGGGGAAATCTTTGCCTCCCCTCTCTTTCAAAGCCCCTCATATCATGGGCTCTTCATATTGTGGGCTGGTATAGCTCAGAATGTGAAGCTTCACGTGGTCTGGTCTCTGGCCTGTATGGTTGACAAGGGGTCAAAGAGGCTTTAGAGGGGGGACCCCACATAACTTTTTTATTTATTGTTATTATTAGAAAACCAGAGGTATATTTGCCAGTAGTGATGGCTGAACATCGCGATTTCGCATTGGCCCCATTGACTCTAATGTCAGACAAGCTTCTAAAACCTTCAGGGCATATCTGCATCCACTTATTTAACCTCCTGAGTGTTACGCTGCTCTGGAGGTTTTGCAATTTTTGCCAGCCCCCCCCCCCCCCCCCCCCCCCCCAAGATCCCGTGCCCGAAATCCCTCTAGCTAGCACTAGGCTGGCTAGTACAATTGCCCGGTACCCTTTGATCACCGCCGCTCCCCCGTTTATACTTTACCTCCTGGATCCAGCGATCGGTGCATACTCCCCGGACAGCTCCGGTCTTCACTATGGGGAGGATCGCATATGACGTCATGACGTCGCCGATGTCCTGACATCATGCACAAAACCGATCCTCCCTATAGAGAGACCGTAGCTGTGCCGGGAGGCTGCTTATTGCTGGATCCAGGGGGTATTGTATAAACGGGGGGATCGGGGGGATCGCAGAGGAGTGGCAGATGCCCGACACTTGAACTAAGTGCTAGCCTAGTGCTAGCTAAAGGCTTTCAAGTCATTTGGAACAAAAATTTTATCATGGGAACTTCTGGGGCCACAGAGCGGTATGCCCGACACAGTGTCGGGCATACCGCTAAGGAGGTTAAAAAAGGTGTACAAAGTGTACCAAAACCCAGACAGTGGCATAGTGGAGAGGGATCAAGGGTGAATTGTTACGCAAAAAAGTATTTTACGCAGAGGATTTTTTTAACTCATAAACCACAAAGATCACATTTAGATTAAAAATATTTCAAATAAAGGACTTTAGAATGGCTGCCACTACCTGAGAGGCCTGAAGAAATATTTTAATTTCAGCCTCCATATGGGACAAAAGCTAAAAGTAAATGGCATGCGCCAGAGTAATAATATAATATATTTTTATCTTTTTTGGGGGGAGTAAAGCCAATTTATGTAAGACCAAACAACATACTGGGTGATGGTGGATGGTGCAGGATAGCTGTGCCTGTGGCCAGGGTGAACATAAGGCCTGGAGTAGGTGGCATGCACCAGGGTATCAATGCCTAAAATTCCAATAAAAGTATGGCCATTTAAACGTCTGTGCTGTAACTCTCTGGTATCCACGACTCATACATTTTTATAAATGTCAAGTAATCAACACTGCTGTGTGCTATACGACTTCGCTTGTCTGTCTCGATCCCTCCAGTTGCACTGAATGTCCTTTCTGACAGTACACTTGAGGTGAGAAAAGTAGAGATGGTTTGAACCTCCGATTTTCAGTTCTTCTGCAAAAGTTCGGTTCGCGGATACTTCAGCGAACCACAATAGACTTCAATGGGGATGCAAACTTTGAAAACTAGAAACATTTATGCTGGTCACAAAAGTGATGGAAAAGATGTTTCAAGGGGTCTAACACCTGGAGGGCATGGATGAGTGGGATAGATGCCAAAAGTCCCGGGGAAAAATCTGGATTTGATGCAAAGCAGCGTTTTAAGGGCAGAAATCACATTGCATGCTAAATTGGAGGCCTAAAGTGCTTTAAAACATATTGCATGTGTATACATCAATCAGGGAATGTAATTAGAGTACTGCTTCACACTGACACACCAAACTCACTGTGTAACACACCGCAAACAGCTGTTTGTGTGTAGAGATGTCCCGAACGGTTCGCCGGTGAACGGTTCCAGGCGAACTTCGGGTGGTTCACCTTCGCCGAGAACCGGGAACCTTTTTACAAAGTTCGGTTCGCCCATAGACTTTAATGGCCACCGACTTTAGCGGTTAATAGCAAAGTCCCCTTACATAGTAAAAACACCAACATTGTTGGGAATGTTAAGTGGAAAAGTGAGAACAAGAGGAAGACTTTTTTTTAAAAAAAAAAAGACCTTATACTTTTTGAGAAAATCAATTTTAAAGTTTCAAAGTAAAATGAGCCGATTCATAAAAAAAAGAACTGATTCATTAAAAAGAACCGGATGATTCATGAACTGTTAGTATAGCAGAGAATGCGTCCTCGGCAGAACGTGAAGCTGCTGGCTCCCGCTGCTGTCTCTCCCCACCTGCCTGCAATTAATCTATAATTTGAATGCAAATTGATGTACATGGATGCAGCTAGCCATAAGTATACTTACATGAGTTTTTTACAGCAGGAGACATTGGCAGCGCTTCCAAACAGAGGCTGCATCCGAATTGACTACCTGCAATAGATGTGCAGATCTCCACAATTGTGAACTAAAATACACAACATGCATTCAAAACAGGTACAGCAAAGGAGGATGTTAGCATCAGTATAAATAATATGTGCACAAATTATTCCATATCAGACTTCCCCACGGCGGTGACGGGTGCTCTCGGGGAAGACCTACAGCTAGTCTAACTATAAAAACACAATTTTTTCCTAGTGCTGCTAGTCATAAAATGCTATACACATTTCTCTCAAACAGACATCAAACAAATGACAGCGCTCATAGGCTGCAACTGAATTGTAGACCAACAGAGGCATGCAGAGCCCCACAGGGCTAAATACATGCCTTGAATGCAAATCAGATGCAAATAATGTACTAGTCCTAATCTATAATTTGAATGCAAATTGATGCACATGGATGCAGCTAGCCATAAGTATACTTACATGAGTTTTGTACAGCAGGAGACATTGGCAGCGCTTCCAAACAGAGGCTGCACCCGAATTGACTACCTGCAATAGATGTGCAGAGCTCCACAATTGTGGACTAAAATGCACAACATGCATTCAAAACAGGTACAGCAAAGGAGGACGTTACCTCTCCACTTAGAGATGAGTGCTACAACCTATAAAACCTTTATATGTTGGAGCTGCCCCTTCAATATTTACAATATACAATAATCAAGAGAAGGTAGCGCCTGCACAACAATAGTACTGATGTCAACAAAAATATGAGTCCCAGTCTGTAAAAATAATATTCCTGCGGCTTGGCTGTCACAATGCTGTAATTTTTCAGACCAGCAGCTTCCTAAAATCACAATCCGCCACCACACCACCAGGAAACAGACTCACCGGATCCTAAGACCTCTATAAAGGTCTAACAACGCATTGGGACACTTAGGGCCGTCCCCCACCTCCTCTGGCTATCGTCTGCTTTTACCACCGAATGGGTTCCTCATATATGCATATCCATCAGTATAAAACACTCCTCAGAAGGAAGAAAAACTTACATAGCATAATACTGTAAAAATTTATTAGAATATAAAAACCAATTGCACTCACACAATCCGTTGACTCGGTCTTTAAGCACAGAGTTTTTTGTACGGGCTCTCCCCCGTTAAGGTGGGCTCCTGCTGCCTGTCTGTGTTACTCTCGTGCCGTGGGTGGTGATATGTGCACACTAGCTTCCCCCACCGCCGTTCAGGACGCCTACCAGATGCTCCATGTTTCGTCATAAAGAACTCCTGATGAGTCTGGGTGCACTGGGTGCCAGCCTAGGTGGGGGTTGACAGATGCAGGCAGGCAGGTGGGGAGAGACAGCGGGAGCTAGCAGCTATGCGTAGGAAAGGACACATTCTCTGCTATGTGGGTGGGGGGCTTCGGAGATCTTCAATCAACTTAATAGAAGATCGCAACATAAGAGGATACTGTAATTCGTTGAATCATTTACTGAGGATATTGGCGTGGGAATTTTTTTTAAAGGTACAGGTAAGCATTTATGGTTAATTTAGAATAATAAAATACTTTTCTTGTGGTTGTGTTTTTATTTCATTTAACTCTTTGTGGAAATGGGTACCCCTATACACATTTCTCCTGGGAGGGGGTTGGCATCTGGGGTCCCCTTCTTAAAGGGGACTCCCAGATGCCACCATGACCCCCCCCCCCCCCCCCAGGGAGTCATCGCCCACACCTCCTCCTGGAGCACTGGAGTAGGTCCTTACCTGTACCTTTAAAAAAAATTTCCCCCACCAATATCCTCGGTAAATGATCCAACGACTTACAGTATCCTCTTATGTTGCGATCTTCTATTAAGTTGATTGAAGATCTCCGAAGCCCCTCACCCACATAGCAGGAAATGCGTCCTTTCCTACGCATAGCTGCTAGCTCCCGCTGTCTCTCCCCACCTGCCTGCCTGCATCTGTCAAACCCAGGGGCGCCTCTAGCCTTCTTGTCACTCCAGGCAAGAAATCCTGTGGCGCCCCCCCCCCCATAAAAATAAAACAAAAATCATATACATTATAGAACACTTCACACATGATATAAGCCATCAGAGAAGGATAACTATGAAACGGGGCCCTGGGCAAGATAACACTTTGCCCTCCACTGATGGTCACCTGGCTCATTTAGTTAGATTTGGTGGGGGCTAGCAACCACCAGGCCCCTAAACTCTCTCTAGACCCTAGGCAGCTGCCTAAGTTTACCTTGTTTATGATCAGCATTGTATGCCATACAGCACATCCTGCCAGTATGCACCTCAAATAAATACAACACCCACACTACAAGTTCCAATGTCAGTCACATTGCAAGATTGGATTATCAAGCAAGACATTCTTCCTTTCAGAATAATTTTTCACAAACATTATGAGATATGCAGATATGTTACCACCTGTTGGGGTAGGACTGGAGTGGGTATATCATGACATTGAAGGGCTGATATGGTAAGGTGGTTTAAGGCACAAAGTACACCGAGCGGTTTTAGCAGCGATCCGCCAACCACATCTGTCTGTGAAAACGCTTGGCTAATGTATTTCAATGGGATGATGCACACCAGCGGTTTGAGGTTTTTAGCAAACCGCAAACGTGCCTCCTGCTGCACATTTGCTGTTTGCAGAAGCGATTCTGCCTCAATGTAAAGTATAGGAAAAATGCTAACCGCTCTGAAAAAACGCTAGATCAGAGCAGTTTTCCAGGCGTTTTTGCTACAGAAGCTGTTCAGTAACAGCTTTTACTGTAACAAGATTTGTAATCTGCTTCACGTAAACGCTCAGCATGTTTAGAAAATGTCTCTAAACATGCCTAGAATCACTCTGAAATCTGCTCCAAAAACCGCTAGCGTTTTGAGGATCTGCTAGCGGTTTTGGTGTGCACTGGGCCTAATGGTTTGATTCATAATCCATTCTGGAGATAAGCACAGTGTGTTTGTAGTGTAAGTGATACAAGAGAAGAGAAGTAGAATGGAGGGAGGAACGGTAGTAGAGGGTCAGAATTGATGACATGGATGAGCAGATATCTATGAGTAGAATAGAGGCTCAGTGGGTAGCACTACTGCATTTTAGTGCTGAGTCCTAGGCTTGAACATTGGCCAGGGCAAAATCTGCATGGAGTTTCTGTCTTCAGACACTTCAGACATGTCCTGCATCCTAAAAAACATACTAATAAGTCAACTGGTTTACCTCAAAACAATCCTATATTGAAAATATTAGACTATAACTGTGGTAGGGATTAGATTGTGAGCTCCTCTGAGGACAATCAGTGACATGACTCTGTAAAGTGCTGCAGGAGATGTCAGTGCTATATAAATCCATAATAATAATATGGTAGGACATTATTCTATAACTACGGTAGGGTTAGATTGTGAGCTACTCTGAGGACAGTCAGTGACATGACTATGTACTCTGTAATGTGCTGCAGAAGATGTCAATGCTATATAAATACATAATAATAATATGGTAGGACATTAGACTATGACTATGGTTGGATTAGATTGTGAGCTGCTCTGAGGACAGTCAGTGACATGACTATGTACTCTGTAAAGTGCTGCAGAATGTCAGTGCTATATGAATACATAATAATAATATGGTAGGACATTACAGTTTGACTATAGTAGGGATTAAATTGTAAGCTCCAGTGAGCAGTCAGTGACATGACTATGTACTCTGTAAAGTGCTGAAGATGTCAGTGCTACATAAATACACAATAATAGTTCCAAATGCTACTGGCTCCTCTGAAGAGTGCTCAGACTAGTGTACATAGTTGTGCACATTGTTCCCCAAGTAGCAGTTGTTTGGTCAGAGAGACAGTGGGAGAGGGAGCATGAGCAGAGGGTGAGGGCGAGCAAGGTTAAGCTCCACACTCACCACAGTGACTGCAACAACACAGGAAGATGGATCCAGCGAGGTGTCCCCTCATGACAAGCGTCCAGCGATTTATCTTCCTGCCAGCGGGTATGCGAGATGTCACGTGACATTACAGGACGGGCGCGAACGAGAAGTCAAGCGACTGCAGTACTTTACGGGTTGTCGTCAAGGATCTTAAAGATCCGGTCCTCAGTGACGGTCACTTTTCACCACACAACGCTAAGGGATGTCACGACATCGTGTAAATGACTACTTGTCGCTCAAAAAAAAATGAATGGACATCGGGAAAATCGTTGGAAAAATCGTGAGGTGGGTACATAGCATTAGAGAGAGGGCAAACAGACAGCATTAATGGAAATACATTATTATGCCATCTTCAATTATAAGTAGTGATGGATGTAATTACACACATTGCTTACATGTCCATTATCATTGTTTGAGCTTTAGATGCTGCCCTCCTATTCACTCTCTCACAATGAAAGACAAAACCTGCAACCCCCACTGTGTCCATTACACACTTCAAACACTGTCCTTGGGAACTCAGGGAGAAGTGCAGGCTGTGTGTGTCCCAGTCAGAGGGAGAGAGCATCAGATGATCCTACCGCTCCATAGCTAGTCATGGCTGGAGAGCGTCCTGACATCTAGACATGCAGGACATTCTAGCAGAGCACACAGGCTGTCTGCAGAGTTTACTGTTTGTTTGTTTGTCTTGCTCGCTCTGCAGACTCAGTAACATTTGGGGGTAGGGCGCTGTCACCTCTGTACACTGAATAGTGAGGGACTGTCTCCAATCTTTCTATGAATCCTTATTAGATGCATTCCTAAAAACACTTGTGAGAGTAGAACAGAGTAACCAGGCAGCTCAGGGTGACCCAAACTACTAGGAATGTATAGGGGGATAAAAGGAACCAAAAAGCCCTCCTACTAAAAAAGCAAAGCTAGGTGTAATTGCCTTCTTAAAACAGAGAGTAGAAAACTTTCTCTACATACCCTTAAACGGCAGTCAGTCACTCAGGCTCAGAAAGGTGGGGGCAGAGAACAGTTATAAACAAGACACCTTCTTCTTAGGGAGTATCTATAAATCTGAACTCTGAATGATTCTTTATCCCTGACTTAGCAGAATGCTATTTGCGAAAAGAGCAGAGTATCCAAGCAGCGCAGGGTGACCCAAGCTACTAGGAATGTATAGGGAGATAAAAGTTACCAAAATGCCCTCTTACTAAAAAAGCAAAGCTTGGTGTAATTTGCCTTCTTAAAACAGAAGGAAATCTATTTCTCTCCAGTCCCTTACAACGGTCTTTCAGGACAGGAATTTTTATTTCCCCTTGGACTGACAGTAATTTATTGCGCCTTCCCCATCAAAGCCCGCTCCAAGCCGCTGCCTGGGTGGTCAGTAGGTTAAGGCGCCCCTGGTCAAACCTCACCTAGGCTGGCACCCAGTGCACCCAGACTCATCAGGAGTTCTTTATGATGAAACATGTCGGGCGGGGCTCAGGCGCGGAAGTGAGAGTTAACGACTAAGCGTGGAGCATCTGGTAGGCGTCCTGAACGGCGGTGGGGGAAGCTAGTGTACACACAGCACCATCTACGGCACGAGAGTAACACAGACAGGCAGCAGGAGCCCACCTTAACCACTTCAGGACCACAGTCTTTTCGCCCCTTAAGGACCAGAGCCTTTTTCTCCATTCAGACCACTGCAGCTTTCACGGTTTAATGCTCGGTCATACAACCTACCACCTAAATGAATTTTACCTCCTTTTCTTGTCACTAATACAGCTTTCTTTTGATGCTATTTGATTGCTCCTGCGAGTTTTACTTTTTATTATATTCATCAAAAAAGACATGAATTTTGGCAAAAAAATGATTTTTTTAACTTTCTGTGCTGACATTTTTCAAATAAAGTAAAATTTCTGTATACATGCAGCGCGAAAAATGTGGACAAACATGTTTTTGATTAAAAAAAACCCATTCAGTGTATATTTATTGGTTTGGGTAAAAGTTATAGCGTTTACAAACTATGGTGCCAAAAGTGAATTTTCCCATTTTCAAGCATCTCTGACTTTTCTGCGCACCTGTCAGGTTTCATGAGGGGCTAAAATTCCAGGATAGTACAAATACCCCCCAAATGACCCCATTTTGGAAAGAAGACATCCCAAAGTATTCAGTGAGAGGCATGGTGAGTTCATAGAAGATTTTATTTTTTGTCACAAGTTAGCGGAAAATGACACTTTCTGACAAAAAAAAGAAAAAAAAAAAGTTTCCATTTCTTCTAACTTGCAACAAAAAAAAATGAAATCTGCCACGGACTCACTATGCTCCTCTCTGAATACCTTGAAGTGTCTACTTTCCAAAATGGGGTCATTTGTGGGGTGTGTTCACTGTCCTGGCATTTTGGGGGGTGCCTAATTGTAAGCACCCCTGCAAAAGCCTAAAGATGCTCATTGGACTTTTGGCCCCTTAGCGCAGTTAGGCTGCAAAAAAGTGCCACACATGTGGTTTTGCCGTACTCAGGAGTAGTATAATGTGTTTTGGGGTGTATTTTTACACATACCCATGCTGGGTGGGAGAAATATCTCCATAAATGACAATTGTTTTATTTTTTTTACACACAATTGTCTATTTATAGAGATATTTCTGCCACTCAGCATGGGTATGTGGAAAAATACACCCCAAAACACATTATACTACTTCTCCTGAGTACGGCGATACCACATGTGTGGCACTTTTTTGCACCCTAACTGCGCTAAGGGGCCCAAAGTTCAATGAGTACCTTTAGGATTTCACAGGTCATTTTGAGAAATTTCGTTTCAAGACTACTCCTCGCGGTTTAGGGCCCCTAAAATGCCAGGACAGTATAGGAACCCCACAAATTACCCCATTTTAGAAAGAAGACACCCCAAGGTATTCCGTTAGGAGGATGGTGAGTTCATAGAAGATTTTTTTTTTTTGTCACAAGTTAGCGGAAATTGATTTTAATTGTTTTTTTTCACAAAGTGTCATTTTCCGCTAACTTATGACAAAAAATAAAATCTTCTATGAACTCACCATACTCCTAACGGAATACCTTGGGGTGTCTTCTTTCTAAAATGGGGTCATTTGTGGGGTTCCTATACTGCCCTGGCATTTTAGGGGCCCTAAACCGTGAGGAGTAGTCTTGAAACCAAATGTCGCAAAATGACCTGTGAAATCCTAAAGGTACTCATTGGACTTTGGGCCTCTTAGCGCACTTAGGGTGCAAAAAAGTGCCACACATGTGGTACCGCCGTACTCAGAAGAAGTAGTATAATGTGTTTTGGGGTGTATTTTTACACATACCCATGCTGGGTGGGAGAAATATCTCTGTAAATGACAATTGTTTGATTTTTTTTTACACACAATTGTCCTTTTACAGAGAGATTTCTCCCACCCAGCATGGGTATGTGTAAAAATACACCCCAAAACACAATATACTACTTCTTCTGAGTACGGCGATACCACATGTGTGACACTTTTTTGCAACCTAGGTGCGCTAAGGGGCCTAACGTCCTATTCACAGGTCATTTTGAGGCCTTTGGATTCTAGACTACTGCTCACGGTTTAGGGCCCCTTAAATGCCAGGGCAGTATAGGAACCCCACAAGTGACCCCATTTTAGAAAGAAGACACCCCAAGGTATTCTGTTAGGAGTATGGTGAGTTCATAGAAGATTTTTTTTTTGTCACAAGTTAGCGGAAAATGACACTTTGTGAAAAAAAAAACAATACATATCAATTTCCGCTAACTTGTGACAAAAAATAAAATCTTCTATGAACTCATCATACACCTAACAGAATACCTTGGGGTGTCTTCTTTCTAAAATGGGGTCACTTGTGGGGTTCCTATACTGCCCTGGCATTTTACGGGCCCAAAACTGTGAGTAGTCTGGAAACCAAATTTCTCAAAATGACTGATCAGGGGTATAAGCATCTGCAAATTTTGATGACAGGTGGTCTATGAGGGGGCAAATTTTGTGGAACCGGTCATAAGCAGGGTGGCCTCTTAGATGACAGGATGTTTTGGGCCTGATCTGATGGATAGGAGTGCTAGGGGGTGACAGGAGGTGATTGATGGGTGTCTCAGGGGGCGGTTAGAGGGGAAAATAGATGCAATCAATGCACTGGGGAGGTGATCGGAAGGGGGTCTGAGGGGGACCTGAGGGTTTGGCCGAGTGATCAGGAGCCCACACGGGGCAAATTAGGGCCTGATCTGATGGGTAGGTGTGCTAGGGGGTGACAGGAGGTGATTGATGGGTGTCTCAAGGTGTGATTAGAGGGGGGAAATAGATGCAAGCAATGCACTAGCGAGGTGATCAGGGCTGGGGTCTGAGGACGTTCTGAGGTGTGAGCGGGTGATTGGGTGCCCGCAAGGGGCAGATTAGGGTCTAATCTGATGGGTAACCGTGACAGGTGGTGATAGGGGGTGATTTATGGGTAATTAGTGGGTGTTTAGAGGAGAGAATAGATGTAAACAATGGATTTGGGAGGTGATCTGATGTCGGATCTGCGGGCGATCTATTGGTGTGGGTGGGTGATCAGATTGCCCGCAAGGGGCAGGTTAGGGGCTGATTGATGGGTGGCAGTGACAGGGGGTGATTGATGGGTGGCAGTGACAGTGGGTGATTGATAGGTGATTGACAGGAGATCAGTGGGTTATTACAGGGAATAACAGATGTAAATATTGCACTGGCGAATTGATAAAGGGGGGTCTGAGGGCAATCTGAGCGTGTGGGCGGGTGATTGGGTGCCCGCAAGGGGTAGATTAGGGTCTAATCTGATGGGTAACAGTGACAGGTGGTGATTGATAGGTGATTGATGGGTAATTAGTGGGTGTTTAGAGGAGAGAATAGATGTAAACAATGGATTTGGGAGGTGATCTGATGTCGGATCTGCGGGCGATCTATTGGTGTGGGTGGGTGATCAGATTGCCCGCAAGGGGCAGGTTAGGGGCTTATTGATGGGTGGCAGTGACAGGGGGTGATTGATGGGTGGCAGTGACAGGGGGTGATTGATAGGTGATTGACAGGTGATCAGTGGGTTATTACAGGGAATAACAGATGTAAATATTGCACTGGCGAATTGATAAAGGGGGGTCTGAGTGCAATCTGAGCGTGTGGGCGGGTGATTGGGTGCCCGCAAGGGGTAGATTAGGGTCTAATCTGATGGGTAACAGTGACAGGTGGTGATTGATAGGTGATTGATGGGTAATTAGTGGGTGTTTAGAGGAGAGAATAGATGTAAACAATGGATTTGGGAGGTGATCTGATGTCGGATCTGCGGGCGATCTATTGGTGTGGGTGGGTGATCAGATTGCCCGCAAGGGGCAGGTTAGGGGCTGATTGATGGGTGGCAGTGACAGGGGGTGATTGATGGGTGGCAGTGACAGGGGGTGATTGATAGGTGATTGACAGGTGATCAGTGGGTTATTACAGGGAATAACAGATGTAAATATTGCACTGGCGAATTGATAAAGGGGGGTCTGAGGGCAATCTGAGCGTGTGGGCGGGTGATTGGGTGCCCGCAAGGGGTAGATTAGGGTCTAATCTGATGGGTAACAGTGACAGGTGGTGATAGGGGGTGATTGATAGGTGATTGATGGGTAATTAGTGGGTGTTTAGAGGAGAGAATAGATGTAAACAATGGATTTGGGAGGTGATCTGATGTCGGATCTGCGGGCGATCTATTGGTGTGGGTGGGTGATCAGATTGCCCGCAAGGGGCAGGTTAGGGGCTGATTGATGGGTAGCAGAGACAGGGGGTGATTGACTGGTGATTGACGGGTGATTGACGGGTAATTGACAGGTGATTGACAGGTGATCAGGGGGGATAGATACATACAGTACACGGGGGGAAGGGTCTGGGGGGGGGTCTGGGGAGAATCTGAGGGGTGGGGGGTGATCAGGAGGGGGCAGTGGGCAGGGGGGGGGATAAAAAAAAAAATAGCGTTGACAGATTGTGACAGGGAGTGATTGATGGGTGATTAGGGGGGTGACTGGGTGCAAACAGTGGTCTGGGGGGTGGGCAGGGGGGGGTCTGAGGGGTGCTGTGGGTGATCAGGGGGCAGGGGGGGGGAAATCAGTGTGCTTGGGTGCAGACTAGGGTGGCTGCAGCCTGCCCTGGTGGTCCCTCGGACACTGGGACCACCAGGGCAGGAGGCAGCCAGTATAATAGGCTTTGTATACATTACAAAGCCTATTATACTATTTCCATGCAGCGATCCGGGTGCTAGTAACCCGCCGGCGCTTCCGAACGGCCGGCGGGTTACTACGAGCGGTGGGCGGAGCCAGTCCCCGGCGGCTGATCGCGTCACGAATGACGCGATCGCCGCATAGCCACCCACGCAGCCGCCCCCGCCGATGGGCGTATTGCGGTCGTTTGGGCCCGGACTTTGCCGCCGCCCATCGGCTGGGGGCGGTCCTCAAGTGGTTAATGGGGGAGAGCCCATACAAAAAACTCTGTGCTTAAAGACCGAGTCAACGGATTGTGAGTGCAATTGGTTTTTATATTCTAATAAATGTTTACAGTATTACGCTATGTAAGTTTTTCTTCCTTCTGAGGAGTGTTTTATACTGATGGATATGCATATATGAGGAACCCATTCGGTGGTAAAAGCAGGCAAAAGCCAGAGGAGGTGGGGGATGGCCCTAAGTGTCCCAACGCGTTGTTAGACATTTATAGAGGTCTTAGGATCTGAGTCTGTTTCCTGGTGGTGTGGTGGCGGATTGTGATTTTAGGAAGCTGCTGGTCTGAAAAATTACAGCATTGTGACAGCCAAGCCGCAGGAATATTATTTTTACAGACTGGGACTCATATTTTTGTTGACATCAGTACTATTGTTGTGCAGGCGCTATTTTCTCTTGATTATTGTATATTGTAAATATTGAAGGGGCAGCTCCAACATATAAAGGTTTTATAGGTTGTAGCGCTCATCTCTAAGTGGAAAGGTAACGTCCTCCTTTGCTGTACCTGTTTTGAATGCATGTTGTGTATTTTAGTCCACAATTGTGGAGCTCTGCACATCTATTGCAGGTAGTCAATTCGGGTGCAGCCTCTGTTTGGAAGCGCTGCCAATGTCTCCTGCTGTACAAAACTCATGTAAGTATACTTATGGCTAGCTGCATCCATGTGCATCAATTTGCATTCAAATTATAGATTAGGACTAGTACATGATTTGCATCTGATTTGCATTCAAGGCATGTATTTAGCCCTGTGGGGCTCTGCATGCCTTTGTTGGTCTACAATTCAGTTGGAGCCTATGAGCGCTGTCATTTGTTTGATGTCTGTTGGAGAGAAATGTGTATAGCATTTTATGACTAGCAGCACTAGGAAAAATTGTGTTTTTATCGTTAGACTAGCGGTAGGTCTTCCCCGAGAGGACGCGTCACCGCCGTGGGGAAGTCTAGTAGGGAATAATTTGTGCACATATTATTTATACTGAAGCTAACGTCCTCCTTTGCTCTACCTGTTTTGAATGCATGTTGTATATTTTAGTCCACAATTGTGGAGCTCTGCACATCTATAGCAGGTAGTCAATTCGGGTGCAACCTCTGTTTGGAAGTGCTGCCAATGACTCCTGCTGTACAAAACTCATGTAAGTATACTTATGGCTAGCTGCATCCATGTACATCAATTTGCATTCAAATTATAGATTAGGAGTAGTACATGATTTGCGTCTGATTTGCATTCAAGGCATGTATTTAGCCCTGTGGGGCTCTGCATGCCTCTGTTGGTCTACAATTCAGTTGTAGCCTATGAGCGCTGTCATTTGTTTGATGACTTTTTTTTACTTAGGCGACTTCTCTTCTCAGGCGACTTCTCTTCTCATCCCCCCCCCTCTCTTCTCTTCCTTCTGCGCTGAAGGTCCTTTCTGACAGGACGCTTGAGGCAGGGCAAGACAGAAGTTGGATGGCAAATTGGGACAGCTCTGGTCACAGGTCAAGCCTGTGCACCCAGTAGTCCAAGGGTTCATTGCTGCTCACATCCACACTTAAGGCTGGGTAGTCTGCTACCTGCCGGTCGAGGCATTGGTGGAGGGTGGATCCGGAAGCGCTAAGGTGAGGCATTGGACTAAAGAATGTCCGCATGTCCGACATCACCATGAGATAGCTGGATCGTCCTGTCCTTGCCTGCGTGGACATGGGAGAAGGAATACTGGCAGTGGTACCTTTATTCCGTTGTGCTGTGACATCACCCTAAACGCATTGTAAAGCATAGTTGCCAGCTTGTTCCGTAAGTGCTGCATCCTTTCTGCCTTCTGGTGATTTAGAAACATCTCCGCCACTTTGTGCCTATACCAAGGGTCTAGTAGTGTGGCCACCCAGTACAGCTCATTCCCCTTGAGGTTTTTTATACGGGGGGTCCCTCAACAGGCTGGACAGCATAAAAGAGGCCATCTGCACAAAGTTGGATGCAGACGTACTATTCATCTCCTCTTGCTCTTCCTCAGTGATGTCAGCTAAGTTCTCCTCCTCACCCCAGCCACGAACAATACCATGGGAAAGTTCAGCAGCACAAGCCCCCTGCAACACCTGCTGCAGTTGTTCTTCCGCCTCCTCCTCCAAAACAACACCTTCCTCATCATCTGACTCCTCTTCCCCACACAACTCTTCCTCCTCCTCTTCCTCCCTCCTCTGTGCTGCCGCAGGCGTTGAGGAATCATCTGCTTTTGCTGAGAATTGATCCCACAACTCTTCCTCTTGTTCCTGTTCCTGTTCACGCTCCTCCACAGCTTGATCCACCACTCTACGCATGGCACGCTCCAGGAAGAAAGCGTACGGGATCAAGTTGCTGATGGAGCCTTCACTGCGACTCACCAGGTTGGTCACCTCCTCAAACGGCCGCATGAGCCTGAAGGCATTTTGCATGAGTGTCCAGTTCGTGGGCCAGAACATCCCCATCTCCCCAGAGTGTGTCCTTCTACTGTAGTTGTAGAGATACTGTTTGACGGCTTTCTCCTGTTGTAGCAGTCGAGAGAACATAAGGAGGGTCGAATTCAGTGAGTAGGGCTATCGCAAATCAGGCATCTCACCGGCAAGTTTTTTCTCTGCTGAATATCAGCAAAGCGTGCCATGGCCGTGTAAGACCGCCTGAAATGCCCACACAACTTCCTGGCCTGCTTCAGGACGTCCTTTAAGCCTGGGTACTTCGACACAAATCTCTGAATTATGAGATTCAGCACATGTGCCATGCAGGATACATGTGTCAGCTTTCCCCAATTCACAGCGGAAATGAGATTGCTGCCGTTGTCACATACCACATTGCCGATCTCCAGTTGGTGCGGGGTCAGCCACTGATCCACCTGCTTGTTCAGAGCAGCCAGGAGAGCTGCTCCAGTGTGACTCTCCGCTTTGAGGCTAGATATGTCTAAGATGGCGTGACACCGTCGTACCTGGCATGAAGCATAGGCCCTGGGGAGCTGGGGCTGTGTAGCTGGAGAGGAGATCACAGCACCAGTAGAGTTGCGCTGCCACTCAGCCAAGGAGGAGAACGATGACAGTGAAGAGAATGTAGCAGGAGGAGTAGGAGGAGAAGGAAAGGAGGTGGCAACAGGCCTGCCTGCAAGCCATGGAGGTGTCACAAGTAGGTGTGCTGCACAGCCACGTACTCCCTGCTTGCCATCGGTCACCAGGTTGACCCAATGGGCTGTGTAAGTAATGTACCTGCCCTGACTGTGCTTGGCAAACCAGGCATCCATGGTCAGATGGACCCTTGACCCAACGCTGTGTGCCAGAGATGACACCACTTTCCTCTCAACTTCACGGTACAGTTTGGGTATCACCTTTTTAGAGAAATAATTGCAGCCTGACATCTTCCACTGCGGTGTCCCAATGGCCACAAATTTACAGAAGGCCTCAGAGTCCACCAGCTTGTATGGTAACAGCTGGTGAGCTAACAGTTCCGTCAAGCCAGCTGTCAGACGCTGGGCAAGGGGGTGACTGGAAAAAATTGGCCTCTTCCGCTCAAAGATTTCCCTCACGGACACCTGACTGCGGCTGTGGGCAGAGGAGCAGGAACCGCTCAAAGTGAGAGGTGGAGTGAAGGGTGGCTGTGATTGTAAAGGGGCAAGGGAGAAAGAGGCTGAAGATGATGCACCTGAAGGAGGAAGAGGAGAAGGAGGGGGGCTTTGCTTTTGTGTGCTGCTTTTCCTCTGGTGCTCTTCCTATTACTCTTTGTGCCTTTTCTCCATGTGCCTTCATAAGGCAGTTGTCCCTATGACACTGTTGGCCTTTCCACAGCTCAATTTTTGGAGGCAGAGAGAACAGATGGCATTGCTCTGATCTAAGGCAGACACACTAAAGAATTTCCAAACCGCTAAGCCCCCCCTGGGGTGATGGCACTATGGTGGCATCAGCAGTTGACGTTGAAGGGCATGTTGGCTGGCTGTACATAGGTGGCGATACATGGCGCCGGACACTGCCACCAGCTGTTTCTGAGGACGAGCTCCCCCTGCTTCTTTCAGAAACTCATCTCCTCCTACTCCTCTCTGACTCCCCCTCTGAACTGTCCCCTTGGTCATCTTGTCTCTTAGGATCCCACGTGACATCCGTATCATCGTCATCATCATAATCATCCTGCCCAGCTTTGCGTGCCTCAGACGCCTCATAAACTGCACCAACAGCAGGTACTTCATCCTCCTCCTCCTCACACATTATGATGCTCCTGTTTCTCATCCAGGGCAACTTCATCCACCCCTGTTTGTTCCCTCCAGACCAGCCCCCCCCCCAAAGATGAGAAGCCCCCCAAAAGTCTGCTTTTCTTGCTCTGCCTCACCACCACATCCACCATCCTCTTCCTCTGACTGCTCTTCAGACTCCTCCCTGTTCCCTGGTACAGCAGATGATGACATGGCCCCCTTTCCAATTTGCAACAGTGTGAACTCTTCCTCCTCTTCGTGCTCCCACTCATCCACGGCCTGGTCAAGGACACGTCACACGGCATGCTCCCCAAAAAAAGATGTAGGGCATGATTTCACTGATGGTGCCTTCACTAGAATTAGATTACAGCTTGTAGAGGAAAGAGACGGAACACCAACTCTGCTCATAAGATTTATTGTGACAATACAAGCATACCAGAAGAGAGTACAGACAAAGATACCGGCTTTACAGCCGTTTCGCAGCAACCACCACTTCCTCAGAGACCACAAAGGTATTGGATAGCTTTATGGTCTCTGAGGTAGCAGTCTCAGGTCTCTTCCCTCTACAAGCTGTATTGAATTGATCTTCGTGAGCTCAACTCTAACTGTAGTGGGATGTGGGTGTCAAAAACACCCTCTAGTGAAAAGATACAGGAGACAAAAGTGGGAGCCCAATGGTGTAGTATGTCAAAAACAATGGAACGTAATAAAGGTAAGACACTACTCACAAAGGTGGGTTGCAGAGGGGCAACCGACCGCAGGAAGCAGGTGGAGACAACAAACCCGACTCCACTCGGGGTGGTCCCTAGGGACCTGGATGCGGTCGCTCTCCTTGGTAAAAGAAAGGGGACAGATATCCGCCGTGGTCGAAGCCACGTGTGGTCTGTACCCACCCCTCAGACGGGTGAGGTAAGGGGGTATGATTGCACAATAAGGGTATAAGAGGCGCCCTGGTTTAATAAAAGCATCTAAAAGCAGTTTAAAAACGGAAAATAAATTTGAGGTAGCTTACCTCAGTGACGAAAAAATCTTTGTATTTTACAAAGGTTTTTATTAGTAGCACAGGCAACGCGTTTCGCGGGTCAGAGCCCGCTTCCTCAGGCCAATAACAGTGCCTACATCAGTAAAAAAAAGGCTCCTTAGCATACCAGAATCTTACAATATACATATATATACATATATACAACATAACGTTATTATCACATAAATTGCATATTTACATACTTTCATATCCACTTATGCACACCTACAATGGTGGTCCATATATATATATTATCATTAATTGGGAGTATTGAAAACTGATACAGTTATTAGTATTCAGGAGGCGTGCATAAATAAAAATGCTGCAAATGTATGCATCTAGAAACCATTATAAAAATGAACAAGTAGTGAATAAATAATAGAATTGCTGCAAATCAATGTATATAAAAATCCTAAGGGAGTGATAAGAAATGTCATTGAAAATAAAATTGCTGCAAGTCTATATGTATAGAAATCTAGGGGGATTCATAGGAGTTGTAATAAAGTTGTAATAAAATTATTTACATACATGAATCAATAGGTTATAAAAAAAATGTGGTACTAAAAAGACTTGGCCAGCTCTATATAGAGAGGGAAGTTGGGGAGAAAGGAACACACAGCAGACAGTGCTAGACTCTATGGTCTGCGCTTATCTGCAAATTAAAAAGAGCTGCTCACAAAGTAAGATACAAAAACACATAGGGCTTGATTCACAAAGCGGTGCTAACTGTTAGCACGCCTGTGAAAACCCCCTTAGCACATTTAAACAAGGTTTTCGCGCATAAAACTTTACGCGCGCAAAACTTTATGCGCGTAAAACTTTACGCGCGAACTGCACAGAGCGCAGGGCGCACCGCGCGAAGTGCCCATTAAAGCCTATGGGACTTAGCGCGCGTAAAACTTTGCGCGCGTAAAACTTTACGCGCGCAAAGTTAGCGCGCGATCTGGTTGAGAAATCCGGTGCTAACCTACTTAGCACCCTGGTTAGCGCGTCTAAAGACTTTAGACGTGCTAAGTAGGTTAGCACCGCTTTGTGAATCAAGCCCATAATGTGCATCATCTGAATGTCCAGCAGCAGGGGGAGCGCTTGTAGGCAGACAGTAATAAAGAGCAGGTTAAGATTCACTTACCAAACTAAATGACAGATTCAGCAAAGGGAGCCTCTAGTGGGAGGCATCTCTCACTGGGCTAAAATTTATTTTCCGTTTTTAAACTGCTTTTAGATGCTTTTATTACACCAGGGCGCCTCTTTTTGGTCAACTCTAACTGGTGTGACATACCGAGCCCTCCTGCAGCCAGCATCTGGTGCCAACCATCTTGCCCTCTATTAATGTTATCAAACTAGAATTAGATTAGTGGTCTCCTCAAAAGGACGCATCAGTCTGCAGGCACCGCGTATGAACACTCATTGGCTAATATCCATCGCATCAGAGACTATCCTACAAGCCAGTGCACACAGGTGCTCATTCACTGCACTATGCTGCTGGTATAGCCGATCCAACACAAGCAATGTTGAATTCCATCTGGTAGGGCTGTCACAAATTAAACAAGGATAGCCATGGCTGTGTAGGATCATTAGAAATGGGCAGCCACTTTCCTGGCCTGCTTTAGGACGTATTGGAATACGGGGCCACAAAATGTTGCATTGTAATGCTGAGTGAAGTAATGGCTTTCTTCTGCTGGGCCGGGACTACCATAGAGGCAAAGGGGGCAATTGCTCTATGGCTCCAGAGCCTTTGTTAGCAGACCGGTTAGATGCTACACTGCCAAAGACTCTGCAGGAGCCCCAGGAAGCACAGTTAAGATGGAAGGTGATTGGAGGGAGGGTCAGCATGTGACTCAGGGGCCCTTGATGGAAATTTGACTGCAATAAAGGGCCCCTAATGCCACTTTTTGGTTGGGGGTGTCTGGGGGCCCTGGGTTAATTTTGCGCTTACAAGGCCTTGGCCAATTAGCCATAAAAGGGAAAAATTCCTTCACTACTCCAGATGGCATCACATTGGTAGTATTGTATTGCTGCTGCTGATCCCAGACACTACACATCGCTCGCGGAGTGTTCAGAGGTGCTAGACTCACACTTCCTTTGCATGAACTTTTGCACAGCAGCAGACAGATCTTTGCCTCCGAGCAAATATTACCTTGATAAAGGGGTCCTACATGGCTCTGAAACGTTGGCCATATTTTTACATGGAACCAATAAAGATTCATTTTGGATGTGCCAGCTCTTTTCCATGTTGAATACTCCAGATGGCAGTCAGATAGATTCCTGGATCAACTCTCCCAGTAATTACCTAGTAATTGTAGCTGTTAAGTTTTTATAGTGAGTGACACAAGCACTGGGGTAATGCCATAAATCTAATAATAATAATGTTGTTTTTTTTTTGTGATACACTGAGATCACCGAACAACACGGTCAAATGGATGTTGATGTGACACTGTAACATTACACAACATTGATCAAACAGAAGGCAGCGACCACTGCAGCAAAGGGGATATTGTTACCAATTTCTGTGACACTTATTTCTTTATTTCTTTTGGGAGGGGACACACTGAGATCATTGAACAATATGGTTAAACGAATGTTGATGTGACACTGTAAAACTAAACAATGTTGACCACACAGCAGGCAGCGACCACTGCAGCAAAGGGGGTATTGTCACCAATGTCTGTGACACAACGTATTTTTCTTACGTGATACACTGAGATCACCAAACAATATGGTCAATCAGACGTAACACTGTAACACTACACGTTGATCACACAGCAGGCAGTGACCACCAGGGTCGGATTTGTACTTCTTACCACCCAAGGCCCACTATTACCATGTGCCCCTAACCAAACAACATCTTACCACCTCACTCCCATTCCCCCCCCACCCCCCGCCCCCATTTTTTTGTTGACGCAAATTGCACCAAACTGCTGGTGCCCACTATTGCAAATGCAATTAGTGCTGAGGTCTCCATGGCAATGTGACATGAACCAATCACGTCACACGAGGATAATGGCTAATCAAACAGCGATCTGCAGGTGATGAGCATCTACCACACCCATATAGTCAAAAGTGGCTCACAATTTGACAGTGGGTGGAGTCAGCAACACGTAAAAGGGAGTCCTGTACCTGCTGCGGTCTCCATGTTAATGTAACGTGGACAACCTCTGGCCAATCAATAACTAGGAAATGGGGACTGTGGTAGACTACCTTCTGTATTCTGTACTATTCGCTGGCAGTGTCCTGGGTCCTTTCAACCCCACACCACATGATGCACAGACACAACCTTCCATACTCGCCCGCAGCAGCTGCTATGTCATTGGACCAGGTCTGGCTGCTTGCTAATCACACACTCTTGGTTAACTGAGTGCAGCTGCTGCTGCAGCACAACACAGGCAGCTGCCAGCTGGTGCGAAAAGTGCGGATGGTTTTGTTTGGACACTTAATCTGAAAGTAAAGCCCACTGCTTGCAGGCTGCCCCTTGTTTATCTGGTGCCCGTAGGCCATGGCCTATGTGGCGTTGCCAGGTATCTGCTATATTGACCACTGCAGCAAAGAGGTATTGTTTGTCACAAATTAAATTATTTTTTTGATATCACTAATAACATGCGGTAGGGGCGGTCACACAGGATTTGGTGTGACACTGTGTGGAGGTAACACAGCAGCACAGGTCATGTCACAAATGTCAATCAATAATTTTTGCACAGTGACGGTGGCTATAACAGTGATGTAGTAACACGCTACACTGTATATGGGTGTTATGATGCTACAACACACCATGCCACAAAAAGCAACAACAATTCAGTACAGCATGGTCAATGTCAGTCCTCAAAAGGACTTTTGTGGTCAGGAAGAGTCCTCCAAAGGACTATTGGGGTGCTTCTTTTGAATGCAGTTTTTCTTAACATACCTACTAGCAAATTTGGTGATTCTAGAATTAACAGCTAAAATTGGCAGTATTGTTCAATGTAATTTCCCCCCCAAAGCTGCAGATATGTGTGAAGGTATATTTTAATGCAAATTACACTGCAGTGCCACAACATTTTCGGTAAGTGTAAATGGACCAACTCGCCATGAGATGTAACTAGAAAAATTGCCTGCTTAATTTATCCCTGCCACTGAACAGGCTGGTAATTATCATGAAACACTGAGCCAATGAGTATAGGGCTTTACCACCATTACCCCATAGTATAAAACATTGAGGGGTACCTTAAAGAGGAACTGTCGCTAAAATCTTAAAATTTATAACACATGCAAATAAGAAGTACATTTCTCCCAGAATAAAATGAGCCATAAATTACTTCTCTCCTATGTTGCTGTCACTCACAGTAGGTAGTAGAAATCTGACATTACTGACAGGTTTTGGGCTAGTCCATCTCTCCAAAGGGGATTCTCAGCATGGCCTTTATTCTTTATAAAGACATTCCCTGAAAAAGATTTATACAAAGATGCTGGACAGCCTCCCTGCTCGCTGTACACTATTTTGGCAGTTGGACGGAGCAACTGCCATTCACTAAGTGCTTTTAAAAATAAAGAAAACCTTGAGAACCCCCTCTAGGGCCAACCCCCCGATCCACGTAACAGTCAGCGTGGATCGGAGGTTTGGCCCTAGAGCTGTGCAGCCGCAGTAGCGGCTATGCGGACTGCGCAGCCGTGGCCAGCTCCGGCGGCCATCTTTATGCAGGCTGCAGATACCGACCAGGACCGTGGGGTCCCAGCCTTTTGGGAGGCTATTGAGCAGAGGGGACCAGGCGGAACGGCATGGAGGGCGCGGACGGCGTCCTCCGTGCCTTACAAAGTCATGCAGGTAGTTAACTTTTTTTACGTTTTGGGGGCAGATTTTGGCCTCGTAAATCCTTTAAGATGATAGGTGAGCTTTCTAGCCACACATCTGCCTTTGTTGTTACCCCCCACTAGTCCCAGAAGAAGGGGCATCACAAAATCATACAGTAAACTGCATCAGCAGGGAATCCAGCTGCTATCTTGATTTTGAGCATAGGTACCAATGCAAAATAGTAAATTGTGAAAGTTTAAAGGTGTCTCTGCTGAAAGAACAAGGTCTGCTCTGGTGTTGTGTTGTAAACCGCCTCCTCCCCTCCCCCCCCCCCTCTTACATTTAAATCCCCCATTTTCTAGATTTCATATTGTGTATGAAGCTGAGTTGGCCCTTCAAAGGCTTTGCTCTTCTCAGAAGGTCTTTGCAAATAAAAGACCGCAAACACATCAAATTAAACCATGGTGGACACACAGGGATGCATACACAATTGTGGCAGGCCCAAAGCAGACCCACACCTGAAGTACATCTCCACTGATAGCTTCTGCTTCTGCTGACACCTGAATTTTGGATCCTGTTCATCTGAGATGGCATTAATTTGAACAAAAGAACACTGAAAAATACTACCTATTTGCAAAAGCATAAATTAAAATTTGAGTGCTATGCAAATAATAATAACAACAACAACAATATTAATATAATGTGAAAGATGTTTATAAATAATTTGTTTAACCAGGTATATTTGCAGTGCCTCATTTGAAGAGGAATAGATATTGAAGAAATGTAATTGAAAAATAAATAAAACTTGATTTTATTCCAAACTTCTGTCATGTTTTATAAAGCATCGTGCAAATGCCTGATGGATTAATGAGAAAAACAAATCCTTGTCAGGAATTTTAAACATGCCTGCTTAACCCTATGTGACATGCAAAGTATGCTGTATACACTAAATGAGAAAGTTTTAGAATTAGTTTTAGAAACAACTCATTTTCTAAATAACTTTTAGGTACATTTTTAACAATATGCTCCAGATCTGCTTTCCCATTACTTTTCTTGCATAAAAAGTTCTTTAGTACAAACACCTTCTTTTTGTCATATTACTCTTTTTTTCTTTTAGTTCTCAGCTTCAAAATGTCACAGTCTTCATTTTAGAATGTCTAAGTTTTTCACTGAGATAAAGAAGAGATACTTCATTTGAGGAATTAAGGGCCATGTTCAACCACCATTGCCTGTCCAGCTGGCTGCTCTGTTTACCTGCATCTCTTACTGATCCCTACATTGTCAACACTGAGGTCACCATTGAAGGAAATAATGGGCTGTCCAGTTATTTTGACATATAGCCTGTCTTTAATCTCTCAACTGTGTGCTCCAGTGGCCAGAAGAAGCAGGCACAGGAAGGCACAGCTGCTGGCAAGACAGACACTGGTGATAGACAAAGTAATCAGTTTAGGTATTTAACCTTACTAACTATTGTGGATGTTCAAAAGATATGGAAGTGTACATGACAGCATATATGTCCTTCAAGGAATAGTTCTACACTGTCGTAACTCATTTTATCATCTTTATATACAGTAATCATTTATGTTTATGGCACTTTCCAAAAGTATGCAGCATCAGCTTGCACTCTAAACACAATATCACTTTTAGTTCACGGTGATCTACAAAATAATATGTTTACATTACATTTTTTGTGGATGTGGGATTTCAACTGTGTCATATTTAATAACTTGGTCTTATCCATAAAATACATTCTCTGCACCTCGAAGGTGAAAAAGTACATACAAAGTACACAAATTATAGTGTTACATTAAAGGAAATTTGTGACAGCTTAATTTTAGTACTTATATATAGTGATGGTAAGGTGTGAAAGCATCTTCTCTGAGAAATCACAGAAGAAACATTTATTTAAAGAGCACCTCCGGCCAAAAAAGGTTTAAATGGCAATACATATATGCAATCTATGCACTGTGTACAGTTAGATGAACATACAAAGTTTACCAAATAAACATGTAAAGTTTAAGGTTTACAAATTACAAAGTTTACAAATGGAAAAGTTTATAAAGTTTACAAATTTATCAATAACCTTCAGTATGCTGATGACACAACTCTTCTCTTAGAAACGGCAGATGGCCTGCAGCATCTAATTAATCAAATCAAAGATGAAAGTGCAAAGTCCGGCGTCCTCCTGAATATCAAAAAGACCAAGATCATGTCAACAGTAGATGACGGCAATATCAAGATAGCAATTGACAATGAAAATATTAAGTGTGTGTAGGAATTCACCATCCTTGGCTCTCAGATTAATGGAAATGCAGATTGTAGTCATGAAATAAAAGGTTGAATAACCATCGGCAGAAACGCAATGGTAAGCATGAACCAAGTATGGAAAAGCAAAGATATTAGCATTACGACCAAATGTAGACTGGTTCATGCCATCATTTTCCCCATAACCATGTATGGCTGTGAAAGTTGGACCCTAAGAAAAGCAGATAGAAGAAAAATAGACTCCTTCGAGTTGTGGTTCTGGCGATGGTTGCTTTGCATTCCATGGACAGCAAGGATGACAAACAAAGAAGTACTGTAACGTATAAGACCTGACATGTCACTGGAAGGCAAGATCACCAGACTCAGACACACATATTTTAGCCACGTGATGCGATCAAATTCCTTAGAGAAAGACCTAATGCTAGGAGTAGTGTTGGGCGAACAGTGTTCGTCACTGTTCGGGTTCTGCAGAACATCACCCTGTTCGGGTGATGTTCGAGTTCGGCCGAACACCTGATGGTGTTCGGCCTTTTAAGTTCGGGTTCGTCCCGAACTACTGAATGGCCGCCAAACAGGGCCGAACAGGGCCCCTGTTCGGCTGAACAGGGCCCTGTTCGCCCGAACATGCCACAATACTGCCCCCCTATGGGGTCGCAGGCATAAGGGGGAGCATGCCCCGATCGCGGGGGGGGTCGGAAATTCCCCCCACCCCCTCCGCTAGCGCTCCCCCCTCTGCCCGCTTCCCCATACAAAAGTTTAAGGCAAGTTAAATAGTACTTGGTGGCTGGCACTGGCAGTGGAGTGAGGAGAAGGAGGAGTCCGAGTAGCAGAGTGACGCGTTGAGGCCAGGCAGCGGGCGGTTCAGCGGTAGTACCCTTGTGGTACTTCCGCCCTTTCTCTGACCTCACGTCCTCTGCATACGAGGGTACGCGTCACGCGTACCCTCGTATGCGTCATCACGTAGAGGACGTGAGGTCAGAGAAAGGGCGGAAGTACCACAAGGGTACTACCGCTGAACCGCCCGCTGCCCGGCCTCAACGCGTCACTCTGCTACTCGGACTCCTCCTCCTCCTCACTCCACTGCCAGTGCCAGGCCAGCCACCAAGTACTATTTAACTTGCCTCAAACTTTTTTTATGGGGAAGCGGGCAGAGGGGGGAGCGCTAGCGGAGGGGGTGGGGGGAATTTCCGACCCCCCCGCGATCGGGGCATGCTCCCCCCTTATGCCTGCGACCCCATAGGTCCCCCAAAATGGGCATGTTCGGGGGTCCCATTGACTTCCATTGAGTTCGGCGTTCGGGCCGAACATGCCGAACATCTGGCCCATGTTCGGCCTGTTCGGCCCGAACCCGAACATCCAGGTGTTCGCCCAACACTAGCTAGGAGTGATCACTGGCAAAAGGCGACAAGGCCGCCAGAGAACGCTTTGGCTTGACACCATCAAAGCTGTCACATGATTAAGCTTAAGGCAACTGGCAGAAATGGTACAAGATCAGACAGCATGGAGAGAGCTAACCCATAGAATCACCAAGAGTCGGATACGACTGAATGGATAACATCATCATCATCATCATAAAGTTTACATCTGGTACATTGTAGTGGATAGAACATACTAACATTTATATCTGAAACAGCACTTCCTTCTTTCTCATGCTGAAGTCTTGTTGAAGTACACACTCAACACTCTCAGCTCCTCCCCTGCCACCTGGTTCTCTCCCCTGCCCCTCCCTTCCCTCTTCTCTGCCTGCCTGGATCAAATTACATCTCTTTTCACAGAAAGGCAAGACAGGAGAATTACTGCAGCCTATCTTATCATGGTATCATGTCTTTTTGCTATAATTCTTATTTCTGATGTCTGCCTGCCTGCTAGATTAGATCCGATCTCTTTTCACAGTGGTATGGGCTGTGAGCAGGGCATGGGGGTGGAGTAATGACATAAATCCCCCAGCAACCTTTGTACCTATGTTTTGGAAAGAAAAACAAAATCATTTGGGCCCAATTTCACACTGGGGGGCAAGTATTTCAAGACTAGGGGCCTGATTCACAAAGCGGTGCTAACAGTTAGCACCGTGGTGAAAAGCCCTTTATCACGCCTAAACTCAGTTTAGGCATGATAAGTTTAGGTGTGATAAGTTTAGGTGTGATAAGTTTAGGTGTGATAAGTTTAGGCATGATAAGTTTAAGCATCAACTGCGTTAGCACCGCAGTGCACAGCTGATCAAAAGTTTTGCGCTAGCAAAGTCTGGTGCACTTTGCATAGAGTTTAATGGCGCTGCTTTGCGTGCGGGACTTTGCACGCTACCTACACTTATCTAAACTTAGCATGCCTAAACTTATCACACCTAAACTTATCACACCTAAACTTATCACGCCTAAACTGGCTTTTCACCAGTGTGGTGCAAAGGTTATCATGCCTAAAGTCTTTTAGGCGTGATAACTGAGTTATCACCGCTTTGTGAATCAGGCCCCATATGTGGAATACGGACCCTGGGAGTGAGAAAATCACACTTTATTATGTGTGATTTTTTATATTTCGGCAACTTATTCATTTTAAAGCAAACTGCAATTTATAATTTAGGTACTCTTTAATCAGGCCCAATTTCTCAAACTCAGAGAGAAATGCAGTATTATTATGCCACCAAAGAAAAACGGAGCAGCATATTTTAAAGCGGGATTGTCAGCCACAAAATCAAATTCCATTTACAAACAAACACAGAACACTTATATCGCGCTTTTCTCCTGGTGGACTCAAAGCGCCAGAGCTGCAGCCACTAGGACGCGCTCTACAGGCAGTAGCAGTGTTAGTGAGACTGGCCCAAGGTCTCCTACTGAATAGGTGCTGGCTTACTGAACAGGCAGAGCCGAGATTCGAACCCAGGTCTCCTGTGTCAGAGGCATAGCCCTTAACCATTACTCCATTCAGCCACTTTAATCACTGCACTGTGTTAATAATGCTGCCAGGAATCTCATGCCGCGGTTCAAGCTCTCCAATCTATTCAGAAATGTCTCTGCTGTAATTATCTTGTTTCAGTTTCCTACTTCCTAGGCTCTATTGTCTCGCTAATCCCAAAGACATTGGGAGGGGGAAGCTTGTCATCTCCCCTTCCATATTCCTGCTCCTCTCTGATTGGGCTGAGCACACTGCAGTGTGAAAGGCTTGGCTGAGCTTGATCTTGTGCTCACACGTGGTTAGAAAGCAAGCTAGAATGACACAGCAGATTGAAGGAAAACTAAGGGAGGAAATTACATCAGGATTTAGCTTCAGCTTGTGGGAAAAAGACATGGAGATTACCAGGAAAAGAATTCTCTTCATTTACTATATAAAATTCACTAAAATCAAAATGTGGACAGTACAATACATCTGTTATGTAAGTAGATCAAGTATTTATCTAGTTATATATGTGTTCCTTGGCATAGTATGGCTGACCCTCCTGCTTTAACACCATGTTTTTTAAACGTTTAAAGGGGAACTGTTGCAAAATCTAAAAATGTAAAACACATACAAATAAGAAGTACATTTCTCCCAGGGTGAAATGAGCCATAAATTACTTCTCTCCTATGTTGTTTCACTCACAGTACGTAGTAAAAATCTGACATTACCGACAGGTTTTGGGCTAGTCCATCTCTCCATAGGGGATTCTCAGCATGGTCTTTATTCTTTATAAAGACATTCCCTGAAAAAAAATTATACAATGATGCTGGACAGCTTCCCTGCTCACTGTACACTATTTTGACAATTGGATGGAGCAACTGCCATTCACTAAGTGTTTTTAAAAATAAAGAAAACCTGTATAACCCCCCTATGAGAAGATGGGCTAGTCCAAAATCTGTTGGTAAGGACAGATTTCTATTTCTTATTGTAAGTTACAGTAACATAGGAGAAAAGTAATTTATGGCTCATTTTACTCTGGAAGAAATGTACTTTTTATTTGTATGTGTTTTAAATTTTAAGATTTTTGCATCAGTTCCTCTTTAACTGACTATTATGGCAGTTTTAGCCACACCAAGATGCCACCCTGACCCTTCACTTAGATATAAAAATCATTTAGAGAATTTGAAACTTTACAAAAAACACACATACATATATCCAGGTATAGACTCAACCACTCCATTGAAGTTATCCACTGGTGTTTAGCACCAAGGCAGGATCAACAGACATTTTGAATCCATTAATCTGTAATATGGAACTTGCATGTATTGGATTAATTACTTTCACTAAAATGAGAGTAAGACCATTTCTACTAGTAATCACCTGACTGCATATGCATTACAGTTACAGTACACTTCCATATTAATAATGAGTGCAAAGAGGCTCAGCCCTCCTGACAGTGTGTCAGTTATCAGCAGATAAACTTAGCTCTTGTTGCAAGCAAGACCATAAACTGTATGTGTACGATTTACAGCAAGGAATGACACTGTATAATGCAGGGGTCCCCAAACTTTTTCGGTCAAGGGCCAGGTCAAAATACTTCAGACTGCCGGGGGGCCAGAACATACATAAAATGATGTTGAAAAACATTACATTGAGTCAAGGTATTGATTCCCCCCTCCCCAATCATGCCCGGAGGAGAACTCCCAGCAGCAGCATTCAGTCATGCGGCGCCCAAAGAAAGTCTTTGTGCACCAGACAGCCCAGGTGACAACCTGCCGTCTAATTGGACAGCAGTGTCACCTGATGCAGAATTGGAAGCCAGCGAATGACTGCTCACTGGCTTCTACAGTATGTGGATGGGTGGTGCCAGCAATGCTATTCTATATGCGGGGCGCGACATTTAAAGGTGCCGAGGGCCACATCTATAAGTTATACATTTTGTGTTTGGGGGCCAGTGAAAAAGCCTTGGAGGTCCGCATTCGGCCCGCGGGCCTTAGTTTGAGGACCACTGGTATAATGGATGACAAAAGGATGACATATTTAGCAAAAAACTTTTAATATATGCACTTGTAAGAAAGGTTTTTGCAGGAGGTAAACCACTTTTAGAACCAGAACCAGGGCATGGCATAAGTCATAGCAGCCATAATGTCAAGGGATTGACTATACATCTCCTTTTCTTTAAGCTGCATTAACCTCCCTGGCGGTAAGCCCATGCTGAGCATGGGCTATGCCGCCGGAAGGCACCGCTCAGGCTCCGCTGGGCCGATTTGCATAATTTTTTTTTTGCTACATGCAGCTAGCACTTTGCTAGCTGCGTGTGCAATGCAATTGCCACTGCTACCTGCCGATCTGCCGCTATTCGTCGCGCCGCGGCCGCCCCCCCCCAGACCCCGTGCGCTGCCTGGCCAATCAGTGCCAGGCAGCGCTGTAGGGTGGATCGGAGTCCCCTTTGACGTCACGACACCGATGACCTCGGTGACGTCATCCCGCCCATCGCCATGGTGACAGAGGAAGCCCTCCAGGAGATCCCGTTCTGGGGGGATGCCGCTGAGCAGCGGCAATCATGTAGCAAGACCTTGTCTCACTACATGAAAAAGAAAAATTAAAAAAAAAAAAACGGATTTGCTGCCCCCTGGCGGATTTTTAGCAAACCGCCAGGAGGGTTAATGGGTGAGTTGTCTGTATGGAACCATGTTCAGTTGTCCTAGTTATCCTTGGCATATGCAGTGTCATGTCTGGCCCAGGAAAAGGAGCACAATATAACTTTTTAGGTGGAGCACCTTCCTTTCAAGTTGGCCTGTGATAAGGAATCAGCTTGTGGAGTCAGCTCTGACACTGAGTGCTATCACCAATGGCTTTACTCTGTGTTTCTCCCCAGCTTAAGGGAAATCTAAAATAAAAAAACAAAACAAAACAGTTTAACTTACCTGGGGCTTCTTGCACCCCCTGCAGTCATCCTGTGTCCCATCCAGCCAGCAGTGACGACCTCCTAAAAGCTGGCCTGTCATGCACCTCTTCGTTGCATCCCCATGTAGGGCAGCATTCTGCGCATGCACAGTATGGAAAAATCACTACTGTGCATGCACACTACGCTCCCGGCAATGGGAGCAGCTCAGGGGCTACACATGCACCACAACTGGGCAGTTTTCAGGGGGTCGCCATTGCTTGCTGAAGGGTCGTGGAAGGATGGTGCAGGCACAGGATGACTGCAGGGGGCTGCAAAAAGCCCCAGGTAAGTTAAACTGTTTTTTTAATATATATACATTAGTAGCACTTTAAGGAAAATACATACTTTTTTGGGTAGGAAAACACACTTTTCCAAGATGTCAAGAGTAATCTCTTCACCAGCAGCCAGAGATCAGCATGTACATGGTCCGTTTTCAAATTAATATTGAAATCAGTTGTATTCACTAACAGTCCATATATGGTCTGCCTTTCACAGAAGGAAGAGTTCTTGAGCTGTGCATACACAGACAGATCTTTCATAAATAACCATCATGCAAAGTACCAGAACTTAGTCTGCCAAATTGATAGCATGTTGATATCTCTAGAAGCTTGTTAGAAAGTTCCTCCATTTGATGCTATACACTATATTGCCTTATGAGCTTTTAATAACTTACTTCATGCAGTAAGGACGCATAAATCAATACATCATTTAGTGCATTGTTAGCATATTTTTTGGCCACACTATTCTCTTTAGTTTGTGAAAAATACAGGCTAGCTGATATTTTAAAATCATTTCCAGGGACACATTGCTGCTGTGCACAAGCTAGTTATAATTATGTCTTGGAGAAAATAGATTTGTGACATTTTCCTCATTAAATGTTTATTAAGCTAGAGAATAAAATACTTCCCTTGAGCATCTTAGGTCTTGAACTATAAAAACATTATTTAAAGTTCAGGAAAATGTAAATGATTAAAAAAGCAAAGATTTTATGATATTGAACAGTTAAAATATAATTAGTGCAGAGGTTGTGAGGCAAATATCTGTTCCATGTTACTATCCAAAGAAATCAGGCACAGGTAGCAGCTGTATGTGCAAGTGCTGATGGCTGTAGCAGTGTCAGAATTGGAACTTTAACAGGAGAATTAGCACATGCAAAATCTGGAATTCTTGAATTTTCTCCATATGATGACAACATTTTGTCCCTCGTGCTGCAATTGTAACACGAAAAATATACATTGCTAGAAAGAAAGAACTAAGGGTGTACAACATTTGGGGAATGCCCTGCTCCTCCAGCTGTCGCTCACCTGAACTACATCATGAGGATTGCCCTGACTTTGAGCTGCCCCAGCAACTGTCAGCAGTGTAGCCTATATTTTAAGATGGAGGGACTGACTTCACTGTGTGGGAAGAGTTAATATAAATACAGGATAACATTAGTGAGGCTGTCAGTATTCTGATGGACAAAAGAGGGAGCACTCACAACTGCATGTAAAGGGGAGGGATGAAACAACTTTTTTTGAGGGGGGGGGGGGGGGGAGAGATTATCCAGCAGTAAAATTAAACACCTTAATATAAGTTCTCTCTCTCTCTCTCTCTCTCTCTCTCTCTCTCTGTATATATTTGCTAGCAATACATTTTCTTACTTCATTGACAAGATTATAAATATTTAATATGTTATTCTCCTTGTTTTTAAAGATTTTGCTGCATTAATGTGATTTGTGATGCACTGGACATGGAGACACCAACACTGATACTACTTTAGCATATGAAGTAACTATATGCATCTCCTTTTAATTTGTGATTATTCCATTTTAACTGGTGACAGACTTTAAGTGTGATTACAAATCATTGATTTAATTTGTCTATAAAATGTCAGAATTACATTGAATGTTTTGCTTCTATGCTGTGTGCAAAATATAAAGCACATTTTGTGTAAATGAAGTGAATGATTAAAAAAATGAGCATATGATTAACTACTGCACCTTGCAAAAACACTATCTATTTATCTGTCCACAGACTTTTTGCATTGTAATTAAATTACCATCACATACATCACATAAAAACATTGCAAATGACGTGATTTCTAAAGCTGTTCCTACAGTAATAAACCTTTCTAATACTATTACTATTTTTATTATTTGTAGTGGTATTAAAAATAGAATTTATATCTTGCAATTATGTTAAATAAAAAAACAAAAACAAATAAGAAAGTATAATATGGATAATGTAATCCTACCCAGCATTTGATAAGTGCACACAATTACACAGGAACATTTTCAATATAAAAATATATTTATGAAAGTGCTGCCTGAACAAGCTTAAATTCTTCTAAGTTCTCTGTCAGTATTTCTAAATATTGCAATAAACAACAATGTGAATACTTAATAACTGCAGAAATGCTTTTTTTTTAAGTAATTCTGGTATATAGTTAAATAAATTTGACATATCTGAGCAAATGAAACGAGTAGCTTTTCTAATACAGCAGATTAAATATCATATATGTATATATATATATATATATATATATATATATATATATATATATATGTTTACACAAATACACAAACCCACACACATGCACACACATTAGATTAGGGTAGGTCATGCATTACATCAATAAAGAAACATCCTGGAAATGCTAGGTATTCATCACAATTAAATTTACCTGCTTGTTCCTTTCAATTTTCTTCGAACGTATCATTTCAACGTTTTTGTTATTCAGTCACACAAAAGCAGCTCACAGTCCGTGGTTTGGGTGCTCACAGCAAGGGCTCAATGACAGGCCATTCTCAGCTGCTCTTAGTCCCAAATAATTAGCCTGCTGTATTAGCTACCCCTTGTGGCTTTGCCTGTGAGAGACATTTGACATAACAGACATCAGAGGAATTTTTTTCAGGAGGCTCTTGTGGAGTCTGAATGCCTCCTAATTAACCACTTAGGTATCTTCATTCACTCTCCTGCTCGGCCCTTTCCAAATGGTGCAGTCTGCACTGTGGATTTAAACAACAGAGAAGCATGCTATCAAAAGATCTTGTAAATGAAGGCTGGTGTAAATTATTTTTAATGATTCCCTCCTGGCCCATCATTATGTTTGTAGTTACACACAGGCACATCAGAGATGGCTCATCTTCCGTAAGGTCAGCTGCAAGACCACCATAACTAGCTGCAGTCAGTAAATGGCTTATTAATTAGTGCAGTGATTTTACATTGCTAAGAGCTCTGATGTATGGAGCTAGAATTGTAATTGTGTAGGATTGAAATAATAAGCCATCTCAGGGCTCCTTATGCAAATTGCCGAATTATAAAATCATTACCTATCTAAACATTGACTTTTAATAAGAATTACAATGATGAATTTTATGATAATTGACACTCGAGTTCTAATCGCTTGGTTTTCTATTAGTGTGATGGTTAAATTGTATTTTTAATTAAATGTTCTTTAAAATGCAAAGAATAATTTAACAATTCTGCTCCAATCTTTTAGTTCACGTCAGGTTATTTTCTTTGGTCATTATGAATCTTGCCTCCTTAGTAATATGTGGTTGACATAATGTATCACTTGTAGCCTAAGATGTTTAATCATTATTTTTTTTTTCAATTATGATTTTCATGGCAAAGTATTGTCATCCATGAGATGCGGGTAGCAAGTGTCACTGGGTCTGACTTCCATGACAAAAAGGCTCAAAGTAAAAACGGAAAATCTAGGGCAGATTTTGCATACTAAAGTTTTCTTTTCTCTATTTTTTTTTAAAAGATTTTTGAATAATTTTATTCTAATTTGACAGTGGATTGTTATGCGAGAAAAACTTTGTCATGGAGTTTTAAAACATAAATCATCAGTTTCCAAGTATGAGTTAGTTAAGTGAGCAATTATCTGGGTATGCAAGTGTTAGTGCTGGCAATAATTGGGATGTGCCTGCTGCATTGGTGGCTTGAGCCAAACACAAGTGCCTGATTAATAAGCTATCATAATGCCACACAAACAGTGGAATGTTGTTTACATAAAATATAACTACATATTACAATCATGAGCCACAAAATACATGCAGACTACCTAGTCCTAATTCTGCTCCCGAAGCTCACTGTATAAGTTTCACATTATCCTCTCATCCATCCAAGTTTAACATATTGGGAGTGGTCAAAAAATATGAATGTGGCTAAAAATAAAATACTGCTCTTCCAGATTCAAAATATGTAGCATCTGGAAGTATTCTATTTTGGCTGTGATACAGATAAGGTTGATTAGATTATGATAAGGCCTATTATATATGTTTCTGTCACCGCCACTGTCACGTCTTAGCTTAAATACTAATAAATAGTAGAGAAGCAACTATAAATGAGCTTTTAAGTTGTCAGCATAGAGTGTCCCTAGAGAAAGTGCACAGTGTATGAAAAGGGTATGGGTCTGTGGTTTTTATTTCTACATTGCATTTGAGTGCATAGTCTAGAGATTGTTGGGTTGTGTCAGTGTAATTAAAGTTGTGTGAAGGAGAAAAAAAATCTGTTAATGTATATTATAGCAGCTGTAGTACTAATTTTTTTAATCAGACTTACACATTGCAGGATTGTAACCACCATGAGATTGGCACTTGTCAGTAAAGTAAAAATCAAAGCCAAGTGGATAGTTTATCAAAAATGTATAATTCAGCACAAAATGTGGAAAATCAGGCCGGTTACACACCACAAATGCCCACCACACTGCACCACCAAAAACAGGCCTTCAGGGAATACCGCATTGCTACGTCGTATTCCCCATCTGGCCAAGCAGGAAGGGATGTGCTTGCGGACACTTCCTGCTTTGGGGTACACTTCTGTGCATGCATGCCATGAAGTTGCATCGGAAAGTTTTTAAAAATCCCCCCCTTCGCCATAGACTGACATGACTTCTGGGCCGACGCAGATTGCAGCAAGTAGCCGCAGAAGCCACACGGTAACATACTTCTGGACCAGCGTCAGATCAAGGACTTCCGGTGGGCCGCACCGCGATGCAGGTAATGTGATTTACCCCATAGGTTCACACTGGAGTGCGGTAGCAGCGTGTCAATTTGACGCTCCGCACCACCACAGTGTGAAAGGGCCCTCCAGAGAAATTGCTTTTTGCATATCCTCTTTTGAGGAGTTCTGTCCACCAGCATGCTTAAATCGTAGGGTACTCTGGATCTAAAGCTGCTATGCCCTTTACCAATAATGCAATGCTGATCTTGTACCATCTTTCCAAAGGAAAACTGGCAACTATCCAATTAAGTATTATTCTTTTAAAGCACAAGAAGAATAGTAGTGCGGCACTCTCTCTTATAGACAGCATATGAATGAGAAAGTAATAAAACAGTACTCTCACCACTGACTTCCTGCTGTCATCATCACTGGGACATTTTGTAGACAAGACAAGACAAGACAAATAACATTTATATTGCGCTTTTCTCCTTGCGGACTCAAAGCGCCAGAGCAGCAGCCACTAGGGCGCGCTCTATTGGCAGTAGCAGTGTAAGGGAGACTTGCCAAAGGTCTCCTACTGAGTTAGTGCTGGCTTACTGTGCTGGCTTAGACATGGAAGAAAGGCATGGAAGAAAGACATCAATTAATGTATACAAGAACAAAAGCACATACACCTTCCGTCCATTGTTTGTTGTGTTTATTGACAGTGGATTACATCTAAACGTCAGGAACTTACTTTACATCATATGGTCATAGTGCTGTAGATGGCCTGTGTGGCAGCCGTGGTGGTGAAGGTGGGTGGCGGGTAGAAACGGCTACCACACAGGCCATTTACAGCACTATGACCATATGATGTGAAGTAAGTTCCTGAACTTTAGATGTAATCCACTGTCAATAAACACAACAAGCAATGAACGGAAGGTGCACGTGCTTTTGTTCTTGTATACATTATTTACAGTATGTAATGATTTATTTATGATAATATGTGTTATTACTATATTATCCTTTCTATGTGTAAAACAGTGTTTATGCAGTGGAAGGGGTTAGGGTAAGGCACCACCAGGGGGGTGGTTAGGGTTAGGCACCACCAAGCAGTGGTTAGGGTTAGGCACCACCAGGGGGTGGTTAGGGTTAGGCACTACCAGGGGGGTGGTTAGGGTTAGCCACCACCAGGGGAGGTTTAGGGTTAGGCACCACCAGGGGGGTCTAGGGGTCAAGGATAGGTACAGGGAGGGTTCTGTGTGAGAGTAGGGTTAGGTAGGGTTTCGCAGGTGTGGTCCTGCTTCATCAGGCAAACAGGAGTATAACTCAATGGGTCTAAATGCAGAAGTGAGCGCCTCTGTGATGGGTCTAAATGCAGAAGTGAGCACCTCTGTGAGGCATTTAGACCCATTGAGTTATACTCCTGTTTGCCTGATGAAGCGGGACCACACCTGCGAAACGCGTTGCACTAAGTGGAGTTAAATAAAAAAAATTTGTATTGATATATTGTGACTCAACTGAGTTTTATATATTCGAAGGAGGTATGTCCACCTGAACATCCCCCTCTTTTAGACATTTTTTAAACGTTTTTATTCTACTCTGGCGCCTCTGTACACCAAGCCTTGCTGAAATCTTGATTCCACCCTCGGTGGAGGGGTGCTACCCCGTTTCCTATCTACAGAGAGCAACATCTTAAAAACCTGAGTGGGGTCAGGTTCTAATACTCCCCACCTGCACTTGAAGTGGTTGCCTATGGGTAACCCATGTTTGTGAGTATATCTAAATATTTTGCTTTTAACTACAACCAACTCAACAATACTACACCATATTGGGTTCGATTTCTCTTTGTTCTTCCAAGCATTAACTTTCATCTGTTTTAACCATTCTTTGGTAGATCAACATATAACATATATATATATATATATATATATATATATATATATATATATATATATATATATATATATATATATACATACAATCCTAGTGCACAACCTTGGGGATGCAAAAGTTTGGGCAACCTTGTGAATCGTCATGATTTTCCCGTATAAATCGTTGGTTGTTGCGATAAAAAATGTCAGTTAAATATATCACATAGGAGACACACACAGTGGTATTTGAGAAGTGAAATTAAGTTTCTTGGATTTACAGAAAGTGTGCAATAATTGTTAGGCCGGTGCATAAATGTGAGCACTGTTCTAATTTTATTGATTCCAAAACCTTTAGAACTAATTATTGGAACTCAAATTAGTTTGGTAAGCTCAGTGACCCCTGACCTACATACACAGGTGAATCCAATTATGAGAAAGAGTATTTAAGGGGGTCAATTGTAAGTTTCCCTCCTCTTTTAATTTTCTAGGATACAGAAAGCTGTCTCAGAGATTTCAGCTGTCTGTTTCCACAGTTAGGAACATATTGAGGAAATGGAAGACCACAGGCTCAGTTCAAGTTAAGGCTTGAAGTGGCAGACCAAGAAAAATCTTGGATAAACAGAAGCGACGAATGGTGAGAACAGTCAGAGTCAACCCACAGACCAGCACCAAAGACCTACAACATCATCTTGCTGCAGATGGAGTTACTGTGCATCATTCAACCATTCAGCGCACTTTACACAAGGAGATGCTGTATGTGAGAGTGATGCAGAGAAAGCCTTTTTGTTGCCGACAGCACAAACAGAGCCGCTTGAGGTATGCTAAAGCACATTTGGATAAGCCATCTTTATTTTGTAATAAGGTGCTGTGGTCTGATGAAACTAAAATTGAGTTATTTGGGCATAACAAGGGGCGTTATGCATGGAGGAAAAACAACACAGCATTGCAAGAAAAACACCTGCTACCTAAAGTATAATTTAAAATCTGTGGTGTGAGTTAAAGAGAGCTGTCCATACTTGGAAGCCATCAAACCTAAATGAACTAGAGATGTTTTGTAAAGAGGAATGGTCCAAAATACCTTCAACCAGAATCCAGACTCTCATTGGAACCTACAGGAAATGTTTAGTAGAGATGGCTCGAACCTCCGATTTTAGGTTCGAGAACTTCGAACGCGCACTTCCGCAAAAGTTCACGTTCCCGCAAACTTTGCAAACTGCAATAGACTTCAATGGGCAGGCAAACGTTTAAAACTTCAAACATTAATTCTGGCCAGAAAAGTGATGGAAAAGATTGTAACACCTGGAGGGGGCATGGCGGAGTTGGATACATGCCAAAAGTCCCAGGGAAAATTACGGATTTGACGCAGAGCAGGGTTTTAAGGGCAGAAATCACATTGCAATGCTACATTGGAGGCATAAAGTGCTTTAAAATATCTTGCGTGTGTATACATCAATCAGGTAGTGTAATTAGTGTACTGCTTCACACTGACAGACCAAACTCACTGTGTAATGCACCACAAACAGCTGTTTGTGTAGTGATGGCCTTGCTGGACTGGTGTGCACAATGGCGAGAGTGCAGTCGATGGAGTTTTTTAAGCCCATATGGTCGCTGGGCTGAGGTAGTTCAATGACAGAACAACAGTGACTGTCCAGCTGATCGAGGTCTGTCCACAATGAAGCAATGACCTTATTATCTTGGGTGTGCCCCCCAACACACTCATATAGCCGGCGGTCATTGCTTCATTGTGATACGCAAGCCCCTTCACTGCGGCAAGGTAACGATCACGAAGGGGAATTGACACATGTACATGCCTTTTGTTTTGTTGTTGCAGCCGCAGTGCAGCCAGAAAAATTAGGCAGGTGTGTACACGCACCAGAAAAAAAATATTATTGTTTTTGTTAGCGGCCGCTGTTAGCAAAAATTCAGGAATACACTTGGAGTCCTGGACCCTGTTGGTGGTGGCAGAGAAGGCAGTCAAGTGGCCTGCAGGCAGGGATACTGTGTGGGGACCAACTTAGTCTTGGGGCAGGCAGTCACATGGCATGCAGGCAGAGATGTTGTGTGTGGGGGCTGACTTAGTCTTCGGGCGGGCAGTAGCCCTCCGGGATCCATGCCTCATTTATTTTGATAAAGATGAGGTACTGAACACTTTTTTGACCTAGGCGACTTCTCTTCTCACTGACAATGCCTCCAGCTGCGCTGAAGGTCCTTTCTGACAGGACGCTTGAGGCAGGGCTAGACAGAAGTTGGATTGAACATTGTGACAGCTCTGGCCACAGGTCAAGCCTGCGCACCCAGTAGTCCAGAGGTTCATCGCTGTTGTCTACATCCACAGTTAAAGGGAACCTAAACTGAGAAGGATATGGATTTTTCCTTTTAAAATAATACCAGTTGCCTGACTCTCCTGCTGATCCTGTGTCTCTAATACTTTTAACCACAGCCCCTCAGCAAGCATGCAGATCAGGTGCTCTGACTGAAGTCAGACTGGATTAACTGCATGCTTGTTTCAGGGTGTGATTCAGCCACTGCTGCAGCCATAGGTCAGCAGGACTGCCAGGCAACTGGTATTGTTTAGAAGGAAACATCCATATCCCTCTCAGTTAAGGTTCCCTTTAAGGCCAGGTAGTCGACTACCTGCCGGTCGAGACATAGGTGCAGGTTGGATCCGGAAGGGCTAAGGTGAGACGTTGGACTAAAGAATGTCCGCATGTCCGACATCACCATGAGATCGCTAGAGTGTCCTGTCCTTGCCTGCTTGGACATGGGAGGAGGAGCAAGATTACTGACAGTGGCACCTTTATTCCGTTGTGCTGTGACATCACCCTTAAACGCACTGTAAAGCATACTTGCCAGCTTGTTGTGCAAGTGCTGCATCCTTTCTGCCTTCTGGTGATTTGGTAACATCTCCGCCACGTTGTGCTTATAACGAGGGTCTAGTAGCATTGCCACCCAGTACAGGTCATTCCCCTTGAGTTTTTTTTATACGGGGGTCCCTCAACAGGCTGGAAAGCATGAAAGATGCCATCTGCACAAATTTGGATGCCGACATACTATCCATCTCCTCTTGCTCCTTCTCAGTGATATCAGGTAAGTTCTCCTCCACCCCTCAGCCAGGAACAATACCACAGGAAAGGTGAGCAGCACAAGCCCCCTGTGATGCCTGCTGCGGTTGTTCTTCCGCCTCCTCCTCAAAAAAAAACACCTTTCTCATCTGACTCCTCTTCCCAACATGACTCTTCTTCCTCCTCCCCCCTCCTCTGTGCTGCCGCAGGTGTTGAGGAAACATCTGGTTCTGCTGATGATTTTTCCCATTCTTCCTCCTGTTCCTGTTCACGCTCCTCCACAGCTTGATTCACTACTCTACGTATGGCACACTCTAGGAAGAAAGCATATGGGATCAAGTTGCTGATGGCGCCTTCACTGCGACTCACCAGGTTTGTTACCTCCTCAAACGGCCGCATGAGCCTGCAGGCATTTCACATGAGTGTCCAGTACTTCAGCTAGAACAACCCCAGCTCCCCAGAGCATGACCTTTCACTGTAGTTTTACAGATACTGGTTGACGGCTTTCTCCTGTTACAGCAGGCGGTCAAACATGAGGTGCGTTGAATTCCAGCAAGTCGGGCTATCGCAAATCAAGCACCTCACCAGCAAGTTGTTTCTCTGCTGAAAATCGGCCAAGCGTGCCATGACCGTGTAGGACCGCCTGAAGTGCTTACACACCTTCCTGGACTGCTTCAGGACCTCCTGTAAGCCTGGGTACTTACACACAAATCTTTGAATTATTAGATTCAGCATGTGTCAACTTTCTCAAACTCAAAGCCGAAATGATATTGCTGCTGTTGTCACACATCACGTTGCCGATCTCCAGTTGGTGCGGGGTCAGCCACTGATCCACCTGTTTGTTCAGAGCAGCCAGGAGAGCTGCTCCAGTGTGACTCTCCACTTTGAGGCAAAACATGTCCAAGATGGCGTGACACCATCATACTTGGCATGCAGCATAGGCCCTGGGGAGCTGGGGTTGTGGAGCTGGAGAGGAGATTGCAGCACCAGTATAGTAGCACTGCCACTCAGCCAAGAAGGAGGACTACAGTGAAGAGGATGTAGAAGGAGGAGTAGGAGGAGAAGGAGAGGAGGTGGCAGCAGGCCTGCCTGCAAGCCGTAGAGGTGCCACAACTAGGTCCACTGTACAGCCACTTACTCCCTGCTTGCCAGCGGTCACCAGGTTGACCCAATGTACTGTATGAGTAATGCACCTGCCCTGACCATCAGATGGTGGTCAGATGGACCCTTGACCCAACGCTGTGTGCCAGGGATGACACCATTTGCCTTTCAACCTCATGGTACAGTTTGAGTATCGCCTTTTTTGAGAAATAATTGCGGCCTGGTATCTTCCACTGTGGTGTCCCAATCGCCATTTTCGGAAGGCCTCAGAGTCCACCAGCTGGTATGGTAACAGCTGGCGAGCTAACAGTTCCGACAAGCCATCTGTCAGACGCCAGGCAAGGGGTGACTGGCAAACATTGGCTTCTTCCGGCTGCTGTGGGCAGAGGAGCAGGAACCACTCAAGGTGAGAGGCGGGGTGGAGGAGGGTGGCTGTGAAGGTGCAAGGGAGAAAGTGGCTGAAAATAATGCACCTGAAGGAGGAAGAGGAGAAGGAGGGTGGCTTTGCTTTTGTGTGCTGCTTTTCCTCCGGTGGTCTTCCCATTGCAGTTTGTGCTTTTTCGTCATGTGCCTTCATAAGGCAGTTGTCCCTTTGCGGGTCTTGGTCTTTCCATGGCTCAATTTTTGGTGGCAGAGAGTACAGATGGCATTGCTCTCATCTGAGGCAGACACACAAAAAAAATTCCACACTGCTGAGCCCTGGGATGACGGGACGTTGGTGGTGGCGTCATTGGTGGTGGCGTCAGCAGCTGACGTTGAGAGGCATGTTGGCTGGCTGTCCATAGGTGGTGATACATGCCGCTGGACACTGCCACAAGCTGTTTCTGATGATGAGCTCCCCCTGCTTCTTTTAGCAACTGGTCTCCTCCTACTCCTCTCTGACTCCCCCTCTGAACTGCCCCTCTGATCATTATATCTATTAGGATCCCACATGACATCCATGCCAGTATCATCATCATCGTCATCATTATAATCATCCTCCACAGCTTTGCTTGTATCAGACACCTCATAAACTGCACCAACAGCAGGTACTTCATCCTCCTCCCTACACCTTACGTCCATAGTGACGCCTAACTCAGACATATAAGGTGGTGTAACTTGCTTAGCGCCTTCATCTTGTTGTAACAATAATGGCTGTGAATCAGTTAATTCCCCACCAAATAACTTCTGCGAAGTGTCAAATGGAGCAGATGTGGTGCTTGTAGTAGCACTGGTGGCTGCGGAAGATGAGGTGTTTTGTGTTAAATAGTCAACTACGTCCTGACAGTCTTGGGAGTTGATGGCACATGCCTTCCTCTGAGCACTGTACTTTGGACCAGGGCCGCACGAAATCACGTCAGCATGACCTTGAACAGACCTGCTGGGTGGCCTGCCTCTGGGTCTGTCTCTGCCTGTTGTTTTGTCCATATTGGGGGATGAAGTGAAAGGTATGCACTGACTTGACTAATACAATGTGCAGTCACACAGGTGCAGTGAAAAGGTATGCAGTGACTGCTGGTTAAACAATGTGCAGTCACACAGGTGCAGTGAAAAGTATGCAGTGACTGGTATTACAATACAATGTGCAGCTGTCACAAAGGTGCAGTTAACAGGTATGCACGCACTGGTATATAAAACAGCGTGCGGACACACAGGTGCAGTGAAAGGTATGCAATGACTGGTATTACAAATTTACGATACAATGTGAAGCTGTTTCACAGGTGCAGTTAACAGGTAATCACGGACTGGTATATAAAACAGCATGCGGTCGGTCACACAGGTGCAGTGAAAGGTAAGCAGTGACTGGTATTACAATACAATGGCCTCGATTCATAAAAGTGCTGTCGGTAAAGTAAATCCATGCGGGGAAACACTGCTGTCGGTATTTCAGCCTTCTGGGCGGTCATTCATAAAAATGTTTCTAGTTGCGCTAGGAGTGCGGAGATATCCCGTTGTAGGCTAGCGTTAGGCTGTCGGTAGGCATGCGGAAACAGGAGAAGCTGGCCGAGTCCCTCCGTTCGGTGTTCTCTCTACTGCTGCTTGGGAGGTCTGTCCCATTCACTTACATGTACTCCGCATGCTTATCGCTACATCCAAGGGAGCGGTAATCCCCATCCGCATACCGCTTGCGTTAATTTTTTGAATTTTTTTAATGAATTTACATTTTGTTACATTTCCGCATAGAATCACAGCGGAAACAACCTTTATAAATACACATTTTGCTCAGTGCTCGGTAAAGTCAGCTGCTTTTAGCATTTCCGCATGCGGGAACGCTTTATGAATGATAGCCAATGTGTAGCAGTCACACACACAGGTGCAGTGGACAGGTATGCAGTGGCTGGTATATTAAACTGCGTGCTGTCACACAAGTGCAGTGAAAGGTATGCATGGACTGGTATTACAATACAATGTGCAGCTGTCACACACACAGGTGCAGTTAACAGATATGTACGGACTGGTATAAAAAACAGCATGCGGTTGGTCACACAGGTGCAGTGAAAGGTATGCAGTTAATCGTCATGATTTTCCTGTAAAAATCGTTTGCTGTTGCGATAAAAAATGTTATTAAATATATAACATTGGAGACACACACAGTGATATTTGTGAAGTGAAATGAAGTTTATTGGATTTACAGAAAGTGTGCAATAATTGTTTAAACAAAATTGGGCAGGTGCATACATTTAGGCACCACAAAATGAAATGAAATAAATATTTAGAAGATCCTCCTTTTGCAGAAATTATAGCCTCTAAACGCTAGAGATGGCCCAAACAGTTCGCATGCGAACTTGTTTGCGCGAACATCGCGGGTTCGCATTCGCAATCGAATGTGAACCTTATGCGAGTTTGACCCGCCCCCTATACTACATCATTGGTCTAAACTTTGACCCTCTACATCACAGTCACATGGCAGCCAATCAGGTTGCACTCCCTCCTGGAGCCCCCCCCTCCCCTTTATATAAGGTAGCAGCGTCGGATATTTTCTCACTCAGTCTGCTGCTACTATTAGAGAGAGGGAGAGTTGTTCCTGCAGAGATAGGGAAAGCTTAGTTAAGCTCTTGTTAGGCTTGTTAGCTTGCTCCTTGCTGATATATATTGCTAAAAAGCACCCCTAAACAGCTCTTTTAAGAGCTAATGTTCTTGTGATGTGTTTTTTTTTTGTGTGGCCCACTGACACTTGCATATACAGCCCTGTCTGTTGCAGCTGTCCCTTGCTAATTGCAGTTTTATATACCAGTCACTGCATACCTGTTCACTGTACCTGTGTGACAGCTGCGCCTTGTATTGTAATACCTGTCCATGCATACCTGTTCACTGCACTTGTGTGACAGCATGCAGTTTTATATACCAGTCATTGCATACCTGTTCATTGTACTTGTGTGACAGCTGCACATTGTATTGTAATACCAGTCCGTACATACCGTTCACTGCACCGGTGTGACAGCACACAGTTTTATATACCAGTCACTGCATACCTGTTTACTGTACCTGTGTGACAGCTGCACATTGTATTGTAATACCAGTCCATGCATACCTTTCACTGCACCTGTGTGACAGCATGCAGTTTTATATACCAGTCACTGCATATCTGTTCACTGCACCTGTGTGTGTGACAGCTGCACATTGTATTGTAATACCAGTCTGTGCATACGTTTCACTGCACCTGTATGACAGCACGCTGTTTTATATACCAGTCCATGCATACCTTTGAACTGCACCTGTGTGTGTGACAGCTGCACATTGTATTGTAATACCAGTCCGTGCATACTTTTCACTGCACCTGTGTGACAGCACGCTGTTTTATATACCAGTCCGTGCATACCTTTGAAATGCACCTGTGTGTGTGACAGCTGCACATTGTATTGTAATACCAGTCCGTGCATACCTTTCACTGCACCTGTGTGACCGACCGCACGCTGTTATATATACCAGTCCGTGCATACCTGTTCACTGCAACTGTGTGTGTGACAGCTGTACATTGTATTGTAATACCAGTCCGTGCATACCTTTCACTGCACCTGTGTGACAGCATGCAGTTTTATATACCAGCCACTGCATACCTGTCCACTGCACCTGTGTGAGTGACTGCTACACATTGGCTATCATTCATAAAGCGTTCCAGCATGCAGAAATGCTAAAAACAGCTGACTTTACCGAGCACTGAGCAAAATGTGTATTTATAAAGGCTGTTTCCGTTGTGATTCCATGCGGAAATGTAACAAAATGTAAATTCATTAAAAAAATTCAAAAAATTAACGCAAGCGGTATGCGGATGGGGATTACCGCTCCCTTGGATGTAGCGATAAGCATGCGGAGTACATGTAAGTGAATGGGACAGACCTCCCAAGCAGCAGTAGAGAGAACACCGCACGGAGGGACTCGGCCAGCTTCTCCTGTTTCCGTATGCCTACCAACAGCCTAACGCTAGCCTACAACGGGATATCTCCGCACTCCTAGCGCAACTAGAAACATTTTTCTGAATGACTGCCCAGAAGGCTGAAATACCAACATCGGTGTTTCCCCACATGGATTTATTTACCGACAGCACTTTTATGAATCGAGGCCATTGTATTGTAATACCAGTCACTGCTTACCTTTCACTGCACCTGTGTGACCGACCGCCCGCTGTTTTATATACCAGTCCGTGATTACCTGTTAACTGCACCTGTGAAACAGCTTCACATTGTATCGTAAATTTGTAATACCAGTCATTGCATACCTTTCACTGCACCTGTGTGTCCGCACGCTGTTTTATATACCAGTGCGTGCATACCTGTTAACTGCACCTTTGTGACAGCTGCACATTGTATTGTAATACCAGTCACTGCATACCTTTCACTGCACCTGTGTGACTGCACATTGTTCTACCAGCAGTCACTGCATACCTTTTCACTGCACCTGTGTGACTGCACATTGTATTAGTCAAGTCAGTGCATACCTTTCACTTAATCCCCCAATATGGACAAAACAACAGGCAGAGGCAGAGGCAGACCCAGAGGCAGGCCACCCAGCAGGTCTGTTCAAGGTCATGCTGATGTGATTTCGTGCAATTCCTGGACCAAAGTACAGTGCTCAGAAAAAGGCACGTGCCATCAACTCCCAAGACTGTCAGGACGTAGTTGACTATTTAACACAAAACACCTCATCTTCCACAGCCACCAGTGCTACTACAAGCACCACATCCACTCCATTTGACACTTCGCAGGAGTTATTTGGTGGGGAATTAACTGATTCACAGCCATTATTGTTACAACAAGATGAAGGCGCTAAGCAAGTTACACCACCTCATATGTCTGAGTTAGGCGTCACTATGGACGTAAGATGTAAGGAGGAGGATGAAGTACCTGCTGTTGGTGCAGTTTATGAGGTGTCTGATACAAGCAAAGCTGTGGAGGATGATTATGATGATGACAATGATGATGATACTGGCATGGATGTCATGTGGGATCCTAATAGATATAATGATCAGATCAGATGTGTCCCTCAGTATTATGTAGCCAGAAGTCCTCCACTATTAGGTAACCAGAGATGTCAACCAATATTAGGAAATCACAGGTGTCCCACGGTATTAGGTAGTCTAAGTGACCTAGAATTAGGCAGTCACAGGTGTGCCCAGTATAAGGGACCAACAGGTGGCCCCCAGGAATTATTTTACCTCCCATTAGAACCATTTTAGTCATATCCAGTGGTGTAGCAATAGGGGTTGCAGAAGTAGCGACCACATCGGGACCCTTAGGTCAGAGGGGTCCCGAAGGGCCCTCCCTCAAGCACAATATTAGCTCTCTATTGGCCCTGTGTTGGTAATATTCACTTCTATAGGTGTTTTAAATGCTCAACGGCTTAGATCAGGAAAAAAGAAGTTCAAACAGTCACCATACTGTAGATTGGTAAACATCAAACTGATTGTCCCAGGATTTCAGCAGATTTCCTCACCGATCAGCCAACATGTCATAAAAAAGAGAGAACAGAAAGCACATAGCGTAATCCAATATATACAAGTATTGCCCGTCACCAATCCAGAGTGACCAAACCACCTTGTGCTGGGACACACTCCCCCCTATGTGCCCGCACTCACCCTATCAACCTCCAACAAATCCGGAGGTATGGATATATGGTGTAGTCAGGGGATAGGCAGGGATCAGTTCAATCCTACACGACCAACTTCTAAAACTCAAGAGAACGCCAGATAGTGTAAAATCATTTAATATCACAAAATTAAAAGATGTATCAAACTCACAAACGTAGGTGGTAAACAAGCATGTAATCAATTGTGTGAATGCAGTCCCGGGTAACCGCTCACATACACACTGCCTCAGACCCTCGCGTCCTGTGACTTCCTAGTTCTGCCGGTGACGTGACGTAGCTCCGCCCTATGCATTTTGTCAAGAGAATGACTCATCAGGGGCTTGCGTCACTCCGGCAGTAGCAGCTCCTATAATCCCTTAGTCACACCCTCCCCTCTGCTTTACCCCACCTCTCATTAAAATCAAAATAGAATCCTCTGCATGCCTATATGTCAGCGCTCACCTGCGGGGACAAACTAAGACTATACAATAAAAAACTAACCTGGCCAGGTACATATAAAACAGACATGAATAACCATATCATACATAGTTGGCAATCAACACTATTGCACATATATACTATGGCTGTAGCGATCGCGCTACACATCACGTCTCGACGCTGCCCGTTACTTTAATAACAAAACGTAATAAAAATAAACATGAAGATGCATCCGTCTCCGCAGCATGAGTGGTTGTAGCAATTATATGCCACGATTCTGTGCCACTATTAGGGCGCACCGACGGTCATAACGATCTGCTGAAATCCTGGGACAATCAGTTTACCAATCTACAGGATGGTGACTGTTTGAACTTCTTTTTTTCTGATCTAAGCCGTTGAGCGCTTCTAATTTTTGAAAGTGACTTTTTTTGACAATTTACAGTATTGTTTTGTTTAGTGTGCTCCATGTAATTTTGTCTTTTTCCATTAGCGCAGCTTTGTTTGCTATTTTTTATCTGGTTATTTTCTGTATATACTGTCTGCTGCTATGGATCTGTTTGAAAGCAGGAATAGGAGATTACATGATCTAGATGAACTATTTAAAGATACAGCACCAGGAGTAATTGATCTGGATAGTGATTTTAAAAGTTTGCACAATGTAATGGTAAAAGAACAACAAACCTGGCGGGACATTGCTACCCTTAAAAAATATCATAAAGAAGGTATTAGTCCCCAAAAAAACAGATGGGATATTACCCCAGATGATGGGTAGGACACAGAAGAAAATACTAAGGAATGGGAAGAATATTTTAATAAAAGTGCGTTGGGCCTTATGGAGCTTTTGATTAAAAGGAAAACTGGGCGGATAGAAAGATTGGGCACAGAAATTGAAAATATTAGAATTAAAATAGAACCTTATAAAAATACTGAGCAATATATTGCAAGGACTAAAAAGATACAAGAGACCCTTGCAATTGGAGAAAAAAAACATTATAGCAGATAAGCAAAGGAAGTTTGCATGGGACAGTGAGGCACATAAGAAGAAATTAGCTTACAAGTGGCAGCCTATTGTACAAAAAAGAATGGCCGATAAAGCCATTAAAAGTGGAGAACAACAGATAGAAATTGGAGCAGAGAACCAGTCGGTTGCCTCCTCACATAATACCCCAATACAAAAAGTACAACCCAAAGGGAAAATACTGAAACCCCAGGAACAGACAGTGGGGAATAATGACAGGACTCATTATAGACCATACGAAGGGAGGGTGGCGGGGGGGGCCTCAGAATAATAGAGGTGCCCAATGGAAGAGGAGACAAGACCCACAACCCCTATATCAATACCCGGTTCAGACTCAGAATAGATTTCAGTCACTTCAGGAGGACAGAAATTTTGGGCAACCCCATTTTTTAGCCCCACGCCCCTGGTATTGGAGAGAAGGCTGGGAGGAGGAGGAATACCTGGGGGGCAACCAACAATACCAAGAAAAAGAGGTGCAGAAGGGGGAGGAGAGCAGGCAGAAGGGAACAAAAGAAGAAGGCAGTAATAGGAGCGGGTATTTTCAATCTTAGTGGTGTCCCTCTGGAAAGACATGAAATAAAATTGTTAGATAAGGGGCTAAAATACGCACCCAAGAATCAATTGAACAAATTTAATACGTTTATTGATGTTCATCGGTACACTAGAAAACTGTGAGAAGTTTTTTACATCGGTTGAGTGATATGCACGGTGTCCAGATGGAGTTTGTTTTGTCACTACTCGATTTTTCTCTTAAACGGAATTATTTCTGGCATAAAAATCTGTTCTTCAGACAGGTGTACAGCTGTGCGATGGGGGCGTCATAGCCCCAAGTTTGGCAAACATCTACATTGCGCTTTGGGAGGAGGAGGCTTTAAAGGGAAGGTTCAGGGAAACCTTTAAAAAAATAAAAATCCATATCCACTTACCTGGGGCTTCCTCCAGCCCGTGGCAGGCAGGAGGTGCCCTCGCCGCCGCTCCAGAGGCTTCCGGTCGTCTTCGGTGGCCGACCCGACCTGGCCAGGCCGGCTGCCAGGTCGGGCTCTTCTGCGCTCCAAGGACGGGCTCTTCTGCATCCCACGCGGGCACGCTGACGTCATCGGACGTCCTCCGGGCTGTACTGCGCAGGCGCAGTAGTTCTGCGCCTGCGCAGTACAGCCCGGAGGACGTCCGATGACGTCAGCGCGCCCGCGTGGGACGCAGAAGAGCCCGTCCTTGGAGCGCAGAAGAGCCCGACCTGGCAGCCGGCCTGGCCAGGTCGGGTCGGCCACCGAAGACGACCGGAAGCCTCTGGAGCAGCGGCGAGGGCACCTCCTGACTGCCACGGGCTGGAGGAAGCCCCAGGTAAGTGGATATGGATTTTTATTTTTTTAAAGGTTTCCCTGAACCTTCCCTTTAAGGATAGGGGGGTCAAGGGTCGTATTTTGGAAAAGGTTGACGACCTTTTGATCTTTTGGAGGGGTGATGAGGTAGGTTTTCGTGAGTTTATTAACGAGATCAACGGTATTAAGGAAAATATACAACTGACCGCGGAGTGTGATAATGATTCTATACATTTCTTGGACCTTATTATCAAAAGAGAGGGGGAGGGTTTCTCCACCAAGTGTTTCTTTAAGCCTACTGACCGAAATGCTTATATCGTCGTAACAAGTTGCCACCACCCGCAGTGGCTTAAGGGTGTTCCAAAAGGCCAATTCACAAGAGTCCGCAGGAACTGTTTTGATTTATGGGATTATAACCTACAGTTGGACATTCTGAAAAGTAAATTTGTGGAGAAGGGCTATAGCGAACCCTGGTTAGAAAAAATACAGAGAGAAGTGGGTAAAAAAGATAGAGAAAATCTGCTTCAGACTAAGAGGGAAGAGTTGGAAGTCGATTGTAAGCCTTTTTCATTTTTAAGCGATTACTCTGCAGATTACAGATTGGTGGAAAGAATTTTCCACAGACATTGGAACATTCTTCAGAGTGTTCATGTGATCATGTGCTAAAAGAAGTTCTACCTCCCAAGCCCAATTGTATCTACCGATGAGCCCCGACCCTAAAGAATTTGATTGCACCTAGTTGTGTGGCCCCGCCAGAACGAAAACAGTTGACTGAATGGCAGTCGACTGGTTTTTTCCCGTGCAGGGGTTGCAAATGTTGTAGAGAGGCTAACGCCCATAGACAGGGTCAAATTGTATCAATTTCTAATGGTAATTTGATTAAGATTAGACAATTTATATGTTGCAACACAGCTTTTGTGGTATATATGATCTGGTGTGATTGCGGCCTACAGTATGTGGGCCGCACCACCAGACCACTAAAAGAGAGGATTGGGGAACATATCAACAATATAAAAAAGGGATTTGAGCAACATAGTGTCTCTCTTCATTTTAAACAAAAACACCATTGTGATCCAGCCTTGATGCACTTTTGCGCAGTCGAGAAACTGATGCCTAACTGGAGAGGATGCAATAGAGTTAGGGAGCTTTCAAAGAAAGAGACCAGGTGGATCTTTAATTTGGACACCTTTAGTCCAATAGGTCTAAATGTGGATTTAGATATCAATTGTTTTATTGCGAATAACTGATTGTATTTTAGTGATTTTATGACTTTTATGACATATATGTGTATCCGTATATGAGTGGGAGCTAGTTGTCTATGAAGGGCGAGGTGGAACGACTGTAAACGGCGTGACCGTTGCGGCGGCGTGTTGGGGGTTGCACGCACATGCAATGTGTGTTGGTGTGCTTGCACCCACCCACTAATGCTTCAAAAGCAATCGGATGCGCATATCGTTATGACCGTCGGTGTGCCCTAATAGTGGCACAGAATCGTGGCATATAATTGCTACAACCACTCATGCTGCGGAGACGGATGCATCCTCATGTTTATTTTTATTACGTTTTGTTATTAAAGTAACGGGCAGCAGCGAGACGTGATGTGTAGTGCGATCGCTACAGCCATAGTATATATGTGCAATAGTGTTGATTGCCAACTATGTATGATATGGTTATTCATGTCTGTTTTATATGTACCTGGCCAGGTTAGTTTTTTATTGTATAGTCTTAGTTTGTCCCCGCAGGTGAGCGCTGACATATAGGCATGCGGAGGATTCTATTTTGATTTTAATGAGAGGTGGGGTAAAGCAGAGGGGAGGGTGTGACTAAGGGATTATAGGAGCTGCTACTGCCGGAGTGACGTAAGCCCCTGATGAGTCATTCTCTGGACGAAATGCATAGGGCGGAGCTACGTCACGTGACCGGCAGAACTAGGAAGTCACAGGACGCGAGGGTCTGAGGCAGCGTGTATGTGAGCGGCTACCCGGGACTGCATTCACACAATTGATTACATGCTTGTTGACCACCTACGCTTGTGAGTTTGATACATCTTTTAATTTTGTGATATTAAATGATTTTACACTATCTGGCGTTGAAATCCTGGGACAATCAGTTTGACGTTTACCAATCTACAGGATGGTGACTGTTTGAACTTATTTTTTCCTGATCTAAGCCGTTGAGTGCTTCTAATTTTTGAAAATGACTTTTTTTGACAATTTACAGTATTGTTTTGTTTAGTGCGCTCCATGGAATTTTGTCTTTTTCCATTAGCGCAGCTTTGTTTGCTATTTTTTATCAGGTGTTTTAAATAGTAGTAATCATTAACAAACGGTTTCCCATCCCCTACTTGCACCTCTGACACTGTGGTTTTTCTTGGCAGGTTTTGGTGCGCCATATCAGTTGTTATGTATAGAGTGCTTGAGGGGGGGGGGGGGGGCATGTAAAACTTGCACCGGGACCCATAGCTCCTTAGCTACGCCACTGGTTATATTCCAAAATAATATTAGGCCATCAAGGTAATGTGAGTTGGTTCTTTTTAAGTCATTGAAATCAATTTAATGTGTTTAAAAATTGTTAATGATAATTCTACTATTAACCACTTGAGGACCCACCCTTTACCCCCCCCTTAAGGACCAGACTGTTTTAGCTGATCTGTGCTGGGTGGGCTCTGCAGCCCCCAGCACAGATCAGGGTGCAGGCAGAGCAACCAGATCGCCCCCCTTTTTTCCCCACTAGGGGGATGATGTGCTGGGGGGGTCTGATCGCTCCTGCCTGCCTGGGTGTTGCAGGGGGGGGGCACCTCAAAGCCCCCCTCTGTGGCGAAATTCCCCCCCTCCCTCTCCTCCCTCCCTTCCCCGGAGATCCGAGGCTGCACAGGAACGGATCTATCCTGTGCAGCCTCTAACAGGCTCCTGCCTGTCATGTGACAGCGATCCCCGGCCGCTGATTGGCCGGGGATCGCTGATCTGGTACAACGCTGCTACTGTTAGCAGCGTTGTACGGATGTAAACAAAACGGATTATTTCCGCTTGTGTTTAAATTTAGCCTGCGAGCCGCGGTCGGTGGCCCGCAGGCTATTCACGGAGCCCCCCCGCCGTGAATTGACAGGAAGTTTTGAATGCAGGCTTAGCATCTTTATCACTTAATACACTCCGACCAGTTGCTGTTGAAATTTGATTTTTATGGTGACAATACCGCTTTAAAGGGACTCCGAGCAGTGCAGAAACTATGGAAAGATGCATATCATTTTAAAGCTCTCTTTCTCCTCTTTCCAATGATATATAAACCACCACCCTAGTCTTTTAGTTTTCGCTATTTTCGCGATTGAAATTGCCGCGACCGCGGTTTCGATCGCGAAAATAGAGAAAACTAAAAGGCGGAGGGTAACGATTTAGGTGTCGTCAGAAAGAGGAGAAGAAAGAGAGCTCCGTGGCTCCACTCCTCAGGGAGTTGCTAGGGCAACGAAACATTGGGCGAAGCCACGGAGTGACGTCACAGCGCACGACGCTCGCTGGACGCGGCGGGATTGTCTGTGTGCAGCAGGCTCGGTATCTTTTAGAGCACTAGCCAGTAAGCTATTGCGGAGAGGGACGCTAAATGACAGAGGCGTGCGCCTTGTCACAAGCTTAGTGCATCTCATCTCTGCATACCCCTGTACCTGGAATCAGGTAGCTTGTAAAACAAGGGGCTGGCTGTGTCTTTCATTTTTGATGAAGTTTTCTGACCCAATGAGTGGTTATACACCACTGATCTGTTTTTAACTTTTTTAAAAATAAACTGGTACGCTTTTACGCGATGTGGAATCCGCTTTTTGCTTACACAGACTGGGAATAGCCAAGAGAGGACTGCCAGAGAGGCTGCGGGGTGGCCAATACCCCGAATGCGAGCATTGGCCTTGGAGGCCTAGAAGTCTGGTGAGTCTTTCCCCGAAGGGGGGGCTTTTTCATTATATGACATATTTGCTGTGTCTAAGAAGGAACAGGCAGAGAAGAGCGCTTAACCATTTTTACTGAAGAACTTTATTTTGATGGTTGCACGCATCTAGGAAGAGCGCTCCTACATGATAATTATTATATGAGCAAGGACATTATACATGTGGTTACTGCCTGCTATTGTGTTTTATTTAGAATTTAGCACCTGTAATATGAATGTTTGATGAATGTTTGATTCATTATCTTTTATATAAAACATTTTTTAGAGGTGACCTATATAACATCTGACTCAGCATATGAGCGCAGTATCAGGGTGCTGTAATTGTTGTGAATCCTTCCTTATTAAGCCTATTGCATTGCAATACTATCACAACACAACAGTGCCAAAAAGTCACATTGCACCTTAGGCATGCATTGTGACTATACAGTGAAGCATACGGTTAGTGTTGATGTACAAATTCGGAACATTGTATTTGACCTGAAAATGGCTGTTTTAATTCAGCTTGATTTCTCCAGAAAAACACCTGATCTGACTGTACAAATATGGCAAAATTGCATTGAAGTCAATTGCGCCGACATTTACGATTAATGTTAAAACCCCCATATGCGCTATAATCACCAGATGTGCAGGGCAAGTTAAGGAGAACAGTGGAAACTAGAACAATTTTTTCCAAAAAGACCATGTAGTTGTTGAGATTTATAGATAGATTTTAAAAATTCTAAGAAAAATTAATTTTAAAAGGCTGGAAAATTACATGTTGCGGTGGTACACTTTAATGTATAATTTTTCAGAGCTCTGTATATACATTTGATACATTAAAAAAACAGACAGTGTGGGATCATCCCTCCCAAGCCTCTTTAACACCTTGTCACCTATGCAGGCTGATATAGCCAGAATGCAGAGCTCTGCAGCCTGAGCTATTCCAGACTGTATGGTCCATGGTATAGGGGGACTACAGAAGAGAGGGGTGGCAAAGCCTCCCCATCTCCCTTAGAACCCTTGTCCAATCCATGGACAAGGAGCTCATCCCCACCTTCGGTGCCAAGGCAGAAAGTGGGGGTAATTACTCCCACACCTGTGGGTGTAGACCTGAAGGGGTTCATGGTGGCATCTGGGTGTCCCCTTTAACCCCAGAGGGCACCCCCAGATGCTCTGCCTCTCCCCGGGTACCCCTTACGCATTTCCATAAAAGTTTCAAAGTGAAATAGAAATGTAGCCATGAATAAAGTATTTTAATAACATTAATTAACCATAAATTAATCCCACCCCAGTATCCAGAAATGTCCCATGCCAATATTCTTGTTTACCCAATGACTGATGAAGAGCTGCAGCATACCTCAATCCCTGTGCTGGAACTTGCCTTACTAAGCATAGCAAGTCCCAGAAGAGCATCTTTTAAAGGGCTCCCCATGGGTTAGAAAAACAATAGGAATCCTCTATGAGACGGTGGATTCCCATTTGTCTCTTAAGGGACCAATGGGAAGCCCTGGAAGGACTTTCAAAGATTCTCTGCCAGGGCCTAGTATAGTAAGTCAGGAGGGGGGGGGCAGCTCATGACTCTGCAGCTCAGAAGCCACTGTTGGGGGACAGAGCATCTATAGTGGATGAGTGGCACGGGAGGGAGGGAGGATTGGCCAGAACACTTAGCAACAGTACTAGGCGGGACAGAGACACACAACTGCAGACAGTGACACAGTTCAGGCGGCCTGCTGCGGGACTTCATGAGGCCCGCGACGGGCCCCCTTTTTGCTAGACATTCCTTCAGGACCCTATGCAATTGCCTCAATTGCCTTGAGAGTGATCAAGCCCTGGCTTCGTGCCCTCATTTCACTGCTGTCTCACATCAAATTTATGTACCTTCAGTACTCCATGGCAGGCTTTGGAAGTACTCACATCCCAGAGTGCTTCCAAAGACAGGTGCATCCATACTGCATATGTGTGAGCCTGGTCTCCACTCAGGGATGCCGGGGATCCTCAAAGGGGTGGTGCTCAAATTTGAAAAAGAGACCCCAACAAAATAAATCAGCCATGCTAAATAGTGTATATAACACCCCCTCTCCAAAAGGCAGTATTAGGTAGCCTTTGCCTAATTGGCTGCCAATATGCAGTAGTTGCTAAGCATTAGTAGGCGCAAAATTACAGTAAGTGCCAAGGTGCAAAGGATGCCCATATGCATGTGGTAAGATGCAAAGGTCCAGTTTGTGCTGATTTGCAGTGGGGGCTGAGGTGCCAAAATACACTCTGTGTCAAGCTGCAGTGGTGCAGTGGGTACCAAGGTCCAGTTTTTGCTAAGTTGTAATGGATGCTAAGTCATGTTGTATATATATTTGCAGTGGGTGCTATGCAGTATTGGGTGCTGAATGAGGAGCAGATGGTGCTAATTGTGAGTGGGTACTGGGTGCATATAGGTACAATGGGCAGGACATGAGTGAGTAGTGAGTGTCATGTGGGGTCTGGGTGTGTGCCATGGGAGAGTACTGGGTGTCCTATGGGTTCAGACCATGGGTGAGTACTGAGTTCTATTTTGGTGTAGGCCATGGAAGGGTACTAGGTACATATAATGGCTAGGTACTGGGTGCCATGTGGGTACAGACCATGCTTGGGTACCAGGTGCTGACCATGAAGAGTCATTGTGGGTGCTGGAGCAAGGGGAGGTCATTGTCAGTGCTGGGGAAGGTAGATGTCATTGTGGGTGCTGTGGGAGGTAGAGGTCAGTGTGGTTTCTGGGGTAGGGTGAAGTCACTGTGGATTCTGGGTGTTGGGAGAGGTCACGTGGGTGCCTGGGATAGGGGAGATTAGTGAAGATGCTGCTAGGGGGAGGTTCCAGTGGGTGCTTCTGGGGACAGGAGGGGTGTGACTGGGGGAGGGAAGGTCACTGCAGGTGCTGGGGAAGGAATAGGACAGTGTGGGTGCTGGGGGAGGACACTGTGGCTACTGGGGTAGGTAGAGGTCACTGTAGGTGCTGGGGGAGGTAGAGGGCAGTATGGCTGCTTGGGGAGAGTGAAGTCACTGTGGATGTTGGGTGTTGGGAGAGGTCACTGTGAGTGCTGGGATGGGAGAGGTCACTGTAGGTGCTGCTGGGAGGGAGGTCCCTGTGGGTTCCGATGGGGACAGGAGAGGTTCTGCTGGGGAGGGAAAGGTCACTGTGGGTGCTGGGGGAGGGATATGACAGTGTGGGTGCTGGGGTAAGTCACTTTGCTGTTAGGAGAGGGAGAAGTCTGGTGGATGCTGGGGGAGGGAGAGGTCAGTGTGGGTGCTGGGGGAGGAAGAGGTCAGTGTGGGTACTGGGGAAGGCAGGATCACTGCTGGTGCTGGGGAGGGAGAGGTCATAGTGGTTACTAGGTGGAGGGAGAGGTCACTGTGGGTGCTGGGATAGGGAGATGTCAAAGAGAGTGTGGCTGTCTGGGAGACATCTAATTTGTTCCCACTCAACTGACAGAATGGCCATACTAGGATTCCTGCCTGGATCTTCTTTACTTCAAAGTGCCCTAAGTGGTGGTGGAGATTCCCATGGGTGGGTGAGGCTTACTGTGGGTGGAGTTTTTTGTTTTCAGGGGCGGAGCTTCCTTTTAATGACCAAAGGGGCCCTTTTATTGAACATTTAAAAAGGGGGGTTGCCTGGGCATACAGAGCCGCCCCTCTGCACGTGCCCGCTTCCGAAGCCTGCACAAGGAGTGCAAATGATGTATTAAACCTGCAGGTTTAATAATTTCAATGGGGGAAGCACGGTGGTGTAGTGGTCCCCAGTTCAAATCCCAGCCAAGTCAACATCTGCAAGGTGTTTGTATGTTCTCTCCATGTGGGTTTCCTCTGGGCACTCCGGTTTTCTACCACATGCCAAAGCATACAGATAAGTTAATTGGCTTCCCCCTAAAAATTGGCCCTAGACTACAATATATACACTACACGATACATAAATAGACATATGACTATGGTAGGGATTAGATTGTGAGCTCCTCCTGGGTACAGTTAGCGACAAGACAATATATACTTGTGACGCCAAAACGCGATTGCGGTCGGTTAGCGACGCAGATCGTTAAACCAAGATTTGATGTGTAGTATCTCTCTGCCTAGGAACAGCTGGGGGCAGGGGTGCCTCTAGCCTTCTTGTCACTCCAGGCAAGAAATCCTGTGGCGCCCCCCCCCCCCCCATAAAAAATAAAACAAAAATCATATACATTATAGAACACTTCACACATGATATAAGCCATCAGAGAGGGATAACTATGAAATGGGGCCCTAGGCAAGACAACACTTTGCCCTCCACTGATGGTCACCTGGCTTATTTAGTTAGATTTGGTGGGAGCTAGCAACCACCAGGCCCCTAAACTCTCTCTAGACCCTAGGCAGCTGCCTAAGTTTGCCTTGTGGATGATCAGCATTGTATGCCATACAGCACATGCTGCCAGTATGCACCTCAAATAAATACAGCATCCACACTACAAGTTCCAATGGCAGTCACATTGCAAGATTGGATTATCAAGCAAGACATTCTTACTTTCAAAATAATTTTTCACAAACATTATGAGATATGCAGATATGTTACCACCTGTTAGGGTAAGACTGGAGTGGGTATATCATGACATTGAAGGGTTGATATGATAAGGTGGTTTAAGGCCCAGTGCACACCGAGCGGTTTTAGCAGCGAACCGCCAACCGCATTTGTCTGTGAAAACGCTTGGCTAATGTATTTCAATGGGATGGTGCACACCAGCGGTTTGAGGTTTTTAGCAAACCGCAAACGTGCCTCCTGCTGCACATTGGCGGTTTGCAGAAGCGATTCTGCCTCAATATAAAGTATAGGAAAAATGCAAACCGCTCTGAAAAACGCTAGATCAGAGCAGTTTTCCAGGCGTATTTGTTACAGAAGCTGTTCAGTAACAGCTTTTACTGTAACAATATTTGTAATCTGCTTCACAAAAACGCTCTCTAAACATGCCTAGAATCGCTCTGAAATCTGCTCCAAAACCGCTAGCGTTTTGAGGATCTGCTAGCGGTTTTGGTGTGCACTGGGGCTAATAGTTTGATTCATAATCCATTCTGGAGATAAGCACAGTGTGTTTGTAGTGTAAGTGATACAAGAGAAGAGAAGTAGAATGGAGGGAGGAAGGGTAGTAGAGGGTCAGAATTGATGACATGGATGAGCAGATATCTATGAGTAGAATAGAGGCTCAGTGGGTACCACTACTGCATTTTAGTGCTGAGTCCTAGGCTTGAACATTGGCCAGGGCAAAATCTGCATGGAGTTTCTGTCTTCAGACACTTCAGACATTTCCTGCATCCTAAAAAACATACTAATAAGTCAACTGGTTTACCCCAAAACAATCCTATATTGAAAATATTAGACTATAACTGTGGTAGGGATTAGACTGTGAGCTCCTCTGAGGACAGTCAGTGACATGACTATGTACTCTGTAAAGTGCTTCAGGAGATGTCAGTGCTATATAAATAAACAATAATAATATGGTAGGACATTATACTATGACTATGGTAGGGTTAGATTGTGAGCTCCTCTGAGGACAGTCAGTGACATGACTATGTACTCTGTAAAGTGTTTCAGGAGATGTCAGTGCTATATAAATAAAATAATAATAATAATATGGTAGGACATTAGACTATGACTATGGTAGGGTTAGATTGTGAGCTCCTCTGAGGACAGTCAATGACATCACTATTTACTCTCTACAGTGCTGCAGAAGATGTCAGTGCTATATAAATACATAATAATAATATGGTAGGACATTAGACTATGACTATGGTAGGATTAGATTGTGAGCTCCCCTGGGGACAGTCAGTGACATGACTATGTACTCTGTAAAGTGTTGCAGAAGATGTCAGTGCTATATAAATACATAATAATAATATGGTAGGACATTAGACTATGACTATGGTAGGATTAGATTGTGAGCTCCTCTGAGGGACAGTCAGTAACATGACTATGTACTCTGTAATGTGCTGCAGAAGATGTCAGTGCTATATAAATACATAATAATAATATGGTAGGACATTAGACTATGACTATGGTAGGATTAGATTGTGAGCTCCTCTGGGGACAGTCAGTGACATGACTATGTACTCTGTAAAGTGTTGCAGAAGATGTCAGTGCTATATAAATACATAATAATAATATGGTAGGACATTAGACTATGACTATGGTAGGATTAGATTGTGAGCTCCTCTGAGGACAGTCAATGACATGACTATGTACTCTGTAAAGTACTGTAGAAGATGTCAGTGCTATATAAAGTACTGCAGAAGATGTCAGTGCTATATAAATACATGATAATAATATGGTCGGACATTACAGTTTGACTATGGTAGGGATGAAATTGTAAGCTCCAGTGAGCAGTCAGTGACATGACTATGTACTCTGTAACGTGCTGAAGATGTCAGTGCTACATAAATACACAATAATAGTTCCAAATGCTACTGGCTCCCCTGAAGAGTGCTCAGACTAGTGTACATAGTTGTGCACATTGTTCCCCAAGTAGCAGTTGTTTGGTCAGAGAGACAGTGGGAGAGGGAGCATGAGCAGAGGGTGAGGGCAAGCAAAGTTAAGCTCCACACTCACCACAGTGACTGCAACAACACAGGAAGATGGATCCAGCGAGGTGTCCCTCATGACAAGCGTCCAGCGATTCATCTTCCTGCCAGCGGGTATGTGAGATGTCACGTGACATTACAGGACGGGCGCGAACGAGAAGTCAAGTGACCGCAGTACTTTACTTGATCCTCAGTGACGGTCACTTTTCACCACACAACGCTAAGCGATGTCACGACATCGTGTAAATGACTACTTGTCGCTCAAAAAAAAAATTGATGAACATCGGGAAAATCGTTGTAAAAATCGTGAGGTGGTACATAGCATTAGAGAGAGGGCAAACAGACAGCATTAATGGAAATACATTATTATGCCAGCTTCAATTATAAGTAGTGATGGATGTAATTACACACATTGCTTACATGTCCATTATCATTGTTTGAGCTTTAGATGCTGCCCTCCTATTCACTCACACACAATGAAAGACAAAACCTGCAACCCCCACTGTGTCCATTACACACTTCAAACACTGTCCTGTTGAATTCAGGGAGAAGTGCAGGCTGTGTAGGGGAGAGGATCAGATGATCCTACCGCTCCATAGCTAGTCATGGAGATCCTCCTGACATCTAGACATGCAGACATTCTAGCAGAGCACACATCTGTCTGCAGAGTTTACTGTTTGTTTGTTTGTTTGTTTGTCTCACTCCCTCTGCAGACTCAGTAACATTTGGGGGTAGGGCGCTGTCGCTGTCTCCTCTGTGGAGGGGCAGAGAACAGCTATAAGCCAGACACCTTCTTCTTAGGGAGTATCTATAATTCTGAACTCTGAATGATTCTTTAGTGACTTAGCAGAAGGCTATTTGTGAAAAGAGCAGAGTAACCAAAACCAAGCAGCTCAGGGTGACCCAAGCTACTAGGAATGTATAGGGGGATAAAAGGAACCAAATGCCCTCCTACTAAAAAAGCAAAGCTTGGTGTAATTTGCCTTCTTAAAACAGAAGGAAATCTTTTTCTCTCCAGTCCCTTACAACGGTCTTTCAGGACAGGAATTTTTATTTCCCCTTGGACTGACAGTAATTTATTGCGCCTTCCCCATCAAAGCCGCTCCAAGCTGCTGCCTGGGTGGTCAGTAGGTAAAGGCGCCCCTGGCTGGGGGATTTGTCTTGGCTGAGTGAAAGCCTGGGGGGGGGGGGGGGGTGTTAATTAGCTTGGACATATTCCCTGTGGAAGGCAGAATAACCTGGAGGCATTAACTCCCCTTTCTGTTCTGGGAACCAGGTGACACCTAGATGTTAATTAGCCAGCAAAGAGCCCACTCTGCCTTTTGGGAAAAGACAGGATGAGCTCACAGTAGGGGGCTATTCAAAAACCTGCTTTGCTCTAGACTGGCCGGAGCCATATAGGCAGAATAAGAAAGCATGGAGTTTAGGATTTTGAGCATGTTTAAGCAATACCGTTCAGGTGAGAAATGTGAAAGTTATATCATTCTGCTGGTCCGGATCTTGTGAGTATTTTGATATTAAATTTGGGCCACTGGCATAACCAGAACTCTGGGAATTCCACCGTTTTTTAACCGGGCATGCAAACATGCCCAAGTTTGATATCATATTAATCGGTAGGTTTTGGGGATCGAGAATATGTAATTATTATTTGTGTGCCGGCCGCGCAGGTCTGTCTAGAGAAGTGTCAGGGTTATGAGGGCTTGTGGAGGCCCCTGCCCCAGATGTGATCACCATAGTCCGGCCTGGGGGCCGACTCTGGAAGCCCGCCTCTGAACTCAGCTCCATTAAATTTGAATGAGCTGCCCGGGCAAATTATTCCTCCATTTCCCATCTTCCTGAACACACGGCCACCGTGAGGAACGAGTGGTGGCCATCTTGCCGGAACTGAACAAAGGACATCCTCCATGTTGTGTGGATTTTAAATCTTGCTGAACTTTGAGTTCATCTCTGGAACAAAGAACTTTGCGAACTTGAAACTGTTTTGCTTGGACTTGATGATTTTCCCACAAAAGGACATATTTCCACAAACCCTAAGTATTTTCTCCCTTTTATTTTTCATACTGGCTATTACTGTTTTAATAATTGTTGATTTTAATAATTGTCTGTATATATTAATTATTTATATTGCTTTCAATAAACCGACGCTATCATCAGTTGTTGTTCTAGCTACCCTACTATTCAGCACGCACACAACTGAACCAGACCTCTGAAGAGACGTTACTATTGTTTGTTGTTGGCTAGACAGAATACAGCGTGTTTTAACCGTTTTTATTCGCAGGACCAGTCAGTCAGTAAATCGGGTCCACTGGCCCATACCAGTGGTGGTGGCAGATACCCTGGAATCGTGTGTAGGTTGTAATTACCCATATCTCACAGGCTCCCTTCTGGTTTGTCTGCGGTTTGTCCCAACGGTTCCTGCGCAGTGACTGCGACCAGAGTTCGCACGATACGTGCGCTTGCACCGTTTGGAAGGCCATTTATGGTCTGACCACCAGGGCTCCTGTGACAATACTAAATAATAATAATAAAATGGGGACAGTGATGGAACAACGTGATTGAATGAAGACCGAGAAAGGCTCTATGGGATCTAGATTCTACCCTCTACAAAGGTAAGTATCTAAATTTTTTCGCTATAGGTATACTTTAAGGACAAATATTGTACATTTTTTTATGGAGAGGTGGATCTATTACAATAAAACAAGCAGACAAGGGCGAAGAATTGGTGTATATAATGGCCTAATGTCCACTTTCTCATGGATATCACTCTAATCTAATTAGAGGCGCCTAGTACACTCTATCCCCTGTGCTATAAAGGCATTTTGTATTGACATGAGGATACAGGCCATGACCCGAGAAACGCGTCACCAGATTGCTTTTTGGATAAAAACTTTTTTTCCAGTTGAGCTGTTGTCTATATCTTCTGGAGAGGTAAGCAATTACCTCTTTTTTTATTATATAATTTTTTATTTGTATATAAAAACACTAAAATAGCCACACATTGGGCGCCTCCATCCTACCCATTATGTGTCTGTGGCTTGACTTTTGCTTGTAAGGGTAACATTCCTGCATTGAAGATCCTACTTGTGTTTATCTATTTCAGTTTCAGTTTGATTCCTGTGTTCAGTCTTAGAGTCAACACTGGCCGGAGATTTCCTTTAATATAGACATAATGTAAATAATCTACACTAGTGTGTGTTGAAGAAAAGTTTTAGGCTGGGTTCACATATGACATAGCGTGAAAGGCTGCACTTTATGTCATGTTTTATGTTAATGTGTGCATTTTTTGTGCGTTATTGCTGCATTTTGGTGTGTTTGTGTTTTGCGTACATTTAAATGCACTTGCGGTTCGCATATGTAAAACGCATATGCGTTTTCTGTGCGTTTTTATATTTACAGTTATGCAAATCACTAGGAAGACGACAGGAAGCGGAAATACATCAGAAATCTTTATTTAAAAAAACGCATCAAAAAAGCATCAAAAACGCAATACATTGCATTTCCATTGACTTTCATTATGTGCGTTTTGGCAGCTATCCTGCATAATATGCAACAAAACCAGCGTTCTCGAAAAGCATACTGTAAGTCGCAGGTCTCTGCATTTTTTTCTGCGTCCCTTTGACTAACATTGCTGCATAAAACACAGCATTTTATGCAACGCTAGCGTTTCTGCTATGTGTGCACCCAGCCGTATACCAGTTGGAGATAATGTTACTAATTACTTTTACAGAGAGAATGTTTATGGGTCAACAAACTTGGAAGCTCATACTACAGCTTACAGAAATGCAGTGCTACAACCACACACTCTGTCGGCTCATCCTCCTAAACCCACTCTGTCGGCTCATCCTGCCTTGGCAGCTTCGGCGGAACTAGTGGGACAGCGCGGGCAGCGCTGTACAGCCTTTCCTGGTCCTTCAACCTCATTTACTTGGTGAGTCTTTTGTTTTTCCACGTTCCTTCTCCCTGCTCATTCCTGCACTTTAGGTCTATTTATACTGGCCATTGCGGCCATCCCTTTGCACTAATATTCACTTTATTTCAGCCTTTGTTTCTATTTGCCAGAATGTATTGTTACAGCTTGCACGGTTTATATATATGATGTAGTGTTTTTTGTAGTGTTTTTTATCTACTAAATTGATTGGTGGTCTATGCACAGCTGTCACTTTAATTCCAATAGGGAGCTGCCTAATCTATACCCAGCTCTCTTTAAGCACTAGCACCTTATTCCTTAGCAGGAGGGATGTGATAGTAGTAGTCATTTTTATTTATTTGTGTGTTCCTTCTGGGATAGCTATCTGTGAAACAGAAGTCCTTATTACCAATATTTTATAAATCAATAGGACTCTGTTTCAATTATCACAGGAGCAACCAGAAGAAACCACATTATTGATACTTCTCATCAGACTCATTTGTCTATTGATAATTTAGGACTTATGTACCAGGTCTGGCTGTTTGTTTTTAATTGGTTTTAAATTTATTAGCTGGTATCAATAAAGACTTTCTCATTATTCTTGGTGTTTTGAGTTATACCTGTTTGAATGCCTATTATTATTAGATTATAAAGGAGGGGGCTCCTTTTTTCCCCTTTTTTTTTTCTCTTTTTTTTCCCTTTTTTTTCTCTTTTTTTCCCCTTTTTTTCTCTCTTTTTTGTTTCAAATGTCAGTTTTTGAGGTCGATGACCTCTCCCCCCCTATCACTGATACCTACATAGGTTATTGAGATCGTACAATGATAATTTTGCTTGCTCGTCCTTTTTGAGTTCACATATTCTGATATACTACCATTAACCTTTTTGCTAGAACACAGTCTGCACAGATATAATGAAAGGGAAAATAAGGGAAACTGATCCACCTCCATTCACATTTTTCCCTTCTCAACCATTTCATCCCTCCCCATAGCAAATGTGACCACCTTTCTCCACCTTGAAAAAAAATTCAAGAGATGCCACAAATGTTCTCCTCCAATAACCAGTGCTACCAGCATTCTCCACCCCGATAACAAGTTTGGCCAGAATTCCTACTGTATAATTAGCAGTGCAATTGAGGAAAAACTAGGCGCCTCCCCCTCATTTAATAAAAAGGGTGGCAATGGCCAGTACAGGTTTCTTCCCCCTCCCCCCCCACCGTAACATGTATGGCCACCTTTCCATAAAAAAGGCAGCCATCCATCTCCTCCTCTTCCCTCTATGTTATCAGTGGTGGTGGTGGGAGGTCTCTAAGCTTCTCCTTCCATCCCTTGAGGCCCTCCTTCCATGCTCCCCAATAGCTGTCTTACACCCCCGTCCCCCTTTTGCAGAGAATCACAGTGGTGGTGCTGACATTCATTACTCTCTATGCTTCAACTACTCTCTCTCCTCTGCATTTATCTTTGTTTTCTGCATCTTATATGATGGAAAAGTCAGGACCAAGAAGTATAAGTGAGGTGGAATCTGTAGAAGGATTGAGAGGACACAGCACCAGAGAAGATAATGCCAACACCAACATTTAAATTCTCAGCTATGGAGGAAAGAGGGAGAGAAGTGGCTGCAGGTGGGAGCACAGGAGGAGTTCCTCATTGGAGGGAGTGAAAGAAATAGTCCAGCCCCCCCTTCTCACTGGGCCTCCTTATGGTTTTGGTGGCTGTCCCCCAGTGATTACATCAGTGGCTATGTGGCTGAAGTCAAAATGTATTGGCTGTATACCAACTGGGTATCAAAATAATGGTTATAGTGTGCAACCCACTGATTTAAGTGAATGGAACTGCAGATCACCACTTTAGGTTAACTATGGTATGGCAGTCAAAAGCATTGATCAGTACCAAAACTTAATATTAGTGTTGATCATATTTTCATAAACACAAAACAAAAGCAGTGGTAACTGGAATTTGTAAACTGAATACAGGTGTTTGGTTCAGTCCAATACATATGAAAGTGTTACTCACACATGGCATGGATTGACCAAGAGACCCACAGGACTGGCCAGTATCTCCCTGTAAACTTGTGCACATGACAGGTAGCAGGTTCGGTCTTTAGTGCACCACCCTGTATAAAGCCTGCTTGTAGCCTAGACAAGAATCTCTCCATAAAGGCAACCTTCTATGGCCCCCGGGGCACTTCTCCCAAGTAGCCCCTAGCCTAGACAATACCCGCCCCCAGACAGACTGCTGCTTGAACATTAACCATGTAACCAGACACGCTGCTTCTCCCCCCCCCCCAAATATTTTACCATCAACCTCCTCCTACAGACTGTACCCCAGCCCCTTAAGAAGGCTATTCAGCCGAAAATGACATTTATTTAATGACGCTAGTATCTTGTAATTTAAAAATGATCTTTACCTGCCAGCTCGTTCCTCCCAAAACCCTACTGTAGCCCTGGGGCCACCAAGTTTCATAATCCTGCCCCACCCTTAAAAAAAACACCATTCTGTTTCTATAGCAGGTAGAGAAAACAGAATTGTGTTTTTTCAGCAGGAGATGGGGCTACATAACGGAAACTGGCGGCCACACAACTTTGGGATGTTTTCAGGAGGAACAAGCCAGCCGGTAAAGATGACTTTTAAATGATAAGATGCTAGAATTGTCAAATAAAAAAATAATTTCAGTGTTTACAGCTGCTTTAATTTTCCACTATGATACATCTGCTGCAACCTCCCCACCAACAAATACACACATAGACTGAATGCGATGAAACAACCTGACAGTGGCAGCAGTAACTCCCTGAATCCTCCAGTCCCCCTCTGCACTGCTGTGCGATGCCTCTTTGTCAATCTGGTGCAGGCAGCCAGGAATAAGGACTGCAGTATCTTTCAGATCTTTCAGTGCCTGGCTGTATTGCTGCTGTCTGTATCTGAAGGCTTCAGGGGATGGAGTTTACTGCTTCAGCCCAAGAAGGAAGGATGTCAGGAAGCAATGCAGAAAACTCTTGTGCCCTGCAAACTAGCTGAGTCATGGCCCGAACACATGCTGGAATGGGCTACTGGGGGAGGGACTAAGAACTGAGTGGCAGTGGCTGCTGCACAGCACCAGCTACTGACTCAGCCAGCCCTGATTGATTGTAGAGGAGTCACAGGAATACTCTTTTCTTCCCCCTCCCCCTATTGGTTAGATGCAATGTAGAGCTGCTGTTCGTTGGTGAGTGCGGGTGGGACTCACTCCTGGCCACCTCTGTATCACATGGTGTCTGTAGGCTCAAGCCTACAGTGCCTGGGGCTAAATCCTGCCCTGTAGGCAGTCACTCTTCAGACTTTCCATTTTAGTTGATTTTAGTGCAAACAATAGTGCAGAATAAAAACATTCCTCAAAATAACATTTTTCAATTCACTTTGTTTAAGCAGGGACTTTAAAAGAAAACAAAGTATTCAAATTAAAAATCTTAACGGTAAAAGATCATGTGTTTAAATTATTAATTACTGTTGTTAAACTAACATATATCTGTGGTAATTTCTGCAATAATTTTTGTATAAATGTATTTCTATGAAGCTTGTCAGCCACTTGAGGGAGCCTCTATCTGCATGTAAGATAACGCGGTCAACCGCCTTACTGAATAACTGCTGTATGAACATTATTTTTAGAACAAGTGACTAGAACTATATTGTATTCCAGACAAAGTGAACTGGAAAGGTTCTGTACATGTTCATTGACATATCCAAAACTATTAAAGCAATTTCTATTGACCATGCTGCATGCAGACTCCATAGACTTTGCACTTAGATAAGAACTAACAGCTGGTCACTTTATTATTACTGTACAAAAAGCACACTGCAGATACATAGAGAAAGATGTGACAGCTTCTGCAAAATGAGGGAAGGAATATTATAATGCAATTTTTTTTTTACTAGGAAAAAAAACCAACATTTTATTAAATTAAATCATCTATTTTTAAATGTATACTATATATGATTTTTTAATCACCATAAAAAATAATAATTTCATGTGAATATTTTTCAACTGTAATAATCAAATTGTAATTCAACTATTTTATGTGCATTTTTGCAACTTAATGTAATGATGCATCTCGGAACATTTTAATACATTAAAATCATAAAAGCATGTTCATAACACATCAAAGGTTATCAAGTTGAGACAAGAACTTTGCTGTTTAAAAATGATTTCCCTTTAGGTTTAGCTGTAAAAGAACACAATATTTATCAGTTCAAATAAATATCGAAACTGCCTACCTATTGCAATTAATTGGCATAGTGCAGTGCCCACTGCCCAGTTCCCAACAGCTGGCTACACTGGCACATGGCAGAACCTCAACAATCTTTGAGATAATGACTTTGGCATCTGCCTATGAGTGCTTGCTACTGCCCACAGAATTTACAACTCACAAGTGGGAGACGGAGGCTCCAACAGAACTTTTTTCATGCGAGGTCTTTGAAATTTATTAATGTAATGCAAACACAAGCCTTCCAACCCATTAAATTGTTGATGTTATGCGAATCCACTCTGGAATTGCAGATCCTCATTAACATTATTTGCATGTTAATCTGCATCTTTTTAATTAGTGATATTATTTATGCACATAATTTTTGACTACCGGTGCCAAGGCTGAAGCACATTAATTAATCTACAGAGATGCCAAACTGTTTATTTTCTCCCATACTTTTATTTGTTTACATGGTGTTTTGGATTCAGGGAAAATAAAAAAGAGCCTGAAGAATAAAAGCAGAAAGACAAGATTAACTAAAAGCTCTTTTTGTTTTCATAATTTAAATTGTAATATTAGCCAAATGTTGTGATTCTTCCCTCAGAGATCGGTTATTCAGTTACATTACCTTGATGTATTATTAAAATTTATAATGGACTCTAGAGGCTTCTTTTAGTTCTCTCCTTCATTTACAGAATATACTCAATGTTATTTTAATCTTCCTACAACGCTCCCATGCATAGGCAATGAGCAGTCCTCCCTTGTGATTCTCCAGTGCAGCTCCATATCTCACAACTAATAAACATTTAAATAAGCCTTTATATAAAAGAGGAAAGGGCTAAAATCATTAACCCATTCACTGAGTCCGCTTACTTTTTGTTGGTTCTGCCTCAATTTTTAAAATTGCCATCCAGCTGCTTGGAATATTCTTTAACATGATGTCTAAAAGATACTCCCGTGAAAAATGAAACAGAATAAATGATGATGGAACCCTCCGTTTATCGCGTGAAATACAGAAACAAGTGACACCATGCACAAGGGAATGAATCAACTGTTGGTATTATTTTCATAAAAGTGCAAAGAAGAAAATATCCAAAGTTACTGTGATTCAGTTGAAGATAAGGGGAACCTACCGTATAAAGGGAATCACGCTCCTATCTATAGAAGTATGCAGTCAAATGTAGTAAAGCATGCATTGATTTACATAGTGGAAATATTAAGGAACCCTTAGCAAGCACATGGTCTAAAATATGGCACTACCTATACAGAGCACAACCCAGAAGTGTCCCAGAGCACAATGTGATTTCAGTTTGGAAGTAAATCCAATAAACAAAATGTATTTTCAAACATTTTAATACAGTTTGATAAGTCATCAGGAGCTATGCACTCTTTAAGTTGTTTCTTGGCTGCCCTTCAGGCAGCCTTTTGTTTACATTTTGTCTAGTGAAAAAGGAATTTGTTACTTGTGGAAGTTAATGTCAGGCTTATAAACTAGTGTTGATCAGTGGTCTCTACAGGGAATGTAATGGGGATCTTTATTTAATGGAAATTACTTGCAACTTCACTGGAAGTAATATTGTATTATAGAATTGCTCCAGGGGGGGTGGCTATCATCAGTGTGCAGGTGGGATGAAAGTCTAACTTGTTCTGATTGCATATTTGTTTCAAATGTATTCATTTATTTATCAATGGATATCTTCTTTAAGTTAATACAGTATTATGAAAATGCTGTATTCAAATAATGCAGGTTGAAAATGGATTAATCAAATCCTGTCAAGGGGGAATTTTATTGGTCCATTTTGAAGGTACATACAGAAATTTTGTGATAATCCTGTATCAACCATATTGAACGTACAGGAAATGTATCCCCTTAAAGGACCGCTATTGTGATAAATTGTAAAATTTAAAATACATACATATACGATGTCCCACAGTAAAATGCACAAAAATTACTTTTTTTCCTATTTTGCTACCATTACAGTAAGTAGTACAAATCTGACTAAAAATGTGATAAGTTTGTCTGGTTTTGGACTAGTCCATCTCCTCTTGCGGGATTATAAAAGTATACTTCATTTCCAAAAGCTCTAAATGAATAGCTGTTGCTCAGTTCAAATGCCAAGATAGCATACCCTCAAGTCAGACCAAGACAATGGGGGATAGCTACACCCCACACTGTGTACCTTCACAGGAGTGTCAGGGGATAAGCAAAGAACCCCCCCCCCATATGCCTTGCCCCTGACACAGTAGACTCACGTAGCATTGTCATATAGAAGTACTAGGACACACATACCTTCTATTGTACACACTTTTCAATAATACAGTTTATAAGCTTTTATATGTACTATACAGGGCTTGTTCAGTAGGACATTTGTTTTGATTTCGGTTTTCCCTAGTACAGCTCAAAATGGTAATAAATAATATTCCTCTTCATTGGTGTTTGTTTTGTTTTAAGAATATAGTAATATTTTTTTTAAATTGACTTGGCAATATAATTCTAGAAATGGGACCAGACTGCATTTCTAGGAGCACTGCAATATGCAGCTACAAAAGTCTGTTCTGCAGGAAATGGGAGGCATGTGACTAGGCAGATATTTGACTAGGTACTTCAAAATAATTGAACTGATATCAGCTAGTTGAGAAACCAATTTACAGTTACTCAGAAAGCACAACTTAGCACGTTTACAAAACGATGGAAATATGTAAGCCTAACATTGAGGTTTAAAGTACAAAGTTCTGACTGAGTATTCAGTATCTCAGTCAAAATCCAGAAATACAATGTTTATATCAGTCAGATGTAGCATAAGGCACAAACTACTAAAGTTTTGAATTTGAATAACATCATGGGCAAACACGAGTGAATAATGACACTTGCACTTTGTATTTCAGTTTATAACCCTTTTAATTATAAGTAGACTATAAAGTATTCACTCAATGCTCTTAAATATAGCTAAAACTTTTTTTTTTATTCAATTCCATCTGCCTGTGAGTGTTTGGATACTATCCAGAAAAGCACTTCCGTAAATTCAATAATGCACACACTATAATTAATATAAGACACAAAAAACCTGCGTAGAAAACAACGTTCTTCTGTTAGATCTGTGTCATGACATCTTGATTTGTTCATCAATATTGTATAAAAAGGAAGATAATAATAAGTAAGAAATGTTAAAATGCATTTCAGTAGTATGTAATGTATGTTCCAGAGGCATTACTGTGGTGTTCTTTAAATAAACCTAATATGTTGGTTATTTTAAGTACAATAAATGGATAGATAGATAGATAGATAGATAGATAGATAGATAGATAGATAGATAGATAGACGGACAGGCAGACAGACAGACAGACAGATAGATATGTTGCGAACATTAAATTTTGGGTGCGCTAACGTCACATCTGAACATGCGGAAAAAGTTTGGATTTTCGCGAACCAGGTGAACCTCCATAGACGTCAATGGAAAGGCCATTTTCACAAACTACAAATAATTCTGGCCACAAAAGTGATGGAATACTAGTTTCAGGGGGTCTAACACCTGGACAGGGGCATGGCGGAGGGGGAATCCATGCCAAAAGTCTAACCAAAAATTACAGAGTTGACGCAGATTCAGGTTTTAATCCATAAAGGGGAGAAATCACAGTACATTCCCACATTTGAGGAAAAGGGCTGCTTTAAGATGTCCAGAGTGGTAATGTAAGGGTTATGCCCACTTCACATTGACAGACCAAACGCCATGTTTAGATTGAGCGATAACAGGTCTGTAAGGCCCTTAGGTGTGCGGGTGCTGCATGCGCGCTCAACTGAATGGATCAGCTTGGGCATTGTTATTTATTTAAAAAAGTATTGGTTTTTTAGAAATAAAATGTCAATGTCATTTACAATTTTTTTTAAATAAGTTAGTGCGTTATGCTCAAGTAAAAGGGCCAGCATGGCGTCATGTTATGTGTATCAGAGGCCTGGATGGGATTGGAAGTTAATTATAGACCTGTATGATGGTAGCAAGCAGACTGGCTCACTGTACAACCTATTTTTTCTTTGTTTTTCTTAAAGCATGTTTGTCAAATTTATAAAAAAAATTCTAAAGTTATAATATTTGTGTGCTGCGTTTATTAATGTGTGCATACCATTGGTGTTTGTGTTTTGTGATTAGGTGCCTTCGCAAAATAGTTGTCCTTAGTTGGGTGTTGGGCTTCCCACGAGTTTCTATTGGCCGAGGTTGCAGATGGCATTGCTGGTATTAGATGCACACAAACAAAAAAAATGCCACACTGATGAGCTTCGGAATGTCGGAATTCGGGTGGTGGCAACACAGCAGGTGTTGAAGGGTGTGTTGGCTGGCTGACCCCAAGTGTATCACTAAATGCATCATGTGTGAATAACTACTCTGACATATCAAGTGGAGCAGCTGTGGTGCTAGTGGTGGTGGTGGTGGTAAGTTGTTGTGGTGTATCAGAAGAAGAGCAGGTGGAAGACAGTGCGTCAAGGAGGTTCCGTGCGGAAGCTGTAGAAGGTGTGGTGCACTGTGTAAGCCAGTCAACCACATCCTTAGAATTTTGGGGATTGAGGGTACGTGCCCCCCTGAACACTGCGCATTCTTCCAGGGCTGCAGGAAATCACAGCAGCATGACCCCAAGGACACTTGTGGGGTGGCCTGCCTCTGCCTGGAATTTTTTTTTATTGGGGTACCGTGCCTGCAACAAGTGAAAAGTAATGCGATGGAGGTGCTTGGAACTGAATATGGCAGCAACAATAGCAGTAGTGTACACGGCTGTGGTTGTCAGTGGGCTGTCTAGTGTCACACACCGAGAAACGCAACAGTTCAAACACAATACAGAGATAATAACAGAGGCCCTGGAGCATTAGTGGTAAAACTGTGCTTGTGCTTTGAAGTGGCACACAATTAGATATCACTATAAGTGGGCACGTGTGTGGCTCTGTGCCAGTGTGCTCTGTCTGTCAATGTATAGCCCAACGATGTTGTATACGGGCATGTCGAATATGCTTGCGGCGAGCATGCATACCTGATCTTCACCGAATAGTGCTCGCTGGCAAACTATTCGGGCCATCTCTATAGAAATATAGATAGATACTGGACTTGAGGTTATAAAGAATCAAAAAATGGAAGAAGGTTTTAGGCAAATAGAGGTAAAGTTTGCTGACTAGATACTATCACTAGCACATCTAGTAGGCCCTTCCAGATGTTACATAACATCATTAGGGTTGCTCGTCGGATTCCGCATAATTGAGATTTCTGCGATTGCGGTCGGAAATTGGCAGTTCCGTTCCGGCTCACCGGAACGGAACATCTATAGCGGTAATTGGTAAATAGCGGAATTTCTATGCAGAATTTCGTTGGAATTTAGAGCCATCGTAAATTAAAAAACAATCAGAAGCATGTAAAAGCTGCATTTACTGTTAGGCAGAATTTTTAAGCCAATCAGAAAGATCGGATGGGATAGAAGCTTAAAACACGCTGATTTCTGCATTAAAATCGGAATTTCTGAACCAATTAGAGTCTGAACAAAAACCAACCAATCTTATGTTAGCAACCAGCTCCTAGCTACCTATCATCAGCTATCCCACCCATTTTGTATATAAGAGAGGTGTGACAGTCACAAAGCTTGTGGGTTTCAGTCCGGTGTTTTGGAGAGAGGAGAGACAGACCCATACTTGTTGTTTCAACATAAAACAATAGTCTTTTTAAAGACTGTATATAAAACAAAAGTCTTTTTAAAGACTGTGAGAGAGAATTAGACTGAGTGTGAGCTATTAGTAGTAGTAGCTAGGTGTATTTGTGAGAGAGTGACAGTAGATTGTTAGTTTGAGTGATAGATTGTAGTGTAGTGTACTAGTAGTTGCTGTGTGGAGAGGGTTAGACAGAGTCAGCCAGGCCGCAGGTTTAGTGTTTGACAGAGTGAGAGAGTTAGGTGATTGATTAGTTGAGTGTAGTGCAAGTGTTTTTTGTCTTCTAAGTTCATTTTTTTCCTTTATTTTGTTTTTGATTTATTTTCTTTATTTCACCCCCTTATTTTCTTGTCTGTTTTTTAGTTCAAGTTAGGTGGATTTATTTTACTTTGGTTCTGTCGCTCATACCCCTACCCCAATAAACTGTTTTGGCCCCAAACCAATGGAGCGGGAACAGCAGCAATTTCCTGCCACTCCTAAAAGAAAATGGAGTGATGGTGGTGTTTGTGGATCACGTCAAGTACGTGATCAGGTTGAGGGTGGCAGCAGCAGCAGGAAGCATTCCGCCCTGATCAGAGATGTCTTCCCTGTGTTCACACGCAGGAAATTTTTGACAGAGCAGCAGGTGAACAGAGTTGTTGATTATTTTGATCAGAAACCCTCTACCCAGTCTGAGGAACTTGAAGCTAGTTGCAGCAGCACCAGTAGTGGCCAGGTTACTCATGACCAGAACCCGACCACAGCTGCTTATCTTGACAAGGTTGCTTCCTCCCAGTACTCTCCTCCAGTATTAAAGCACACCTATGTCGATGAGAGAGATGTGTAGAAGGTTTGGGATGAGACATTGGAGGATAACATTGGACCAAGCTCCAAAGAAGTGGTGGGTTCTATGTTGACATAAATGGCCCCTGTGTTTTCTTCATCCAGTAATCCATCACAACTGGAAGCTTGTGTCACCACCAATCTACATCACCAGTCAACTACAGAGGTGTTTTGTGGCCAGGTGGAGGTCCAGAAGAGTCACTTATGGGTTACAGAGCTTTGGTTGAACTGGATGATATCTTGGATGATGAGGTGGCTGATCCAACGTAGTTGCCATCTGGTGGGGTAGGCACTAGCAGGCATGAGCAGCATGGAGAAACAGAGCAGATGGTTGGCCAGCAGCATGTAAGTGCTTTCCCATCTGTCAGTACCCACCAGTCCAATGCTGAGCATTAGAACAGGTCGCACCACTCACACCACTGCTCCACGTGCCCGCACGTCCCCATCATGGAATTATTTTACAGTTCTGGAAGAGGATGAATCCAGGGAAGTCTGTTCTGTGTGCTGTAAATTAGTGAGCAGAGGCAAATTGGGCAGTGGGTTCGGCACTTCAGGGCTGATAAGCCATCTGCGCAACCACCACAGACGGGAGTTCAAATATGTAAAGTATTACAATAAGATGGTTGCAGGAAAAGCAGCAGCAACAGGCCCCTCCTCTTCTTTTTCTAGTCGTCCTGTCCCTATCCAACCTGCTCAGTCCCATTCTACTTCAAATCCCTCTGCATGCCAGGCTGGAAGAGGGCTCCAGACCTCGGCAAGCACCTCATCACCCTTGTTGGTTTCCTCTGAATCACCAGTGTTCCAGTGTCAGGCCTCTGTGCCAGAAATGTTGCAGAGGAAGTGGATGCTCACTGTAACTGATCCGTTTGTTGTTATTATTATTATTATTTTACTATTATTTAGTATTTATATAGCGCCGACATCTTACGCAGCGCTGTACAGAGAATATAGTCTTGTCACTAACTGTCCCTCAGGAGCTCACAATCTAATCCCTACCATAGTCGTATGTTTTGTGTAGTGCATGCACTCCTGGCAAGGCTGTTGGGCCAACAGCTGCTGCCCTACCAGTTTGTAGACTGTGCCCCCTTTTGCAGACTGATGAACAGTGTTGCTCCACAATGGCAGATCCCCATTATTTTGCCAGGAATGCTATCCCTGCCCTTCACCAGCACATTGTGGAGTGTGTCGGCCGGTCTATGGATCACGCTGTCGGTGGCACGGTGCACTTCACTATTGATGGCTGGAACAGCAGGTATGGGCAGGGAAAGTATCTAAATTTTACCACCCATTGGGTCCCCCTCCATGGTGCTGAGGAGGGTGCAAGATCTGGGGCATCTCAGCTGGTGGTACCGCCACATGGGTTAAAGGGGAGGCCTGTTCTACTTCCCTCTGCTACCTGTTCTGTCCAAGGCCAGTCCGCCGTTGCTGAGCCTCCCAGCAAGTGGTCCCGCTCCGACTCTGGTCTGCAGCACCATTGATGCCAAGCAGTGCTGAAACTCGAATCCATGGACAAGAACAGGCAAACCGGATCTGTAATCCTTGCAGCCTTACAGAATCAGATTCGGCAGTGGCTGTCCCCCCAAAAACTGGAGACAGGTGTAGTGGTGTCTGGTAATGGTGCCAACATGCTGGCTGCTATTTTGGAAGGTGACTACACTCACTTACCTTGCTTGGCCAACGTCTTCAACCTTGTAGTCCAGAAGTTCTTACGCACTTTTGATGGGTTGAAGGCCGCTGTGGCCTCAGCACGAAAGGTGTCAGCCCACATCCATCGCTCCGCAACTGCCACCGCGGCCTTGAAACTGCTGCAGTGCCGCCATAGCCTGCCGCAGCACAGGCTTATTTCTGATTGTCCGACGCGGTGGAACTCCACCCTCCACATGCTGGAGAGGTTGTGGGAGCAGTGTAGGGCTATACCTGTCTCAGACATCTTCCTCCAGAACAGGGCCACTGGACTACATTACTGGGGACCAGTGGCAGCTGATTGCACAGGTGTCTAAAGTCTTGGAGTCGTTCGAGCAGGTAACAAAAATGGTCAGTGAGGAGCACTGCAGCATATCAGAAGTGCTGCCTATTGTCTTCATGCTGGACAAGGCACTTGACAAAGTGCTCGGACAGGGGGAGGAAGCTCTACTGAACAGTGGTCAGTCAAGTGGGGGAGTGAGTGAGCATGCTCAAGTCCTGGATGAGGAGGCAGAGCTTGTGGAAGCGGAAGAGCCCATTGTCTGGGGGTGGGAAAAAGATTCTGATGTGGAGCTGGAGCATGACAACAGTTCTGACAGCCAGGAGGAGGGGATTAACCTCCTTAGCGGTATGCCCAACACTGTGTCGGGCATACCGCTGGCTGTCCCCAGGAGTCCCCCAGTATAATTTTAAGTCATCTCATAGTTGTAATAGCTTCAGCTAGCACCAGGCTAGCTAGCAGTGGTGGCCGGCATCCTCAAATTACTTTTATCCCCCCGATCGCCGTTAAATACATTCCCCCCCCCCCCCCTGGATCCAGCGATCACGCAGCCTCCCTGCACATCTCCGGTCCTCTCTATGGGGAGGATCAGGTCTGCGCATGACGTCGCCAATGTCATGACGTCATGTTCGATCCTCCCCATAGAGAAGAGTGGAGCTGTCCGGGGAGGCTGCGCCAATTGCTGGATCCAGGCGGGGTAATGTATTTAGTGGCGATCGGGGGCGATCAAAAGTAATCTGAGGATGCCGGCCCCCACTGCTAGCTAGCCTAGTGCTAGCTGAAGCTATTACAACTATGCGATGACTTAAAATCATCCTGGGGACTGTCGGCTGCAAACCCTCGGGTGTGCGTAATGCCCAGGAGGTTAATGGCAGACATCTCTTCCCTATGGCTGCACATATGCTCCAGTGCCTCCGTAAGTACCCCCGGATTAAAACTTTAAAATCAAGGCTCGACATGTGGGTGGCCACCATCTTAGATCCCCTGTGCAAGGGGAAAATGCGGCAGTTCAAACCCCCCTCCCAAGCAGACACCAGGATGAGCCACATCCTGGATGCCCTTCTTCATTGGGTAGAAGATGCTGTCACGGACGGTTGCGGGTCCGCAGACGCGTCCTGGAACCGCCCGAGAAGAAAAAACGCTCGATTCTCTGCATCGATTGCGATTCAGATCAATAGAATCTGGATTGGTTGTGTAGGGGCTACCTGTAGCAACCTGGAGTTTCCCTTTCTCCCAGCTGTCATGGAACAGCCGGGAGGAACGTAGGCGAATCTGGAAGATTCGCAGTCAGTTTCTCCGATTTCTTGGTCAGATCTGCCAGTCATTGCAGCGAGCAGAACTGACATTCCTGGTTTTTTAAAATACAAGTTTTTCTCCTCTGCCCCTAATTTAGGTGCAGGATGTCTTTTGATTTGTTAATTAGCTTAGACATATTCCCTGTGGAAGGCAGAATAAAGGAGGCATTCATTCCCTTTTCAGTTCTGGGAACCAGGTGACACCTAGCTGATCTCATGTAGATGTTAATTAGCCAAAGGCACCAAAAGTTTGTTCAGCTAGAGGAAGCTGCCCCAGGAGCCAGCCAAACTGTCTCCAGGGGTTAAAATGATGAAGCATGTGCATTATGATTTCTGCTGATTTGAAGAAAAACTGAGTATCACCCAGAGGTGGGAGGAGTGTACTCGGATCCATTGAAATTGGACCAACATCTCGGTATACAAATCATAATCATACCTCGTTCGGTTAGGGAGTTATGGGCCCCTCGGTAACCATACGCCCTAACACCCGCATCCAAGGTATCATATTAATCGGTAGGTTCTGGGGATCGATAATATGTAATTATTAATTGTGTGCCGGCCGTGTAGGTCGACCTAGAGAACATGTCAGGGTTATGGGGCTGGTGAAAGCCCCTGCCCAGATGTGATTACCATAATCCGGCCCGGGAGCCGACTCTGGAAGCCCGCCTCTGAACTCAGCTCCATTAAAAGTGAATGAGCTGCCCGGGCAACTTAGTCCTCCAAATTCCACCTTCACGCGAGCACACTGCCAGCCAGGGGACCATGTGGTTGGCGGCCATCTTGTCTGAACTGAAACAAAGGACATTTTCCATTTTGCTTGGATTTTAAATTGAGCTGAAACAAAGGATTTTACCAAGGACTTAATGATTCTTCCCACAAAAGGACATCTTTCCATGAAACTAAGTATTTTTTCTCCCTTTCTTTTATTTTTCATACTGGCTATCAATGTTTCAATAATTGTTGATTTTAATAATTGTCTGTATATATTAATTATTTATATTGCCCGTAAATAAAAGACTTTATCAAAGTCATTCACTGTTCCGCTACCCTGCTTCTCAGCCGCACAAACTGAACCAGACTTCTGAAGAGACGCTACTATTGTTGATATCTAGACAGAATAGAGTGTGTTTAACCGTTTTTATTTGCAGGACCAGTCAGTCAGTCGGGTCCACTGGCCCATACCAGTGGTGGTGGCAGATACTCTGAAATCATGTGTAAGTTGTAATTACCGTACCTCACAGGTTCCCTTCTGGTCGGGCTGTTGCCCAAATTCTGTCGGTTTCTGCCTACTGATCGCGACCACAGCTTGCATGATTGGTGTGCTGAAACCGATTGGAAGGCAATTTGCGGTCTGACCTCCTGTGACAGATGCATTTCCTGAACCTGTATCCCGGGCCGAAGCTACCAAGCCTTATCATACTCAGCAAAGGTCTGGTGGTCCCACTCCCAGCAGCAGCACCATTAGCCAATCTGTGAACCTGCTGAGTATGTTGAAGGAATTTTATCAGCCAGTGGCAGATACTCCTTGTAGCAGCAGCACCACCAGCGGGCAAAGTAGTCACCGCCAGCGGCTGGCCCGTATGGTGAATGATTACTTGGGGTCGTCCAGTGCTCCAGACAATATGGAGAGTAATGATGACCCCATGGAGTATTGGATAAAACGACTGGATACCTGGCCTGAACTCGCTCAGTATGCACTGGAGGTTCTTGCATGCCCTGCAGCCAGTGTTCTTTCTGAGCAAGTATTTAGTGCTGCAGGTGGGGTGGTCACCGATCAACGGACCCGTCTGTCCACAGACAATGTGGACATACTAACGTTCATTAAAATGAACGAGTCATGGATCATTGATAATTACAAGGCCCCTCTCACTGTTGATGATTAGACTAAATTACAATGTGCTATTTTTCAAGCCTCAAAGGCTCTCCCTCTCAAACTCTGCTGCCTATCACTACCATCGCATATTTTTGCATTTTAAGATCAAAAAAATGCAGCTTTTGCAGCTGTCCGATGTTATATTCTATCCTAACCCTATGCTTTTAGCCTAGAACTTCTCCTGCTGCTCCAAAAAAAAATTATAATGACTTCTGTGAAACCACCTTTAGGTCCCATGGCCTACAACTTCTCCTGCTGCTCCCAAAAAAAATTATAATGACTTCTGTGAAACCACCTCTAGGTCCCATGGCCTACAACTTCTCCTGCTGCTCCAAAAAAAATTGTAATGACTGCTGTGAAACCAGCTCTGGGTCCCATGGCTTACGACAACTCTTGCTGCTACAAAAAAAAAATAGTGATTGTTATAATTTAAGTAGGCCTCAGTTACTTGGCCGAGTTTTATGTAAAAGGCTTGTCCGCAGTGTATGCCTTTAAAATCAATAGAGGTTTTTGTGATGCAGGCAGAGGCATCTCAGGGTCTGCGTGTAGCAGAGGATACACGCAGATACTGAGAACATGTTCCTAAAAGAAGGCCATCGGATTACTCTGACCTCAACACTACACCACAGGAACAGAAAACATTGGCCATATTTACTAAACATCCACGTTCCTGCATATGGGTCAAATGCCTCATTGATTATTAATCAAGTAGGTGTGTATGATGACACCACGAGTGTGTCCACCAATAATCTGGTCTAGGGGGTGGCGAATATGATGTCACGTTTAACTCTTTCCTAGTCGGTATTAATAGCCGGACGAGCTGGAAAGGGGGGCTCTCTCTCTCTGATTCCTGCTATGCTTCAATACTGACTGGAACCCAATTATTTCTCTAAGCATGTTCTTCCTTTCTGTAATTTGATATAATGTATGCTGTACATAGGTAGTCTAGGGTAACATAGAGTAGATATAAGAACACCTGACTAACCACCACAGGGGGTTAGGCAAGAGCGGTAACGCCAAGAAACATGAAGATCTGCTTTGCTTGCTAGGATAAGATGAACTGTATCTATCTGTATATCTGTTTTCTGAATAAACTCCGTAAACATTGAAGAAGCCTGAGAAAAGTCTATCTCCTGCTTGCTGTGTGAAGAGTCATGTTTGCAAACTCCTGCTGATGAGTTTGCTGGTGCCGGAGCAAAAGGTGGATATTACAATTGGTGCCGTGAACCTAGCTGCGCTGTCTAGCAGAAAAGGCAGGCAAGGACCGGGCCAGATGTCAGTCTGTTATCTAGTTTTCAAGATATTCCACAGCGACACAAGCGGAGTTGACGCGGACTGGAAAAGCTTATCATGAGGATAAGTGGGGTGTGTGGGAGGCCGCTAGAGAGGCCAACACACGGACTGCAATCCGGGTGATGATCAGCGGCGAGTCATGGACCTGTTTTATTTGGATTGCAATGTACACGCAATCTAGCCGAACAAAGGATTCCATGGTGAGGTATCCCAGGCAGAGGTTTTGAGCAAGTTACCTTTGGGACCGGAGAATCCACTGAGAGAACGCTCAGTAAACGCTCACCGAGGTCCATCGACTCGTGGAAAGAACTTGCCGTCAGCTGATCGGATTGGAAGTCGGTACAAGTCTGTGGAGCCAGGCAAGTATAGTGTTTCATTTGTTTAATTCTAATGCAAGTGTTTGGTATTACATGTTGACGGTTTGTTCCAGCAGTGCTTTCTCTCTAAGGTTTCCAGTGTGCGTTCTTACTACTTTTCCTGTATTGTTTTTTTTTTCTCTCTCTCGGGTTGTGCTAGTGGCTGCTGTGTGCAGTTTTTGTTTGTTCTTTCTCTTTCTCCCGTGTGTCCAGCAGTGAGTTTGGGAGGTTTGCCAGATATGGGTGTCCCCTGCAGGAGAGATAAGGGGGGGCTAAGGCTTTCGAGTAGTAGAGGAGAAGGAGAGAGAGGGAAGAGAGAGGAGACTGGTAATGAGAAAAGTGAAAGAGAGACAGCATGTTTTTTTTCCCCTGTCCATAGGGGTGTTTCTGAGATGTTCTGCAAGCTGGTTCCAGTTCAGTGCTATTAGTTAGTGCTATGTGATGTTTCTGTAATTTCAGCATGATTCAATGTCATGGGTTTTCTTGTTTTTTTCTTGCGGATCGCAGAGCGTAGGTTTAGTGGGAAGGGGGGCCAATACAGGGCATCCTCCCACCCCCCTCTCTAGAGATTGGGGGAAGCACGGTTAAGGTTTGTGTCCGTGGATATCTGCTAACAGCTGGAAGATTTGTTCAGTTTTGTCACTCCGCATTCCAGGCAAAGGTTTATGCTAGGAGTAAAGTTTGACGTAAATATAGTGACAGCTAGTGTCTCCCTCGTAGGCTATAACATAGGGGGATGATTTCATTTGGCTTTTTGAAGTTCCGGTGTAGTTGTGGAGAATTCCTTCTGTGCAGGATGTTTTTTTTTCCCTCCATCTACATGTCCAAGATAGGAAACTTCTCAAGCTGCTGTGCATACTATGCCTTGTATGTTCTATGTATGTTCTAACTGTTTTTTTCTGAAGGTGCATAGGATTAAGTGGTTGCTATGAGGGACTGACATAGCAGCCATCTTGGCTGGCATGCCATGACTCAACATGGCGTCGGGTTTCTGAGAAAGCCACTCCCATCTGCATGATGTATCAGGAGGGGAGGGGGCGGGAAGCGCCCACTGATAAGCACGCCCCGATGGCAGGGGGGAGGATGTGCTGGGGGGGGATCCCACGTCCCATGTCACAGCTGTGCACAAGGCGCCGTGCACGGAAGCAGCTGGTGGGAGGGGGGTCCAGAGTGGGGACAGTAGAGAGATTCTACTGAGTTTCTTGGCTTCCAGATGATTTCCTCAGAAGAAGTCTGGACACAGGGAGTGTCCGCATACGTGATGGTGCATGAGTTCCCAACAGTGCAGCAAGGGGGTGCCGGAGTTGGAAAAAAGGGAGTTGACCAATCCGGGTTTCCGTCGGCGCTGTTGCAGAGCGGTAACGTTTTTTTCCGGTTTTTGTCGTGGACAGGGCCAGAGCTTGACTGAGAGGTCTATGCTGGGCTGGGGCTGGTTTTTGTGCGTTTTTTTTCATCCACTGATTGGTCAAATATGTTTTTTCCAGCTCCTATCAATTGTAGCACAAAGAACAAAAACTGACCGCAGTTCATGGGGCAATTATACAGATGATAGAATTGCCATGTACAGAGTGACAGTGTATCAGTACGCTGTTTGCCATGTGACTACCTACCATGTGGGCATTCAGGGATCTGCATACAGGCATGGGACGCTGGTATGCTTAGCCCTGCACCCTGTGTAGTTTAAGTGCAAAGTGCTCCTTCCTACAGGGAGGCAGCCGTTTTTTTTTGTGAAGTCTGGGGGTAGTGGCACGGCAAACATTGATCAGAGGGTACAACACACAGAACTTCTAGCAGAGCTGGTATCGCAATGAAGTTCTAGATAAGTCAATGCGAAAATGAGTAAGAGCATTGCAGGCTCACCTGCAAAGCAGCAACAGTTGTGGCATCCGTAATCTGTGCATGCGACGGCTGCGCATGGACAGATAAGGGGGGGTGTGGAGTGAGCTGCAATGAGGTGAGAGCTTCCAAAGGTGAAGTCCGCGGGAGCATATTTTAAACAGGTAAGTACTGAGGATAGTACTGAGGTAGGGGGGTGAAGTTTAACTCCAATCTACCAATAAGAGTAAACAGAGTTCATGAGAACCATAGAGCAACGAGATCAATTACGATATATATTGATCAATTTCAAGTGTACAGAGTACAAGCCGCAGGGCGAATCCCAAATCATTAATAAGAATTGATTTGTTTGTATTTCGATTTCAGGAGTTGGGCAATATGGAATCAAGACAGCTGCAGTGCTGGCAGCAAAGATGGAGATGTCAGTCGGATAAGCGAAAGGTTCCAGATGCCAATCTAAGTTTGGAGAAACACGAGATTCCTGAAATTGGAAAGAGACTAAAACACGAGATTCCTGAAATTGGAAAGAGACTAAAAACCGAGGTTCCTGAGATCGGAAAACCTCTAAAAAAACTGTCTGAGCAAAGCATAGTGCAAATTGCTAATGTTTTTCTTTCCCAAGGTGGTGCTTTTTATAATGAAGAGTACCATGCTGATGGTGATCCTAGGTTGCCATTCCGTCCTAGGAGAACGAAGAGAGGACATTCTCATGTATAATAAGGGGTTAATGAGAATGCAAGGCCCAAGCATGTTAATGTTGGGTGACAAAGGTACTAATCCTTTCACACCTCCCTCCGCTTGGCACAGAAGGACCATGCAGGGACGGAGGAAAAGAGCACTTGTGCCAGGAGAAAACAAATTTCATGGCACAATGTGGGTGAAAGGGCTGAAAGGACAGGTGTGCTGGAAGGGTGACGTGAACGGCAGTGTAAACCTGCTATTGAATGTCACACTCCCAGAATCGATGCACCGACCCAAAGGTTTGTTAAAAGGTACATTGCAGTACAATGGGTACATGCAAAAGGTGGAGTGTGTGATTCAGGGGTACCTTGTCTTGGTTATGCAGAGTGAGATGGTTCCAGATTGGAGAGGAACGAGCAGGAGGCGTCAATTCTTTTACCAGAGAGACGCAGGGGACAACATCACACTCTGGAGCTACCAACAGAGAGTGCCTCTGAAACAACTATACACACGTAAAAGCTGGAAAGCCGAGGGTGGGTGGTTCTCGAAACAAGAAGTAAAAATCGAGATCAAGCCACCTTTCCAGGTGACAAAGAGGGTGGGGAGAGCGGTCCCGGGGGAGGGAACGCCAACACAGGGAACCCCATTCACACCACACGGGTCACAACAGGGGACGATATTACACAGTCCATATGCAGCAGCTTATCCTCATGATAGTTGGATAAGTGAAGAGGTACTCTTAATTGGAAAATTGCAGAGAGTACAGTCTTCCCGACCTCAGGTACATATTGTGCCTCGGGACATAAGGGGGGAAGAGGTCCAATCAAGACAGTTGGGGACATATGTTGTCAGGGAGATGCTAAAAGATCCTGTCCAACTGAGATTGGACAAGGGGAGGTATAGCGATTTTTCTGGAGAAGGATCTTTTGCATGGCAGCTTCGAGATGTTTGGGTGAACAAAGGGAAACGGTGCAACATTCCTTTAGGCACCGCCACTTCCTTAGTTCCCACCTCAACCCGTGTCTCACACCAGGACCTGAGAGGTCAACCTTTTTTGGTGCTAGACGGGGAGGTGAAGCAAGTAGAGTTGTCCTCATGCGGGCAATTCTTGCAGAAGTACCTGCGTTGGCCGGGGCAAGTCAAATTTAGTAAAGAAGCCTGCAGGCTCAAGAGCGCAGAATGCGAGGATACCATTCAAAAGATCCACCCTGAAGCCCAACCGATAGTTCCGGTGGCTGAAGGAAAGGTTTGGTTTTTTAACATAAGGTCTAATGATACATTCAAGGTATATTCTCATAATTGTTCCGATAAGGGGGAGTTTCCAAGGGGAACATATTGTGTGAGCAGAGATCCCATATGGATCCAGTCATCCAGGTTGGATGACGTTGTTTCTCAAATTGTTAAGAGAACTCTAAAGGTCAAAGTTTCACGGGTAGTTCCCGTCCTGAAAGAGAACACGACATGGGACAAAGGGGAACAGGGTTTGATCCAAGACGACCACATTTTGTTACAAAGGTTAAACAAACAGTACACTAAGTTAGAGGTAAGATTTCACCATGATACAGGTGATCTTAACGAGGTAGAACACAAAAATGCGCAGGTGAGTTCCAGTCTGACCTGGTGGACAAAGGTTCCGGTGATGTTCCAGGGACACTCGGACTGGGCCTCTGCAGTTCCAAAGTTCTTCCTACACCCACTGGTCGTCTGGATGGGGATGACAACTTTAGGCATCATTATCCAGGTGAGGTTGCGTGTTAAAATTACGTAAAACAAATTAACCTGGTCCAGAGATTGGTGCCTCATAAACAATCTCATGAACTAATAGTTTAAATTAAGGGATATACAGGGTTACGGGTATAGGTTTAGTAGTACCTAGGAGCTGATTGTATAAAGGCGCTCTTTTAGAAGGCACCTGGCACTGCTCCGTTTTGTAACAACCAAACGAGTTTCACTTTTCTGTGGTCATGCAAGTTTGTGAGTGATACGTAAGTGACGCAAATGCTGAGCATGTGGTATAGAGGGACTTAGAAGTAGGGCCTCCCCAGAGAGCCTGGTTACAGGAAGACCAAGAGGTCTTGCTCTCTCTCTTCCAGGGGTAACCACAGAGAGCAGAGAAGTTGTGTGAGCACGAATATCGAAAAGTGAAACATAAAAGAAAAGAAACCAGGTACTGGGAGGTTCAGACGCTGGGATCGGCGGGTCAAGCCGTTTTAGGGGGGATTGTTATAATTTAAGTAGGCCTCAGTTACTTGGCCCAGTTTTATGTAAAAGGCTTGTCCGCAGTGTATGCCTTTAAAATCAATAGAGGTTTTTGTGATGCAGGCAGAGGCATCTCAGGGTCTGCGTGTAGCAGAGGATACACGCAGATACTGAGAACATGTTCCTAAAAGAAGGCCATCGGATTACTCTGACCTCAACACTACACCACAGGAACAGAAAACATTGGCCATATTTACTAAACATCCACGTTCCTGCATATGGGTCAAATGCCTCATTGATTATTAATCAAGTAGGTGTGTATGATGACACCACGAGTGTGTCCACCAATAATCTGGTCTAGGGGGTGGCGAATATGATGTCACGTTTAACTCTTTCCTAGTCGGTATTAATAGCCGGACGAGCTGGAAAGGGGGGCTCTCTCTCTCTGATTCCTGCTATGCTTCAATACTGACTGGAACCCAATTATTTCTCTAAGCATGTTCTTCCTTTCTGTAATTGGATATAATGTATGCTGTACATAGGTAGTCTAGGGTAACATAGAGTAGATATAAGAACACCTGACTAACCACCACAGGGGGTTAGGCAAGAGCGGTAACGCCAAGAAACATGAAGATCTGCTTTGCTTGCTAGGATAAGATGAACTGTATCTATCTGTATATCTGTTTTCTGAATAAACTCTGTAAACATTGAAGAAGCCTGAGAAAAGTCTATCTCCTGCTTGCTGTGTGAAGAGTCATGTTTGCAAACTCCTGCTGATGAGTTTGCTGGTGCCGGAGCAAAAGGTGGATATTACAGTGATGACTGCCGTGGAACAACCTCTAGGTCCCATGGCCTACGATGTTTGAAAAACAATGTTTCAAATGAGCCTGTGAGTAATACCTCGAAAATTTACAGAAATCCTTTTTAAGGAAACCTAAACTGAGAAGGATGTGGATTTTTCCTTTTAAAATAATAACAGTTTCCTGACTCTCCTGTCTTTAAAGAAGAGGCAAGTGACTTGATGGCTAGATTAAAGGCACGAGGGTACCCTAATAAGGTGGTAAGAACTGCATATCATAAAGCACTTGCAAGGGAGAGAAGGACCCTTCTTGGTCCGAAATGCAATCCACAGATGATGGCGCCTGCCCAGGCCAATCCCAAACCTGACGTAGGGGTGTCTAGGTTAGTTATGACATACGGAGCACACTTTAAAGAGGTCAGGGAAATATTAAATAGACATTGTCATTTGCTGGGGAGGGACCCCATAATAGCGAGGGCCGTGGGTAACTATCCCCATATAGCAGCCAGAAGAAGTACAAATCTGAGTGACATCCTGGTCAGTAGTGAATTTGGCTGGGACAGGCACAGGAATAACACACAGAAAAAGAAAAAAGGAATGTATACTTGTGCTGGGTGTGACATTTGCAGATATGTACAGAAAAGTAATATCTACTATAATTGGAACCGATCTGAATGGTTCTATGTCAATGACAAAATTGATTGCAATACTGAGAGAATTATCTACCAGATCCGCTGTCCATGTGATCTCATATATACAGGAAAAACATACAGAGCTCTTAATGTTCGCATAAGAGAGCATGTTGCAAACATAAGGAATCCCAATGTGGAGAGAAAAAAATTAAATCCGATGGTTATGCACTTCAAGTCTGAACATGATGCTAATCCAAAAGGTCTAAAAGTGATGGGAATATACAAATTGAATATTAGCCCCAGAAGGGGCGACTTTGATCGGGAATTAAGGAAAAAAGAATTGGAACTAATATACAAGTGTGGTAGTTTAATGCCCACTGGACTAAACAAGGATTTAAATATCAAGGTGTTCCTCTGATCCTGAAGGCCTCTTGCCTTTTGTCTGGCTCTTACCTGTCTGCTTTGAAGGCAGTACGCATGTGCACAAATGAGCAACTGTCATTTTAAATTTAAATGTGAAGTCTTGTCGTTCAGGACGCATATAAAGGCAACACCATCTCATCCTGACGTCACACGTCTGATGAAATCCTGATTGGATGAAACGTGTCATGTGCTAAGTGACGCCGCCGCGGCTGGAAGGCGTTGTTATTCCCCCCGTGCCTCCGCAACCTTCCTCCTAGCGTCACAGCTCCTATGGTCGGGTCGCCGAATGCATCATAGCGCCGCACCCTGCGGTCGAATGGAGGAGAGAGCCGCCACACCACTAACCCCATCGGGAAGTGAGGAATCGTTTGGCAGCCGGTCCTCTGAGGCTGCTCACGTGAGTGGACCGCTATAATAGACATTTGCCTATACTACACAGGCCGATGCTGGGGAGGTTTGACACGCAATAGTGTCAGTAATGGTTGCGTAAGTGGCAACACAGAGGCGTGCAGATACAGCACACGGGGGGAATCGGAAGATTCGCTTACTCTAAGCAGAGCAGTGGTGATCACTGTATACACATAAGTTGGGCCTGAAGATAATCTCTATGCATGCAAAGATCCTGATATTTATAGGAAGTGCACTCCTATTAGGGACTCATGCTGGATGCCTAGCTACTGTGCTTTGATTTTAGGGGGGATTTTTATGGATGCTTTGTTTGTCTATATTGTTATAACGCTTTAATAAATTTGTAATACCTTTTGCTCTGAGCTCCCTTATCCCTTTATTGTGATTTATCAAATTGAAGGTGAGACGAGCACTACATGTTTGTAGGTTTTCAGGTTGATATCCCGTGCTTGATGTTTGTTGTCCTAGGTGTATTTTTTTTGTAGTTTGTGGTGTAGTGTGTAACTACTAAAACACCTGTGTAGGATAGTGTAGTTTGTCAAATATCATATTAGTCCATATATAATTAGCGAGATAAAGAAGACAGGCAAAGTCCAGACATCCTGCCTGTAAGGCTACATTTTCATCAGAAACTCAGTATATAAAGCCAAATATACTGTATGAGAGCAATGGAAATAGAGGATAAACCATTCCAAAAAAGTAATCAATAATAAAGAACCAAAAGGAAGACTGAAAGAACAGAGGGGGTATCTTTCATAGGCAGAGTTATACTTCAGTTTAATGAATAAAGAAATAGAGATGGCCCAAACGTTCGCCGGCGAACGGTTGCCGGCGAACTTCCGGGGGTTTGTGATCGCGGAGCACCGCAAACTTTTCCGGAAGTTCGGTTCACCCCATAATGCACCATTAGGGTCAACTTTGACCCTCTACATCACAGTCAGCAGGCACATTGTAGCCAATCAGGCTACACTCCCTCCTGGAGCCACTGCCCCCCCTAATAAAAGGCAAGCATTGCCGGCCATTTTAATCACTCATGTGCCTGCAGTAAATAGAGAAAGGACAGCTGCTGCTGCAGACTCTCATAGGGAAAGATTAGTTAGGCTCTTGTAGGCTTGTTAACTTGCTCCTTGCTGATTCTTATTGCTAAAATAGCACCCCATAACAGCTCTTTTGAGAGCTAATCTTGTTCTTGTGATCTATTTTTGGGTGTGTGTCCCACTGACACTTGTGTTGCATAGAAAGCCTTGATAATCCATACTGTGTGTGTGCCACTGCCAGGCCCAGCACATTCAGTGACTACCTGTGTGTGTGACAGGTGCACATTGTAACACCCATTACTGCATATACCTACCTACCTGTTGTTCACAGTGCACCCACCCACCTACCTACATGAGTTGAGCGCATGCAGTGTCACTGTGCCTGTCCGCTACCTGTCTGTATGTGACAGGTGCACATTGTAATACCCATCTCTGCATATACCTACCTACCTGTAGTTCACATAGCACCCATCCACCTGCTTACGTGAGTTGAGCGCACGCAGTGTCACTGTGCCCATCCGCAACCTGTCTGTGTGTGACAGATGCACATTGTAAGACCCATCACTGCATATACCTACCTACCTGTTGTTCTCAGTGCAACCACCTACCTACGTGAGTTGAACGCATGCAGTGTCACTGTGCCTGTCCACTACCTGTCTGTGTGTGACAGGTGCACATTATAATACCCATTACTGCATATACCTACCTACCTGTTGTTCACAGTGCACCCACCCACCTACCTACGTGAGTTGAGCGCACGCAGTGTCACCGTGCCTGTCCGGTACCTGTCTGTGTGTGACAGGTGCACATTGTAATACCCATCACTGCATATATCTACCTGTTGTGTTCAGTGCTCCCACCTCATCACTGCATATACCTACCTGTTGTGTTCAGTGCACCCACCTACCTACGTGAGTGCACACAGTGTGATATACCACTCCGTGCATACCTGTTAACTGCACCTGTGTGACTGCACATTGTATTAGTCAAGTTAGTGCATACCTTTCACTTCATCCCCCCCCCCTGATATGGACACAACGGACAAAACTGGCAGAGGTAGAGGCAGACCCAGAGGAAGGCCACCCAGCAGGTCTGTGCGAGGTCGTGTTGATGTTATTTTGTGCAGCCCTGGCCCAAAGTACAGTGCTCAGAAGAAGGCACATCCCATCAACTCCCAAGATTGTCAGGACGTGGTTGACTATTTAACACAGAACCTCATCTTCTGCAGCCACCAGCGCTACTACAAGCACCACATCCATTGCATTTGACACTTTGCAGGAGTTAATTGGTGGGGAATTAACTGATTCACAGCCATTATTGTTACAACCAGATGAAGGCGCTAAGCAAGTTACACCACCTCATATATCTGAGTTAGGCGGTGACACTATGGACGTAACGTGTGAGGAGGAGGATGATGAAGTACCTGCTGTTGGTGCAGTTTTGGAGGCGTCTGAGGCAAATGAAGCTGGGCAGGATGATTATGATGATTATGATTATATGGATCCCACATGGGTTCCTCATAGACAAGATGATCAAGGGGACAGTTCAAAGGGGGGGTCAGAGAGGAGTAGGAGGAGACGAGTTCCTGAAAGAAGCAGGGGGAGCCCACCATCAGAAACAGCTGGTGGCAGTGTCCGGCGCCATGTATCGCCACCTATGTACAGCCAGCCAACATGCCCTTCAATGTCAGCTGCTGATGCCACCATAGTGCCATCACCCCATGTGTCTGCTTCAGTTCGGAGCAATGCCATCTGTTCTCTCTGCCTCCAAAAATTGAGCCGTGGAAAGGCCAACACTCATGTAGGGATAAGGCACATGGAGAAAAGGCAAAAACTGCAATGGGAAGAGCACCTGAGCAAAAGCAGCAAACAAAAGAGAAGCCACCCTCCTTCTCCTCTTCCTCCTTCAGGTGCAGCATCTTCAGCCACTTTCTCCCTTGCGCCTTCACAGCCACCCTCCTCCACTCCGCCTCTGCCCTTGAGCGGTTCCTGCTCCTCTGCCCACAGCAGCCAGGTCTATGAAGGAAATATTTGAGTGGAAGAAGCCAATTTCTGCCAGTCACCCCCTTGCCCAGCGTCTGACAGCGGGTGTGGCGGAACTGTTAGCTCGCCAGCTGTTACCATATAAGCTGGTGGACTCTGAGGCCTTCCGTAAATTTGTGGTCATCGGGACACCGCTGTGGAAGACACCAGGCTGCAAATTTTTTTCTAAAAAGGTGATACCCAAACTGTACCATGAAGTTGAGAGGCAAGTGGTGTCATCTCTGGCACACAGCGTTGGGTCAAGGATCCACCTGACCACGAATGCCTGGTCTGCTAAGCATGGTCAGGGCAGGTGCATAACTTACACAGCCCATTGGGTCAATATGGTGACCAATGGCAAGCAGGGAGTACGTAGCTTTGCAGCGGACCAACTTGTGACACCTCCACGGCTTGCAGGCAGACTTCCTGCCACCTCCTCTCCTCCTGCTACAGCCTCTTCGCTGTCGTCCTCCTCCTCCTCCTTGGCTGAGTGGCACTTCACCTCTACTGGTGCTACGATCTCCTTTCCAGCTACACAGCCCCATCTCCCCAGGGCCTGTGCTGCATGCCAGGTACGACGGTGTCACGCCATATTAGACATGTCTTGCATCAAAGCGGAGAGTCACACTGGACCATCTCTCCTGGCTGCTCTTAACAAACAGGTGGATCAGTGGCTGACCCTGCACCAGCTGGAGATCGGCAACGTGGTGTGTGACAACAGCAGCAATCTCATTTCCGTGTTGAGTTTGGGAAAGCTGACACATGTACCCTGCATGGCACATGTGCTCAATCTAGTCATTCAAAGATTTGTGTCAAAGTACCCAGGCTTAAAGGACGTCCTGAAGCAGGCCAGGAAGTTGTGTGGGCATTTCAGTCGGTCTTACACGGCCATGGCATGCTTTGCGGACATTCAGCGTAGAAACAACTTGCCGGTGAAATGCTTGATATGTGATAGCCCAACTCACTGGACTTTGACCCTGGTCATGTTCTCTCGCCTGCTAGAACAGGAGAAAGCCGTCACCCAGTACCTGTACAATTACAGTAGAAGGACATAATCTGGGGAGATGGGGATGTTCTGGCCCCTGAACTGGACACTGATGTGAAATGCATGCAGGCTCATGTGACTATTTGAGGAGGTGACCAACCTGGTGAGTCGCAGTGAAGGCACCATCAGCAACTTGATCCCGTACGCTTACTTCCTGTAGCGTGCCGTGCGTAGAGTGGTGGATCAAGCTGTGGAGGAGCTTGAAGAGGAACAGTTATGGCAGGAACAGTTATGGGAGCAATTTACATCAGAATCAGATGTTTCCTCAACACCTGCGGCAGCACAGAGGGGGGGGGGGAGGAGGAAGAGTCGTGTGAGGAAGAGGAGTCAGACTCGAATAATAAGGAAGGTGTTTCTTTGGAGGAGGAGGATGAGGAGGTGGTGGCAGAAGAACAACCACAGCAGGTGTCGCAGGGGGCTTGTGCTGCTCTACATTCCCGTGGTATTGTTCATGGCTGGGGGGAGGAGGAGGACTTACCTGACGTTACTGAGGAAGAGCAAGAGGAGATGGATAGTACGTCTGCATCCAACTTTGTGCAGGTGTCGTCTTTCATACTGTTCCTGTTGAGGGAACCCCGTATAAAAAAACTCAAGGGGAATGAGCTGTACTGGGTGGCCACGCTACTAGACCCTAGGTATAGGCACAAAGTGCCGGACATGTTACCAACTCACCAGAAGGCAGAAAGGATGCAGCACATGCAGAACAATCTGGCAACTATGCTTTACAATGCGTTTAAGGGTGATGTCACAGCACAATGCAATAAAGGTGCCACTGCCAGTAATCCTCCTCCTCCCATGCCCACGCAGGCAAGGACAGGACGCTCCAGCGATCTCATGGTGATGTCGGACATGCGGATATTCTAAGTCCAACGCCTCGCCTTAGTCCTTCCGGATCCACCCTCCACCAACGCCTGGACCAGCAGGTAGCCGACTACCTGGCTTTAAGTGTGGATGTAGACACTGTGAGCAGAGATGAACCCTTGGACTACTGGGTGCGCAGGCTTGACCTGTGGCCAGAGCTGTCCCAATTTGCCATCCAAGTTCTGTCTTGCCCTGCCTCAAAGGTCCTGTCAGAAAGGACCTTCAGCGCAGCTGGAGGCATTGTCACTGAGAAGAGAAGTCGCCTAAGTCACAAAAGTGTTCAGTACCTCACCTTTATCAAAATGAATGAGGCATGGATCCCGGAGGGCTACTGCCCGCCCAAAGACTAAGTCAGTTTCCACACACAGCATCTCTGCCTGCACGCCGTGTGACTGGCTGCCTGCCCCAAGACAAAGTCGCTCCCCACACAACATCTCTGCCTGCAGGCCGCTTGCCTTCTCCGCCACCACCAACAGGGTCCAGGACTCCAGGTGGATTCCTAAATTTTTAAAGCCGCTGCTAGCAGCGGCCGCTATACTAATTTTTCTGGTGTGTGTACATGCCTGCCTAATTTTTCTGGCTGCACTGCAGCTGCAACAACAAAACAAAAGGCATGTACATGTGCCCATTCCCCTTCGTGATCATCACCTTGCTGCGGTGAATGGGCTTGCATATCACAATGAAGCAATGACTGATGGCTATATGAGTGTCTCGAGGGGTGGCACACCAAAGATAATAAGGTCGTTGCTTCATTTTGGACAGGCCAAATTTGATCAGCTGGACAGTCACTGTTGTTCTATCATTGAGCTACCACAGCCCGGCGACCATATGGTCTAAAAAACCGCCATGGCCTGCACTCTGGCCATGGTGCGCACCAGTCCAGCACTGCCGTCGCTACGCAAACAGCTGTTTGCAGTGCGTTACACAGTGAGTTTGGTCTGTCAGCGTGAAGCAGTACTCTAATTACACTCCCTGATTGATGTATACACATGCAAGATGATTTAAAGCACTGTAGGCCTGCAATTTAGCATTCAATGTGATTTATGCCCTTAAAACGCTGCTTTGCGTCCAATACAGATTTTTCCCCGGGACTTTTGGTGTCTTTCCCACTCCGCCATGCCCCCTCCAGGTGTTAGACCCCTTGAAACATATTTTCCATCACTTTTGTGGCCAGCATAAATTTTTCTAGTTTTCAAAGTTTGCCTCACCATTGAAGTCTATTGCGATTCACGAAAGTTCACCTGAACCGAACTGTCGCGGGAGGTTCGCAAACCCGGTTTGCGAACCGAAAATCGGAGGTTTGGGCCATTTCTACAAAGAAACAGTGACTCATGTGGCAAAACCTGGAAGTAAGCTCATGAGTAACAGGTACTAGTATTTCAAGAAAAATGTTGACTTTTTAAGATAGCATTCCAGTCTCCTCCAGCCTCTCACCTCAGAGCGGGTAGTGGAAGGGGCTTCACATACTTATATAGTTTATCAAGGGGAGTGATAATCGAGTGAGTAGGTTTCCCAGGGATCTCAAACTTTATGATATTTGGCTTTAGTGTCTCTAAGGGTGGCTGTTAAAGGATACCTGAAGTGACATGTGAAATGATGAGATAGACATGTGTATGTCTATAAAAATTTCCCTTTTTATCTCTTTCTTGCTCTCAGGAGCCATTTTCTGCTAGGAAAGTGTTTTATAGTTGGAATTTCTTATCAGTGAGGGTCACATTGTAGCCACTTCCTATCTGAGTCTGGCCTGAGTCAGCCACTTACATACCTGATATTTAACTTTTTCAGGCAGAGAAAGAAAAAAAGGAACACAGCATAGTTATTTGTGTGCTCGGCACTGTACATACACATGTCTATCGCATCATGTCACATGTCACCTCGGGTATCCTTTAAGAACTCCATAGTCTTAGTCTAATTAATCTTAAGGTTAATTTCAGACATGGATGGTGAGGCAATGTTTTTCCAAGAAGAGACAATGGTAAGTCCTGTAGCTGTCTGGATATGAGTGATTTGTTGCATTACATATTAGTCTGTGGGATGGGTTTGCCTAGTAACATGGTGAGAGGGTCAAGGGGGACAGTGATGCTTGTCTATACTTCACTCCAGAGGGAGTGGATTACTGGACAAAACCAATAACTGTGTTCTAAACTCCCCACACAATCCCATCCCCTCTAACAAAGTTCAGTAGTACTCAGGTATATTTTGAATAGGACCTCTGAAGTCAAGCTCCAACTGTATGAAAACTTCTAAATGTTATCCTTAACCTCAGTACACATGGGGCTTGATTCACTAACCGGCACTAAGCCAGTTAGTGTGCTTTATCTGAGGTTAGTGTGCCTTATCTGAGTTAGTGTGCCTTATCTGAGGTTAGTGTGCCTTATCTGAGTTAGTGTGCCTTATCTGAGTTAGTGTGCCTTATCAGAGGTTAGTGTGCCTTATCTGAGTTAGTGTGCCTTATATGAGGTTACTGTGCCTTATCTGAGGTTAGTGTGCCTTATCTGAGGTTAGTGTGCCTTTTCTGAGTTAGTGTGCCTTATCTGATTAGTGTACCTTATCTGAGTTTAGTGTGCCTTATCTGAATTTATTGCCCCTCAAGTAGCTTTGTACACACTAAAAGATGCACAAAGCTACATTGCGCACTGCACGATAACATTGCACCCGCTATACTGTACATGATGCAAACTTAAGGTTGCATAGGATGCGACCTAAACGGTGCATCAGTGCACCGTTATCGTCGCATCCTATGTGACCTTATGGTCACATCATATAAAGTATAGTGGGTGCGACGTTATGGTCGCACCGCGTGCAAAGACCGACGCATTACGATGTGCATGCTATGCGTGGTGCAGTGCGCAATGTAGCTTTGTGCATCTTTTAGTGTGCACAAAGCTGCTTAAGGGGCACTAAGTTCAGATAAGGCACACTATCCTCAGATAAGGCACACTAACTTAGATAAGGCACACTAACTCAGATGAGGCACACTAACTCAGATAAGGCACACTAACGCAGATAAGGCACACTAACCTCAGATAAGGCACACTAACTCAGATAAGGCACACTAACTCAGATAAGGCACACTAACTCAGATGAGGTTAGCACTGTAGTTTGTGCCCACTAAGTGATAAGGCACACTAACCGGCTTAGTGCCGGTTAGTGAATCAAGGCCATAGATGTATATTTGGTATTCACACTTATATCTTTCTCCTCAGGTATTGTGGTAAAGAGCACTGCTTCACAATTGGACATGTAAGAATGTTGTGGAACCAAGGTGTCCAATTTGGTATAAATGAGTATATACATTTGGGAGATAAGACCTTTTTCGCCTCCCTTATGGTCACACAAATATTCAAAAGGGGTATGATGGGTGATAGAGGGAGCTTTTTGACATATGAGTGGAGAAAATGACTAATTTGGTTATATTCCATGAGAAGTTGTGGAGTAAATGAAATATTTTCTTTCAAAACAGATCTAGTAATGAGCTTCTCTATAAGAGAGTCTGTCCAATTACTAAGTGTAAAATATCCCAAGTTATACTATCAGGCCAGAATCATCATCTGATGTGCCTGGAGGGAACAAGGAGTTCCCAAGAATCGGGAGGAGCAGGAAAGGGGAGGATTGTAGATGTGCTTACAGAGCTGTAGCGTGCCAAATATGTGGGATGGATTTAATATTACGGAGTAGAGGGAGGTGAGAGGTTTCACGGGAGGGATGTGCCTATACTAGTAAAGCAAGGGAGATAGTGTAGATGTTTCTTGCTTCAATCAGGCCCCATTTAGTAAATGCCTTTGGATTGGACCATTCAGGCAGTTGTCTGAGATTTGCAACTTAGTAGTGGTGTCTTAAAGGATTTATCAGGCTAATATAAAGAAAATAAGTGCTACTTATCCAGACTTTCTCCAGCCCCAATCTCCCAGCATGTCCGTCGCCGCAGCTCTGCCGCCAGCCATTCGCTGCCTCCAGGTCGGCCTGTACTGCGCCTGCACGAACGGTGCTGTCAATCACCACCACGTGGTCCTGAGCAGACTGCGCAGGCGCAGTAGTTTTGCACCTGCGTAGTCCACTCCGGTCCATGTGGCAGTGATTGATAGCGCCGCTCAGGCACAATACAGGCCGACCTGGAGGTTGGCCTGACGTCATCGCCGGGGAACGGGAAGCAGCGGCGGCGAACGGCTGATGGCAGAGCTGCAGTGAGGGACATGCTGGGAGATTGGGGCTGGAGGAAGCCCCAGGTAAGTAGCACTTATTTTCTTTATATTAGCCTGATAACTCCTTTAAGTTAGGAAGGCCTACCCCACCTTGTTCTCAGGGAGATAAGAACACTGTTCTAAGAACTCTGTGTGGTTTATTGTTTCACACAAACTTCAGAAACTCAGCCTACACAGACCTCAGGTCCTTGCGTAGGTAATGTTCCAAATAAATACAACAAAGAAGGTAGTACATTCATTTTTAAAGCATAAATCCTCTGTAATGCTTGTGTGCATAAGCAATACTGTCTGTTTACAAATCACAGGTGTAATGCTTGGGGGATAAACTTTGACTACCCAGAGCAGCAAGACTGGTAGCTGATTAATGGAAGAGGCTACACAGGCTGCCCAGAGCAACTGCAGCTCTGGGCTTCCGATATCGCTACAAATAAGACGCAATGGCAACACAGTGCGATGTTGCGCTGCCTTAGCGATAGCAAGCATTCAGACAGGTACAAGACAGGACTGGATTGGAGCGTAACTAGTAGCAACCACAGCTCACAGTTACGTCCACAGTAGCAGAGCAAGCAGGCTAACAACAATCACCCACAACACAAAAAGTTAAAAACAGGAACGTAGCAGATAGCTCCATACTTCAGCTGTTATTATTAATTTGTACGCTTCAATTGCAGCATGTGTGTGGTGACATAGCAATCATGCATCCAACACTTGCCCGCGCATTCACCCCAAAGTGCACCGTGCCTAATAGCGTGTCCAATTGTTGGGGGGCCCCCTTGAAACCTTTAAACAACAGGGATTGTGATCCACTCACAGCAGTGACTCAGATCGATTGTTTATGACAATTGTATCACATTGTATTCCCCTATTGCGCAATAGGTAAGGCTGTAACATGGGGAGATCTCACCAACTTGGCCGCCTGTATTGTTCCCATCTAGAAACACCGCCTCACGTGGACCCAGCTGATCCTGGAAGTCCCGTCAACCCCTGCTCACTCGCAGCAGGTTTTTTTTTTGTGATGATTCACCGGCAAAAAGAGAGAGCGCAACAGGCTTGGAGCAGTAGCGGGCACACGTTACTCTGAAGCGACCAGCTGAGCGAAGCTCCGCCCACCGACGCTTTTCGAACCACCCAGGTTCTTTGTCAAGGTGTGGCTCGTTCATAGTGCGTCACCCTTTTCACTGCATGTGTCACGCCCATCTCCCATTCCAGCATGCACCGAGAGGAGGAGGAGAGCAGAGAGGGAGAGGAAGGAGGGAGACAAGACCGCACGTCCTGGCCAATCCCTGAATATCTCTCACCCTGCATCATCAACACACAGGCAACCCGGGACAGCCTCACGTACTGCCGCAGCCTGGAGCAGCAACAGGGTTCAGCTGTAAGAGTCCACAGCAATACATATATCAGTCATCATAGTTCCACTTATTTTGTTTTTTCTCATCACATTTGTTTTCAGGGTACTGCCTCTGTGCCATCCAGTATTCGCATCTTCCACAGAGTCCTAATTCGTTCCGCTATATCATTTTTATTTGACTTGGCATTACACAGCTTCACATCACCCATTCCAGTGGGCATCAAGGAAGTTTGTATTATATTCACATACGTCTTCTTTCACATTATGTGCAGGCTCCAGAGACATATCTTTATCCCCAAGGAAGAGTACAATTCTGCACACGGTGCACTTATATCATTCACTGCGAAACCAGGCATATCCACACCATAATGTTAAAGTGATAGAGCTCAAAAGAGAAATCTGTCACTAACATTAGTGATAAGATCACAAGGTCAGCCATACCTTGCTGATTTTAGAAAAGGTGAGAGATCCAATCTTGCATTCAAACCATTGGGGGCCACTGTATCAAGCTTAAATATCCACATTGATTCTTTACAAAGTAATACTTCGTCAAAATCGCCCCTACGGCTTGAGATATTAAGCTTGTATATCCCTTTTACAGTTGTTCCCCTTAACCTGTTGCCATGAGCCTCTCTAAAATGTTCTGCAATATTGGTCTGACCCTTCCCCCCAACAATAGCTGGAGAGTGCAGCTGCACTGGATGACTTTAGTTCCCATCCGGACTTCGGAACATTTAATGAGAAACTAAAAGGACAGATAGAGAAAATCCAAGCAGTAACCAGAAAACAAAAACAACAAAAATTTCAAAAAGATTTGATGAGGTGGGATTCAGATGAGGCTCTAAATCCACTCACTAAGTTGGAACAGCGCAAGGCTAAAAGAAAGAGAAAAACAGGGGCTGAGGGACAGGATAGCACAGAGCTGTCCAGTATAGATACAGAAGCTTCAGGAGGTTCAGCTACCAGCAAAAAGTCAGTCACTTTTTTAGATCCAAGAAAGGACAGACGGAGGGGACGAGGTGGGAGAGGTCGGGGGAGGGGAGGAAGAGGGAGAGGGAGGGGCTGGGAGGGCAAAGGTCGGGGGGGAAGAGGAGAAGGAGACGCAAATCAAGAAAGTGGAGAGAGCGACGATCAGGAGATAGGTCCTAAAACACGAAGTGGGAGTGCCAGGAAGAGCAAAGTATACGCGAAAAAGGGGGACAAAATAATGTGGTAAATCTGTCCAAGTTCGACCTACAGGAAAGGCATGTATCAGTTTTGAGTAAGGGCCTATCATTTTCCCCTACTGTATCTGGGGATATCTTTGAAATTTACAGGGATATCCATTTGTTTTTGCGTAAAGTCCTCTTAAGGTTATCCTTTGGAAACAATTCTCAACCAGTAACCCATCAGGAGATATATGTTGGATTGACTCCGGGTGAAAGGGAGGCTTTAATTGCATTGGAGTCTTTATATGATGCTGGTAATGTGTATGAATCTGCACAGGAATGCCCCCCTGTCACTCGGTTTGAGTCAACTGTAATGGGTGATTTTCCCCTGATTGGACATGAGCCCTTATCCCGTGTTGAATTTGAGCAGGGGTCTTCCCCCTCTCTCTCCCCTTTGGAGAGTGATTCAGTTCCCTCCCCGGAGGAATGTAAGGCACCTGCCCCTTCTTCCCTACGACTTAAGTCCTTATTTATGCCTACAATTTCGCAGAATCTCAATATAAAAGTTTTCATGGAAACTATCGAGAAAGAGTTATGGACACTAAACTTGGACCCTGGGGGTTCTGAGCTAAATTTAACCGCTGAAGAATTTGCTGCATTGGATGAGTTGGCGAAAGCTCCAGGGATTGTCATCAAACCGAGTGACAAGGGAGGCAATGTGGTCCTCCAGGATGAGGAGGCATACATAGAGGAGATTATGCGCCAGTTAAATGATCGGGAGACATATGAACGATTGGAGAGAAATCCATTTCCAGTGATTGTTGAACGTGTTAATGAACTTTTAGATGAGGGGTTATTCCGTGAAGTAATTACCAAACAGGAGTTTGACTATCTGGAGATGTTGACATACAATGTACCTACATTGTATACTTTGCCCAAACTACATAAATCCATAACGAAACCACCGGGGCGACCCATAGTTTCGGCTATCGGTAGCCCCACACAAAGGTTGGGACAATTGATTGATCAAAAATTGAAATCTCTTGTTCAGTCACTCCCCTCATATGTGCAAGACACTCGCGATGTGCTGGGTGTGCTGGCTGGTTTTTCGGCACCCCCGGGGTCCCTCCTCATGGGGATCGATGTTGAATCCTTGTACACCTTGATCCTACATGCGGAGGGACTCCGGGCAATGTCTTTCTTTTTGGGTGAACGTTATCCAGGGGCTGATCTACACAATGCCTTCCTTGTAGAATCTATGGAGCTAATTTTGCATCTAAATTGTTTCATTTTTCAGGGTCGTTTTTACCGACAGATCCGCGGTACGTCTATGGGGGCGGCGTGTGCCCCGGCATATGCTTGTTTGCACCTGGTAATGTGGGAACGCGAAGATTTCTTCCCCGTCCCAGAGTACGGGGCACACGTCGCCCTCTGGATTCGTTATATAGATGATATATTGATGGTATGGAGTGGAACGTCCGACGAGTTAAAAAGTTTCACTGACAGATTGAATATCAATGGTAAAAACATACGGCTCACATATACATTCGGACAGGAGATTTCGTTCCTGGACCTAATGTTAAGAATTGAGGGGGAAGAAGTGGTGTCTTCCTCTTATCGCAAGTGTACAGCTGGCAACACTATTTTGCATGCCGACAGCCATCACCCTCAATCTTTGAAGCGCGGAATTCCGTATGGGCAGTTCCTTCGAGTACGGAGGAACTGCTCATGCGATGACGACTTTCGGAGGGAGTCGCGAGCAATGTATGGGCGATTTCGAGCCCGCGGGTACTCACATTCAGTCTTAAGGAGGGCGTTCAGGGGAGCTTGGTCCCTGGATCGTAAAAGTTTGCTGGCCCCAAAAGACAAGAATCAGGTAGATGAGCATGGGTTTGTACGAATTATCACCAGATATGGGGCTCATTGGGAACGACTACAGGGGCTCTTGACAAAATTCTGGCTGGTGCTTACGGCGTCAAGGGAGGTCTCTGAGGTTGTGGGCCCCCGCCCCTTGCTGACAGCGAGGAGGGCCCCCAACCTCAGAGACCGCCTCTTTCATAGCGAGATACAGGCCAAACCAAATACGTGGCTACAGGAACGTGTGCCAAATGGTATGTTTAGGTGTGGTAAGTGCAAGCTCTGCCCGTTCATTGACAGAACTAGGACCTTTCAGAATAGACTAGGTGACACCACGTATGGCATAAAATCCTTTATAAACTGTGATAGTGAAAAGGTGGTATATATGATAGAGTGTCCATGTCATCTTAAATATATAGGGAAAACTAAAAGGGCCCTAAAAGAACGGGTATTGGAGCACTTGGCTATTATTGTTGGGGGGAAGGGTTAGACCAATATTGCAGAACATTTTAGAGAGGCTCATGGCAACAGGTTAAGGGGAACAACTGTAAAAGGGATATACAAGCTTAATATCTCAAGCCGTAGGGGCGATTTTGACGAAGTATTACTTTGTAAAGAATCAATGTGGATATTTAAGCTTGATACAGTGGCCCCCAATGGTTTGAATGCAAGATTGGATCTCTCACCTTTTCTAAAATCAGCAAGGTATGGCTGACCTTGTGATCTTATCACTAATGTTAGTGACAGATTTCTCTTTTGAGCTCTATCACTTTAACATTATGGTGTGGATATGCCTGGTTCCGCAGTGAATGATATAAGTGCACCGTGTGCAGAATTGTACTCTTCCTTGGGGATAAAGATATGTCTCTGGAGCCTGCACATAATGTGAAAGAAGACGTATGTGAATATAATACAAACTTCCTTGATGCCCACTGGAATGGGTGATGTGAAGCTGTGTAATGCCAAGTCAAATAAAAATGATATAGCGGAACGAATTAGGACTCTGTGGAAGATGCGAATACTGGATGGCACAGAGGCAGTACCCTGAAAACAAATGTGATGAGAAAAAACAAAATAAGTGGAACTATGATGACTGATATATGTATTGCTGTGGACTCTTACAGCTGAACCCTGTTGCTGCTCCAGGCTGCGGCAGTACGTGAGGCTGTCCCGGGTTGCCTGTGTGTTGATGATGCAGGGTGAGAGATATTCAGGGATTGGCCAGGACATGCGGTCTTGTCTCCCTCCTTCCTCTCCCTCTCTGCTCTCCTCCTCCTCTCGGTGCATGCTGGAATGGGAGATGGGCGTGACACATGCAGTGAAAAGGGTGACGCACTATGAACGAGCCACACCTTGACAAAGAACCTGGGTGGTTCGAAAAGCGTCGGTGGGCGGAGCTTCGCTCAGCTGGTCGCTTCAGAGTAACGTGTGCCCGCTACTGCTCCAAGCCTGTTGCGCTCTCTCTTTTTGCCGGTGAATCATCACAAAAAAACCCCTGCTGCGAGTGAGCAGGGGTGACGGGACTTCCAGGATCAGCTGGGTCCACGTGAGGCGGCGTTTCTAGATGGGAACAATACAGGCGGCCAAGTTGGTGAGATCTCCCCATGTTACAGCCTTACCTATTGCGCAATAGGGGAATACAATGTGATACAATTGTCATAAACAATCGATCTGAGTCACTGCTGTGAGTGGATCACAATCCCTGTTGTTTAAAGGTTTCAAGGGGGCCCCCCAACAATTGGACACGCTATTAGGCACGGTGCACTTTGGGGTGAATGCGCGGGCAAGTGTTGGATGCATGATTGCTATGTCACCACACACATGCTGCAATTGAAGCGTACAAATTAATTATAACAGCTGAAGTATGGAGCTATCTGCTACGTTCCTGTTTTTAACTTTTTGTGTTGTTGATAACAGTTGATTGCTTAGTATTGCCCTTTGAGATAAGTTTGTCAGGTTTATACTCAATAAAATTTGTATTCCTTGCTGACACCTGGAGCCCAAGCTTTTTTTGTTTCTCTCATGTGCATATTTGAGGGCTGTGTCACGCTCTGTATCGAGGAGCATAAGGTACAATTGATATCTGACGTGTCAATGCACATAACAAGCTTCCTTTTTTGATATAACAACAATCACCAGCAAGCATCCACATAGACAAAACTACAGGAAAGAACATAACTAATAGCAAACACAGCCTATAGTTATGTTCCCAGAACTAGAGTAGCAGGAATACTACCAGTCACCAATGTGGTGATGGCAGAATCCAAGCTATCAGGATAATGGACTTCAGTGACCCACCGCAAGTGCAATGAACGTCCATCAGGCATGGAAACTAGGCAAAAAGCAATAATACAGAAAAATAATAAACGGCTAAACTAATGGATAAATATATATTAGCAAGTCTGCATATATATTTATCAAGAACTAGCTAAAGCACAAGTAATAAGGTTGCATTGAACTACAATAACAGAACTATACAGAGTAGCACAGTGCCCAGCAGACCAGCATAGTGATCGCTATGATGGGCGAGGTCTAAAAGGGGAGACAGACTTTTATGCCGGCATCGACCAATGGATGCAAGCATGCAAATCTCCACACAGCTGAATGGTAATCATTCAATCCTGAGCTGGCTTGATTACCATTTGCTAGCTGGTTGTGAATGCAAAGGACTCCCATAGTAAATACATACAGTATTATGTAACAACATGCCTGCAGGAAATCCAGGGCTATCTGGCCGCAGCTCAGCTGTAGTAAGTCATTGGGGGAATAATGACAGCATCCTGAGCTGCCCAGAACTGCAGAGCAATTGCAAATGACAATGTGACTCATTGCGAATGCACAACAGAATGCAGGCAGACAAGCCAGAACTGTCCGTTTGCAGCTCCACCGCAACGGACAGAACACGCCGCAGGAGGAATCCTTATTCCTTACATTCTCCCTATCCAGTAGATATTATTGGCGGTCCGCTTTTGAAGATCTTGAAGGATTCTTTGTATAATGGATGAAAAGTTGTGCTAATAAATGGAAGCATGTGAAGGGGTGAGTTAAAGTCTCAGGTACTTAATTTACTGGGTTTTTCATTTATATGGGTAGGTTAGTTGCAGCCGATATTAACAGATCAGATGGCATTTTAATTGGGAGAGCTTTGGCTTTGAATTGATTCAGTTTGAACCATCAGAGGAATACAGATTCTTTAAGGATAGCATAAAGGATAGGAAGAGGGGTTAACAGATGAGTTAGGGTGAGCAGCTTGTCATCCGCAAATAGTGAAATTTTATATTCAAAGCTGCCCTGCTGGATTCAAGAGATGTCCTTATTGTTTCATATGGTACTTGCCAGGGGTTGAATGCTAAGTCCAAAGAGTAAGGGAGATTAGGGGAACCCCTGCCGAGTGCAGTTATGAATTCCTATAAATTTGGAGGGTGCAAGTTAAACAGCTTTTATGGGGAGGAGAATAAGAATCTGAGTAGAAAAAGAAAGGGCCCTTTAAAAACTTGGCATTCCAATAAAATGAAATAAAAAAGGCCAGGAGAGGCAATCAATGGCCTTCTCTGCATCCAAGCTCAGAAGCAGAGAAGGCATTTCCGATCTTGCCATCAACTCTATGACATTGATAGCTTTTCTAGTGTTGTCCCCAGCCTGGTGACCTAAAATGAAACCCATCTGATTATTATTTATAAGAGCGATCATAATAGGATTAAGGCAAGTTGCCATGACTTTAGTAATTATCTTTAAATTGGAGTTTAATAAAGAGATAAGTCTGTAGCTTTGAGGAAGCTGGGGGACCTTTTCCTCCTTAGGGATCATTGTGTGTTAAAACCCCAATAGGGATGAGGATGGCCTATCCTCTTTCATTATCTTTTTAGCTAACAAGACAGGTAAGAAAGCAGAATGTCCTTATTTTTTTATAATATGAATAAGGGAGGCTGCCAGGTCTAGGGGACTTAGAAGAACAATAACAATAACATTTCTAAAGCGCTTTTCTCCCATAGGACTCAAAGTGCTTAAGCTCTCTCAGATTTAGTAATTGGTAGTAGGATGAAGTATTAACGCAGAGGATAAAATTATATTTTTTGCAAATCCAAATTGAACAGGTGGGTTTTCAGTCTGAAAAACATCCAGAGAGAGAGCTGTCCTGATCTACTGAGGTAAGGAGTTCCATAATGTAGGAGTGGCATGACAGAAGACTCTGTGACCAAAACTTTTCAGGTGGACTTTGGGTATGACTAGTTTATTAGAACCTATGGATCTGAGATTGCAGGGATTGCTACACAGTTGCAACATTTCTTTCAGGGCATTCAGGGCTCAGATTATGTAATGATTTAGATGTCAGTTGGCCAATCTTGAATAGGATCCTCCATTTTATAGGTAGCCAGTGAAGGGAGTGCAGGACTGGTTTTATGTGGCAGTGACGAGGTTGGTTAGATAACAGTCTGGCAGCAGTATTCTGTATAAGCTGTAGGTGGTACAAGTCCTTATTTGCAAGGCTGGAGTAGAGAGCATTATAATAGTCCAGTCGGGGTGTAATGAAGGCATGAACTAATGTTGGCAGATCTTCTAGGGGGATGAGGTGCTTGATTTTGGCAATGTTCTTCAAGTGAACATGTGAAAATGTGAGTTCTGAAGTTTAAGTCCCCATCAATTAAAACTCCCAGGCTACGCACATGCTCAGAGCTGTGTAGATCTGTGCCTCCTATTCCCAGTGGTAAAGACTGCAAGTGGTGTTGTTTTGTTGGCATGCGCTGCCCTTCATAAGAAGAACTTCAGTTTTATCTCATCCATCGCTGTAGTTTGGCTAAGCAAGCGTTTATAGTTGGGTCTTCACACCAGGCAAAAGAAGGCAAAAGTTTCATTGCATCTAAAAGCTCATCGTTGTAATGGGGAATGGACTTGTTTAATATTAGATTCTGTAAGTTTTGGTAAATTAAGCTGTGTCAAGTGAAAGTTCTCTATTTGAGTTAGGTAGGAGGGATCATGTGAATGATCTTTTGGGGGTGTAGTGTAAGTTTCGATCAGGATCATCTTAGGGTTAAGCTTTTTTCGAGCTGGTCAGTCTGCAAGACACTTATGTCATATTTTAATTGCTGCATAGCTGAGTAGTGTTACTGAGTGGGGTCCATTTTATAAGCTTATTGAGCCCTGGATAGTGCAGTATGAAGTTCAAGTAATTTTTTTGAAGATCTATAGTTACATTTAGTTCCTTCAGCTATAAACAGACCTCCGACAAAAGCCTTGTGTGCCTCCCGTACCATTCCAAAAGAGGAGACTGAACCAGTATTTGTTGAAAAGAATGACTGCAACTTCTCAGAAAATTTTGAGAAAAAGACCTTATCTTGAAGCAATGTTTCGTTAAGGAGTAGTGATCAGGAGTAGCCCTAGCAGAAGCAGCATGAGGGGTACTCCTGCCCTTGCAGGATGAGAAGGCCAAATTAAAGTCTCCCCTCAAGGACAAGGATTCCAGCAGTAACTTTATGTAATTTTACCAGGAATGATTGTAAAAACACTAGCTGATGCGTGTTTGGGACGTACACATCGGCAATAGTGATGGGTTTGTCTGCCGGGGAGCCTAGTAGTATCAGATATTATCCCTTAGGATCATTTATGACGTAGATGATCTGAAGAGGGAAACCTTTTTTATATACAATAGCTGCTCCAGCCTTTTTCATAGATCCAGAGGCCAGATACACCTCAGAAAATTGTTTGTGATGGAGGCAGATAGGATCATGAGCTTGCAAGTGTGTCTGATAAGGTAGGATCAAATCAATATCCAGCCGCTTTAAATTTTGCAGGCATGAGAGACATTTCTGAGGTGTATTAACTTATTTAGTGTGTAAAGTAAGAAGTTTAACCATTATCTAAGGGAAAACATGGGTAGCCAATGAAAAGTAGAGCAGGCTAATATAAGGTGAACATACAGGATACCATCAAATAAACAGAGAAAAAAAAACATAAAAGGTAAAATATTAACAATACAATGCATACAAAGGCAATAGAGTATTCACTTACCCATGTCGCATGGGCCATGTGTTATCAAGAAGAGCCATAAAAAAAATCTGTTATCATCACAAGGGTCCCCACCACTCATGCCTAGTCCCTGAGAGGGCCAGGCAGGCAGGGGTTGGAGCCTCCGAGGGTACATGTGGTGTGGGTGTCCAGAGAAAGTGACTCAGGGTACAAGGCCCAGTCCCATTGAAATGGACTAATGGGACCAGTAAAATGTTAACACAATGGCAAGAAAATATCAAACAACGTAATATCTAATTGAATATAATACCCGGTGGAGTGAAACCATTGAGAGAATATGATCTGCCTATTATCACCAGGCCTGGTGGGAAAGATAAGCCATCCAATAAAACTTCAGGAGGCAACATCCAGGTCTGCATAGGGCATGATGTTCCATAAAAAGAAAGGGGAAAAAGTCGTTGAGACCCAAATAATGGCATAAACCATATCAGGGGGGTAGAACTGTAACAAAAACATAAAGTAAGCATCCAGTGTAGTAATGCAGCATATTCTAAAAAGTGAGTAGGGAGATCCATAATATAAAAGATAAGGTACTCAGATCAGGTGAGCTTCCACTTCTTCTGACCTGTCAGGATAATTGAGACAACCTATAGATACCATTCCGAGATATGGCAGACTTTCAGAGGAGGAGAGTGGATGGAGGGTGACCTAGTGAATTGTGCTGGGGTAGAAGCTGAGGCCTAGTTATGTTAGACACCTATGAGCTTCTTCATGCCAAGTAACAATGAGTCTGAAGGTAAAGCCCAATTTGTTGGGATTTTGGCATCTTTGTGGAGTTGAGTAACAAATTTAACAATATATCACAATGTGCACTCTAGTGCTCTCCATAGGCAGTGTGCTGTATGTGCAGTTAACAGTCCACAAAAGTCTACAAATCACATAAGCAGCGCAACACAATCCTTTCCCAGGGATGACAATCCTCTGATATGCACTCCAATATTAGCAATCCTCTCTTCATGTGAACACCTTCACCACACCCGACAAGAAAGGGACTCACCGTTTGTTGAGACCACTATTATGGTCTAGTTGCGCTTTGGGGTTATTCCCTGGTCACCCCCAACCACCTCGACCTTAATGCCAATTCTCAGGACCTTAGATGATCACCTTTACCACTTCTTCTATATGACAAGTGCCAATACCTCCAAAGAAATGCTTAACATAGCGTAATACTGTATATCAAATAAGTATCGCTAAAAATCCATTGCACTTACAATATCCCACAGGTTAAAACAAGCATGAATTTTATCACTGATACTAATTAGGACCACATTTCACTGGTGGCCAGAGTTTATGGAGCGGCTGATTATGTGTGGTGGTGGGACAGTGCACGGGGCCTAATGCGGTGTATGCCCCCTTCCCCAATGAATCTTTGTTTTTATAAATACAGTTAATGTTACAGAAACCAGTATTACTGTGAAAAAAAACACAAAGAAATCAAACCCATAATGGTAGTTATTAAAACATATTTAAGTACCTTTACTGAATTATTTCAGTTGGATGTTGTACAATCTGCCCAAACAAATTTCATTATTATACTATTTGTAAACTAGTATAGAGATCCTTTGAATTTAACCTTACGGCATTTACTACATGCTGCCAGTCATCTGGATGGTAAATCATGTCTCTCTTAAAACTGGCTCTGTGTACAATTTAAAATCATCACCCTCTAGTAGAAAAATAACATTTTCTAAAACCATTTGGAAATTAATTTCCTCTAGGAGAAGGGTGTGGGATTCATCTTATGAGTCTGCTTTCATATGAAGGACTGTTTGCTTACAGTGTGTGAAAAACACCCAAACAGGATTCAATGCAGACATTTGCTCCTAATTGGCTTTTTTATAGTCCTCCACCAGATCTAACAGTACTCCACCAGATCTAACGTGTGGAATATTTTCTGACCTAATATCTATCTATCTATCTATCTATCTATCTATCTATCTATCTATCTATCTATCTTTATCAGGCTCATCAATCTGATTGATGAGCCTGAGTGTGGCGAATGCCAGGAGAACAGTGCCCAGAGACTTGAACTCAACCTAACTTCAACGGCCAACTTTAAATTAAAGCCTATGGACTAAGAATAGGATGTCATTAGCGTAATAATTTGCCCTAAATGACATAGCTGCTTTTAGAGTTTAACTACTTCAGTTTTTAAGTTTGGTCTTTAAACCATAGCTATGGTAAGCAGTAGAGAAAAGGGATTTTAATGTTAAAATATACGTTGTTTTAAAAATAAAATAAAAATTAATATTGCTGATTCAGCTCTTCATAAGACATTACTATTAAACATTTTAATATTTGTCTGAAAAGGTATTATCTTTAATAAATAAACACTAGTACTTTTATTCAATTACAGTGCTTCTGACGAAACGGCATTTGGAACTTAGAATGTCAGTGTTAAAAATAAACAGTTGTGTGCTCAGTAATTTAATGGAGGTCTTGTGAATAAATGCCTACAAGTAGTTTGCTGCATGATGCTTATTCACAATGCCAAGCTTGGTCTAATGACCAATCTAAACTTGGTGTGAGCCCTGCACAAAACAAGTAAATCTGTATACTGAGACGTAAACAATAAACTCACATAATCAGCTTGTTTTCGGGGTAGTGCCGATGTCATTATTTCATTAATAATACATTTTTACTTGTCAGAACTTATCAACATTGCATTTCTTTCCAGGATAGTGTTCATTATAAATCACATTGCAGCACTTAATTTAGAGAATAGGTAAACAAAACCTTTTTGCAGTTTGATAGAATTAATGCTATACCAAATTTTCAAAACTGATTTACCATTAAACAAAAAATATTAAAATGAAAAAATTATACAGATAAATGGCGCAATTAAATACGACATAAAAAATAAGTGAAAGGCTTTGGTTGACCTGTTATTTTGCAATAATTGTGAATAGTTTGAATCCATAGCTAAATTTAAATACTTACTCAGGATGGATGACAGGGCAATAGCTATTTTTAAGGGTCAGTGTGCCATCTTCCCAGCAAAAAAAGTATACATTATTAATATTATTCATTCCAAAAAAGTAGACATATGTATAATGTATAAAAAATGATGTCTTCTTGTGACACATTGTGGACTTATTTTAATAAGTAGTTGTAGGCCTTTAATACATTGTCTGGAGATGACGGTCAAAATGCATGAGAAAAAAAATAAAGTTCAAATTGAAACATCTTTTTTCTTTGTTTTTTACTTCGTAGATGTAAGCATTTCCTGTATACACTATAGCTGAACTAAAGATTCACTGAGCTTTATAAAATTAATTCATTTGGATATAGCAACAAAATCAATACCAATTTTTAACCTCTTGCTGACCGCTCCACGCCAAGTGACGTGAATGAGGCCGCAGCCCCAGGACCACTCCACGGCGAGTAACGTGAATGGCCTCCTATGAGGCTTGCAGGAGAGCGCATGGGCTGACGCACACGCATCTCCGCTCTGATGACGGCGCTCCACTCCGCCTTCAGTCTCCCAGCGGCGATCGCTGCTCAGAGACTGTTAGACAATGAAACCTCTGTCTAGTAACTAAGTACAGCGCTGCGATCTAAATTAGATCGCAGCGCCATACAGGGGACAGCTGCATGACACGGCTGTCCCCCTGGGGGACTCATGAGCGATCCATTGTGATAGGCTGACTGAAGGAGAGAGGGAGGGAAAATTATTTAAAAAATAAGTCAGTTAATTAAAAAAAAAGAACAAGAAAACTACTGTAAATAAAAAAAATAAACACTGTGGGAGTGATCAGACCCCACCAACAGAAAGCTCTATTGGTGGGGAGAAAAAGGTGGAATCACTTGAGTGCTGACATGTGCGGCCCTGCAGCAAGGCCTTAAAGCTGCGATGGCCTATTTAGTAAAAAATGGCCTGGTCACTAGGGGTTTTAACATCGCGGTCCTTAAGTGGTTAATAAAAGTCTCAGCGTACCTAATTCACTAGTTAGACTTGCTAACCTGGTCAGGATTCATTAAAAACAGTCAAAGCCTTTATCTTAGTTATATCAGTCTACGGTAATGGGTGCCAAAATTATATGAAATTACCAATTGAGCATTTGCAGTTGTGTACATACACCGGCAGTGTGAATGTTTCTAATGCAACCAAGAAAGTGTGAAAAAATGTGGTAGTATGTAATTAGGATATATCCAGTTATTATATTTTTCTATTGCTTTAGCAATGCAAAACAAGTGAAATTCAATAAATGTAGAAAATATGGACATTAGTGTGGGATCAGAAAACATGTTTGACCCATACTTAGGCCTCTTGTACACTACATGCAATTCCGATTTGTGATTTTTAGGAGTTACTGCATGCTGCATTTTTTCTGCGTTTTTCTTTTGATAGCATCCAGGGAAAATCAGAATCGCAAATTGGAATCGGAATCGCAAATTGGATTTTAGTGTGCAGGGGGCCTTTACCTGTATTATGCAAGTTCACTCTTAAAACTTGTTTACACATAAGAATACACATCTGTCAATCTAGCAAGTGTAAAACCAATAGCAGATAAGACAAATAAGATAAATTCACTGCTCAAGAAATAGATTTATTAGCAATATTTCATGGCATTTCATACTTTCTGATGCGCTTTAGGAGCTGTACTAGTTGTAGCAGCTAAAATGTCCAATTATGCTAAAACTTAGAAAAGGTGGCTACAATAGATTCTTACTTCTTTCTTATCTTTTTCTATCATCACCAGAAAATAATATGATGTCATAGACTTCCCAGGGCCGGTTCTAGCTAAAATGGAGCCCTGGGGCAAAAGTAACTTTGGGGGGCCCCAGCACTCCTCCTCCAACCAAATAACCCCCTGGGTCCCTGAGCCAGCTGCCGGGCCCGGTCCAATCACTCCCCCCATCACACAATATCATTAGGTTTCCATCATATGTCCCCTAAAATAATTTTTGGGGTTCCCATTATTAACCTCCTTTTCCTATACAGAGTGAACACACAGCATCCCCACTGGCATGGGTCACCATAGCTGGAGGGCAGAAGGGGCACCATGGGGGCCCCACACAGGGCCTGAGGGCCTGGGGCAATTACATTCTTTGCCTCTATGAAAGTGCCAGCCCTGGGACTTCCCTGTATCTCACCGTTGTAAGGATCATTCCCTGACATCAGCCAGTGACTAATTTCTCATTTTCTGCATTCATTCTTACTTATATCTGGTTTTAAATGGGGATTATTATGGTTTGCCACACATTTTTATCACTGTAATTATTTTTTTATACTGTAACTATTGTTATGCATTTGGTCCATGAAGAGAATTTTATTTCAGTACGGATTTGTCATAACATATTCATATCTAAATGTTCAATAAAAATGTATTAAAAAGTGAACATTTTTTAATTCCTTTGGTGTTGCTTCAAAATTACTCTGTTCAGTTCAAAGACTGTTCAAATGAATAGGTCAATATGTTATGGATTCAATTGGTCCTTAATTTAAACACTACTGAAAGACAACAATGAAAAAAATGCAGTGGCTTGTTCTGGTTTCTTGAACACACCTACAGGAAAATATTTGAAGTAGAAGTAGAGAGTCGGCACTAAATGTGATGACGGGAATAGATGTCAGCTTGTATATCTTGTGGCAAGCACTGTGGGAAAAGATAATCGGATTCTTCAGATTCTAGGGTAGAGTGAACACTGCAGTGAACACTGCGGTGAACATCAGCACAGGCATACCAGTGAGGTTATAGCAAGATTTCAACCTAACAGCCGTTTTACGAACACCTCCACTTCCTCAGACACAAATAGTATTAGATACTATTAATCTCTGAAGAAGCTTTTATTACCTCAAATACAATTTCTGCTCTATGCATGTATGTGATAAAGCACATATAGTGCATATTGTAAGTTGATAGTCTACTGTGTCTGTTTTTTACCCCTCTTTTTTTTTTACTTTCTTGAAGTAGATCAGTCTATCATCTCTAAAGCATATTATAGAAGCTATGGTTTGTACAGCTAGGACATCTTAAAAAACAAATTATTTTAGCTACATACTTCTGAAGTTGCAGGTATCTAGTCTGGAACTGACATAATTGTTGACTATCATGGACAGTTGCTGTCCATGAGTGCTACCTGTGGCTAGAACAAGCCATTGCAACCCAAATCAGGTTTAGAGATCATGAAAGTTAGAAAGATGTAATGAAAAAGGGGCCTTAAGGTTGCCATACATCAGACGACTTGGCGGCCGATCGACCATCCTATTCGATTTCTATAATTGAATTGTATGAAAATTGGTGTATCCAAGTGAATGGCCTACCGACAAAGCGACCAATTTCTGGTTGGGGGCATGGTCGATCGCGCATGCTACAAGATGTCGGTCCAAAGTTGGTTGGTAGGGTGTGCAGTGGTACGGCAGCCGATTTTGGAATGAGCAATGAAACTACGAAACCCCTGCCACTGCTGCCGCAATGTGTAACTGTGCCCCCCCCCCCCCCGTGTGTGCATTTATACATTACCTGTCCACTGTCAGCCTCCATGTGGTTTCCATCCATCTCGCCGGATTCCTTATACACTCATACACGCTGGCGGCACATAGTGTCTGACGTCCGACGTAATGCGCTGCTAACGTGTACGCGTGTATGCAGCTGTTACCCGGCAAGATGGAAGGTCACCACGTGAATGCTGCTACCGGATCAAAAACAAATTAAATTAGTACATAGCAAGGAAATGAACAGCGCTACTTAAAAACAGGCTTGCACTCTTTTGCAGGTAGGCACTTGCCTGTTTTTAAGTAGCACTGTTCATTTCCTTGCTATGTACTAATTTAATTTGTTTTTGGTCAGCTGCTCCCACTTAACAGCCATGCTTTTGGTGAATATACAGAGCTTCTGTTTGGGTTCAAGGTGCGTTTGTAGTTCCTGGGGGGGCTCAGCGCATCTCTGATGGAGGCCATTCGGAGGCGGGCTGGTGTTGCGCTGATCCACCTTTTGCGCAATTTTAAATTTTCGATTTTACTTGATTAGCCGCACCCAGGCTATGCATATACATAGGTTAGGATTTAGTTAGTGTTAGGCCCCTCCCATGGAGGATTGACTTCTTCGCAGTGGGAGGGACGAGTACTTAATAGGTTGCATGCAAGCTGTTACAGGAAACCAACATCCTCCAGTGGTAGACAGGTCATGTGTGTGCTCGGTGTGTATTATATCCCACAAGTGGGGCTTGCACTCTTTTGCAGGTAGGCACTTGCCTGTTTTTAAGTAGCGCTGTTCATTTCCTTGCTATGTACTAATTTAATTTGTTTTTGGTCAGCTGCTCCCACTTAACAGCCATGCGTTTGGTGTATATGCAGAGCTTCTGTTTGGGTTCAAGGTGCATTTGTAGTTCCTGGGGGGGCTCAGCGCATCTCTGATGGAGGCCATTCGGAGGCGGGCTGGTGTTGCGCTGATCCACCTTTTGCGCAATTTTAAATAACATAACATGTTTGGGGATTTCAATTAACCAAGAAAATAAGCTGCATAAAATCCAATGTAAAACAATCAAAATTTCAGTTTTTAGGGCCAATTCTTGTTTTTGTTTTGAGCAAATTAATATTATTTATTGAAACATTAATTCTAAGTAATTGAAAACTAATTGAAAAGCTTGGATTAGTGATCAGAAAATAAGGCATGGACATATTGGCAGAACTAAACAGTTGAAAAACACATGCAAAAACTCTAGAATGATTATTATGCATTGCTCATGTTTTGACTTGCAGTTGCAGAAGGAGACCATGGCTCAAAAGCAATTCACTTTTTCTCCTGAGTTTTCTCCTAGGAGAACATTTTTCATCATCTGCAATTTAAATGAACTTTTTAGAACTTTGCAATGGAAAAAGTACCAAAACGTAGGTGAAAAAGTACAGTCAAAATTATTTTGAGTATTTGTTTGTTTGTTAGTGGTGTAAAAGGTATTTTATTCTCAAGTTGTGAAAATATCACGTACGAGAAAACTTAGGTGAAAAGTGAATTGCATATGGCCCCATGTCCTATCTCACTCAGCACTTGCACAGTGCTGAGAGAGAGAGACTGTTACTTGTTCAGCTGCTGTTTGGAAAGACCACCTGTGTGTTAGCATTACAAAAGCTATCCCTTTTCAACAGGTAAAAGGAAATTGTAATACTTTCTTTCTTTAAGCATCATAGCCAACATGGCTGACTCCACCTTGCTATTGTTTGAAAGCCAGCTCATGTTCAAAGCATTTTGTTAGCCATTAAACAAAGGAATTCCATGCATTTAAATGCATTTGAAAATCAAATGTATCATAACACAACAAACTTAACCACTTAAGTACCAGTGGTCCCTGCTCCCTTAAGGACCAGAGACTGCTGGTACAGAAACGGCGGAATTCAGACGGAATACCAACGTATCGCCGCATATACCCGCCGCATGTTGGGAACCTGGGTCATCCACTCTGCCATTTCTATGACAGTTAGACAGTCAGCTTTCATTGGCTCTGAGTCCTGGCCCTGTCTTTCAATGTAAGCCAATGGGAGCAGCCTACATTGAAAGACAGGGCCAGGAGCCAATGAAATCGGCTCCTGACCCACTCACAGGGCTCTGCCTTCATAGAGACAGGCAGAGCCAGTGAGCTGCGGCGGAAGCGGCAAATGTGCGCAGCAGTGGCTAATTGAAATCTACGCCCTGCCAGCCAGATGACCACCAAATCAGGGTGTGGATTTCAATTAGCTCGGTCCTTAAGTAGTTAAAAAGCAAATTCTGATTTGGAATTGATCAATGGCCGTTTATGAATTCTTCAGTCAACTGTACAACTGATCCATTTCATGAAACATTCTTTTCCCACATTTTTCATTAAACACTGCTACACTTTTTATACATCAAATTATCCCTTAAATTACTTTGACAAGACTAGACACAGAACATTTATATTGCGCTTTTCTCCTGGTGGACTCAAAGCGCCAGAGCTGTAGCCACCAGGGCTTGCTCAGAAACTAGGGCTGTAGCAATAGCCATAGCAGCCACAGCAGCTGCTATGGCGCCCTGGAGCAGATGGGGCCCAATGTTAATTGATGTATTCACTATGAACTTTTTTCATTTACCCTTTGACGTTGTCTCAGTGGCCATGGACTATATGCAGTATAGATTGCAAGAGAATGTAAATTGCCCAATTAACTCATATCTGTAAGGTAGGGGCAGGTGGCATTGCTCAAGAGTGTCTGTACATCGGATGGCCTCATGAAAATTTTGCTATGGGGCCCCAATTACTGTAGGACCTACCAACTCGTTTGAATGCTTGGGGGTGCAACTTTCAGCTGAGAAAAACATTAACATATTGCTGATCTACCGCCCACCAGAAAAATACTCAGACTTCCTTAAGGAACTTGTAGCTCTCCTATGCAACCTAACACTGGAACACCCCAGATGGATTGTTCTTGGAGATTTCAATACATGGGTGGATGACTCCTCTTCACAATTTGGAATAGAGCTACCTCGTGCCTTACATGAACTGGGTTTCTTCCAATCAATCAGCTCTGCTACTCACAAGAAAGGTCACACTCTGGACCTTATATTCCATACTGGGCTGTCAATAGCCAATGTGGAAATTAATCTTGTTGTCTGGTCAGACCATCACACTATCCACTTCTCCCTTTCAATACCAGCTGTCAAACACCAGGTCAAGAATCAAATAAAATATTGCCGCTTAAAAGGGCTAACACCTCAAGATATCCGAGATAACCTCAGCTTTGATGAATTGACTGAATCCAGTTTGGACCCTGATACTCTGGTGTTTAAATACAACAAATGTGTGTCCTCCACCTTTGAGACCATTGCTCCTCTGTGCACCAAATATCTTACTCCACAACATCATGCACAGTGGTTTGATAACGCCATAAAAGAGCTGAAAAGACAAGAACTTGAGAGACTGTGGCGCAAATCTCAGTCCCCAGAAGACAAACATGCCTTAATCCTCCACTTGAAGAACTACCAAAAGGTAATCACGGGAAAAAAATCATCCTTTCTATCACAAGAGATTGCAAATGCAGTTAACAAACCAGCCCAACAGTTCCGCACAGTGGAAAAACTCTGCAACCCGGCATGTCAAAAACTTAATATCGAGTCTTCAAAGGACCTCTGTGACCAATTTGCCCATTTCTTCACAGACAAAGTCTGCGCTATAAGGTCCGCCATCCAACTTACAGCATCTGAGCCTAATATAGAGCCGAAAACCATTAGCAGAGACAACGTAACACCTTGGTCAAACTTCAAAGAAATTGATGAAGAAGTCACATCAAGCATCTTCCTTCACCTCCGCCTAACTACCTGTGACCTGGATCCTGGCCCAACACAGTTCATGTTGAACTGCCCCGACCTGTTCGTATCGGTATTCCTCAAAATTGTTAACTGTTCCTTACAATCAGGGATATTTCTTGCTTTACTGAAGGAAGCAATCATCAGGCCTCTCCTCAAAAAACCCTCCCTGGACCCTGATGCAATGACCAGCTACAGACCTGTCTCTAACTCCCCTTTCTGGGCAAGCCAATTGAAAAAGCTGTCTACCTCCAGCTAGAAGCCAAAATCCTACAAAACAACAGTTATGGCCCATTCCAGTCTGGCTTCAAGAAACACCACAGCACTGAAACTGCCCTCATCCAAATATGCAACCACCTGCTCATGGCAAGAGACAGAGGAGAGTGCTCGATCCTCATACTGCTAGACTTTTCTGCAGCCTTTGATACAGTTGACCATGACATCTTGATAAACAGGCTACAGGAATACTGCGGCATTGATGGCATAGTTCTTCAGTGGTTCCAATCCTTCTTGAGTGGCAGAACCCACAAAGTATCTATGGGGCCCTTCCTGTCCACCCCTGTATCACTTAAATATGGGGTGCCCCAGGGCTCAATCCTCTCTCCCCTGCTTTTCACGATTTACATGATACCGCTTGGAAAACGAATCCAAAAACATGGCCTGACATACCACTGCTATGCAGACGACACCCAACTATATCTTTCCTTCAAGCCTGGTGTGACAGACCCAACTCCAACTATAAACGCCTGCCTACGTGAACTACAGCAATGGATGAATGACAACTGGCTGAAACTAAATGCAGACAAAACTGAAGTCCTTCTGATTAGAGGGCAGAGCATGATAACAAAACAACTTAACTTGCAGTCTTCACCACTGGGAATAGGAGGCACGGATCTACGCAGCTCTAATCATGTGCGTAGCCTGGGAGTTCTAATTGATGGGGACTTAAACTTCAGAACTCAATTCTCTGCTGTGGTGAAATCATCCTATTTTCACCTGAAAAACATTGCAAAAATCAAGCACCTCATACCCCCAGAAGATCTGCCAACCTTAGTCCATGCCTTCATCACATCCCGACTGGACTACTGTAATGCTCTCTACACTGGCCTTCCAAAAAAGGTCTTGTACCACCTACAGCTGATACAGAATACTGCTGCCAGACTGCTAACCAACCAACCCTGTCACTGCCACATAACGCCAGTCCTGCACTCCCTTCACTAGCTTCCTATAGAATGGAGGGTCCTATTCAAGATCGGCCTACTGACATTTAAATCCCTGAATAATCTAGGTCCTGAATACATGAAAGATATGTTGCAGCTGCATAGCAATCCCCGCTTTCTCAGATCCACAGGTTCTAATAATCTAGTCATACCCAGAGTCCATTTGGAAACTTTGGGTCCCAGAGCCTTCTGTCATGCTGCCCCTACGTTTTGGAACTCCTTACCTCAACAGATCAGGACAGCTCCATCCCTGGACATGTTTAAATCCAGACTGAAAACCCACCTGTTCAGTTTGGCATTTGCAGAAATATAACTTTTGTTGTGTGAATACTTCATCCTACTACCAATTACTGAATCTGAGAGAGCCTAAGCGCTTTGAGTCCTATGGGAGAAAAGCGCTATAGAAATGTTATTGTATTGTATTGTATTGTATAATATCTAACTATTCTACAGCTCAGTAGACAGCAGCAGTTTTAGGGAGTCTTGCCCAAGGTCTCCTTACTGAACTTTGGCCATGATTTTGTTCCTTGGGAATAACATCAGTGCTCAACCCAGAACTGCTACTAATAGGGAAGGTGGGTTTTTGATAGTTAATCCTTTAGCAGCCAATTTACTTAGTGGCTCTCAAACGAGATAACAAGAAACAGTGATCTAGAAAAGATACATAGAGCGCGCCATAGTGTAAAATCATCAAACGATTTAATATGCGCAAGTTAAAACACACTTACAAAATCACAGATGCAATGAAGCTCATAAATAGCCTGCAGACACCTCTCTCCCTCCTGTAGTGTGGGCACCGCCAGGCTGTGGCCAGCAGCGTGGCGTCCGATGTTCTGGAGAGCCTCTCACTGGTGGGGGCGTGTCCGCTGTCACGACGTGCCTCTAGCGTGATGACGCGTTTCGGCATCCCTGCCTTCGTCAGATCACGCTAGGGCACTGGGCACGGGGATTTAAAAACACGAACTTCCGCCCACATGCGGTGTTGTATTATGGTGGGCGGGGCGCTATGATGCGCTTGAGTGGGGCGGAGTTCCGCCTATATAGGCAATAATAAAAGGTTGTCAACATCTAGAAAGCGGCTGGGCACAGAATACTTATGTCCCGCCTCTAGTTGCTATGACAGCGGCTGGGACACATATATGGATGATGCACCAGCCGTGCCGCTTCCGTGCAGTTGTAAACAAAGCCCGACATTCTGTATGCCATACTATAATGGGGAATAAAGCTATTTGGTGGAGGGGGTTTGTTTTTATTCTTATTCTCTTACCCATTCTGTACAGGGTATGCCTGATAAAGTGAGCTTGACCTCATGTGATTGGAGATGTATATATACATGTGAGAAAGGATAAGTAGTTCTTTTCATCCACACGGAAATATGGATGATGGTTAAATCACATATAAGGTATAACGATTTCATGCTGGGGGGAGTGAGGGGAAGGGGAGGGAGGAAAGGAGGGGGAGGGGGGAAGGCGGGAGTGGAGAGGTAAATGGAAAATGAGCTAATGACATGTCAGGCAAAGTGGCTATGTGCCGATAGCATGGTGGGATGTCCTGTATGTAGGAAACTCCAGGGCAGGGGGCAGGTATGGAATTATCGCTGGACGACTCGGGGAGGGGAGGCGGTATGGGAAAGGAAAAAGTTTTTGTCAGGGCACAATGTGGCACAGGCCGACAGTGCCCACAGGTGGGAATAGATATGGAGGATTGACATATTTCAAAGGCACAGTAGCCAGGCTAAGCAGCAGTGTCCGTACATAACATAACAGAAAATGATGAAATTAAAAAATGTTGAAATTAAAAAATGAACATAACAATGACAATAACAACAGCAACAACAACTCGGGAGGCAGGCAAGCAATTCTTAACAACTATACCCTGTTATTGGGTGCTATATGTTACTACCAATCCCAATTACTCACCACTCCCAACACGACTACACAAACTAGCAAAGATGCTGTAAGAAAGATGACAAAATGCACACTGTTAGAGTCAAGACATGGCCAACCAACATGTCTATCTAATTTACATGTATGTTGCTATTTCAAGACCCTCGTTGAGTCCATTGGGAGATAGAGAGTCTAATCTAAAAATCCAGAACGTTTCTCTTTCACAGAGTCTTCTAAACCGTGCTCCCGAGTTCATATTTTTAGGAATAACCTCTAAACCAGTAATTTTTAGAGAGTCCACTGAACTTTCATGATATTGTTTAAAATGTCGGGGAACACTATGTTTCTCATTTTTGGCTAAAATGTTCCGTTTGTGTTCTCCCAATCTTTGCCTCAAAGGTCTAGTGGTTCTACCTACATAGAATTTAGGGCACGAGCAAGTCAGAAGATAAACTACATACCCACTACTACAATTAATACAATCTTTAATTGGGATGGACTGGTTGTGGTTATCTTTAATTTCTTTTATCCTATGGCTCAAAAACGGGCAACAACCACATCTTTTTATGCTACAACGGTAATTTCCTTTCAAGGTGGGGAACATACTGGGCTGTGGTCCTGTTTGTCTGATGTTGCTAGGGGCGATGGCATTTTTTATGGACCTAGCTTTTCTAAAAATCACTCCTAGTCTATCTGGCATCTGGTTCTTCAAATGTGGATCTTGACAGATTAGGGGCCAATTTAGTTCGATTATCTGTTTTATCTTTGTTGATTCCTTATTATAGGTGGTCACAAAATTAATATCGCTTCCTCTAGGCCCTTCAATCTCATTGGGAGTTCTCACCTCTTTTTGTGTTGCTTTTATTCTATATTCAGACATGGCTTTATCTATTATGGCGGGTTTAAAAGCTTTTTCTATAAATTTTGCGGTTAGTGTCCGCCCCTGTTCCTCGTAGTCTTCTGCATGCGTGCAGTTCCTCCTGAGCCGACAAAAGCCGCTGTCATAGCAACTAGAGGCGGGACATAAGTATTCTGTGCCCAGCCGCTTTCTAGATGTTGACAACCTTTTATTATTGCCTATATAGGCGGAACTCCGCCCCACTCAAGCGCATCATAGCGCCCCGCCCACCATAATACAACACCGCATGTGGGCGGAAGTTCGTGTTTTTAAATCCCCGTGCCCAGTGCCCTAGCGTGATCTGACGAAGGCAGGGATGCCGAAACGCGTCATCACACTAGAGGCACGTCGTGACAGCGGACACGCCATTTTTAGGCAAAGGCATTCCAGCGCATTTTTTAGAGAGCCATTGGTCCTGAAGGGAGACACCTCTGAACGAACCTCCAAATGGAGCCCCACCCCCATGCATGTTTGATCACCCAAGCCCCTCTGTTGCCAGCAACATTGCGATCGCAGGCATCTCCCAAAACAATTGCATGCACAGCCCCCCAAGCTGCAGGGACATGATTATCGCATCCCTGCGGCTGTGGCAGCTGCCACTGTGGATGTGAGGCTCATGTCCCAGTGGCAGAAATGGTTAGTTGTAAGAATCAAAAATCTGAACGATATATCCAGGGTGGCTCGTAAACTATGGCAGTGCGAATCTATGCGTCGTAGTCCGCAACTACGCATCGTAGTTCATAGACGAAGTTTAAAAACATTGCGTACATATTTCCGCGTAGTCGTAGTACCGCCATTCGAAGCTTCGCCCGAAAAAAAATGTAGTACGTGTGTGATATATCTAGGGATGGTCGTAGTCAGCCTGGTGCGTAGTTGACGTATGTATTGCGAAGTCAACTACACGTGCGGTAACTGCATCTATAGGGATCATTGCGCATGCGCAGAAATATTATTGCCCTTCTATATGTATACAATTCCGCACAGGAAGGATTTGGCTATATACAGGGGGAATATAACTATATACACTCGCTATATACAGGGGGTATCTTCCTATGTACAGTAGCTATATACAGGGGGGGTCTGGCTATATACACTGGCTATATACAGGGGGGATCTGGCTATATACAAGGGGGATCTGGCTATATACCATGGGGATCTGGCTATATACAAGGGGGATCTGACTATATACCCTGGCTATATACAAGAGGGTTTTGACTATATACCCTGGCTATATACAAAGGGGATCTGGCTATATACCCTGGCTATATACAAGGGGGATCTGGCTATATACCCTGCTTATATACAAGGGGTATCTGACTATATATATATATATATATATATATATATATATATATATATATATTATATATATATATATATATATATATATATATACCCTGGCTATATACAAGGGGTATCTGGCTATATATATATATATATATACATATATATATATATATATATATATATATATATATATATATATATATACCCTGGCTATATACAAGGGGGATCTGTATATATATATATACCCTGGCTATATACAAGGGGTATCTGGCTATATACAGTGGCTATATACAAGGGGAATTTGGCAAAATACAAGGGGGAATCTGGATATATGTACTGAATGGGAAGTCATCTGGCTATATACGATAAATGGGGATCATGTGGTTACCTATCCTAACTGGGGGGTCATCTAGCTACCTATACTGTAAATGGGGGGCCTTCTCTGGCTACCTGTGCGATAAATGGGGGGTCATCTGGTCACCTGTACTAAAGGGTAATTTCGTTATTCATAATAAAGGGGGGTTATCTGGCTACTTAATCACTGCCACATTATATATATTTTGGCGAAACACTACTGCATCATGTGTATTTTGTAGGGAAACACTGCCCATTGTGTGTATTTTGTGGGGAAACACTGCCCTTTGTGTGTATTTTGTAGGGAAACACAGTGCATCATGTGTATTTTGTGGGAAAACACATGCGCGGTAGTGCGCGGCTTGCCAAAAGAGACCTTTCAGGAATCCCCCCCCCCCCTTGAAAATCCTGGGTTTGCCCTGTTATTTTGTAAAGACACTACAACACTTTTCTGTAGGTCCGTGCCATATAGAAAACATGTTTTAAAAAGCTACAAACTGCTCAGCATGAACCAACTTTTTTAGACAAGACAAGACGAATAACATTTATATCGTGCTTTTCTCCTGGCGGACTCAAAGCACCAGAGCTGCAGCCACTAGGACGCGCTGTTTAGGCAGTAGCAGTGTTAGGGAGACTTGCCTAAGGTCTCCTACTGAATAGGTGCTGGCTTACTGAACAGGCAGAGCCGAGATTCGAACCCAGGTCTCCTGTGTCAGAGGCAGAGCTCTTAACCATTACACCTTCCAACTGAAAAGTAATTGAGGAACTGTAATCTTTCCTCCTGTATATTTATTAAAATGTAAATAAATTACAATATGTAAAAAGGCAGCATGATATTATCTATATGTAGAATAACTTTATGTATTTATTAAAAAAAGCAGCATTTTCTATATTCCTGATTCTTCATCAGCAAAGTGATTGGCAAAAATAGAAAAGAAATGCATTCAAGTCTTCAAGACTGTAAATTTAATTTATCTTACAAATGATACAAGATGGACATAACTAGCTTGTTTTAAAATCTACAGACACACAGAACATTTTGACAGTGTGGAAAGAAAAATGAAACAGCTGTGTGCTGTGATTTAAAATTTCATCCATGTATCTCTTTTATCTAAAATCATGCTGTATTATTTTTCTTTTAATGATTATCCTTTAAGTCATGGCAGTCATCTCAAATGACTGACCATTTTATGGCATTTCAGAAGACTTCACTACATACTGTACGGTATACTGTGAAGGAAATACGTGCTTGTCACTTCTCATACTTATGCTCTACCAAAACCTAAATACATACACTCAAATAAAGTACATGCCCAGAATGGTGTTTAACCTCCTTGCCGGTTATCACGAGCTGAGCTTGGGGTAACCTGCGCAGGAAGATTGCTTTGGCCCTGCTGGGCCGATTTTCACCATTTTTTTACTTCTACACGCAGCTAGCACTTTGCTAGCTGCGTGTAGTACGCGATCGCCACCGCTACCCGCCATGCCGCCCCCCCAGACCCCTTGCGCAACTTGGCCAATCAGTGCCAGGCAGCGCTGAGGGGTGGATCGGGACTCCCTCTGACGTCCCGACGTCCATGACATCGGTGACGTCATTGCGATCATCACCATGGCGACGGGGGAAGCCAAGCAGGAAATCCCGTTCTGAACAGGATTTCCTGCTTGCGCAGATCGCCGGAGGCGATCGGAGTGGGTGGGGGGATGCCGCTGCTCAGCGGCTATCATGTAGCTAGTGCTAGGCTAGCTACATGATTTAAAAAAAAATAAAATTTAAAAAAAAGTGCTGCGCCGCCCCCTTGCCGACATAATTGGAACGGCAAGGGGGTTAAGTTACCTTTTCTGAAAGCAATCTTCCTGTCCATCAATCTTTGTTCCATCATCCAAGATTGAAACACAAATGTGTGTTGGATGTGTGTGTATGTGTGAGTGCGTGTGTGTGTGTGGGGGGGGGGGGGGGGTGGAAGATGACTAGCAGAAGGAATTTATGTTAGGAGAGATTGTGTTAGGAGAGATTGTGAAAGAACTGTGTTTATCTGTTACCAAGGGTACTGTAGTGTGGCTCCTTCATCCCTGGAGTCCAGCCTTGCTTTTTTTTCTGAGATCATTGAGAAAGACAGGTGTTCAGTTTCTGTGGTCTTGGTGATGTCTAGTCCAAGAGAGCAGAACCAATGTCCCTCCAGCCTGGGCTCAAAACACAAGTTGGAGGCATCTTGAAAGGTATCACATTATAATAGCATACAGACTGGCATACACGGAATTTGTACAGTGTAGGGAAAATGCAAATTAGGGCGCTGCTAGCCGTAGAACTTTAGGTGCTTACATAGCAGCCCATAGAATTATGATTAAGGAGGGGAAATGTATGCACCCGTGGCATCCAAATTTCCCCTCTTTAATGATAATTCAATTGGCCCCTATGGTGGTGCCTGAAAATGAATGATTTTGCAGGTTAAAGTTAGCTGGGGGGGGGGGGGAGGGTTGTTAAGATTAGCCATGGGGAAGAGAATTAAGGTTAGCCATAGAGGGAAGGGTTAAGGTTAGGCATGGGGGTTTAGTTAGGGTTAGCCATGGAGGGGTTGGTTAAGTTTAGTGGGATGGTTCAGCGTGAGAATAGGCTTAGGTTTAGCTGTAGTCAAATATTGGTATTTAATGTTGATATTTTACTATTGTTTTTTCCACTTTAATAGTAAGATATGTGTAAATATACCAATATTTTCCTATTGGCTTTTCTGGGCACCCAGATTTATGGCCGCTCATTTTTGATGTATGCCCTTGTGAGCTTACTATCTAAATGGTAGTAGGTTGGAGACATTTGGGAAGGAGACACACGGGCTAGTAGATGAGGCAAAATAACTAAAATGGTCTCAGTATGGGAGGAGGCAGTACATTTGGTCAGTGATAGTCTGCTTTACAAGAAAACATATCCATGAATCAGTATGAGGACTGATACAGCCAGTCAGCAACTGTATTTAAAATCTCCTTTCAATTTCTTAATGCATACACGTAAAAGCAGCACATGGGAATTATGGTAGACTAGACCTAAGGCCCATTACAATAATAGGCGGGCGCTAGGCCTCTCCCCTCACAACCCCTCTCCCCTCCCGCCCTTGTCGCCACCACATCACCCGCAGGTCAGTACGCATGCTCGCACACGGCTGCAATGCGTACCCACGCGTGCAATTGCTTGCACATCGCGCATGCACACAGCCTCCCCCCAGCTCCATCCTCCTGCAGTCCCAATGTCCGCCAACATGCCGTGCATGCGTGGTAAGCTAAACACAGGGACACAGGGACAAAGGAGGATGCAGGGATACAGGGGTATTATTGTAGAGGATGGTGAAAATGAAGTTTTGTTGTATTGGCAATGTTGTTTAGCTGCTTGTTGTCTTTCTAGTATTTTTTGTGCCTGTGAGTGACTGAAGCATTATGTGTTAGATACAATTATTATCAAGCTTTTTAACATTTATTGCGGAGTTACTCTGGTACTTAGTTATTGCTGATAGAATATATCAGTAATTTTACCAATATTCTACTATCACATATAAAACAGTAAAGAAATGTAGCACAATCTATTAACTTTTCTCAAAACAGTCCAAAATATCACAGGAGCTAGGCTAAACCAGAAAAAGAAACAGACTACAAGTAATGTCAGCCTGCTAAAATAGATTTGTATTAAAAAAATGTACCTGTGTGAGAAGCACAAAACTTTGATTACAGGGTTTTATTCTGAAGATTCCACATCACAATCTCTTTTTGCCTCCCCACAGACCATCGTTTTCTTAGGGCCTGAGCCCACTAACGCAGTTGTGCGCAGTTGTGTGCAGTTGTATATGCTTTTCAGCATCTGTAACATTGATGTGTTGTTGAAAAGCGGACACAACTGTGCACAACTGCGTTAGTGGGCCCAGGCCCTAAATTGTACATTTTGGTGGCAACATTGATGATGTCATGGGGAGGGGGTATCAGTTGTTTACCTCTTTCTCAGTGTTACAAATCAGACCTTGCTCCACCTTGCATCTGCTTAACCATAACTTGCTCAGAAAATAAACTAACAAAGATTATGGCCACAATTCACCCATGGTCTGCCAATTCCTACCCGTAATCTGCTTAGTACTGTTTTAATTCAAGTGGTAAGAGTACTCCTGGAGCAAGCAAGTGACTATATGTAAAATCTGTTATGAGCAGCAGCTTTGTTTGCTGCCTATCATGCAAATACTGCTGTTTGTTCACTGCAACTTATATGATACAATACTGTTAGTGAAAATAGTGTGAACAGCATTTAAAATCTAAACTAACGTAGAGCAACTATTAACTAAGTACACTGCCAACTTCAATTCTCTGCCACAAAGATGCTTATGTTTGTAGCCCTAAGTTAACCTTTAGCAAATCAGTGAATATTTCATTTTTACCATAGATATGCTATTGAAACTGTGCCACAACCATCATGTGTTCACTAACATTTCTTATTTCTAAGGACATACAGCAGCTACAAATTAACACTTTTAGCTTTGTACTAAAATGTAAGTTAAAATGATTATCATTATTCTACTTGTCAACAAATCATTGTATATGGAAGTTTCCAGAGACAGATAATTATGGTGTTAATATCCTATATAATGGCGCCAACTGTATAATTACGGTGCATAGATTTCCTTTGTCCTAATACACAATCAATATAGTTCAATAGTGGTGGTGGAGTGCCAGCAGCAGAGAAATCCTCAGTGCTAACAAGGAGGTGGAGTGCCACTACTTTGTGGTGTTAGTGTTAGGAGTAGGTAGTGGGTAGATGGGTGCAGGTAGGCATGGATGCAGGGAGAATTAGTGTGCGAAAAGGATAAAATAGGCTAAAAGTAGAATATCGGTAACACTAGTGATACTCCAATACAGATAACAGAAGATAGTAGAATATTGGTAAAAGTACCGATACTACTACTAGCAATAACTCAATACCAAGGTTAGATTACCTGAGGAAGAAATGATAAAAATCTTAATAATAATGGTTTCAGCGAACACACAATGCTGCAGTTACACAGGTGCAATAAGTACTAGTAAGACAGCAAGAGGCAAAACAAGATTGCAGATACAGCAAAACTTTGTTTTCACAATGCACCATATACATGTATACTAGTTTTCAAGTATTACCTTATATTAAGAAGTACTTACTAATGTTTGGGTTAGAAAAGAAAGAAAGAAAGCTCAAAGGGTTTCGTAATAGTAGGAAGTTTATTTAAAAGCATTCTAATAAGCTGTGGTGCTCTGCCAATTAGTTGCCATTAAGTACTGTACCCTACTGGACCATCAAATCATTAAACTAATGTGAGTTTAATCTTGTGTGAGTAAGCAGTAACACCCATGCACAATTCCTTATCCAATACAGCTGTCTGAGCTCACTTAATATAGAACATGAGCTTTACAGAGCACTAAGCATGCTGAACAGCTGTCAGAATGTTAAACATGTAAGAAAGTTTTCCTTGTTCACAATAGAAAAGATAGAGTATGTGTGCAAGTTCCCTCCTGTACTCTCAATCAATTTGACATACCAGTTAACATGACAATAGGGGTTGCAGGCCTGGTTCAGACTAAAATGAGGCCCTGGACAGCAATTAACATGAATCCCTCTGCCCCTCTCCCCCCATATAGCAGTATAATGTGCCAAGGCATCTCCTGATCCAAATGCAGCACTAGGTACACCCACCAAGATAGCAGCATTAGGTGGACACATTGTGTCCCAGATCATATTAGGTTGTCCCCCTGAAGCCCCAGAGCCATCTAATGGGCCCCCAAGGTCTCGCCCAAAGTTAATAGTGTTCCTCCAGGGTGGAGTTTTACTGCTTAATGCTCACAGTGGAGCAAACTCACCTGTCCAGCCACTCCACTACCTCCTTTTGTCAGTGTCCTTCAATCTCCATCACTGCTTGCACCTGTTCTCTGATCCCTACAGGTATGTTTATACTCATGTAACATGCTATCAGATCATGGAGACAAGGACACCACAAGGATGGAGACAGAAGGACACTGATGAAAGGAGGGAGCACACCAGCTGGGCAGTCGAGTTTGCTCAGCTGTAAGTACTTTTAGTTAAACAACACCCTGAGGGACCACTATTAACTTAGAGGGAAACCTGGGAGCCCATAACCTTGCTTTGGGGGCCTAAGCAATTGCCCAGTTTGCCCCTATGGAAGCCCCAGTCCTCATGACTTGGAGGTACCTTTAGAGAACATGCCCACTTGGTGTGAAAGCATCCCTCTAATCTGAGATGCCCATAATTAAGGGGAGGAGATACATTTTTCTCTGTGATAGATTCAATGTTGACTCCTTCCTTAATCATTGGGTGTAATAGTCCTAGACATCCCTTCCATTGACTAGAAGTGATAAAAGTAATACAAGCATAAGCACTGAATATTTTAATAGCTTACTGAAATAAAACACTTACACTGACTTCAGTGAAAGTCTCATCAATTTCTTGGTGATCTCTTTACTAATAGTAGTAGGGTATTGTACCGTGTTAGCCATCAGTAAAAGCAAGAAGTTTTAAACCAGGATGATACGATTTATTGGCTAACTAAAAATGAATAAAAATAAGCAAGCTTTCGGCCTTGCAGCCTTCGCCTGGCTTATATCCTGTTAGTTTGCAAACTGGTGGTACAGACAGCTTTATACATGCAACATCGAAGGGGAAAATAGATATTTTTTCAAGTATAAATACATGTCATTAAGATTTCTTAATTCACACAGACCATCGACATGGGGTTAGAGGTTGTTAGCTAAGATAAGGATACTCGTTTACTCCCTGCTCACAGACCTGGGATTAGGATTGACCAATACCTTGGTGTTCTTTTGGCCTGGGAAACCAGTTTTCTTGTTCTTCTTGGATAAAACAAAAGAAGGACACAGAGAGTCTAATATAGTGTAGTATGTACTGGTGATTGAAAAGAAAATGATAGAGTAAACACAGTATACTCACAAGCCAGTGTTACCTCACAGGCAACCACTGCAAAGGCAGGTGGGGAGATTAGACCTGACCCCACTCAGGAATCAGGATTAAGAAGTTGCTCTCCGTAGGACAGGAACAAGGGGGGCAACGCCCATCCACCTAGGGTAGACTTGTAGAACGCAGTAAGTATACAGAGGCACAAGAAGAATGAAAATATCTAAAATGTTTAAAACTAGAGGATGCAGTGGGGGACTTACCTCCTCCAAGCAGACACAAGATAATGCTGGTGTAGTATCAGCAAAGCAATTTATTTATACACTCCAAAGTTCAATACAACGCATTTCGCAGGAATGACCCCACTTCTTGAGGCAATAGGATGGAGCATATACAATGTAGGTCTGGGACTGAGCAAATCACCTCTTAGTACATTTTATTAATTATTTGCTAAAGAGCTGCAACCTCCAGTCTTCAGGACTTGCTAGAAGGGTGTCCAGAGCTTGATAGAAGAAGAGGGTCGCCAGTGTTTTTTTCTTTAAATTCATGCCAAACTGATGTAATGGCCTAGTACATTTATGTATGTGACTACGTCAACACAAACAACAATGGCTCCTATTCAGTTATCTTTTCTCCTGAGTTTTCCTAAAGGCCCATACACACGTCGGATTTCTGCGAACGACGGGTCGTTTGAACGTCCCGTCGTTCCATCGTTCGCCCGCTAAATCGGGTGTGTGTACAGACTATCATTCGTTTGATAACTCACTCTTATCAAACGAACGATAGTCTGTACACACGCCCGATTTAGCGGGCGAACGACGGAACGACGGGACGTTCAAACGACCCGTCGTTCGCGGAAATCCGACGTGTGTATGGGCCTTTACTTTATACCTTATCAATAAAATACATTTTAGTCCTTAGCAAGCAAGAAAATATTGCAAATAAGTTTGATGTTACTTCTTTATCTACTTTTTAGTCATTTTTTTAGTCATTTTTCAACTGGCGGCTGATACAGTTATTTTTGTAAAGGAGATGGAAAACTATCTCCTGGGATGAAAGCTTAGGAAAAACTCTAATTGAATAAATGACAATTAATCAAAAGGTGTGCGTGCAACTAAAAATTTTAGATAAAGTGTACCTCTGCACCTTAGCATATAAATTATATAAAATCTAGGAAAGAGTTCATTGGTTGCACTCATCTCTGTAGATAGCCATTTAGTAGAATCATGTTCACAGTATTCTTTTTCCTCATGTATTTGTTTCACTCTAAAAAATTAATTACTTAGCCAATATGAAAATATAAGCTGCCACTTTAGAGGTAGCTGAACTCAAAACTTTGCTTTTTAATAACAACTGAAGTAATTGCAAAAAATGTGAATACAAAAATATTAACACAAACAGACAATAATAAAATAATTGTTGTTTTTTTGGGGTTTGTTTTTTTTAGCAACTTAAAATTTAATTTTTATCTATTGATAAGAGTCAAATGTTTTACATTATAACTCTTAATGTCTACCATATGTGACTGCTTTCTTCACATATTAGAAAACCTAATATTTACCATGTCAGGCTGGGTAGCACATTACTAAGTAAGCAGTACAGGCTATACATCAAATAGTGTCTCCTTTCCAGTTTAATGCATCACATATAGTTACAGGTATTCTCGGTAACAAAACCAGTAAACTTTATTTGCCAATATAAATGTGATAATGTGATTGAAGATTACAAAAGACAACTATGAATGCCACCTTTCTTCTTGAAGTAAAGTCAGACCCAGAACTAATGTTTCATTCAGAGTTACTCAGCTGATTTAGAGGTATACAGATAAAATGCAAATTAAAGTTGGTCACTGATTGACGGAAATTCCTCCACTACATTGTGGCCGTTTCCCATCATAAAGTACTTAGTTCAAGCAGTGCAACTTTTTTTGAGTGCCTAATATCAGTTCCTTGTTTTTGTTCATGTTATCATGCAGAATCATATTAAGGGATGTATTACTTTCAATACATTAACCTGAACTCACATTTAACTTTCCATGTCAAGAGAGGCTTTAATTGGATTTTTAATCCTAAGATAATCATTCGACATATAGTGGCTAGGTGAAAAGTTATTTCTGCAGCTTTATAATGGCAAGGTAAGTTAGGATGTAACCTGACTCACATGAAAAATAATGCCCGTCTACTGTATAGATGTTACCTGAACACAATATGCCCCTTTATTTAAGCTCAAGGCTTTGCCTGGTCTTTGATGAAGCGCTAGACTGATAGAAAGCCATGGGCTATTTTCTTTTGGTTACCATGTTTCAATACAAGGCTTGTCCTTTCTGTTTGTTTTTGGCTAATTGCCTCAAGATTTAATAAGTTAGTGATGATGTGTGTTGAGCACAACTGACCCCCTGCCAAAAGTAATATTATGTTGCACCCTTGACGAGGAGGTTAGACCTTTTATCAGACACTGATGTTCAAACTAAATGTTTCTGATTTCCATATTGTAGCTTGTTAGTGAGAGGGAACTCAAATAATTTGTTAAGATGATTGATACTGAAAAAAGGCAGCATGAAAGCACATAAACAGGAAGAGCACTTTCTTTGCTGAATGTTTTTTTTCTTTGTAAGAAACTTTTAATGGGCATCAAAATTTTGCATAGCAAATATCTATATTAAAGAAATAAATAACAATACAATACAAAAATGCAAATAAAAATTAAAACACAAAATCTAACTGTTACCTAAATACACGAAAAATTTTAGACAATGTACCCGATCCAGTTCACTTTTTCCTCTTAAATTTTCTCCGAGGTGATATTTTCACATTATAAATAAAACGCCTTTGAAAGAGGAACTGTGGTGAAAAGAACATAATAAATACAATTGCTTATTTTCTACAATACTTATTTATATATTATTTAGTAGGTGTTTGCTCACTGTAAAATCTTCCCTCACCCTGATTTACATCCTGAAATGTATCACAGGCTGCAACATTTTTAGTCCTGCTAGGTGATGTCTTTGCATAGAACTTTCAGTGTGGGTCTGAGCCCATTGCTACGTTTTAAAAAACACATAAAGGCCGTTTGCACACTGCAAGCGATTCAGATTCAGATTCAGCTTTTTAATCAGTTTTTACATCCGATTCAGATTCCGATTTGCAGTGTGCAGGGAGCAAACTGCAAATCGGAATCGGAATCGGATGTAAAAAACGATTAAAAAGCGGAATCTGAATCGGAATCACTTGCAGTGTGCAAGAGGCCTAAAGCACATGCATTTTTCAAGCGTTATTTTAAATGCATTTTCATGGGGGCATTTAGGTAGGAAAGGAGGGGAATAGAGGAGAACGGGGGGATTGATGAGCATCAGGACAGCTTGCTATACATGCTCCCCCGTTCCTCCTAGTTAGTTCAGCTCTGGTATCCTTTAAACATGAAGTGACTCTTTCTGACCAGCCAGGACCTAGTCGGGCTATAGCATAATCTTCACTATGAATTACAGCCATAAACCACTTTCCTAGAAGAGATCAGATTCTTAGCGCAAGGCATAGATAAAAAATGTAAAAAGTTAATATATTTTATCTCTCTGAAAGACTGAGTCAGTCATATGACACAATGCAACATTACACTTACTTTGTTTTAGCTGATACACAAAAAAATTAACTATGGCATTCTAAAAAAAAAGGTAATTTTTAGGAGTAGAATGATAGATACAATTGTTTATCTCATCAGTTAATTTTTAGTTAAGGCTTGCTTTAAGCATAGAATAAGCCTCCGTTTCTCAAACCTCGGTGGTAAACTGGGAGCAAGGAAACAGCTTTTTATTAATTTAGGAATAAATGACCCAGCAAGGAAGGGTTGCAACCTTAGTCAGCATGATATTGCTGCCAGCTTTACAATGCTGGAAATTTCCCATAGCTTATGATCTGCTCACACACAGGTCTCAGAAAAGGACCACCAGGTCAGGGGACTAAGGACAAAATCACATAATTTCAGAAATGTCAAACAAGATTTTGAGCAGGTTCCACACCTTTCTACAGTGTCCTGTATGCAAACAAAGTGAAGCATAAAAATGACTCAGAATTTTGCTTGTTGAACTGTTATAAATATTTGGCCTAATTTACTCTCTGAGTGACAAGTGTCACTACTAGTAGAAAAATGAATGCAGGTCTTCTCAACAGTCATACAGATAGCAATGACATTTAGCATTAATTTTATGTCTGGTTCTTTTAGATAGAGGAAAGACGTTGAGACCTCTATCAGGATGTAATTGCTGTCATCTTTCTTGTTGTCCATAAAAATTTTTTATTGATAACGAGAATGAAAGCAAATGTATTCTGATAGAGGGTACAACTATAAACTTATCTTGCTGAAATTAACCAAAGAAAACCCATTTACTTCATTTTGCTTAGTTTTTTTTCTCATTTTTATTGTGTGTGTTGAAATGATTGATCCCTTCAGCTATCACGGCAATACTGTTTGAAAGCAATTTGCACAGCAAAGACCTATACAGGAAATATTTCCCTATAATTATCTGGTGGCTGTTACAAATACAGATAATAATGTTTAAAACATTTTTTTATGCAACAACTATCTTGTTAGTTGTAGTCATCCCTGATTTCTGAGCCAGTGACATAATTGCTGCACAACTAAACACTATGTCACAACGATGGGAAGTGTTTAAAAGTTTACAAATCTATTCATTGTACATAGAGTACAATAATGCCTACGGGAAGGGCATAAAAATGTCAAACAGCAGATAGTAGAGATGGCCGAACACCACAAATGAACGTTCGTGAATGCGTTTGCAGACTTAACCACAAAAATGTGCAAAACTATTGTTAACGGTGAGCTCCATTGACTTTAATGGCAGGTGAATATAGTAAACTTTAGCGGTTAATAGCAAAGCCCCTGTACATGCTAGAATCACAAAATTTGAAAATGTTAGAGAATAGTAGGAACAGGATGGATTTTTTTTCCCAAAAAGAACTTGTAGTTTTTGATAAAATTGGTTTTGAATACTTAAAAATAAAGTCAGCAAAAAGTACATTCTGCAGCAGAATTCAGAATTGTATTGCTTTGGGGCTTAATATGTTTAGTATAGCAAGGCCCAGGCTGTGAATGGGATCTGCACTGTTGGTCGGTCATTTGGGAAGGGATTAGTGCGTGCCACATTCTCTGTCGTTCATCTGGTATCGAGATGAGAGTATACGGTTCTGGATCATTTAAAAGGATATTGTCACGGGAGTAATGAAAGTTAAATATTTATGGTTGATTAGGAACATTAACCAGTTTACCCCCAGCGATGCAGATTTCTCCGCCCCTTTTTCCACCCTGTTACCACCAAGGGACGGAGAAATCCGCACCTGACGCCGCTCCCGCCTCTGTCCGCACTCCCGATCGCTCGTCCGCACTCCCCCGTGCTCGTGCATGCTGCCGCCCGCTCGCCCGGAGAAAAAACGTTCCGGTTCGTTGATCCAAGCCCCCGCAATGATCAGCTGCTTCTACGAGAAGCAGCGCAATCATTGTGAAAAAAAAAAAGTTTCTCAGCCTCATAACACTTCCAGCAAGCGTCCTTCTCGACGCTTGCAGGACGCATATACAAAACGTTAATGTGGCCATCTTGTGGCCAAATAGTAAAACTACACCCTAAAGCATTTTTTATATACAAATACATAAGTTATACACTAAAAATTAACTCCTTACCTGCCACACTCCCCAATTTTTTTTATTTTATTTTTTTGTGATTAAAAAAAAATTACAACTAAAAAAAATACATAAATGGTTACCTTAGGGACTGAACTTTTTAAATATTTATGTCAAGAGGGTATAACACTGTTACTTTATAAACTATGGGCTTGTAATTAGGGATGATCGCAAAACTGAAAAAAATGCACCTGTATTTCCAAATAAAATATTGGCGCCAAACATTGTGATAGGGACATAATTTAAACGGTTTTATAACCGGGACAAATAAGCAAATACATTCCATGGATTTTAATTACAGTAGCATGCATTATTTAAATACTATAAAGGTCGAAAACTGAAAAATAATACATTTTTCCCCCATTTTTTCCTATTTTCCCATTAAAACACATTAGAATAAAATAATTATTGGCATAATGTCCCACCTAAAGAAAGCCTAATTGGTGGTGAAAAAAACAAGATATAGTTAATTTCATTGTGATAAGTAATGATAAAGTTATAGACAAATGAATGGAAGGAACGCTGAAAGGTGAAAATTGCTCTGGTGCTCAAGGGGTAAAACCCTTCAGTTGTGAAGTGGTTAAAGGTATTTTTCATGATATACATAATGCAGTTATGATGCTCCAGGTTAAGCCACCATCATAGTCAAATGATCATAGATTAAGGGTCAGTATACGACCTGGAGCGGTAAAGTTACTGGAAACCAGCTGATGGTGGCATGACTCACGGTCTTTTATCTTTGTTTATTGTATTTACTTGTATATGAAGATTGTAATTAAAAGTTATGTCTGTGACTATGCTGTAAGACCCTTAAAACCCTTACCCAGTTTTTTTTTGTTTTGAACCCATATGTTAGGGTCACACATGTAAAAATTGCATACAGTTTTCTACAGCGCAGAAAATGCATGCAGAATCACACATAATGTTACTCTAGGTGAGTTTATAGTGAGTTTTTAGGTGCGGGAAAAACACTCAGCAAGATCATTTTTCTGCATGGGTTGTGAGAAAAGCATGCGTTTCTCACACAATGTTTTGCTATGGTAAATGAAAAACTGATTTGATCGACGTGAGTTTTTGATGATTTTGTGAAAAAAAAGGTGAACAATTATTTTAAAATTATTTTTTTCACTTGACTAATATGAATATTCATTATAAAGACATAAAAGAGATGCATGAAAAACTCGCATAAAACGCACCCAAAAAACACAAAAGTAGGAAAGCCTGCAGGAAAACTCATGGACAAGTGTTATCCCAGCCTTATGGTGATCAGACTTTAGGCTTTACCCTGAACTGGTCCCAGATTTAGGCTTGGTTCAAATATAAATCAGTACATTTCTGGTCCAATCCTGTCCTGTCAGTTTTGCATCAGTTTTCTATCAATTTGACCTGACAGGATTAAAGCTGTACACCTGTTATGTGTAAACACACCAATAAAAAACTGATACAAAACTGATACAAAATTAATGGGACAGGACTGGATTGGACAGGAACTGTACACCTTTTTTTGTGCGAACCACATAAACCCCACCTATTGTCACACTCCCACCCTGCCCAGTATCACCCTACCGCTTCACCCAGTGTCACCCCACCCAGTGTAACACTACCACTACACATAGTATCATTCTCTTACTGAGCAGCACCCAGTGTCAACCTCCCACCCCACCCAGTGCCACCCCATGCAGTACCTTCCCATCCCACCCAGCAGCACCCAGTGTCACCCTCCCAACCCACCCAGAAGCACCCAGTTTCTACGTCCCACCCTATCCAGCAGGCAGCAGCACCCAATAGGGACAATGTTTAATGGATTTTTGCCTGAGGTAACATTTTCTGCATTTCATATCTGTGGGGTACTGTATGTATATGTGTTGGATGTAATGTTTGCCGCATTTCACATGTTTGCTACATTTCATGTGTGGTAGGTAACATTTGCTGCATTTTGACATGTGTGGAAGGTTACATTTGATGAATTTCATGTTTGTTGCACCTCATGTGTGAAAGGTAATGTTTGCTACATTTCACGTTTGCTGCATTTCATATGTGGAAGGTAACATTTGCCGCATTTCACATTTGCTGCATTTCATGTGTTGAAGGTAACATTAACTGCATTTAGTTTATGGTCATAGTGACTGCATGTGCTGGTTGAGGACTATTGCTGAAGCATTTGACATTGTGGGGGATCATGATTACTACATGGTATTCTAATGAATTAACTTAAAGAAATACAATAACAGGAAAATGTATATATTTTGCTGGCTACTTTCTTAGGTACATCTTGACCCCCTTTTGCCTTCAGACCTGTCTTACTCTTCATGACATTCCATAGATATTTTGGCATTGACATGATAGCATCACACAGTTTCTGCAGATCCATGATGCAAATCTCCAGTTTCACTGGGAAAACACTTCTGTGCTATATATTTGGGGAATGTTGTCAAATTACCATTAGGGTCACTTTGCCTAACTGTGTTAGTGGAGGAAACTTGGGCCCACTGCCTTTGCGTTATGCTGCTACATTAAATTTAACCCCACCCATGTCATGTCATGGCCACACCCAGTTAATGAACACCCCACCCAAATCTGGTCACTGTAACTGTCACCTTTTCCTGCATTGCAGGATTTACAAGATCACCTTTTTTACATGTTCACACCATGTTTTATGATCTCCTTATATCAACAGTGCATCACCACTTTATTTAGTGGTCTTCTTGTGTTTCCAATAGTAATTCCTTACAGTATTTTAGAATTGTTTGTGTTTAATTATTAACATTGACAATACACAGAAACCCACACACTATCAGTCAAAATACCCCACATTCTCAGTTCTTTTTAATGAAATATGAACAGCTTAATTTCTAATTGTACTCTTAAATGAAAACAAAAGTTCTATGAAATAATTAAAGTAAAAATTAAATTAAAAAAATATGGAATCCATGTATACATGCTCCCATAAATGTGTTACACTATCGTAGGTTGCTTTTCTTTCACTCTTCTGTCTAGTTCATCCTAAACCAGCTTGATGGAATTTAAGTCGGGGAATGTACTGGCCACTCCATGTTTACAAGCTTTACATCCTGTTCTTTTACTTAAGGTCATTCTGGCATAGCTTAGAATCCTGTGGCATGAACCAAAGATGACAAATTTTGATTCATCAGTCCATAACACCTTCTAGTCTTCAGTAGTTCATTGGCAGTGTCATGGCACAGGAAAGTCTCTTTTTCTATTTCTGACACCTTAGCAATTGCTTCTTTGCTGCGACTCGACTTGTCAAGCCTGCATCTCAAAGTCATATTTTTATAGATGAAAATGAGACTTGCTTACTATACTCAATCACAATAAAGCCGTGTTTGAAGCTGTGGTCCTTTAAGCCACCTATCATGCAAGCTGTTGACTCTGTCTTCTGATGATGTTGTGTCTTTGGGTCTGTCAGAGCTCTTCCTGTCAGAGGTTTCCCAGTTTCTGAGTGCCTTTTAATGGTAAAGGAGACTCACCGACACCTTGTCTTTCTTCAAAATTCTTCAATTTACTTGTAAGAAAGACCTACACTTTTAAGTGTTATGATGGTCTCTCTTCCATTATTAATTGCCCTTTTCCCACCATTTTTCTAGGAACATGCTACGTTCTGGTTCACTACTGTTCAAGTAATGCTCACAGGGGTATGTTACCCTAGTGTTTTTCAATACTCTTTTTGTACAAACAGAGGGGGTTACAAGTAATCAGGAAAAGTTGGGACACCTCCAGAAATTGGTATTGACTACTATTAAGGTTTGATCAACACCCATTGATGTAGAACAGCTGTAATTTGCTAATCAATTTCTGTCCACTAGAAAGTTAATTTTATATAATTCTGAAATGTACATAATTTTGCAGTTTTAAATTAACATCTTCATCACTACATATCTTTGTACCATTTCAAGCTGTTTTGTGTACCTGAACTGGTTGAATTTCAATAAAAGATTGGAAAATTTGATGTGTTGTAATACTGTGGCAGATAGTAGTGTATATACATATGCAGTATGTATGAATTGGTTTGGCCATTAAAAAAAATGTATTTGGCAAGTTTTTGACACAATTTTTATAGGTATGCAGTTTTCCTGAATATGCGAATGCCACTGCAACATTTATATTGGGCTTATTTCTTTGCTAATTTCTTCTATTATGTATCATTTGTTGTAGACTGCCTGTCTAAGGTTATACTGATTATAATGACATCCTGATTTATAAAAAACAAAGGTATTGTATACAGTAAAAACCAAGCTTTGGTCGATCAAAACTTGGGGAACAGAGAATGAGCAAAGATAAAATATAGTTAAATCCTCAGAAAAGCAGGACTGCAAAATAAAAATTCTAAAAAAAATAAATAAATCACAAATTTTAGGCCCTCTAGACTGTTAGGAAGCAGGAAAATCTGCTTGGGTTCTGAGATTCTGAAGGTCAACTATTCCTAATATGAGACTGATATTGAATCTTGACCTGAAATTGAGATTGATAAAGAATGTACTTCAGGGGCCTTGCTAGCCCCAAAGATCAGTGGCACATGCCCTGGATCTATTCTGGAGTGCCCTGAATGTCCCCCAGGCAGAGTCAGCTGCGGCTCCTCAATGGCGGACATGCTGGGAGCTTCAATCGGAGGTATGTTGGGTGCTGTGGTGCCTCTATGAGGGCATACTGGGTGCTGTGGTGCCATGCTGTGCACTGTGAAGCCTTTACGGGGGCATGCAGGGAGCTGTGGTTCTTCTATGGCAGCATGCTGGGAGTTGTGGTGCCTCAATGGGAGGCCCATGGGAGGGGGTCCACTAGACGGTCAGGGATGACATGGTGGCAGGCCAGCCAGCCCAGAAGAAAGCCAAACTAGTCAGCACAGAAGCCAGGTAACTTTGCCTAGTTATGTAATCAGATTCAAGATACTGTGTCTGACCTACAAATCTGTCCACAAAACCTGTCCAACCTACATTTCCGATCTTACTCAGAGGTACACACCTAGCCGCTCACTCCGCTCTTCCAATGAACTTCGCCTAACCCCCCCCCCCCCCCCCCCCCGCATCACCCAGTCCCATGTACGCCTCCAGGACTTCTCAAGAGCTGCTCCAACACTATAACACTATGGAACTCCCTACCTCCACCCATTAGGGCAGCCCCCTCCTTCAACATCTTCAAGAAAGCCCTCAAAACTCACCTTTTCACTCTGGCCTACTACCCCTCACAAGTGCTCTAAACCTACAGCTGAACTCTGGTCCCCTACCATTCGTGTCCTTACCTCTCCCTCTAGATTGTAAGCCTTTGGGCAGGGTCTTCCTCCTTTTGTGTCCTACCTGATCTGGCACCTCCATTACTGTGAACCCATGCCATGCATTTGAGTGAACCTAACTTGCCTAATCTCCATGCTTCATCCAGTGACTAAGCATTACCTTGTACTAATACTGTGCTGTGTGATCTGGTTTTCTTGTATTCCTGTATTGTCATATTGCTGTATGTCACCCCTAAATATTGTCTGTAACCTAAATTAATGTTCAGCGCTGCGTAATATGTTGGCGCTTTATAAATACAATAAATAATAATAATAATAATAATAATGTATAAGTGACACTGCCTAATTATGTGATATGCTGCATTTTTTTTTGTATTAATGGAGAGGGGGCTTTATCTAACATTTTGCTGGCCAGGCTTACTTAGACTGCTGTTAAGTTCATGTAAATTTTTCCCCCATTGACCACACCCACATTTTGGTGCATAGCCACACCCATTTTCCATCTGTATTGCCCAAAAGTGCCCTGTATCTCTTAGGATCCTAGCAACGCCCCTGATGTACTTAGTTTTCATCAGATTCTAATTAGCAAACCCCTTCCTTACTACAAATAAGACCAACCTACAGTACCAACTGGGCTATTTGAGTCCAGAAAGTCTGGTGGAAGCAAGTGAGATCAATGGACTTTCCCCCATAGACTGTGACTGACCATTGAAAAGATGGGACAGAGGACTAGAGGACCATGCCTTTTACTTCAGGCTTTGTAGTAAACAGCTAACAGAGTTGTATAAAACATATACATAACTGAAGAAATACATTTATACTAATTAAACAAACTGGCACTGCAAACAAACTGTATACCCAACCATTTATTCTTACTACAATACTCTTACTGCATTTGTACTTGATGTCTTGCACTTTAAATTAGTTGTGTTTCATAATTCTTCAACTATTAATTAATTCTTGTCTAATGTCTATACATTTTCCCAGGGGTGTTGCTAGGATCTTAAGAGATCCGAGGGCACTTTTGGGCAATCCAGACGGAAAATGGGTGTGGCTATGCACTAAAATGTGGGTGTGGTCATGGGTGGGCAAAATTTACATGAACTTAACAGCGGTCTAAGTAGGCCTGCCCAGAAAAATGTTGGATAAAGCCCCCTCTCCATTAATACAAAAAATAATGCAGCATATCACATAATTAGGCAGTGTCACTTAAACATAACTAGGCAGAGTTACCTGGCTTCTGTGCTGGCTAGTTTGGCTTTCTGCTGGCTGGCTGACCTACCACCATGTCATCCCTTACCATCTAGTGGACCCCCTCCCATGGGCCTCCCATTGAGGCACCACAACTCCCAGCATGCTCTCATAGAAGAACCACAGCTCCCTGCATGCCCCCATAAAGGCATCGCAGTGTGCAGCATGGCACCACAGCACCCAGTATGCCCACATAGAGGCACCACAGCACCCAGCATACCCCCGATTGAAGCACCACAGCTCCCAGCATGTCCGCCATTGAGGAGCCACAGCTGACTCTGCCTGGGGGACATTCGGTTAACCCCAGAATAGATCCAGGGCAGGTGCCACTGATCTTTGGGGCTACCAACGCCCCTGCATTTTCCTAGTTCTGATTCTATATGCAAGCAGCCCTGATCCGGATCTGTATCCTCACTATTTAATGTGTATGATGTGTCTGTGTTTGCCTTTGGTATTGGACTTCCATATCTAGGGAGTGGACAGAGCTGGGACAAGGTTCTCCAGCACCCAAGGCTGGGACACTAGAGTGCGCACCTACATCCCTCCCACCTCAGCCATCACACACTGATTGCTATTAGACTAAGAGGTGTCTCCCCCCCCAACACATTCATTTCTAGTTATCTGGCTTGCAGTCACTGCCATGTATCCCCATTTCTTATTTCTCTCTGCTTTAAACACAATAGTGGAATGATAGCTGAGTAAGTTGTGCGCCCCCTCCTACACTGCGCCCTGAGGCTGGAGCCTCTCTCGCCTCTGCCTTGGCTCGGTCCTGGGAGTGGAACTGAGTTCCTCCTCAGATAGTATCATTTTTTTAAAGAACTGATGCAGTTAAGAGCAAAGAGCAAACAGCCTATACAGCCATATCAATCCCTGCCATGAGGGCCAAAAGCCCAAAACAGGCTGTTTATGTGTGGGGTTGGTGTGGCTGTGTAATATTTAAAGCTATAGGCTTGCTATACACCAGTGGTTCTGGATGCTTGCCTTGCTTACAAAGGCGAAAAGGGATAATTTGCATATTCAGTAGTGGAGCATTGTGGGTAATTACAAATGTTCACTTATAGTTGAATTATTGCAAATGTCCTTCTGTTTTAAGAAGGCAAATTTCACCAAGCACTGATTAACCACCCTGGCGTTCTGATTAAATCGCCAGGGTGGCTGCGGGAGGGTTTTTTTTAAATAAAAAAAAAACTATTTCATGCAGCCAACTGAAAGTTGGCTGCATGAAAGCCCACTAGAGGGCGCTCCGGAGGCGATCTTCCGATCGCCTCCGGCGCCCAGAATAAACAAGGAAGGCCGCAATGAGCGGCCTTCCTTGTTTTGCTTATATCGTCGCCATAGCGACGAGCGGAGTGACGTCATCGACGTCAGCCGACGTCCTGACGTCAGCCGCCTCCGATCCAGCCCTTAGCGCTGGCCGGAACTTTTTGTTCCGGCTACGCTGGGCTCAGGCGGCTGGGGGGACCCTCTTTCGCCGCTGCTCGCGGCGAATCGCCGCAGAGCGGCGGCGATCAGGCAGCACACGCGGCTGGCAAAGTGCCGGCTGCGTGTGCTGCTTTTTATTTCATTCAAATCGGCCCAGCAGGGCCTGAGCGGCAGCCGCTGGCGGTGTTGGACGAGCTGAGCTCGTCCAGACCGCTCAGCTGGTTAAAGAGGACACCCAAGTGCAAACTCTTAACCACAAGTGGTGAACTTTCCTACATCTCCACCAGATGTGGTGGTAGGTGCCCCAATTATTGCATCCCCTGAAACAGTTACATCAGGCGTTTCTATAAGTTTTGGCTAGCCAATTGCTAGCCCTTGGACTAAATACCAGCAGAGCAGACATTTGTAATTAACTTCTATTAGGTCAGCATTGATGGAGATTTTGGGGATGTTGTTCCATAGACCTTGAAGATCCTCGGGGTCTACCCCCTTTCGCATCTACAGAGAGCGACTTCTTATCCCTGAGTGAGGACAGGTCTAATCTCCTCACCTGCCTATACAGTGGTTGCCTGTGTGGTAACCCATGTTTGTGAGTATAATTTTCTCACGATAACCTTTACTTCATTTATGCTTAACATACTACACTATATTGGGCTCTCGGTTTCTCTACACTTTATCTCGGGGTCTAAAGATTTGTCTGGATCCTTTTCCCATTTTTTAATATATTCTGGTTTGTGTTTTGAATGATCGGTAATAAGTTCTTTGTATTATAACAAGATTGTGCCTGGAGAAAGCGGGTCAGTGGCGCAGACATGTTTAAATGGGGTCTTAGTCAGAAGCGAAGTAGTATTAACATTATGGCTTTTAACAAAGTGGGAAGTCTGCATATAGTGAAATGTTTCTGAAGAAGGAAGTTGTTTATGTTCCTGCAGAGAGGCAAGTGATTTGACCCCCACAACAGTTGATAAGTTGAATATTCTAGTTAGTTTAGCACAGGACCACCATTTATAGCTAGAAGGAGTCTTTAGAGCCGCTGGGAAGGAGGAGTTTCTTATAATAGATGCAAGCAGTCTATGTGGGGACATCAAATTCTCAGAGTACTTGCAACTGTCCCAGACAGCTAGCAAATGTCTTATTATAGGGTTGTCAATCTTGTTACACTGTGCAGGGACTATCCAAGGGAGATAATTTATATTTATTGGGCAGACAATGGGCTTGATTCAGTAAACGGTGCTAACCCAGTTAGCACGCCTAAAGGCTTTGGGCGTGCTAACTAGGGTGCTAAGTAGTTAGCACATACAAACTACTCAGCACCGTAGTTAGCACATGCAAACTTAGCTCCGTAGTTAGCACATGCAAACTACTTAGCACCGTAGTTAGGACATGCAAACTACTACTTAGCACCGTGCTAACTAGGGTACTAAGCTCCATGGTTAAATACCCCTGGTCTTGCTAATTATAATCTTGTAAAAGATAGAATATTTGGAAATTTAAATTCAATCTGAGCTCTATATATTATGTGACAATCATTATATTATTGTTAACAATACCTCTCATCTTCCACAGTGATAATTGATGCTGAAGCTACTGTTGGAAAAGTTAGGAGGCGCACTGCTACACTGCATATTCTGTCATATGTTACTTTTCTTTGTTGAATAAACACTGATTTAAAAAAAACTAGGGTGCTAAGTAGTTTGCATGTGCTAACAGCAGTGCTAAGTAGTTTGCATGTGCTAACTACTTAGCACGTGCAAAGCATGTTAGCACATGCAAAGTGGCTTTTCACTGTCGTGCTAACACTTAGCGCCCTTTTCTGAATCAAGCCCAATCCAAGCTAGGATATCCGAGATACTCGGATATCCTAGCTCTTTTTTCACTATTCGAGCTCGAATACCGAGCTCGAATAGTATTAGCTATCCGGGCTGTGCTATCCGAGTGCACTCGGATAGCAATCAGCTATCCGGAGATATCCTAGCTATCCGAGCTCGGATAGCGTCATCAGCTCGGATAGCGTCACGTCAGACGTCACCTCAAGTCCTCACAAGCGAATCAGAGGGTTCCCAGCCCTCTGACTGCAGCCAATCACAGAGGGGGAGCCTGGCCAAGCCCCCCTCTATAAATAGCGGGCGCCATGTTGCCTCACTCGTCCTGCTTGCAACTTACTGACTGACTGTACTGAGATACTGCTCCAGTGCTTTTTGTCTGTGCATGTGCATTTATTGCTCAAAACACCTAGCGTTTTTACACTCCAACACTTGATATTCACCTGCATTGCTTTGTATTGTAGATAGATTGTATTTTAGGCAGTTTAGTTTGTGTGATTAGGGACTAGGGAGGGAGACTGTCACTGGAGCTGCTGCAGCTGCAGCAGCTAGGACCTGTGCCTAGGCAAGGCAGCCTGCCCTGTTCTGTGCTCTAGTCTCTAGTTACCTGTGCTCTCACCTGTCCTACTCTACTGTACTACTTCTGTGTTAGATAGATTATTGTACTATTTTGTAGTTAGCAAGGCCCAGCTTTACTGCTATGCCTGTCCTGTATCTGCTCTCTGTAATCTAGTCACACCTGTTCTATTGTTTAGCTAGATTCTTCTATTGTTTAGTTAGTACTGTAGTGTACTCTAGTCTGTGTATAGGGACCGTCCATCACCGCGTTACCTAGGGTCTTTGTGTGCGCAGTGCACGTCTGCGCTGTCCGCACCCTCTCGTTAGTGCTACACCCGTCCTATTGTTTATATTACTTGTATTGTGTATTCGCTGAATTGTACTGTACTGTAGTCTGTGTATAGGGACACCGTCAGTCAGCATCAGCTAGGTTCTTTGTGTGCGCACTGCGCACTCTCTCGTTAGCGCTACACCGATCTCTGCTGTAGAGTACACCTGTCCGTCACCTCACACACCAGCCAGTAGCCCCTAGCCATGGACGCCTTGGCCGCCCAACAGCTGGGAGTCACGCTGCAGAGACACAGCAGCAGTGTGTGGCGCAGATGTTCCTCCCACCGCCAGGTCGTAGCCGTCCTATTGAGGAGAAGGACGCAGATTCTGTGGTGGAACTGATGGTGGATGAGCAGGCCACCATTAGCTCTGGAACCGAGTCCTCCACCCCCACCACCACTCCTGTTCGCAAGAGCAGCAGCAGCAGCCGCCCAGCACTGCCTGGGGAGGAGGAGGAGGAGTGCAGTTCTCCAGCCCCAGTGGGCAACACCAGCACCCTGTCACTCAGCACCTTCTTATCCCCAAGCACAGCGGGTCTATGGAGTGCTGTTGCGGCAGAATTGGAGGAGGAAGAAATGCTGATGGGCACTTTGGGGGATGATGCTTTGGACAGTCAGACAGTGGTGAGTGTCCATCAGCCCATGCATGCAGAAGGGGAGTTTGTGAGGTTATCCCAGCAGGACATGTTTGCTGAGGGGGAGGATGATGATGACAGGGTGAAGGACAGAGACTGGGTGGCAGATCCTGGGGATGTCATCAGCTCTGAGGAGGAGGAGAAGGATGCGTCTGCGGGCCTTGCTAGAAGGATCAGTATCAAAGACATAGGCAGGATCAGAAGTGGGCGTGGTATGCAGGCCACACAGCGTTCTGATCCGGAGAGTTCTGCCAGTGCCACCACCAGCCGCACCAAGAACCCCCCCCCCCCCCACAAACCACCACAGGGATACCAGCGGCAGCAGCACCTTCGAGCCAAAGGAGAAACTTCACCTCCCCAATCTGGAATTTTTTCACCCTGCCATATGTGGATTGCAAGTATGCCACCTGCAACCAGTGCCACCAGCAGCTCAGCAGAGGGAAGGACCCCTCTGCGTACGGCACCACCTCTCTGGTGACCCATCTGGCAGGGAAACACTTTCATGAGCATGAGGAGTTCATGAAGTTGAAGGAAGCTGGCAGTGGCAGACGCGCCACCACTGCGAAGCCGTCGGCAGCAGCCACCCGCCCTCCTCCACCTCCTCCAGCAGCACCAGCAGGAGTGCATCAGAAACGCACTGCTCCTCCTCCCTCTGAAACTCCTGCCGCCGACACTGAGGCCTGTTCTGTCAGCCAGTCCTCAGTGGCCTCCTCTGCTCCCTCCAGTTATTCCCGTGCCAGAAAAAGGCGTCGCCAGACCCTGCTCAGCGACACCTTCCAGGGGGTGGTCAGGGTTCTGCCTCCCAGCAGCCGTCGCGTGCGTCAGCTGAACGGCTTGCTGGCACGGGCCATGTGCTCCCAACTCCTGCCTTATTCCCTTGTGCAGGAGGGGAGCGACATGCGTGCACTCCTGATGTGTGCAGCCCCCGATTGGCCAATCCCCAGCCGACATTTTTATGCACGCACGGCCATCCCTGCACTTCACCGCTCTGTGATGGCCAATGTCGGGAGAGGGCTGGATCACGCGGTGGGTCAACGGGTTTACGTCACCATGGACTCGTGTAGCAGACGGTTTGGGACAGGCCGCTATCTGTCCTTCACCGCGATTAGGGTCAGCTTGGTGAAAGGGGGTGAGGAGGAGGGAGCAGCATCGGGCACTGTCAGAGCAGCAGCAGCAGCAGCAACAACACAGTGGGTGGTGCCACCATGCAGGGTCAGCGGAATTGCAGCAGGTTCCTCTGATCCGCTTCCATCCTCTGGCACACCAGCCCAAACCCCCCTCCTCAGCAGCAGCGTGAAGCCCCGCCACTGCCAAGCGCTGCTGGAATTGGTCAGCCTGGGGAAGACCAAACTGACGGCGAACCATGTCCTGGCCAAACTCCGAGAGTAGGAGAGGAATTGGCTGACCCCCAGAGGCCTCAGAGTCGGAGAGGTGGTGTCCGACAATGGGGCACACCTGGTTGCTGCAATCAGCAGGAGAGACCTGACCTACATCCCCTGCCTGGCGCACGTCCTGAACCTGGTAGTCCAAAAGTTCCTGCGGACCTACAAGGGGATGGACCGACTCCTTGAGGTGGCAAGGAAGGTTTTGCGTCATTTCCGGCACTCGGCTGCAGCCGTAGCGAGCCTGGAAGAGGTGCAGAAGGAGCTGCACCTGCCACAGCACCGGCTCATGATCGATGTTCCAACTCGCTGGAACTCCACCATGGCGACGTTGGAGCGTCTGGTTGAACAGAGGCAGGCTGTCAGCCCGTACGTTGCACGAGCAACAGTTGCCGCCATCACTGCAACTGGGCGTGCCGCCACCAATCTCCCGTCCATCATCTCCACGGAGGACTGGGGGCACATGCAGGGGGTGGAGAGAGGATGAGGTGGAGGAGGCAGAGGATGAGGAGGACAGCACTGTCAGCTCTGGGGCTGCCGATGATGTGCCAGCAGACGTGGCCAGACTCTTTTCAATGGCAGCGCACATGCTGAGGTGCCTGCGCAAGGACCCAAGGGTAATCCAGATGAAGAAGAGGGAGGACATCTGGATCTGCATGATGCTGGACCCACGTCTGTGTCCCTTGTTGAGTGCTTGGAGGAAGCCTTCCCTCAGCCATCCACCCCCACTGTCCAGCCAGCACAGAGGCAGCAGTAGGTGCCTGCATCCACCAGCAGCAAGCCCACGCGCACCACAGACCTGCTGTCTCTGACCAACGAGCTCTACATGAGTGTAGAGCTGCCAGGGACTAGAGAGGAGGTGCCTGCAGCAGCATCCTTCTCCAGTCACAGACAGCGCTTGACCCGCATGGTGGCTGACTACATGGGGTCCTTCAGCGGGCTTGACAGCGTTGCCCCTGTTGATCCCATGGAGTATTGGGTCAAGCACCTGCCGATCTGGAGCGAACTTGCGCAATACGCCCTGGAAGTGCTCTCCTGCCCTCCTTCCAGCGTACTGTCAGAGCGTTGCTTCAGTGCAGCCGGTGGAGTCGTCACTGAGAAGCGATCTCGTCTGTATCACAAGTCTGTGGACAGATTGACGTTTCTCAAAATGAACCAGGCTTGGGTGGAAGGCGAATTCCTGGCCCCTGTTGTCGGCGAGAGGGGGACATGAAGTGGCACACACACATTACACCTGCTGCTGCTGTATTTCTTCCTGCTGTCTGTGTCTCCACTGCCAGGGAACACATTAAAAGGTGCTGCTGCCCATGCGCCACCAGCTATTTATGCTCAAAAATAGCTGCATTTCTGAAAAAAAATGTAATAATTTTGTGTTATTATTTTAGAGGTGTCCGGGTTTAAAACTGTGCTGTCCCAATTGTGTATTGGGCACAATGTGGGCTTCACGACCTCTGTCTGGAACCTCATGGTGTTTATTTACGGCCCTGGTACCACCGCAAAGAACCAGGGCCTATTATGTCTCGTTGCCTGCCCTTCTGCTGCCTGCTGCCAGTCTGCCACACACTCATCCTCCTCACGCTGCCTGCTGCTGTATTTTCTCCTGCTGTCTGTGTCTCCACTGCCAGGGAACACATTACAAGGTGCTGCTGCCCATGCACCACCAGCTATTTACGCTAAAAAATAGCTGCATTATTTAGAAAAAATTTTTTTAAATTATTTTAGAGGTGTCCGGGTTGAAAACTGTGCTGTCCCAGTTGTATATTGGACACAATGTGGGCTTCACGACCGCTGTCTGGAACTTCATGGTGTTCATTTACGGCCCTGGTACCACCGCTAGGAACCAGGGCCTATTATGTCTCGCTGCCTGCTGCCAGTCTGCCACACACTCATCCTCCTCACGCTGTCTGCTGCTGTATTTCCTCCTGCTGTCTGTGTCTCCACTGCCAGGGAACACATTACAAGGTGCTGCTGCCCATGCGCCACCAGCTATTTGCGCTGAAAAATAGCTGCATTATTTTGAAAAAAATAATTATTATTTTAGAGGTGTCCGGGTTGAAAACTGTGCTGTCCCAATTGTGGATTGGACACAATGTGGGCTTCATGACCACTGTCTGGAACCTCATGGTGTTCATTTACGGCCCTGGTACCACCGCTAGAAACCAGGGCTTATTATGTCTCGCTGCCTGCCCTCCTGCTGCCTGCTGCCAGTCTGCCACACACTCATCCTCCTCACGCTGCCTGCTTTTGTATTTCCTCCTGCTGTCTGTGTCTCCACTGCCAGGGAACACATTACAAGGTGCTGCTGCCCATGCGCCACCAGCTATGTCTCGCTGCCTGCCTGCTGCCAGTCTGCCACACACTCATCCTCCTCACGCTGCCTGCTGTTGTATTTCCTCCTGCTGTCTGTGTCTCCACTGCCAGGGAACACATTACAAGGTACTGCTGCCCATGCCCCACCAGCTATTTATGCTCAAAAATAGCTGCATTATTTTGAAAAAATTTTTTTTTAATTATTTTAGAGGTGTCCGGGTTGAAAACTGTGCTGTCCCAATTGTGTATTGGACACAATGTGGGCTTCACGACTGCTGTCTGGAACCTCATGATGTTCATTTACGGCCCTGGTACCACCGCTAGGAACCAGGGCCTATTATGTCAGCAGTCACATCACACTGCCTGACACACACTACTCCTCCTCCTGTAGCTGCATTGAGCTTCTGCTGTCTGTGTGCTGCTACCACTGCCAGGGAGAACAGAAGAAGTACTATTTTACAAAAGCTAGTGAGGTGAAATAAAGGGCCTTAATCCATGTAATGAGGTGGTCACCAAAGCCCTACCTCTTTAATGTGGCAATAATGAAGGACCAGGAAACTGAGTCAATGGCTTTAGTAATATGTAAAGAGAGAAGCATAGAAGGTAATTGTGAGGTTTTAGCATGATGTATAAGGTATAGCTTATCTATAAGGCATAAACCCCACTTGGTCATTGTGTATCAGATTTCTGAGTTCAGATGAGTTGCTAGGATTTTTGCTAGTAAACTGTTCTTTTAAGTTAGCCAATAAACGGTATCAACCTGATTCCAAACTTCTTGCTTTTACTGATGGCTAACATGGTATAATGCTCTACTACTACTAAATTATTTAGAGCTTGATCTTCATATAGCCTTCATTTTTTTATGTTTTTGTAGCGTGTCTTGCATCATTTACTTTCAAAAACCATGAAAATAATAGCTGGATGTGCCAAAAATGTACAAAGCTATTAAATCAATTTAAAAACGAAAGGTAAATGTTAGCCTGCCTTCATTCAGTGGTAGATATAGTCTATTGGAGTATATGATGGAACATTGTTTTCCCATTTCACCGGCCACATACTGACAATCCATGTTGATCACAGAGATCATAATGATATGAGTGATGTACGCTTGGTGTTGAGTGGAGTGTGTTATTTAATAACTGTCCAGTTGATTGCACATAGAGCTCTGCTGCTTGCTTGATTTTATATTCTGTTTTTAAGTGTCCCCATCTGCATCAATACTTCAGAACGATTGTATTTTGATTGTTCTTTTATTATATGATACCTTCATGAAGTTAACTCATCAAATATTTTAAACATATTTAATCAAGTGCCATAGGCAACGCATTTCACAGCTCGAGGCTGCTTCTTCAGGTCGATTACAGTGTCCAGTTAGCAGTTGTGGAGTTTGGTTCTAAGAATTAGAATTTACAATTTCATTTTAAAGTTATTTTTTTTTCTTTTGGATAAATGCCCACCTCTTCTGCTGAAGGCCGAAAGGGGATGATACATCCCCACATGCTGTCACCAGTGGTTGCTTGTTATAGCAGCCCAGACTGGTGAGTATCCATTAATTGAAACACTAGTCTTTTTTTACACTTCTAGTGACCATATTACACCATATTGTGCTCCTGGTAACCCTCTTTTTTCTTTTCCTCTTCTAAATCTAGTATTTCAAAAGCAGTGAATTTGTTCTCATTATTTTAACATTCCGGTAGTCTCATTGTTTCTTGTGTTTTCCCCTCATGCCAACTCTCTTTTGCTTGCACTGATCACTGATCTTTACTTTTCCTTTTGCTGCTGTCATTACCAAACACAGATGGCCTGAACAGCAATTAAATGGGAAGCACACCAGTTGTGTTGATTGATGACCTGAAATCTGAACAGGAATAACTCCAGTGTCAGTCTGAATGCAGAAAAGTAATTATTAGCTGAATAGTTAGTTGGTGCTTACATCTGTTTTGCACTATTCTAAAGGATATAATTCTAGTACTTGTTAGTTGTTTTAAATCTTATGAGTGTCATTAAAGCCTTCCTGGTCTTATACCAGGTCTTTAGGCACAATCTACAGATAATATTTATTCGCCATTCTGTCATCCATGGTCAACATGACCAGCAACCTTATATATCTGTATGAGAATCTTCTTGCCTAGACAAACATTAGTAGATGTGATAACTAACAATCAATAGCTATCTGATATTGATTGATAACCACTTTTTTACTTTGCATAATACTATTATTAGTATTACTTAGTACTTGTATAGCAGTAACATCTACATGGTATAAAAAGTATATCGTTTTGCCACTAACAGTCCCTCAAAGGGGGATCACAATCTAATCCCTACCATAGTCATGTGCCAATTTAGGGGGAAGCCATTTAACTTATCTGTATGTTTTTTGGATGTGGGAGGAAAGCGGAGGGCTCAGATGAAACCCACACAGACACGGGGAGAATATACAAACCTTGCAGTTAGTGACCTGACTAGATGAGATTTCAGTGGAGATCTGATCTTATATCACTCATCCTACAGCAGCCACAATGTTTGTACTATTTAATGCAGAATCCAGTTAATGCAGGCTCACTAAGGTACCACTCATCCTAACTCTGCTGCAGCAGTTCCCATAAATGTGTAGCACACATAGGTGGCTTTGCTTTCACTTTTCTGTTCAGTTCATCCCATACCAGCTTGGTGAGGTTTAAGTATGGGGAAAGTGATAGCCACTCCATGTAAGCTTACTGTGTTGATCTTTTTAGGTTTGGCAGCATGCCATGCTATCAGGGTCCTTCTAATTAGTCTTTCACAATCTATGTCAAGAAAATTAAACGATCAACCATCTTTTCAGGGGGCCTGCTTTTTTAGGGATTCTTTCCTTAATAAGTTTATAACAGAAAAAGACCCCCTCCCCATTTACTTAGAATAAATGGTTAATTAAAAAAATAATTGCAAGTTCCAATATCGTTTATATTTATTTTGTAATATATATTTTTTTTTTATTGCATCCCTTAAAGTCAGTAAAAGAGATTTTAACTTTTGGATTGCCTGATTAGCATCCTCATTACTTGTTTACCAGATAAAAATACAGAATTGATTTTTGATTTTATGCCCGACAGTTACTCTTTAAGAGATGTATTAACTCCTTGATCAAATTTGTAGACTTGGTGCCCAGGATGGCAGAGCCAGTGAGCATGGGACCCTGCCCCATATCCAGTACCATACAACACGGCTTTCAATATTGATTGCCATGGTGTTTCTTTGCACAACACCATCATTTCAAGGTTGAGAAACCAGTTGTTCCCGGCACGCAAGCACCCCAGAATACACGTGGGGTTAATGGTACAGGGTAATTACTTATGTTGCTCCTTGTTCAACCCTTTGCTAAGGGGCATATAACTTTGGGTCATTTACTTCAATAAATACATGAATAATGTTTAGGGCTCATTTTTTTGTGTGTTATTCTTGTAGAATTCATATGTGAAAAACAGTTTAGGTTTCAAAAAGGAAAGTATTAGCTCGGCCTGTGTTCTTGTTCCTTACTTGCTGTGAAAGCAAACAGCCCTTTTGAGGGATAGCACATCAGTCTCCTTTTTTTTGTGTGTTTTGTGTGTGACACTCCATAGCCCACTGATACCCAGAGCTGTGTGCACACTACTGCTGTTGCTACATTAAGTTACAAGCACAGTATCACTAGAGATGGCTCGAACCTCTGATTTTCGGTTCGCGAACCTCGAACTCGAAGTTCCGAAAATTTTTGCGAGCCTGCAAACTTTTCAACCGCAATAGACTTCAATGGGCAGGCGAACTTGAAAAACTACAAACACTGTTTCTGGCCATAAAAGTGATGGAAAAGATGTTTCAAGGGGTCTAACACCTGGAGGGGGACATGGCAGAGTGGGATACACACCAAAAGTCCCCGGGAAAATTACGGATTTGCCGCACAGCAGGGTTATAATCCCTAAAAGGCAGAAATCACATTGCATTGCTAAATTGGAGGTCTAAAGTGCTTGAAAACATCTTGCGTGTGTATACATGGATCAGTAGTTAGTGTAAGTAGTGTACTGCTTCACACTGATAGACCAAACTCACTGTGTAACGCAAATGCAAAAGATAGTGGTGGGTTGGCACTGCAGTATGGATACAGTTCAGCTGTAGAACATGCACTAGTAGGATGATATGCCCCTCCTCTCATGGGCCCTTTGTCAGTGTGCTCAAGTTAATAGAGGTGGTAAATTGATGTGGAGCTTTCAGAAAGAGCAAAGCAACAGAAGAAACTGGCACTGCTGTAGTGGCTTCATTTATTTTTGCAAAAGATCAGTATAAAAAAAGCTAAAACATTTTCATGAAGTTGCATGAAAAATGAATGCACATACCAGGATGAGTGAGGAGGTGCTGTAGGTATCGGTGGGTGCCGGGTACAGGATGCCTGACGGCCGTTTACCGCACAGACTGCGCTTCTACGGAGAAAAAAATTATTATTGTTTTTGTTATCGGCCGCTGCTAGCAGCAGCCTTAAAAATTCAGGAATCCACCTGGAGTCCTGGTCTTGACCCTGTTGGTGGTGGCGGAGAAGGCAGTCAAGTGGCCTGCAGGCAGATATGCTGTGTGGGAACTCAGAAGTGCTCCCTATTGTCTTCATGCTGGACAAGGCTCTTAACAAAGTGCTCGGACAGGGGGAGGAAGCCCTACTGAACAGTGGCCAGTAAAGTGGGGGAGTGAGTGAACATGCTCAAGTCCTGGATGAGGAGGCAGAGCTTGTGGAAGCAGAAGTCCGGGGGTGGGAAGAAGATTCTGATGTGGAGCTGGAGCATGACGACAGTTCTGACAGCCAGGAAAAGGTCAGGTGATTAATGGCAGACATCTCTTCCCTATGGCTGAGCATATGCTCCAGTGCCTCCGTAAAGACCCCCAGATTAAAACTTTGAAATCAAGGCTCGACACCATGTTAGATCCCCGGTGCAAGGGGAAAATGCGGCAGTTCATACACCCTTCCCAAGCAGACGCCAGGATGAGCACACATCCGGGATGCCCTTCTTCGTTGGGTAGAAGATGCGTTTCCTGAACCTGTATCCTGGGCCCAAGCTACCAAGCCTCCTCATACTCAGCAAAGGTCTGGTGGTCCCACTCCCAGCAGCAGCACCAATAGCCAATCTGTGAACCTGCTGAGTATGTTGAAGGAATTTTATCAGCCAATGCCAGATACTCCTTGTCGCAGCAGCACCACCAGCGGGCAAAGTAGTCACCGCCAGTGGCTGGCCCCTATGGTGAATGATTACTTGGGGTCGGCCAGTGCTCCAGACAATATGTAAGTAATGATGACCCCATGGAGTATTGGACAAAACAACTGGATACCTGGCATGTGGACATACATGTGGACATACTAACGTTAAATGAACGAGTCATGGATCAGTGATAATTACAAGGCCCCTCTCACTGATTCATGATGAAGATTACACAGACTAAATTAAAATGTTCCTATTGTTCAAGCCTCAAATGGTCTCCCTCTCACACTCTGCTGCCTATTACTATCATCGCATATTTTTGCATTTTAAGATCATACAAATGCAGCTTTTGCAGCTGTCCGACGTTATATTCTATCCTAACCCTATGTTTTTGGCCTACAACTTCTCCTGCTGCTCCCCAAAAAAATGATAATGACTGCTGTGAAACCATCTCTAGGTCCCATGGCCTACAACTTCTCCTGCTGCTCCCCAAAAAAATGATAATGACTGCTGTGAAACCACCTCTAGGTCCCATGGCCTACGACAACTCTTGTTGCTCCAAACAAAATTGTAGTGACTGCCGTGGAACCACCTCTAGGTCCCATGGCCTATGACAAATCCTGCTGCTAAAAAAAAAATTGTGATGACTGCCGTGAAACCACCTCTAGGTCCCAAATTTTAATCAGGATTGTGATTCAGCCATCACTAAAGCCAAAGTTATCAGCAGGACTGCCAGGGAACTGGTATTTGTTTAAAAAGAAACATCCATTAGGTTTCCTTTAACATTGTGGAAATTGATCCGCTGGAATGCGGAATTCCGCGGTATACCACGGAGATCCGCCGGAATGTAGCGGTAGCGGAATTTCGTTACAGCGGAATGCGGAATTACCGCAATATCGTAAATCGCCTGTTCCGATCATCCCTAATTAGGAGCATCACAGAGCGGAGAGGGTGAGCAGCAAAGACAATGCTGTTGGTCCACCATGCGGATTGCGTGCCAACATACCAAGTAGAGATGACTTGAACCTCCGATTTTCGCTTCCGCAAAAGTTCTATTTGCGCAAACTTTTGTTAACCGCAATAGACTTCAATAGGGAGGCGAACTTTGAAGACTAGAAAAATGTATGCTGGCCAAAAAAAAGTGATGGAAAAGATGTTTCAAGGGGTCTAACACCTGGAGGGGGGCATGGGGGAGTGGGATACACGCCAAAAGTCCCGGAGAAAAATCTGGATTTGATGCAAAGGAGCGTTTTTAGGGCAGAAATCACATTGAATGCTAAATTGCAGGTCTAAAGTGCTTTAAAACATCTTGCATGTGTATACATCAATCAGGGAGTGTAATTAGAGTACTGCTTCACACTGACACACCAAACTCACTGTGTAACGCACCGCAAACAGCTGTTTGCGTAGTGATGGGCGTGCTGGACTGGTGCACACCATGGCCAGAGTGCAGGCCACGGCGGTTTTCAAGCCCATATCGTCGCTGGGCTGTGGTAGCTCAATGATAGAACAACAGTGACTGTCCAGCTGATCAAATTTGGTCTGTCCACAATGAAGCAACGACCTTTTTATCTTTGGTGTGCCACCCCCCCGAGACACTCATATAGCCGGCGGTCATTGCTTCATTGTGATATGCAAGCCCCTTCACCGTGGCAAGGTAATGATCATGAAGTGGAATGGGCACACGTACTGTACATGCCTTTTGTTTTGTTGTTGCAGCTGCACTGCAGCCAGAAAAATTAGGCAGGCTTGTACATGCACCAGAAAAGTTATTAAAGCGGCCTTAAAAATTCAGGAATCCGCCTGGAGTCCTGGACCCTGTTGGTGGTGGCGAAGAAGACAGTCAAGCGGCCTGCGGGCAGAGATGCTGTGTGGGTAGTGACTTAGTCTTGGGGCAGGCAGCCAGTCACATGGCATGCAGGCAGAGATGCTGTGTGTGGGGACTGACTTAGTCTTCGGGCGGGCAGTAGCCCTCCGGGATCCATGCCTCATTCATTTTGATAAAGGTGAGGTACTGAACACTTTTGTGACTTAGGCGACTTTTTCTCAGTGACAATGCCTCCAGCTGCGCTGAAGGTCATTTCTGACAGGACGCTTGAGGCAGGGCAAGACAGAAGTTGGATGGCAAATTGGGACAGCTCTGGCCACAGGTCAAGCCTGCGCACCCAGTAGTTCAAGGGTTCATCGCTGCTCACAGTGTCTACATCCAAACTTAAGGCCAGGTAGTCGGCTACCTGCCGGTCCAGGCATTGGTGGAGGGTGGATCCGGAAGTGCTAAAGCGAGGAGTTGGACTAAAGAATGTCCGTGTGTCCAACATCACCATGATACTATCGTAAGAGAAACAGAGGCACCAGCAGGATAAAAGGACACTATATTGGGCTCTCGGTGTCTCCTATTTAACATCACCATGAGATCGCTGGAGCGTTCTGTCCTTGCCTGCGTGGACATGGGAGAAGGATTACTGGCAGTGGTACCTTTGCGTTGTGGTGTGACATCACCCTTAAACGCATTGTAAAGCATAGTTGCCAGCTTGTTCTGCATGTGCTGCATCCTTTCTACCTTCTGGTGAGTTGGTAACATGTCTGCTACTTTGTCCCTATACCGAGGGTCTAGTAGCGTGGCCACCCAGTACAGCTCATTCCCCTTGATTTTTTTTTTATACGGGGGTCCCTCAACAGGCTGGACAGCATGAAAGATGCCATCTGCACAAAGTTGGATCCAGACTAGGGATGGTCGGAAATGCCAATTTCCGATTCCGCGGTAAATCCGCATTCCGCCATTGCCAATTACCGATTCCGCTTTCTGCTACCAATTTCCACATTCCAATGCGGAATTTCCGCCGGAAATCGCGGAAATTCGGCCCGACTTTAACATCGATTTTCTCAAAAACTATAAGGTCTTTTTGAAAACATGTTTTGCATCTTGTTTACAAGATTCTGTTAAACCCTGAAAATTTGGTGTTTCTAGGACTTACAGGGGCTATGCTATTAACCGCTAAATTTGGCAGATGTTTACTGTAATGTAAAATGCAGAAAATAGGCACATGCAGATTTTCTGGATTTTACATTACAGTAAAAATCCGCTGACTTTAGCGGTTAATAGCAAAGCCCCCATAAGTCCTAGAAACACCACATTTTCAGGGTTTATTAAAAAGAATCTTGTGAACAAGATGCAAAAAAAGTTTTCAAAAAGACCTTATAGTTTTTGAGAAAATTGATGTTAACGTCGGGTGAAATTTCCTCGATTTCCGGCGGAAATTTCCGCGATTTCCGGCGGAAATCCGCCTACCGCACTTGCATTACCGATTTCCGCATTCCGATGCGGAAATGCAATTTCCGATTGGAATTTCGGAAATTGCATTTCCACAGAATCTGAATGAGCATCCCTAATCCAGACGTACTATCCATCTCCTCTTGCTCTTCCTCATTGACGTCAGGTAAGTCCTCCTCCTCCCCCCAGCCATGAACAATACCACGGGAACATCGAGCAGCACAAGCCCCCTGTAATGCCTGATGCAGTTGTTCTGCCGCCGCCTCCTCCTCCTCCAAAGAAACAACTTCCTCATCACCTGAGTCTGACTCCTCTTCCCCACACAACTCTTCCTCCTCCTCCCCCCTCTGTGCTGCCGCAGGTGTTGAGGAAACACCTGATTATGATTAAAATTGCTCTCACAACTGTTCCTGCCGTAACTGTTCCTGTTCACGCTCCTCCACAGCTTGATCCACCACTCTACACATGGCACGCTCCAGGAAGTAAGTGTACGGGATAAAGTCGCTGATGGTGCCTTTACTGCCACTCACCAGGTTGGTCACCTCCTCAAACGGCCGCATGAGCCTGCATGCATTTCACATCAGTGTCCAGTTGTTGGGCCAGAACTAGTGTTGGGCGAACAGTGTTCGCCACTGTTCGGGTTCTGCAGAACATCACCCTGTTCGGGTGATGTTCGAGTTCGGCCGAACACCTGATGGTGTTCGGCCTTTTAAGTTCGGGTTCGCCCCGAACTTCTGTATGCCCCCGAACAGGGCCGAACAGGGCCCCTGTTCGGGCGAACAGGGCCCTGTTCGGCCGAACAGGCCGCAATACGGCCCCCCTATGGGGTCGCAGGCATAAGGGGGGAGCATGCCCCGATCGCGGGGGGGGTCGGAAATTCCCCCCACCCCCTCCGCTAGCGCTCCCCCCTCTGCCCGCTTCCCCATAAAAAAAGTTTAAATCAAGTTCAATAGTAGTGTACCTGGGCTGGTGGCATTGGCTGGCAGTGGAGTGAGGAGGAGGAGGAGTCCGAGTAGCAGAGTGACGTTGAGGCCGGGCAGCGGGCGGTTCAGCGCTAGTACCCTTGTGGTACTTCCGCCCTTTCTCTGACCTCACGTCCTCTGCATACGAGGGTACGCATCACGCGTACCCTCGTATGCGTCATCACGCAGAGGACGTGAGGTCAGAGAAAGGGCGGAAGTACCACAAGGGTACTAGCGCTGAACCGCCCGCTGCCCGGCCTCAACGTCACTCTGCTATTCGGACTCCTCCTCCTCCTCACTCCACTGCCAGCCAATGCCACCAGCCCAGGTACTATTGAACTTGATTTAAACTTTTTGTATGGGGAAGCGGGCAGAGGGGGGAGCGCTAGCGGAGGGGGTGGGGGGAATTTCCGACCCCCCCCCGCGACCGGGGCATGCTCCCCCCTTATGCCTGCGACCCCATAGGGCCCCCAAAATGGGCATGTTCGGGGGTCCCATTGACTCCCATTGAGTTCGGCGTTCGGGCCGAACATGCCGAACATCTGGCCCATGTTCGGCCTGTTCGGCCCGAACCCGAACATCCAGGTGTTCGCCCAACACTAGCCAGAACATCCCCATCTCCCCAGATTGTGTCCTTTTACTGTAATTGTACAGGTACTGGGTGACGGCTTTCTCCTGTTCTAGCAGGCGAGAGAACCTGACCAGGGTCAAATTCCAGCGAGTCGGGCTATCACATATCAAGCGTCTCACCGGCAAGTTGTTTCTCCGCTGAATGTCCACAAATCGTGCCATGGCCGTGTAAGACCGCCTGAAATGCCCACACAACTTCCTGGCCTGCTTCAGGACGTCCTCTAAGCCTGGGTACTTTGAAACAAATCTTTGAATGACTAGATTAGGCACATGTGCCATGCAGGGTACATGTGTCAGCTTTCCCAAATTCAATGCGGAAAGGAGATTGCAGCCGTTGTCACACTATGTTGCCGATCTCCAGCTGGTGCGGGGTCAGCCACTGATCCACCTGTTTGTTAAGAGCAGCCAGGAGAGCTGGTACAGTGCGACTCTCCACTATGAGGCAAGACATATCTAAGACGGCATGACACCATCGTACCTGGCATGCAGTATAGGCCCTGGGGAGATGGGGCTGTGTAGCTGGAGAGGAGATCGCAGCACCAGTAGAGTTGAACTGCCACTCAGCCAAGGAGGAGGAGGAGGACGACAGTGAAGAGGATGTAGCAGGAGGAAAAGGGGTGGCAGGAGGCCTGCCTGCAAGCCGTGGAGGTGCCACAAGTTGGTCCACTGCACAGCCACGTACTTCCTGCTTGCTATCGGTCACCAGGTTGACCCAATGGGCTGTGTAAGTAATGTAGCGGCCCTGACCGTGCTTGGCAGACCAGGCATCCGTGGTCAGGTGGACCCTTAACTCAACACTGTGTGCCAGAGATGACACCACTTGCCTCTCCACTTCACGGTACAGTTTGGGTATCGTATTTTTAGAGAAATAATTGCGGCCTGGTATCTTCCACTGCGGTGTCCCAATGGCCAGAAATTTACGGATGGCCTCAGAGTCCACCAGCTGGTATGGTAACAGCTGGCTAGCTAACAGTTCCACCACGCCAGCTGTCAGAAGCTGGGCAAGGGGGTGACTGGCAGAAATTGGCTTCTTTCACTCAAAGATTTCCTTCACGGACACCTGGCTGCTGTGGGCAGAGGAGCAGGAACTGCTCAAGGGCAGAGGTGGAGTGGAGGAGGGTGGCTGTGAAGGTGCAAGGGAGAAAGCGGCTGAAGATGCTGCGCCTGAAGGAGGAAGAGGAGAAGGAGGGTGGCTTTTCTATTGTGTGCTGCTTTTCCTCAGGTGCTCTTCCCATTGCAGTTTGTGCCTTTTCTCCATGTGCCTTCATAAGGCACTTGTCCCTACATGAGTGTTGGCCTTTCCACGGCTCAATTTTTGGAGGCAGAGAGAACAGATGGCATTGCTCCGATCTGAGGCAGACACATTAAAAAATTTCCAAACCGCTGAACCCCCCAGGGGTGATGGAACTTGGTGGCATCAGCAGCTAATGTTGGCTGGCTGTCCATAGGTGGCGATACATGGCGCCGGACACTGCTACCAGCTGTTTCTGATGACGAGCTCCCCCTGCTTCTTTCAGGAACTCGTCTCCTCCTACTCTTCTCTGACCCCCCCTCTGAACTGTCCAGTTTGGTCATCTTGTCTCTTAGGAACCCATGTGGAATCCGTATCATCATAATCATCATAATCATCCTGCCCAGCTTCACTTGCCTCTGACACTTCCAAAAATGCACCAACAGCAGGTACTTCATCATCCTCCTCCTCACACGTTACGTCCATGGGGCTTGATTCACAAAGCGGTGATAACTCAGTTATCACGCCTAAAAGACTTTAGGCGTGATAACCTTTGCACCACTGAGTTATCACCGATTTGTGCTGCTCTTCGCGCGAAGCTACCGCGCGTACGCGCGTACGCGCGTAAGCACGCGCGTAAAGTCCCATAGGGCTTAATGGGAGTTTCGCGCGAAGCGCTGGTTGCTGCGCGCGTGCCTGCGCACTTGCGCGCGGAAAACTTTGCGCGCGGAAACTTCGCGCGAGTTTCTTCTTATCACGCCTAAACTGAGTTTAGGCGTGATAAAGGGCTTTTCACAGGCGTGCAAACACTTTGCACCGCTTTGTGAATCAAGCCCCTAGTGTCGCCGCCTAACTCAGACCTATAAGGTGGTGTAACTTGCTTAGTGCTTTCATCTGATTGTAACAATAATGGCTGTGAATCAGTTAATTCCCCAACAATTAACTCCTGCGAAGTGTCAAATGCAGCAGATGTGGTGCTTGTAATAGCGCTGGTGGCTGCGGAAGATGAGGTGTTCTGTGTTAAATAGTCAACCACGTCCTGACAATCTTGGGAGTTGATGGGACGTGCCTTCTTCTGAGCACTGTACTTTGGGCCAGGGCCGCATGAAATCACATCAACATGACCTCGCACAGACCTGCCGGGTGGCCTTCCCCTGGGTTTGCCTCTACCTCTGCCTCTACCTGTTTTTTCCATTGTGTCCATATCGGGGGGCGGGGGGGAGAAGTGAAAGGTATTCACTGACTTGACTAATACAATGTGCAGTCACACAGGTGCAGTTAACAGGTATGCACGGCGTGGTATATCACACTGCGCTCACTCACGTAGTTAGGTGGGTACAATGAACACAACAGGTAGGTATATGCAGAGATTAGGTGGGTGCACTGAACACAACAGGTAGGTATATGCAGTGATGGGTATTACAATGTGCGCCTGTCACACACAGACAGGTAGCAGACAGGCACTGCAACACTGCGTGCGCTCAACTCATGTAGGTAGGTGAACAACAGGTAGGTAGGTATATGCAGTAATGGGTATTACAATGTGCCCCTGTCACACACAGACAGGTAGCGGATAGGCACAGTGACACTGCATGCGCTCAACTCACGTAGGTAGGTGGATACACTGTGAAAAACAGGTAGGTAGGTATATGCAGTAATGGGTATTACAATGTGCACCTGTCACACACAGACAGGTAGCACACAGGCACAGTGACACTGCGTGTGCTCAACTCACGTAGGTAGGTAGGTGCACTGTGAACAACAGGTAGGTAGGTAGGTATATGCAGTACTGGGTATTACAATGTGCACCTGTCAAACACACAGGTAGTCACTGAATGTGCTGGGCTTGGCAGTGGCACACACACAGTATGAATTATCAAGGCTGTCTTTGCAACACAAGTGTCAGTGGGACACACATAAAATAAAATAAAAATAGATCACAAGAACTAGATTAGCTCTCAAAACAGCTGTTGTGGGGTGCTATTTTAGCAATAAGAATCAGCAAGGAGCAAGCTAAGAAGCCTACAAGAGCCTAACTAATCTTTTCCTATGAGAGTCTGCAGCAGCAGGAGCAGCAGCTGTCCCTTCTCTATTTACTGCAGGCACACGAGTGAGTAAAATGGCCGGCGATGCCTGCTTTTTATAAGGGGGGTGGGGCTCCAGGAGGGAGTGTAGCGTGATTGGATACAATGTGCCCGTTGACTGTGATGTAGAGGGTCAAAGTTGACCCTAATGGTGCACAATGGGGGCGAACCAACTTCCGGTAAAGTTTGCGGTCCTCTGCGATCGCGAACCCCGCAAGTTTGCCGGCGAACCGTTCGGGCCATCTCTAATGATATGTGAGACCAAGAGCTGCTGTACACTCTCTAGATTCTTTGCAGAGGCCATCATTATTAGCTCCCCCCCGGCTGAAATTAGTCTAGCCTGTGTGCATAGCTTTAGGGTACCAGCTTCTTTTAGAAGCACTTTGAAATGGCAATGTTTTATAAAAACATAAAAATGTAATCAGATTGAAAAATGTATTTCTTGCAATAAATAGAGACAAACTGAAAACTCTGATTTTATTTTCTCACCAAAAGGGGAATTTGCTCTTACCTACTCTCAACTACTACTAGCAAAAATATAGGAGATTAAAATGTACTAAAGTCACTTTTCTGTGATGACCATTTAAGATTACCTTTTTCCTTTTTATATTGTGACTTTCTTAATCATAGCTAGTTGAAGAGTTCAATATTAAATTTGTACATTACACAGACTCTACTCCACCCATGTCTGTACTAGTGTGTTATTTAAAAACCCTGCTGATAGAAATGTGTATGATAGGAGCAGTCTTGTAATACAGTGCTGTATCAATGACCACACCCTAAATTACATAGCAAGACTGTAACTATATTTACCTCCAGGGCCACCATCTGGAGTAAATCTTATCTATGTTGCCATGTTCTAAATCAGTGTACACTTCTGTCTTCACAAACACTGCTTTGCAATGTGTATTCTAGGTGGATTTGACTAATGGATACATTATATTTGAAAATACTGTTTTAGGATTTGTATGTTAGGGCCTTAACCCGTATTATGGACCAGAGCCAATTTCAGATTTAGGGTATTTCCGGACTTAAGGACTGAGACAGTTTTTTTTTTTTAAGTAAACTTGCATTTTGTGTTTCTCTTTAAAGGATACCCGAGGTAACTTGTGACATGATGAGATATACATTATTATTATTATTTAGTATTTATATAGCACTGAAATCTTCCACCGCACTGTACAGAGTATATATAGTCTTGTCACTATCTGTCTCTCAAAGGAGCTCACAATCTAGTCTCTACCATAGTCATATGCCTATATTGCGTAATGTATGTATTGTAGTCTAGGGCCAATTTAGGGGGGAAGCCAATTAACTTATCTGTATGTTTTTGGGATGTGGGAGGAAATCGGAGAAAATCCACACAGACATGGGGAGAACATACAAACTCCTTGCAGATGTTGACCTGGCTGGGATTTGAACTGGGGACCCAGCGATGCAAGGCGAGAGCGCTATCCACTACGCCACCATGCTGCAGATTTCCAAGCCTGACTCGGGATTACTGATAAGGTGGCTAAAGACACACTGAAGCAAAAAAAAAAAAAAAAGATAATGAATTGGTTGTGTAGTACGGATAATTACTAGAACATTAGTAGCAAAGAAAATATTTTCATACTTTTACTTTCATACTTTTATTTTCAGTTATATAGTGTTTTTTATAACATTGCATCAATCAATATGCAACGCGTTTAACGGGTCTCTAGCCTGCTTCCTCAGGCACAAATACAAACGGATTAATTTTAGAAGTGCGTGTGAAAGACACCTGGGTATGTAGAGTGCCTAGCACACAAATGAACTATGCTGTGTTTGTTTTTTTTTTTCTCTGCCTGAAAGAGTTAAATATCAGGTATGTAAGTGGCTGACTCAGGCCTGGCTCAGACAGGAAGTGACTACAGTGTGACCCTCACTGATAAGAAATTCCAACACTTTCCTAGCAGAAAATGGCTTCTGAGAGTAGGAAAGAGAGAACAAGGGTTAATAGTTATACATTTTAGCTCTGGCATACTTCAATGAATGTGTCATTGAGCAAAACCAATAAAACAGTTAAAACTGAAAAAGTAATTTAAACATAAAATAAAACTGTGGATTATGTTAAAAAGTCATTTTTAGGAGAAGGAAGATAGATACAATTGTTTATTTCATTTGTTTATTTTCGCCTCAGGTATCCTTTAAAAGGGAAGTAGAAGGGGTATCTATTGTGAATAGTAAGAAAAGTTATCACATCACAGTGGCATTGTGATAAGCACTTGAGTCCCATGTTTCATTATCATCTAGGACGCCAACTGAATGGAGTTTGTATATCTACCCCTTGTTTTTATGGGTTTCTTCTGCACAGTCTGGTTTCCTCCCAAAAGCATACTGGTTGCTTAATTGATTCCTCCATGATTGGCGTCTAACTATAGGAAGGGCATTTTGGGTGTTGGTGCCCTATTGCACTATTGCTATGCTAATGTGCTGTAATTTGGTGCCGTATGTTTTGTCTAAATGTTTCAAATGATACAAGCATTGCTAAAAAATATGTCACTTAGCTGAACATGCTGGTGCTCATATAAACAGTTTCACAAATAACACATACCACAGTTACCACCAAAAATTAATAATTATCTGGTCTATGTCCAAATACTTAGCAAATCCTGTTACTCTACCCTTAATCATACTTTCTCCCTCCTTCCCTACCCTCCCTCTCCCTCCCTCTCTCTCTCTCTCTCTCTCTCTCTCTCTCTCTCTCTCTCTCTCTCTCTCTCTCTCTCTCTCTCTCTCTCTCTCTCTCTCTCTCTCTCTCTCTCTCTCTCTCTCTCTCTCTCTCTCTCTCTCTCTCTCTCGCTCTCTCTCTCTCTCTCTCTCTCTCTCTTTTATTTTTCTTCTCCTCTTCCTCTCTCTGCTCCGTGAGGCCCCTTTTACACTTACTGCAGGTTACAGGCCTAACAGCTCCACAGTGCTGTATCTCACTCACAAATTGTTTGGCTTTGCTTTTGAAAAACTCTTAACTCGTCAGTGCGAAGTAGTCAGAAGCAAGATGCTGGTAGTTGAATATGCTGGTAACTCATGTGGCAAACATATTAGTATGCCCCTGGTGAGATGGACGCAGGGTGAGCTGAATGATGGCTCACCCTGCTGTCACTCAGATCCCCAGCAGCATAAATTACTATTCCCCCTCCTAGTCATAGCAACCTGGAGGGAGGAGTAATTCGGGGGCTGGCGATCGCCAGAACCATGAATTAGCCTCACGCGCTCCACACACTACTGCTATGGTGGTGCCTAGTTTCCGCTGCTTTGACTCATGTGCGATGTCAGGAGATAATGATGTCCAACAAGTCTTTTATCTCTTGCAATTACATAAATGCTTTCAGTGTGTTATAGGCATGGTCTCATGTCCTTGATTCTGAGAATGGACCAAAGCCTTTGTACTCTTGCTCTGCTACACATATGAAATTTACTCTTAACTAAAAGTACACCTATACTACGTTAATAAGTTCTCTCCAAAACCTGTCCATCTTTGAAAATTTAGAAAGTTTACTTTTGTTTATGATGTTATATTTAACTTCGTATCAGTGCAAAAAGATATGAATTATTTATGTTCAGCAATTACCTATTATTATTTATGCAAAGCTTGTCTCATTATGTATGCATAAGGGGATTAAATCACTGTTAACCTACAATGCCTGAAGGGGTATTGTAAGACAGGAAAAAGTTTGCTTATGACTATTACTAAAATAAACAAGTACATAAAATAAGCTGGAAACATGGAGACATTCAAATCAGTTATAAACACATTTAACCTGAACCAGTTTTAATATTGAATGTTTTGATAAGTACTAATTCTGCTATGCACCATGATTTTTTTTTTTTGCAGTTGCAATTTTTCCTGCATAAGTAATTTTAGATGGAATGTATAGCAAAGCTGATGAACATACATCTTATCTGACCAAAAGGGCTAACCAATAAATAAAAATGGCAAACCTAGGTAAAATTCACTACTTGATTTTGAGAAAGATAGGTACAGACTTTTGGGGATTTCTTCAATGGAGCCTCAAGAAAGATGGATATGGAGGCTGCGATATTTATTTCCTTTTAAACAATACCAGTTAACCCGCTGTCCTGCTGATTCTCTGCCTCTAATTCGTTTTGACATAAACCCTAAGGCTGCTTTCACAGTGGGACGTTACAGTCCCACGTTACAGCAGCCTGTAATGCAGCCCAACTCACAACAATGATAAATCAATGGGCTGTTCACAGTGCCCACGTTGCATTTGAGTATAACGCAGCACGTTAAATGAAAGTGCAGCGTGTTGTGCGTTATACTCGTATTTGGCTGCGTTAGACTGTTTGCACATGCTCGGTAATGTTTGTTGTTGTTTTTTTTTTAATGTGCCGCATGTGCCGTTTTCGTTCGATCCGTATTCGTCAAAAAGTTTGCATCACGTGCGCATCAAGAGACGCATAACGCAGTGCAATGTAACGTCCAACTTCAAAGCTAACATGCGTTGCGTTAGGGGCATGTTATGCGACCTTAACGTCGCATCAAACGCAACGTCCAAGTGTGAAAGAGCCCTAAACAAGCATGCAGATCAGGGTTTTGACTGGATGTGTTGCATGCTTGTTTCAGCTGTGTGATTCAGACTGTACAGAAGATTGAAAGATCAGCAGGACTGCCAGGCAACTAGTATTATTTAAAAGGAAATAAATATGGCATCCTTCATATCCCTCTCACATATGTGCTTTAACCTCCCTGGCGTTATAATTATTTCCGGATTTTAGTGCCTGAAAACAGTGCAATTTTCCCACAGGGTTTTAGACCCTATAAATCATACCGCTAGATAGATCTGCGCCAGCCCTGCACATTACTCCCATGGATCCAGCTCTGGGTTACCACTCTGAGCTGCAGATTTCCAGCCCAAGCCTGACTCAGTATTACTGCTAAGGAGGTTAAAGAGACACTGAAGTGAAAAAAAAAAAGATATAATGAGTTGGTTGTGAAGTGCGTATTATTACTAGAAGATTAGTAGCAAAGAAAATATTTTCATATTTTTCTTTGCAGTTATATAGTGTTTTTTTGTGTTTGTTTTTTTAGAACATTGCATCATTAGCTAATATGTGCAGTTTACACACTACTCAGCATTCTTAATGATTTTACAGAGCAGGCCAATGAACTTTTGACCTGTCCTCTGGAGAAAAAGAAAATACAGTGACTGACAGTTGAGATAGTAAGCTTGAGAAGACAGAGCTCTCTGTGACTTCGAAAGTCGTGTAGCTCTATGGTTTTTTTGCATAGATAACAACTGGAGTTTCTTAACTCTCCCTGTACTGGAAACAATATTAGACTTATGTATCTGCTCCTAATGTTTTATTTCTTAGTTGTACTACACATACAAATCATCATATCTTTTTTTTTTTTTCCCGCGTCATTGTCTTTTAAAGGGTTGAACATTTGAATAGAATTTTTTAACAACAATGATCCTGTATAGGCAGTAAATAAAGAGTAGCCTCTAACAGCCTTTAGGCCCGGTTCACATTAGCGGTTTTTTTGCGGAGCCGGCTGTTATAAACTGTTCTATATCACCTTGCTTCGACACCACCGTCTCACAGATTGTGAGATCACTTGACTCTCCACACAGCAAGTAGGAGATAGACTTCCTCAGGCTTCTTCAATGTTTACGTTATTTATTCAGGAAACAGGAATACAGATAGATACATTCATCATATCCTAGCCATGCCAATCTTCATGTTGCGTTACAAGCTCTTGATTAGACTCCCTGCTGAAGTCAATCAGGTACCTTCTTCCTAACTACGTTACACTAAACTACCTATGTACAGCATACATTATATCAGATTACAGAAAGGAAGAACATGCTTAGAGGTCCCAGTCAGCCTTGCTAGCTAGTGCGAAAGTAAAGAGCAGAGTGCCCTCTCCATCGCTCACTCCGGGTTTAATACCGACTAGGAAAGAGTTAAATATGACATCATCTTCGCCACCCCCTAGATCAGACTATTGGTGGACCCACTCGTGGTGTCATCATACACACCTACTTGATTAATAATCAATGAGGCATTTGACCTATATGCAGGAATGTGGATGTTTACAAAACATGGCTGATGTTTATTGTTCCATGCCCAGGTCAGGGAGACCTGCGACCTTGTTCAGAGAACAGCTTCTTGGTATGTTCTAGTTCTGCTGACAGAACTGCAGATTTTCTCTCTAATAGAAAATCCCCTTAAAGGGCAAGTCTGCTCATCAAGCCTTTTTGACTAACTCAGTCCAAATAACTGAGGCCTACTTAAATTATAACACCGGCCATATGGATCTGGCCATCAGGATCAGATAAAAACTGTCAATTTTTACAGCCAGTGTGCTGTAAACTGTCAGTTTTCTATGTGTTCCTATGCAGCTGCAAAACCTTCTACTTCTGTTCTGCTGGGCACAACGGCCCAGAAAAATAGGTCCTGCAGCATTTTTTTGTCTATTGAGTGGAACGGACAACAAATCCGTACAAGTGGATGGATGTGAATGGATCGATTGGTTAACATTGGATCCGTTTGCATACTGGACCGTTTGTACAGTATATGTTCCGCTTCCAGGAAGCACTAAGAGGACGGGAAACAAGACAAATAACATTTCTATTGTGCTTTTCACTTGGCAGAATCAAAGCGCTTGAGCTGCAGCCACTAGGGCACACTCAGTAGGCAGTAGTAGTGTAAGGAACTCCTTACTGAATCGATGATGGCTTACTGAACAGAGAGAGACAACTTTTGAACACAGGCAGAACCCTTACACTATCCAGACACAGCTAGAAAATCTTGCCAAATTGAAACATTTTCCAGTGTCTTATGTCCCCCATGTATTACTTCACACATTTTTAAAAACTAGAATACAGGTTATCGTGATTTTAATTAAAAAAAATTAAGTTACTGAATCATACCAGTCTCCATAGCCCGTAACATGGCTGGGACTCTGCAGGAGCATAGCCCCTCTTTGTCCATGCCAATGACAAAGGGTTCACTCCTATGTCATGCATGGGGAGGCAAAGGTAAATATCCCAATGCCTGTGAAGGTAGATCCTGGAGGGTCTCTTGGTGAAATCTGAGAGTTCAGTTATTAATAAGGGGGCCCTGGATGTCTGTACCTTTCCAGTTATCTGTGCACAGAGATCAGAGGCCATATGCAATTCACTTTTTCACCTGAGTTTTCTCCTAGGTGATCATTTTTCATCTTCCAATTAAAATAACTTTCCAGCACTTTTCAACTAAAAAAGTACCAAAAAGTAAATGAAAAAGTACTATCAAAATCATTTTGAGCATTGTCTTGCTTTCTGATGGCTTGAAATGCATTTTTATTGGCAACTGTAAAAATATCATCCAGGAGAAAACTCAGATGAAAAAATGAATTGCATATGGACCCAGGAGCCCAATGTTGACTATTGAATCTGTTTGAAACCATGGGCCATATGCAATTCATTTTTTTCTCATGAGTTTTCTCCTAGGAGATATTTTTTCATCTTTGATTTTTAATAACATTTTAGCAATTTGCAATGGAAAAAGTACCAAAAAGTTGGTGAAAAAGTACTATCAAAATTATTCTGAGCATTTGTTTGCTTGCAGGTGGTTAAAAAAAAGCATTTTATTTACAAGTTGTGAAAATTTCACCTAGGAGAAAACTCAAGTGAAAAAGTGAATTGCATATGGCCCCATATGCGATAGTTGGGAGATAAAAACTTCCATGGAGCTAGTCTTTATGTATTGGAATGGCTTAGAGCCATGTGGGCCATATGCAATTCTCTTTTTCACCTGAGTTTTCTCCTAGGAGATAATTTTTCATCTTCAATTTTCAATAACTTTCCAGCACTTTTCAACTAAAAAAGTATCAAAAAGTAGGCGACTAAGTACTATCAAAATTATTTTGAGCATTTTCTTGCTTTCTGGTGGCTTAAAAGGCATTTTATTGACAAGTTTAAAAATATCACCTAGGAGAAAACTCAGGAGAAAAAGGGAATTGCATATGGGCCATATATGTCTTATTTAAAGTGCAACTCCAGTATGAAAAAATTAAACAGTACTATTTTTAATTTCACTAGGTCAAAATCCATTTGCCTATTATTATTATAGGTGTTGCCTTCATTAATTCTTGAAAATGTAAATCATGGTTTACATATCTTGTCCTGTACTACCTTACTGGTCAAACGTGTATGAATACATTTTTTTTTTAGAATTATTTCTGAAGGGCTTATCAATTAATAGATCTAAAAAGACAGGCCCATGTTCCTAAAATGTTAATAGTTTAATTCGTACAGTCTATTCTATAGACTCATTCACAAAAGACACACTTTCCTCCCCAATTCAGGTCTGTAGCTCTAATCATGCATACCGGTGCCAGACCACAGCAGGAACACCCCTCCTGCAAGCCAATAGTATTATAACAAAATGGAAATGGCACACAAAAGGCTCAGGAAACTGACTGTATTAACTGCATACAGAAGCACACAACAGGTTTCGAGCTAAGTAAAAGGAAGTACTAAAAAAGAGGCGTTGGAGAGGGTAACCAGTAGACTGGAAAGGACTGGAAAGGACCAATTACTTTCTTAGCAGAAGTTTTGCTGAGCTCTGCTAAAGTCATGTTACTGCAATTTTTTTCAACAGCTTAATGTAAACCTGAGTGAAAACAAAGTGTTTAAGCAAAGCGTAAGCGCTTTGAGTCCTATGGGAGAAAAGCGCTATACAAATGTTATTGTCATACTTACCTTAATGATATATGGACTTTCAAACACTGCCAGGCTCCTTATTGCCCGGTCTTGCTTCTGTAGGCCAAGTTCAGAACTCCAAGTGGATATGCAGGGCACAAGTGCTGTCCATCTGCATGCCCCCTCTGTACTAGCTCACAGGGCTGTGTGTAGCAGCTCCAGTTTTTTTGAACTGCACATGCCCTGGACACTCTCTGCCACTGCTTCTATGCACAGCCATGCAGGAGCACAATACACAAAGGCTCACATCACAGAGTGGACTGCACATGTGCCGACTGGTCCCTGTAGCAGCTATGGACAGGCGGTACAGCTGTTAGATGGAGGAAAGGTTGGACACAGTAAGGAGTCTGGAGTGGTCTAAAAAGGAGTCTGAAGTGATCTAAATCATAGACGTGAGTATCTATATTTTTTTCTCACTTCAGGTACACTTTAAGTATTCCAACAGAATATATATCACAGGTATACTCTAGTTAGATAATACAAGTGGAGCAGAGCGTATTTGAAAACTGTCCATAAACTTAAAATCGTATATACATGAGCAAACCTGTAGTGCAGTCAATCATCCTAATCAATTTCCTGTTTGCTGAATGGCCAGTGAGAAATGCCAAAACAATGCATGTGCATGATCATCTAATCTTTTGCCTTGAACAATTTCCAACATGTCCCTGTTACAATATTCGATTGTTTGAAGAAGCACTTGTTGTGACTATTGCAGGATTAAATGGTATTTATCAGCACGTCTGACCACTCATTGACTAGTGAAATTACCCTTTTTAGTCAATTCCAATTGGTATTCAGTCCCTTCTGATTGACAGATCAATATGATGATTTTAATCAGATTGTTGTTTATTGGGAGTGAATGTTGGCTAATGTACAAAATGCTAATAATCAGCATAACCCAAATGAGAAAAAGAAATCCATAAACCTCAACAGACTGTGATGTTTAGGGACAGTTTCCAAACCTATATACTATATGCTCATCTTCTCCATAACAAAACAGACGATTAAAAAGTGCAGAAGTACCTATTTCTCCCATCTCATGGTGCTAGAGTCTCAGGTTTCATTCCTGGCTGGACACTATCTGCAATGGTAAAATATGTTGTGCTTATGTGGGTTTTCTCTGGGCACTCCAATTAACTCCCTCAACCAGATAACATACTGATAGATTGATTGAAGTACCCTAAGAAACTGACCCTAGATTCTGGCAAGGGGGGCATGACTAAGGTAGCTCAGTCCACCACATGCTGTAACTGCCCTCTGCTCTCCTTAATGGTCCATACATTTTAAATCTTACAATAGAAAAATGCTTTACTAATATTAAATAGGAACAGTAGTGAAAATAACGTATTGAATAAGATTGCTATTTTTTTTTTACAATTTATTAGTCAGAGTTTGCCCATTGTTAACATTTTCCTCACTCTTTCCTCACCCTAATTACATTCTGAAATGTATCACAGGTGGCAACATCTTTAGTCCTTTGAGGTGCAGCTCTGTGGAATGTTCATTTGCTGCGAGTTCTGAAGGAGGTAGGTATTATACATGGTCTCCCAGAATGCTCCGGGAGGAGAATTCTGTATATCTAAGCAATATATATGTGTGACAGCGCTCCTCTTCAAAACCTATAAACAGAACACAGATAAAAGTTGCACATAGTGCATTACTGTTTTTCCAGATCATAAAATTCACATACGCCCAGAACCGTGCAGAAGTGATAACAATGTGCTCCACTCGTGATGAAACAGCAACCCCCTTACACCAGCAGCTCACCAGATTGACACCACCTCACAATCCAGGTGGGTCTAGCGCTGAGCCTTGGAGCGGCCAACTTCAAATACCAGCCTCCACAATACGTATATCCACAGCAGGATCAAATCCTCTTTAATGTGCAGTTCCACTTGTAAAAATACATAAAAACATACATAGCGTAATACAGTACAGATAGTCAGCTAGGCCTGCGCAATATCAGCGCACTCACGTGATGACGAAGATTTCAAACATCTCAGGCCTCGTAGCCCAACAGTATCTAGCTGCTGTTAGCGGTGCCGGCGTCCCGATCCTCCGCTCCTTGTAGCTGCTATTTCCTCGATGTGCGCGCCTCTTCCCCGTTGCCCAGTGACGTCAGTGCTCCTGGTCATGCCCTACGCGTTTCGTCCAATGGACTCATCAGGGGCTGACGTCACAGGGGCACCAATGCCTCTTATACCATGGGCTCCTCCCCGTGCGGGTCACGTGACTTACGTCCTCTCCTAATTCTATGCGTTATATTGCGCCTACGTCATCAGATCTGTCCTGGCGCGCGGCCTAAATGGCGCATTATGATGCCTCAGTCTATCAAGGTCTATATGCTGCCATCTTGTGGTCAAACCACTAACTTCATGTTTTATTTACTTAATTGGTCCTTGCTGCTTATGATTACTCCCATATTTAAACTTTATTGTAAAAAACTCATGGGTTAAAAAATATATATATATATAAAAATCTATAAAAAATATATAAAAATCAATAACACAAATAAAATCAAAAATAGGAATAAACCTAAAAATATGGTATATCAATCTCTTAACTTCATCAAAATGACTTGTCTCCATAGAGTTTAGTTACTCATGGGGGTGCTTAATAAGCGCCACTCCCCTGTCATCAGAGATACTCTTGGGCTATGATCCCTTGCCAAGGTTGTCTGCCCTTCAGAAACCTTTACAGTACCATACATTCTCAATTCACAGTACAGTGGCCAAATCAGTGACTGTAGATTCCAATGCATCAATAATTTAACATACAGTGATTATCACCGACCTCTGTTTACAAATAGGGGGTGCTAGCGACCTATACCTTCACAGAGGGAGAATTCTGTGTGACTCAGCCCCTCTTACTCGGTACCCCTATTTAGCCTCAGTCCCTCTCCCCTATACTCAACTATGTGTAGTGCAGTGGTTACACCCTGTTAATAAAATTGAACGAGCCACAGGATTCTCGGGGATACATTGTCATAAATCATTTGTGATAAAACAGTTTAGATCAAATTCAACATTGAGTCCTCCCGGGGCTAGTGATCCCATGTTAAATATCCATCTCCCCTCAGCTTGGGAAATGTCCCTAACTAAATTTGACCCTCTCCACCTCTTCACATGTGATTCTACCCCCATAAATTTGAGCCCTGTTGGGTCCCTGTTATGGTGTGTTTTAAAGTGATTGGAGACACTGTGTGTGGCCAACCCTTTGATTATATTGGCCACATGCTCCCCTATCCTTTTGTGCAGTGATCGGGTAGTGCGGCCTACGTATTCTAAACCGCAGGGACATTTTAATAGATAGATTACCCCTTTTGTGCGGCAGGTAATACATTGTTTTATTTTATATTGTTGGCCAGTATTTCTGGCAATCAGGCTATCTCCTTTGCAGGGTTGCGCCTCTCTACAACCTCTGCAGTCCCTACAGGGAAAAAAACCTGTTTGTCCTAGGAGGTTGGTCATCTTCACCTTTGGGGGGTCTTGAAAGCTAGGGACCAGTTTAGACCTGAGGTTTGGTGCTTTTCGATATATAAATCCGGGTTTTTTTGGGAGTGCTCTCCCAATTGTCCCATCCAGTTGTAGAATGCGCCAGTGCTTGGTAATTATTGACTCAACATCTTTATGTTGTTGACTATAATCAAACAGAAGGTCGAATTCTCTATTTTTAACCTCAGGTTGTTTTCTATTCTTTAATAGGTCAGACTGTTCAAGTGTGGCTATTTCATCCACCAGGTTCAATAGATCCCCATGATTGTAGCCTTTATCTACAAATCGCTGTACCAGGGTATGACTCTGGCTCCTAAAGTCATGTACACTAGTACAGTTTCTCCTGATCCTCATTATCTGACCTTTTGGAATGTTATTCAGCCACCTTTTGTGGTGGCAGCTATCCTTGGGGATATATCCATTTTTGTCTGTGGTTTTAAAAAACGTTTTGGTCATTAGTCTGTCTTTCTGTTTAATGATGGTCAGATCTAAAAATTCCACCTGTTTGGATGCCTGGCAAAACGTTAATTTTATTGGTTGCCAGTGACTGTTGGCTGTTTGACAGAAATTATCAAGATCTTCACTAGTCCCTCTCCATATGAAGAACAGATCATCAATGAATCTGTTCCAACTCATGACATTCGTCGCCTGTTCCAGATCCAATATTTCCCTCTCCCACTTATCCATATATATATTCGCTAGGGATGGGGCAAATTTCGCCCCCATAGCACATCCAGTCAATTGCAAGTAATGCTCTTGGTCATACCAAAAATAATTATGCGTTAAAGCAAAAGTTAATAATTCCACAATGAATTTTATTTGTTCCTCCTTCAGATCGTTTTTTTCCGTGAGGGCCTGTTCCACTGCTCTCAATCCCTCCAGATGTGGGATAACCGTGTACAGAGACGTCACGTCTCCTGTGACCAGTATATCTCCTGGTTGTATTTGGATATGCTGCATCTTCTGTAATAGATTTTTAGTATCTCTCAGAAGATGCGGTAGTTGTCCCACTGCCTCCTGAAGGAACCAGTCTACATACTCCCCCACCCTTTGTGTAAGTGATCCCACCCCACTTACAATGGGTCTACCCGGTGGGTTCCTTTGATCTTTGTGGATCTTTGGGTTGTAGTATATTACAGGCAGTCTTGGGTTTGTGGGTAGGAGATATTTGAATTCACTTGTGGAGATTAGGGTTTCCCTCTCTCCCCGAATCAGGATTTCCTTGAGCTGTTTTTTATATTCAATCGTGGGATTTTTTGTTAGTTTCTTGTATGTGGTTGGATCGGCTAGCAGGCGATTCATTTCTGTTCTATATTGATAGCCATTCAGTATCCCTTGTCGGCAGGTTTTAAAATTAAATCTTTCATCTCCACCAGTCCCCTAATCTGCTGATCAATAGCCCTGCTGTTTCTCAGACTTTTCACTTCCAACTTATCCAGGTCCTGAAGTACTGCTCTTTTAAACGTTTCGATGGTGCTATCCTTTGCATTATCCTGAGGATTAAACAGGGATTTGTTTTTGAGGGTTGTATGAGTATATTGATGGGGTTCTGGGTTGGCCCTAGAGGTAGGTCCTGCTTTATTCATAAAATATTTCTTTTGATTGAGTTTTCTCACATATTTACTAACTCCCAAGTAAGTTTCAAATGTATTCAAGCTCTTAGGGGGCGCATAATTAAGTCCCTTATCCAGGAGTCTCATTTGCGGCCCAGTCAGCGGCACCCCACTTAGATTGAAAATACCCTCCCCTACCTGTGTCTTTTTCTGTCTCTCTCTTCTTCCTCCTCAAACCCCTCTCCGATTCTTTTTTGCCCTCCTTCCCATTCCTCCTCCTGATATTCTCTCTGATAGTCCCATCTGTTTCTCTGGCCTGTCCCTAAAAAACGATCATTGTATTCTGCAAGCTCCTGATATCGGTTGGAGACTAGTACTCCTGTATAACCTCCAACTCCTCCGCCCCTACGTTGGATGCTGGTATCATTCCTCTGTCTTAAATTATAAAATTGTTCCCCATATCTTGGTTGGGGTGGGGGGCGGATTCCTCCTTGGATCTTTTTGGGGGTATTTCTCATGGGCCGAGTGGGTGGCGGGCCACCCCATGCTCCTCCCGGGGTTCCCCCTATCTGCCCTCTTTGTTCTTGTTGTTGTGAATATCTAGTATTAGTGGGACATTCTAATCCCCTTTGATCCTCTTTATTCAAATGTTCCCGAGGGGGACATCTGTATATCTAAGCAGCCTAGGCCAAGCATCACTGAGAGGGTGGCGTTACAAACCAATATTCAGAAATATAAAGAGATAGGAAGTGTTTCTGATGCCAAAAGCAGGAAAATGATAGTAGAAGTGGGTATCCTGAAAAATGTACTGCATTCTAAAGTACTATATGTCAATACGGTGCCTCTTTTACTCATTCATTAATTCACAATGTCTGTGTATTTGAACCATTTGTTAAGTGTACTAAGGTATTCTTTTTCATTTTCAGAAACTAGTTTTAGAGTGATGTCTTTTCTTCTTCAGCTCCGGATCTGTAGTGCTGAGAGATCTGAAATATAGAATCCATCTCTTGTAAACTAGTCCCACCAATGACTAAAGAGTATTGTTGTTTGATTGTGGATGTCTTTTGGGAAAAGGGGTGGATAGGGACTGTTTAAAAACTCTCTGTAGAATGTTACATTAAAGTGACAAGTTAACATTGAATACTTATTTTATAATATAAAATATAATAGTTAGTAGATATGGTATTGTCCACCCAGAGTTTCTATGCTGCATGTGGTTCTCTGTTATGTATCAATATCAGTTACAGAATACTCCACTTTTTTCAGCCGCTATTTGCTACATGATAATAAGAACCACCCAAAAGTATCAAAGCAAAAAAAATATGAGTATATATAAAAAAAAGTTTATTATAATAGGTGGCTAAATGTTCAATACACTTTTTTATTTTCTGTATTTATTTACAAATAGGCTTTAACTAAACAAACTCCATCTACTGTAGTTTCTATATGGACAGAATAGAAACTACAAAGGCATATACTATTGTAAGATAGCCAAAGGCAGATACAAGCACCATGTCGTATATTGGCTTAGCAAGCCTGTCCGCTTATATAGGCAAGTGCTTAACTATGTTAACATAAACCCTCATTAGACAGGATTATGCTGGAAACAGTGACAAACAAGATGGACACTAACCCTCAAAGGGACGTATTCAAGACTGAATACTAATCATCCTTTTTAAATTAATTTAAGATTTGCAGAATTAATATCAGAGTACATACATATGATTACACTGGGAATTGTGTTTTACATGTTAAAACCTGTTTGTATTCTACAACAGCTTCTTACTGAATGTTTTCCCTCTGCTCTTTCATTGATCATAAGGCAACAGATTGTAACAATGCATGTTTTGTTGTCTGCTTGCAAGTATATATCAAATTTGTTGTCAAGCATGTCTGGCTTTATAAATTTACATGTTTAGTTTTAATATATTGTGATAGAACAGCAGTTTCTAATCATGTATCACAAAATTATATTTAACCATATAAGCAATTCTACATGCCAAAACAAAAGGAACAGACATTTTTATTTTGATCAATGTTGTAACCTATTGTACGGACATTATTGAAAAGAGATGATGAGATTGTCCTAAATCTTCTTTATTTTTTCCTCCTCATATAATTTTCCAAATTAAAGAGAACCCGAGGTGGGATTTAATGATGTTACTGGGGCACAGAGGCTGGTTGTGCACACTAAGACCAGCCTCCGTTGCCCCATCGTGTGCCTCCAGGACCCCCCTGCGCGCCGCTATACCCCCCGCAGTGCTGGCGACATGCAGCGCGTCGCCAGCACAATGTTTACCTATGCGCTGTCTGTCAGTGCCGCTCCCCCGCCTCCTCCGCATCGGCGCTACCCGCCCGTGTCCCTTCCCTCCCGCTGATAGGAGGGAAGTGACGGTGATTAGGTAATCATTGTGCTGGCGACACGCTGCGTGTTGCCAGCACTGCGGGGGGTATAGCGGTGCGCAGGGGGATCCTGGAGGCACACGATGGGGCAACGGAGGCTGGTCTTAGTGTGCACAACCAGCCTCTGTGCCCCAGTCTCTTTAATTTATTTTATGTTGCCTAATACATTTTGTATATATGGTGTATTCAGAACTGGCCCCCATCAGTAAACTTTCATCTATGTATAACCTGAAAAAAGCTTGTAATACAGTGTAAGTCATGTCACAGAACAGAGCCAACCTATACAGTTTTCAGTGTGGTTAGCCTAAAATCAAATAGTTTTTTATACAATAGAATTTTGTTAGATTATGTATTTTCTCCGATATTCACTACACAATAACCATACGTGTTAGTCTCTGACTGTAAATATCCTTTTTTTTCCATGTACAACACACAGGTGGAGTGACGTATCAAGATGGAGGGAATTATACCTCAGTCACAACACAACTGAAGGTGAGGAAGGGAACACACTGCAGTTAGCTATTTCACAGCAGGAGCTGTTGGAGATTAGTCAGCATTGAATCTGCACACATGATGTTGTTTTAACATTTTTTTTAAATCAAACTGCAATTATATCTTTCTATAGTTCTATTCCAACAATACCCAGCGCCAAAACTATATTCACTATGTATACCCTTATATGGGGAGCCAGTGGAGAAAATCTATTCCATATTCACTTTATTCCAAAATGCTTGTACAAAATCCCCCACAACCCATTAAAAGAGCAGATCTGCAGTGTCACTCCTAAGCTGACTCACAGCCGGCTGTGTCACACACTCAGAACCCACTACACCACCGCATACACACATGTAAGGAAGTCCTTTTACTCCCGGGAGTAGCACACACGGTCTGCTGTTAATAAACAATTCTCATTGGTGCTCCGGTATTGCAAAATACCGTATGTGGTTGCAGTATATTGTATTGACACACTTGGGGACAATATTCATCCTGCTGGCAGGCTGTGTTTGGGACTTGCTTAGTAAGTGCTTGTGGTTAGTAACATACTCAGCGTCATCATCTGACGAAGGCCGGTGGGCGGCCGATACTAGTGATGAGCGGAGCAGAGCGGTGACGTCACTTCCTAATAGAAAGTGAAGATGGGATGATTCATGTCATGTTAAAGTGGTACTGTCTTATGTTATCCAGGAAAATACATTGCAGTTTGGGTCGTTTGAGCAGAGGTCAAGTCTCAATCTGCCAGCGTACCCTTTTTGGCTGCTCTCAGTTCACACTTAAGCATGTATCTTGCCTTCCTGTAGACCTCCCGGGAGCTGAATTTGAATGCAGCTTCTATTCACCTACACAGTTTCTGTAGCCTATTGGTGAACCATGGTTTGATATCTGCGTAGACTTTGAAGGACTTGGTTGGTGTGTAGGAGTCCACACAGAACCTGATGGTGACAGTATAAGCTCACTGACTGAAATTTTAATGCTTCAAAAGTTTTGCAGTCCGTACAGTAAAAGCAGGCTTGGAGTTACAGCTTGGCCTCTCTTGACCATACTTTGGTGGACTTAACAACTGATTTAGCAGATTCCAGGCACCTTCTATAGGTGGGAATCAGGTGGATGCGGAAGTGATCAGAGGAACCTAGTGCTGCCCATACGACGGCCTTGTATGCATCCTTCAGGACTATGTATCTGTGATTGACAGTGTTCAAGTTCTTAATGGGGCAGGAAACATGCTGGTGGAAACATGGCAGCTCTTGGCGGAGGTTGACTCTGTTGAAGTCGCTTATTAATATAAACAGGGAATATGGAAAGGATGTCTTCCACTGTGTGGGAGTTAATCAAATCCAGACTGAAAAGCTACCTTTTTAGCCTGGCATTTTTGGACTTATAGAGTTCTTCCTCTGTACCACAATTTACCAATCAACCAATTATTGGTCTGAGCCATGCTTATGCGCTTTGAGTCCTACGGGAGAAAAGCGCTTTACAAATGTTATTTGTTGTTGTTGTGTGATGGGTTCACTGAGGTCACACAGGGCGAGTTTTACTCCAGTGTTGGGTGGAATGTTCACCCCTAAAAGGACATAGGAGGAGAACGTCCTTGTTGAGTATTTCAGCCAAAAGTTGATTAGCAGGAGTTCAATTTCAGGGGAGCATTTCTTAGCTAGTACTGTGCTGGGGCACCATGAGGAGCTGATGTAAAAGCAGATGCCACCATCTGGGAGATTGGTGTCCCTTTGAGTGCGGCTTAAGTCAGGGAGATGTAGGGCGTTCTATGGCATTCCATCATGCAGCCATGTTTCAGTAAAGCAGAGGACTGGGGTATTGCTGCCGATCTCCCTCTTGTTGCTGAGCAGGTGGAGTTCATCCAACTTGTTGGGGAGTGAGCAAATGTTTGCTAGAGGAAGGACCAAGGCTACAGAGAACAAGAAAATATCTGGAACATTCTTAGGTTTTCTAACCCTGAATGATAGATGTTTTTAGAAACCAGCCAGAAAATTTTCAGATGCAAACAACCATTAATAGCCTTTGCATAGGCTGATACTGTCACATGCTAGACAATGTTGATATCAAACCAACAGATGTTGATTCAGGTAATACCTTAAAACACTAACATCATTAATTGTACATATTTTTCTGGGAAGATTTTAAAACTTTGTACAGTTAGATTTGTACAGTACGTTAAAAGTATTATCATGATCAACATTTAATTTATTGGTTTGCTGTCAGCATATCTGCTCCATGGCTAACATTGGACTATTCATCACATGTTAATGTGAGAAACCGCGGAAAAGCCGCCGTGAGTACTCAGAGCAAGGCGGCTGATTCCGCGTCCAACGCGGCAGGTTGCGCGCGTGGGTCTGCATCCACTGGCATGACGGAGCGCGAGGAAACCGCCGCATGCTTTGTGAACAGGGCACGGATTCCGCGTCAGACACGGATGTTGGCACGCATAGGCATAGTTCTGACAGTACTGCTGAACGCGGAAGAACCGCTGCATGCTTGGACAGCGGTGCGGCTGGTTCCGCATCCAACACAGCAGAAACAGTACAACACATGTCTGGTGTGGCTGGGACTGATAGTCCACACAGGTTCAGGAGGACACGCGCGCGTGGAGAGGCAGAGCCTTTATGACAGTCAGAAGGGCGTCAGCTGACCAAGCCGGTCAGCTGACAATCCCAGCAGTTTTCATTGGTCCAGCACTTAGGGGTGGCACTGGAGAGCGCTGGGGTATATATACTGGGTGCTGGTCATTTCTCTGGTGTCTGGCGTTGCGATCACTACGTGGTAGCACTCAGACCTTCTGTCAGTATCTGTGTTATTATCTAGATCAGTTTCCAAGGTGTTGATGACCAAGGAGCTCACACCTTAGTCTAGCAATCCTGTTATTATCTGTGTTATTATCTGTGTTATTATCTAGACCAGTTTCCAAGGTGTTGATGACCAAGGAACTCAAACCTTAGTCTAGGAATCCTGTTACCATCTGTATTATTATCTAGACCAGTTCCGGTGTGTTGATGATCTAGGAGCTCACACCCAAGTCTAGGCATTGTTGATTATTTGTTATGACCTTCTGCTTTCCTGACCACTTTTCTGATCTCTGATTAGGTACTTTGCTATATCTGATACTCTGTTGCCAAACTCTGCTAGTCTTAGGATTCCGCTTCTGTCTCCTGTCTCTGTACCTTATCTGTCTGTGTGTTTACGACTTGGCCTGTCCGACCTCGAGAACTATCTTCCCTGTTGGAAGATAGTTCCCAGTACTGTCAGTGACACTTCACCTGTGGTGTCACTCACTTTCTCATCCTTCCCACTCTCAGCCTGGCTCCGCCCCTTGGGAGTTTCAGACCAGTGGAAGGAACCTGTTCTCTGAGCAGTATCTCGTACTGCCCAGCACCCTCTACGCGGGTGATCTCCTCAAAGTATACGGTTGCACCAAACACTCATATTACTCAGGTGTCCAGAGGTTAGAGATATATCTGATTATCGGTGATACTGCAGATCATCAATAATCGGGTATATATCTGCATTCTCGGTGATACTGCAGATCACCGGTAATCAGATCCTCTCTGTGTTACACCGATCGTTACAGTTAAACATTTAAAACTGCAAATTTAAAAGTGCAAACCAAGATTCAAAAATATATGTTGTGAAGTATCCAAAGGGATTGATAATTATACCTAAAATACTGTACCCTGAAAAGACTTTCCTTAGGAAGGCTCACCACCATTTAACTGATCAATATCAATACTTTTTACAGGTGCCAAACATCCAATCGAGAAGAATGGGTTGTAGTCATAACCATTTTGGGGCAAAACCAGAGGCTGAAATGTCCTCCATTAATGTTGCATTTACATTAACTATAGCAATACATTAGACTTGCTTGTCCCTGGATATTATTCATATGTAGTGGAATGCATTGCAAATTCTGTGTTCCACTGGGGGCTCAGTGTGCCCACAGCTGTGCATGATGTACTGATGGGTTCCAGACATGGAGACTGTAGAAGCAGAAATACTGGGCACATTTACCAGGTAGCAAAAAACACCCAAGCATGTCTGCCACTCAAATAACGATAAAAATGCAAAACTTTATTGATCAATTAATTACGGTTCTCCCAAAATCAGCAGGCATCCCACCAAACACCCCATCCCCCATACAAACGCTAGGCAATAACCATAGGAGCGGTCCTGATCAAACCTGCACTCACTCACACCATACACATACAATCAATTGTCCAGATCAGCCGGTTTTAATTGTATGCTCGTGGGTGGAGAAAGCAGGAAGTGAAAGCATCTGTATAATGCACTTGAAACGATGGAGTAGCAGCATAAATCGTGGTTCCAAAGGACATCAAGCAAAAAGCAGCAACTTGTATGATAACAGTTAGTAAAGAAGCAGTAAGTGTAGTATCAGCTTCTCAACTCTGCTAATATGCCAGTTCATATCTCTTTAACAGTCCAGGTTCTTTAGTGGAGCATAATCTCAGTTTGTTTGGCCAAATTATTCAGTATAATCATCCAGTGATATTATCACCTAAAGAGCCCCTGAAGCGAGATAAAAACCCATGCTTTTAATTATTATTTATATTAAGCACTATAGCTAGTGCTAAAATGCTGCATCCCCATGGCAAAACAAGCATTTATACCCCCCAAATCCCCTGGGCTACATGCAGGGAGTAGAGATGAGCGTAATGGCGTAATTACGATTTCGCGAAATTTCGCGTAATTAGTGTGATTACGTTTATGGCCGTAAGTACATAATCATAATGAAGAAGGATTTCGTGAAATTTCGCGTAAGCGTAATTTTCGCATTGCAACGGGTATTACGAAATTAATGCGTATGGCCATGCTCCCGAAGCGGAAAAGTTGACGCATGGATCAATGTTAGGTAGCCGCTGACTTTAAGGGTTAATAGCAAAGCCCCCTTAAATGCTAAGAGCCTCAAATTTGGAGAATATATTAAGGAGATCAGAAGGAATAAGAGGAAAAAATTTTTTTTCAAAAAGACCTTGTCGATGTTAAAGTTTCAAAGGAAAAATGTAAACATTTAAAAACCCGCCGACTTTAACGGTTAATAGCAAAGCCTGCTTAAAGTTTAGGAACACCAAATTCCCAAGGTATATTAAGGGGATCAGTGGGAATAAGAGGAAATTTTTTTTTTTTCAAAAAGACCTTATAGTTTTTGAGAAAATCGATTTTTAAGTTTCAAGGGCGAAAATGTCTTTTAAATGCAGAAAATGTCAGGTTTTTTTGCACAGGTAACAATAGTGTATTATTTTCATAGATTCCCCCAAGTGGGAAGAGTTTTACTTACTTCGTTCTGAGTGTGGGAAATATAAAAAAAACGACGTGGGGTCCCCCCTCCCAGACCTCTTTAACCCCTTGTCCCCCATGCAGGCTGGGATAGCCAGAATGCGGAGCACCGGCCGCGTGGGGCTCCGCACCCTGACTATACCAGCCCGCATGGTCCATGGATTGGGGGGTCTCGGAAGGGGAGGGGCAGCCAAGCTTTCCCCTCCCCCTCTGAGCCCTTGTCCAATCCAAGGACAAGGGGCTCTTCTCCACCTCCGATGGGCGGTGGAGGTGGAGGCCGCGATTTCCTGGGGGGGGGGTTCATGGTGGAATCTGGGAGTCCCCTTTAAAAAGGGGTCCCCCAGATGCCCACCCCCCCCCCTCCCAGGAGAAATTAGTATAGAGGTACTTGTACCCCTTACCCATTTCCTTTAAGAGTTAAAAGTAAATAAACACACAAACACTTAGAAAAAGTATTTTAATTGAACAAAAAACATAACCACGAAAGAAGTCCTTTAATATTCTTAATTAACCATTAATACTTACCTGTCCCTTTAAAGAAATGATCCCTCGAAATAGCCTCGGAAATGTTCTATCAGTTACAATGTAACAAAGTTATTACAATGTAACAACTTTGTTACATTGTAACTACGCCGCACCCGACGTCACTCGCCGCCGCCGCATACGCGTCTGCGCTGCACGGACCCGACAGAGCTCTGAGCTATATAGTGTAGAGCTCTCTAAAGCATCTTTGTATTTTGGCTCCAAGGAGCCCCATTGGTCCTTAGCAGACCAATGGGGTTCCTTCAAATCAGAAGGAACCCCATTGGTCTGCTAAGGACCAATGGGGCTCCTTGGAGCCAAAATACAAAGATGCTTTAGAGAGCTCTGAGCTATATAGCTTAGAGCTCTGTCGGGTCCGTGCAGGACGCTAAGTCCCCGCAGCTCCCGCTGCCCTCACCGCCTCTCCCACATGTCACCCACATGTCACCCACATGTGGGTGACAGATGTGGGCTGGGTGGACAGCGGGAGCTGCGGGGACTTAGCGTCCTGCACGGACGCGTAAGTGTATGCTGCGGCGGCTGAGCGGCGAGTGACGTCGGGTGCGGCGTAGTTACAATGTAACAAAAATGTTACATTGTAATAACTTTGTTACATTGTAACTGATAGAACATTTCCGAGGCTATTTCGAGGGATCATTTATTTAAAGGGACAGGTAAGTATTAATGGTTAATTAAGAATATTAAAGGACTTTTTTCGTGGTTATGGTTTTTGTTCAATTAAAATACTTTTTCTAAGTGTTTGTGTGTTTATTTACTTTTAACTCTTAAAGGAAATGGGTAAGGGGTACAAGTACCTCTATACTCATTTCTCCTGGGAGGGGGGGTGGGCATCTGGGGGACCCCTTTTTAAAGGGGACTCCCAGATTCCACCATGAACCCCCCCCCCCCCGGAAATCGCGGCCTCTACCTCCACCGCCCATCGGAGGTGGAGAAAAGCCCCTTGTCCTTGGATTGGACAAGGGCTCGGAGGGGGAGGGGAAAGCTTGGCTGCCCCTCCCCTTCTGAGACCCCCCAATCCATGGACCATGCGGGCTGGTATAGTCAGGGTGCGGAGCCCCACGCGGCCGGTGCTCCGCATTCTGGCTATCCCAGCCTGCATGGGGGACAAGGGGTTAAAGAGGTCTGGGAGGGGGGATCCCAAATCGTTTTTTTTTATATTTCCCACACTCAGAACGAAGTAAGTAAAACTCTTCCCACTTGGGGGAATCTATGAAAATAATACACTATTGTTACCTGTGCAAAAAAAACTGACATTTTCTGCATTTAAAAGACATTTTCGCCCTTGAAAATTAAAAATCGATTTTCTCAAAAACTATAAGGTCTTTTTGAAAAAAAAATGTCCTCTTATTCCCACTGATCCCCTTAATATACCCTGGGAATTTGGTGTTCCTAAACTTTAAGCAGGCTTTGCTATTAACCGTTAAAGTCGGCGGGTTTTTAAATGTTTACATTTTTCCTTTGAAACTTTAACATCGATTTTCTCAAAAACTATAAGGTCTTTTTGAAAAAAAAAATTTCCTCTTATTCCTCCTGATCTCCTTAATATATTCTCCAAATTTGAGGCTCTTAGCATTTAAGGGGGCTTTGCTATTAACCCTTAAAGTCGGCGGCTTTTTTATATTATACGGAGCGTTACGGTTTAACGCGAAATTACGGTAGCGTTTAATGCGAAATTACGGCATGAACGAAACGCGAAATTACGCATTGAAAATTACGCTTACGGTATTTTCAATTACGATTTTAATGGCAATTACGCTACTGTAATTTCGCATCGTAATCGCAAATTTCACATGCGTAATTTTAGTAATGCGAAATTACGAAAATTTCAGCTCAACTCTAGCAGGGAGCGCTTCCTGATAGAGGCAGTGCTTAGGGCTGTAGCTCTGACTCTCGTCGCCTCAATCTTCGCTGATCTCCACCTCTCCCCGCCCCTCTCAATCTTCCTTCACAGAAAGGGGCAGGGGAGAGGCAGAGATCTGTGGTGGATTGACGCGAATGGAGGCAGAGCTGCAGCTCAAAGCTCTGCCTCCCTGGGCAGCAAAGTTCACGAGCAAAAAAGTTGTGGATTTTTGCCTTGTGATTAGGGGGTATAAACCCCTCATTTTGCCGCAGAGATGCGGCGTTTTAGCAGTAGCTGTAGAGCTTAACATAAATAAAAGTGAAAAGCATGGATTTTGACTCGCTTCAGAGTCTCTTTAAGCAGACAGCGATCTGGCAGTGGTGTTACCTCTCCAGATGGACTTCCGGGTATGTGTATCTCACAACACTGCGGCATCCCGCAGCTTACCAAATACCTGCCTCACCGCCGACTGGGGTACACCCTTATCCATTAGCTTTTTTTACCACATTTCCCATAAAGTCAGCTCCTGAGGAAGCAATTCTACAGCATGCTATTCTACAGCCTGACAGTGTTTGTGCTTTTTTGTATTTAGTCTTTGGATATTTTTTTTATTCCCACAGGCACACTAGAGGATTTGTTTTCCATATTATTTGGTGGTTTTACACTACATGGTCAAGCATATTTTTATGGACTCTTACTCCTTGGAGGGGCCATATTGCTCCTAAAGAGATATATATATGTTATTGAGTTATCCACATTTTTCATATTATTGTGCCGCATTATTGTTCAATATTATTGGAGGACCTTTCAGCCTGTTCTACAAAGAAGTACATGGAAGTAGGTATAATAGTTTAAGGGTGGTGGTGGTGGCTTATCGTGCAATCTTGATGCCCCCTATGAAAAGAGAACCCTAAACACCCAACATTAGCCAAGACAATGATTACAGGGATACATTAATGTCCCTCAACCATTTTCATACATTGATAAAAGTTATTAAAAAAGAAAGTATTTATAATCTACTTAGTTATTACTGTTACCATACATTTATTGGAACATCTATATACTGTATACTAATAATGATGTCATGTCCCAAAAAATATGATTGTATCAGCAACAGACTATTTATGTGACTATTTTACATCTTATATTCTGAATGCATTTTAAGTGTGTGGTTTCAGAAAGATAACAATAAAGGACATTGTGCCCCATGTTTAAGCATTGGAGTATGCCACTTGCTCCTACTTCAAAGTGTTTTTCAAATGAAAAGGTGGGTTATGGTTTATCTGAAATGGTCTTGAGGTTTAGAGATTAAAACCTTTTCAGACATCTATGGACAATTTCACTTTTTCTGAACTCTGTGTACAGCTCCGTCAAACACTTGTGTTGAAGTGTTTGTACAAGAAGAATTAGTGGTTGTATGGCCTAAATGAAGCTTTGATGTTCACAGAAACTAAGCATTATTTCACATTTCCAAATTATTACTCAAAAACTTAACAGAAAGTTAAATAAAGATTCTAAAGGTTGTATTAACACATACAAGAAGAATGTACTTGTCTTTCTAACAATGACTCTAACAAACACACTTCATATCAACAGATTTGAAGTTCCATGTATGAGAAGTTAGTCATCTGATGATGAACTTCAGAATACTGTAATTGGTGATAAAAGGTCTGTACTGCAACAAAAACAATGAAATGATTTAAAAGCATAAAACAGCTATGAACAGTCTAAACGCTAACAAGGGTGTTTAGAAAGAACCTTGCAACTTCCAACAGTTACGGCAAATCTTTTTTTGTATTATTATTATTACTTCTTTTGCTTTTTTGCCCATAAAGGGGTTCTGTGGGGTGTAAAAATAAACAAAAAGCGTCACTGACCTGGGGCTTCTACCGGCCCCCTGCAGCTATTAAGTCCCACGCCGTCACTGAAGCCTCCGCCATTCGTCGCCGCCGGTGACCTGCTAATTATTCGTCTAACTAGATGAATAGTACTGCGGCTGCGTGGCCGCGGCCACACGCATTCTCGCTCCTGTGTGTATCATCGGGAGCTTACTGCACAGGCACAGTATAAGAAAACTTTGTACTGTGCCTGTGCAGTAAGCTTCCGATGACACGTGCAGGAGCGAGAACACGCATGGCCATGGCATCGCAGCCGCAGTACTATTCGTCTAGTTAGACGAATATTTAGCAGGTCACCGGCCGCAACAAACGGCGGAGGCTTTAGTGACGGCTTGGGACTTAATAGCTGCAGGGGGCCGGTAGAAGCCCCAGGTAAATGACATTTTTTGTTTATTTTTACACCCCACAGAACCCTTTTAAGGACTTCTGAGGTGAAATAACTAATCTATTATTTACTAACCTTGGGCTTCTTCCAGCCCCTCGCAGCTGTCTCAGTCCCACGCTGCAGCCTCAGTCCTCCTCTATGTCCCCACTGGCTGGCCGCAGTGATGGCGTCTACACCATCTGGCACATACAGTTATTGTGCGCAGGCACAGTATGCGCCAGATGACGTGGACATGGGCACAGAAGAGCTGACCCTGCCGGCAGGTCGCCATCATTACAAGTGGGAATACCAAAGAGGACCGGGGCTGCGGCAAGGTACTAAGATGGCTACAAGGGGATGGAAGAAGCCCCAGGTGAGTTAAAGATATGTTAGTGCTTTCGCCTTGGAAGTCCTTTAAGGCAAAAGACTTCCTTCACTAAGTCACAAATCCTCACTGCACACTAAGCCTCTTTCCATTAAAGTAATTTTGAGTATTGATATGCTAAATTACGATCAGACATATAGCATTTAATGAGAACAATGCAGTAGTCTTATTTAACAGAATACATAAGCTTTTTTCACTTTGCAGTAGTTTTCGTGAAAAACGTACACATTTCGTGATAAAAACAGAGAAGGGATCTTGCAGGCACCACCAATGTATTCACAGCTTCTTTTATTGATCACATCAGACTTATGCAGAAGATACAACGACAGACCGCTGTTTCGAGCAGTGTAGCTCTTTATCAAGTTGTCAAAACTGCACAAACTCAGCATACAACATACAAGCTTATATAGTGTCTATAGACCAATCACAAGTGTAACACAAAAATTCTCCAATCAGAGAACGCCCTGTCAGAGGTGGACCTGATGGGGAACTGAACAGAGAAGGAAAAACCTCCCCTTTTGACACAAAAATCATCTTTATATAAAATGTTCACACACAATATGTAATATATATATAAAAAGCAATAGCGCTACTCATACCCGTATAGATATCTCTATTGGCGTCAGATGCCTCTTTCGTAACAGGCTAAAAAGCCTGTAGTCATGACTGGCCAATCCGCAGGTCGGATCTCAAGAGAATCCGCCTCCCTGTCAAACACCATACGGATAGGAATAGCCCGTCACCACTATAACGCCGCCGACCAATCAGAGTGCCAAGCGTCCCATGACGCTCCCTCATGACGTATGAGGAAATGTGTTCGCATGGTCATGCGCATCTCAACTTGGGGAGAGTCCGCCTCTATGCGGATATAAACATGACGTAACGTGCGCATGGCATGGGCGGTATACACCGCCGCCAATCAGCTCTAGCTCACCTCCCCTCTGTTGCCATAGAGAAGCGTCCGAAAAGACCATGTAAGCACCGCGATGTGGATCCTCATTGCAGTTCAATATGAGGGCGCATAGGCTCCCCCAGTGCACTGCAACCAGATACACATACTGTCATATAACTGACAGCAACGGAGATTAAATCCTAAATAGTACTAAAATGTATTCTTTATTAGAAAAAACACTAAAATAAGTCCACTTGATACTAATTCAAAATTGAAATAATTTCAATGATACACTTCTATTAAAAAAAAATAAAAAAATTACTGATGAGCTCCCCACAAGAACAACTGAACTATTAGCCAACAGAGAACGACAGATCATAATCTAAATTGAGGCCTCCCACTCCCAATACCCCCAACTTCCGAATCCAATGGGCTTCCCGTCTAGACAGTTCTTTCTTCCTGTCTCGCCCTCCCCCCCCACCCCAACGGCACCCCATCTATAATTTGCACCTTCAATTGTGATACATTATGTCCTGCCTCAACAAAATGTCTTGCCACCACATGTGACGTGTCCCTTGTCCTAATCGTCGATTTATGCGCTGACAAGCGCACCTTAAGTGGCTTAGTGGTCTTACCCACATATGCAAGGCCACAGGGACACTTCAACATGTAGATGACAAATGTGGAATTACAATCAAAGTGTTCTTTAATATGAAACATATTTTTTGTTTGTGGGCGGGGCCACGTTCCACCCTCGATGAGTTCCTTTCTGGTTTGAGAGAACGGTTTCCTACTATCAGACTGACAGCTCATGTAGATCCAGTGACGGTCTCTTTTTTGGAAGCCCATTGGATTCGGAAGTTGGGGGTATTGGGAGTGGGAGGCCTCAATTTAGATTATGATCTGTCGTTCTCTGTTGGCTAATAGTTCAGTTGTTCTTGTGGGGAGATCATCAGTAATTTATTTTTTTATTTTTTTTAATAGAAGTGTATCATTGAAATTATTTCAATTTTGAATTAGTATCAAGTGGACTTATTTTAGTGTTTTTTCTAATAAAGAATACATTTTAGTACTATTTAGGATTTAATCTCCGTTGCTGTCAGTTATATGCCAGTATGTGTATCTGGTTGCAGTGCACTGGGGGAGCCTATGCGCCCTCATATTGAACTGCAATGAGGATCCACATCGCGGTGCTTACATGGTCTTTTCGGACGCTTCTCTATGGCACCAGAGGGGAGGTGAGCTAGTGCTGATTGGCGGCGGTGTATACCGCCCATGCCATGCGCACGTTACGTCATGTTTATATCCGCATAGAGGTGGACTCTCCCCAAGTTGAGATGCGCATGACCATGCGAACACATTTCCTCATACGTCATGAGGGAGCGTCACTCTGATTGGTCGGCGGCGTTATAGTGGTGACGGGCTATTCCCGTCCGTATGGTGTTTGACAGGGAGGCGGATTCTCTTGAGATCCGACCTGCGGATTTGCCAGTCATGACTACAGGCTTTTTAGCCTGTAACGAAAGAGGCATCTGACGCCAATGGAGATATGTATACGGGTATGAGTAGCGCTATTGCTTTTTATATATATATTACATATTGTGTGTGAACATTTTATATAAAGATGATTTTTGTGTCAAAAGGGGAGGTTTTTCCTTCTCTGTTCAGTTCCCCATCAGGTCCACCTCTGACAGGGCGTTCTCTGATTGGAGAATTTTTGTGTTACACTTGTGATTGGTCTATAGACACTATATAAGCTTGTATGTTGTATGCTGAGTTTGTGCAAATTGACAACTTGATAAAGAGCTACACTGCTCGAAACAGCGGTCTGTCGTTGTATCTTCTGCATAAGTCTGATGTGATCAATAAAAGAAGCTGTGAATACATTGGTGGTGCCTGCAAGATCCCTTCTCTGCATGTGACGGCTCTGGTGGTGTGGAGGGCCGACTGCTTGGGCACACCGTCTTCTATACATGGGTGCTGTCTCAAACCTGAATTCGATCCCTGATTGACATACACCACAAAGAGACATGAGCACCATGGGAGAAAATAGAACGGACACCGTTTCAAATGTCTTTTCATTTACTGATGAGCAGGCCACAAGGATACTTGCATTGACCGATGGAGAAATGACTTTCTTGCAGAAACCTGATGTCAAACCACTCAAAAGAGAACTGGAAAGCCTTAAGAAACAAAAGATTGATTTGGATCTACATGCTCGAACTCTGACGGAATACTGTCGGAACAGAAGAATTTCTCGGTCTATTAGGGCCCAGGTAAGGGCCCAGGTGGCCCCGCAACTATTCACTAAAGACACTAACTTCTGTTCCATATGGGAGCGTATTTTTAATAAAGCCTCCTTTGATGCGATGTTACATACTATAAACAGGATCCATCATGAGCTTCCAGCCTTAGAAGTGAAGAGTGTGGAAATATCGAGACAATTGAGGTCCCTTCTTCCTGACGATGAATATATAAGCTTTGTTGATACTCTAGATAGGAAGTTGGAATCCTATACAAAATCAGTGGAGGAAATTAAAAGATCAAAATTTAATCGTGATGTGTCCGATTACCAATCTGGTTACGTTTACTCGTGGCAAAGGATGGTTCCAGCCAATTCGAGACGTTTTAGGGGACGACCAAGAGGACCCAGGGGTGGCAGACCTGGCTCAGGGAATTCTGGTCCTAATTCCTCAGAAAGTGATTTTTTTATCGGAGTCGAGGGATCCCTCCCCAGCAGGAGGAGGAAACGCAGAGGCGGGAAGCGATATCACCGCCAACAACAAAGGTTCCAACAAAAGAGGATATCAGGGTCGGAACAACCAGATGACCTTACGTCAGAGGAAGGAGCAGTTGCCCAGACCCTAGTGGTCAATATCTCTGGTCAGAGTTTATCAGAACTTGAAGTGAAGGTCCTAAATTATGGATTGTCATTTAGCCCCACTAATTGTCCTAATTTTTTCCTCTTAGAACAGGAACTATATAGGTTTTTCAGGAACATTAGGCTGAAGGCCTTCTTTAGCACTTTACCTATTTTGCCTATGAGTGAACAGACGGATAGATTGACCTTATCCTCTACGGGATTACGCTCAAAAAGTACTTTTATGCCTACTGCCAATGCATTGGTGGATTTGTTTGCCTCTAAGGTTGAAGAGGACATTAAGATCATTGAACAGGAGTCTATACGAGACAATGTCAGGTATAATCTTACTAAAGGGGAATTGAGAGCATTGCATGATTTACAATCTAGAACTGATATTGTGATCCGCCCCGCGGATAAAGGCGGGGCAATAGTTGTGTTGGATGTGCACTATTATAGGAATGAGATACTGGGGCAATTGGGGCAAAGTGATGTATATAGGAGGGTTGATAGTGATCCACTTCCTGGTATACAGTCCCGAATTAAAACACTTGTTGAAGCAGCATATGTGAGTGGGATTATTGACGAAAAGTTGTCTAAATTTTTGATTAAGGAGCATCCTGTTACCCCCTGCTTTTACACATTGCCCAAGATCCACAAGGATCTTGAGTCCCCGCCGGGCCGACCGATCGTGTCCGGCGTGGACTCAATTTTTGTGCCGATAGCACAATTTCTTGATAAAATGCTCCAACCCTTGGTAGTTCAGTTGGACTCTTATGTGAAAGATACGTCCAGTTTCCTGGAAAAACTTGGCTGTGTTGATGATCTGGATGAAAATACCTTACTAGTTACATTGGATGTGGAGAGCCTCTACACCTCCATCCCACATGATGGAGGTGTAGAGGCGATCGACTGGTACATAATGACACAATTAGATCTGACTAAAGAACAACGTGGGTTTCTAATTGATTTGTTGAAAGTGGTACTTCATTGCAATTACTTTAAATTTGAGGAGAATTTCTATGTGCAACAGAGGGGAACTGCGATGGGGTCGAACGTGGCTCCGGCCTATGCAAACCTTTTTATGGGTTTATTTGAAGTTACTTTTGTTTATTCGGATGTGCTTTTCCGCCAGCACGCTAAGTGCTGGTGGAGGTACATCGACGATATTTTTTGTTTGTGGGCGGGGCCACGTTCGACCCTCGATGAGTTCCTTTCTGGTTTGAGAGAACGGTTTCCTACTATCAGACTGACAGCTCATGTAGATCCAGTGAGGGTCTCTTTTTTGGATACTATCGTTTTTAAGGATGGCACATGTCTAGGCACAGATCTGTATATAAAATCTACGGATAGAAATTCGATACTACATTATTCTAGTTTCCACCCACAGCAAATAAAAAACTCAATACCAGGGAGTCAATTCAAACGAGTATCTAGAATTGTTACCAATGAACAGACACAACACCAACAATTGGGGAGGATGAAAAATAGATTTAAGTCCAGAGGCTATCCCACATATACTCTACAAGATAGGGGGGGGGGTTGAGGAGGGCCAAAGGTGGATGCCCTCGCCTCCCTTTTGTATCAATGTTTAACACTTGTAGTCCCAAGATAGGGAAGGTTGTTCGAAAGCACTGGCACTTGCTGAGGGAAGCATTTCCCCGTGTCCCTGAGTTCCGTTATCCCCCACTCCTTTCTTACAAAAGGGCCCCCACCATCCGGGATAAATTGGTACATACTAGGCCCCCTATGGGTAAACCAAGGGAGGGCAAGAAAGGCACATACCCATGTTTAAATTGCCACCTCTGTAGCTTTATTATCAGGGGTGACACTTTTAGACATCCATCTAAGGGGACAATGTTTCATATTAAAGAACACTTTGATTGTAATTCCACATTTGTCATCTACATGTTGAAGTGTCCCTGTGGCCTTGCATATGTGGGTAAGACCACTAAGCCACTGAAGGTGCGCTTGTCAGCGCATAAATCGACGATTAGGACAAGGGACACGTCACATGTGGTGGCAAGACATTTTGTTGAGGCAGGACATAATGTATCACAATTGAAGGTGCAAATTATAGATGGGGTGCCGTTGGGGTGGGGGGGAGGGCGAGACAGGAAGAAAGAACTGTCTAGACGGGAAGCCCATTGGATTCGGAAGTTGAGGGTATTGGGAGTGGGAGGCCTCAATTTAGATTATGATCTGTCGTTCTCTGTTGGCTAATAGTTCAGTTGTTCTTGTGGGGAGCTCATCAGTAATTTATTTTTTTATTTTTTTTAATAGAAGTGTATCATTGAAATTATTTCAATTTTGAATTAGTATCAAGTGGACTTATTTTAGTGTTTTTTCTAATAAAGAATACATTTTAGTACTATTTAGGATTTAATCTCCGTTGCTGTCAGTTATATGCCAGTATGTGTATCTGGTTGCAGTGCACTGGGGGAGCCTATGCGCCCTCATATTGAACTGCAATGAGGATCCACATCGCGGTGCTTACATGGTCTTTTCGGACGCTTCTCTATGGCAACAGAGGGGAGGTGAGCTAGTGCTGATTGGCGGCGGTGTATACCGCCCATGCCATGCGCACGTTACGTCATGTTTATATCCGCATAGAGGCGGACTCTCCCCAAGTTGAGATGCGCATGACCATGCGAACACATTTCCTCATACGTCATGAGGGAGCGTCACTCTGATTGGTCGGCGGCGTTATAGTGGTGACGGGCTATTCCCGTCCGTATGGTGTTTGACAGGGAGGTGGATTCTCTTGAGATCCGACCTGCGGATTGGCCAGTCATGACTACAGGCTTTTTAGCCTGTTACGAAAGAGGCATCTGATGCCAATGGAGATATGTATACGGGTATGAGTAGCGCTATTGCTTTTTATATATATATTACATATTGTGTGTGAACATTTTATATAAAGATGATTTTTGTGTCAAAAGGGGAGGTTTTTCCTTCTCTGTTCAGTTCCCCATCAGGTCCACCTCTGACAGGGCGTTCTCTGATTGGAGAATTTTTGTGTTACACTTGTGATTGGTCTATAGACACTATATAAGCTTGTATGTTGTATGCTGAGTTTGTGCAGTTTTGACAACTTGATAAAGAGCTACACTGCTCGAAACAGCGGTCTGTCATTGTATCTTCTGCATAAGTCTGATGTGATCAATAAAAGAAGCTGTGAATACATTGGTGGTGCCTGCAAGATCCCTTCTCTGCATGTGACGGCTCTGGTGGTGTGGAGGACCGACTGCTTGGGCACACCGTCTTCTATACATGGGTGCTGTCTCAAACCTGAATTTGATCCCTGAGTGATAAAAACAGAAGTTTTTTTTTTCTTCCTGAAGACTATTAGGAAAATAATCTGAAAACATCTAAAAGGAACTCTGTTAATTTACTTAATGCACTGACTGTATTGAACTGAAGTATGTCAAACAACATATTTAAACGTAGTGTAGCTGCAATCCATTCAGTGTTTTATTGTCATGATAGGGGCAGTAAATGATAAGCCGTGGGCAGAGATGGACAGTAAAATATTTATTCACACTTATATTTATACTTCTACACACTCGTATTAGCCTTTCTCTATCAGACATTCAGCAATGTTTGTTCTCATCAAGATAAAAGAAAATGCTTCCATTCAATAGCAGGAATGTGTGACTTAAATACCTGGATCATGGATATGGCACTGTAGTTTGAGATGAAAAGGTAAGCATACACGGTGGTTTAGTGGATAGCACTATGAAATGTTTGTGTGTTTCATCTAGGCAGGCACTCTGGTTTCCTCCCACATTCCAAAAATATACAAATAAGTTAATTGATTTTTCCTAAATTGGCCTTAGACTACGATGGCGACGTGACCTATGACTCTAATAGGGATTAGATTGAGAGCCTCTCTGAGGGACAGTAAGCAGCTATACTAAATACTTTACTTCAGAAGATGTCAGTGCTATACAAATACAAAATAAATAATAAGACACATACTGTATGTCTTGTGGCTTCAGTTTTACTGTGTTTGTGAGAAAAAAAAGAATTACCTTAAAACATAAGAAGGGTTTTGGGGAATACAACTTAGGGTTAGGTAAAGTAGTAGAGGGGGTTATGGAAATGCAGGAAATAGACTGCACTAAATAGAAATGTATAAGTAAAATGTACTAATATGCAAAAAAAAATATGCAAAACCAGAAATACTGGTGCATATGACAGATGGGGATTTCAGTCTCTGTCACTGTCAGGGACCCCCAAATCCCCAAGTGACACCAAGAGGGGGAATGCCAGTAATCTGCCATTTTATATGATCTACAAACAGCCTGTCAGACAATGATGTGTAATGGTATAAAATCATGTCTACAGTACCAAAAAAAAATGCAAATAAAATGCAAATTCAAAATTCAGTGCTCAATAAAATATTTAAGCAACTGTGTCAGGGCAGCATGATCCTAACAATGTATTGCACACTGCACACAAAAATTATTTGAAGCACTAAGAAATACTGATGGGATAAGTGATAGGTTTAGTATTGGAACAAGTTTATTTACAACATTCATTACTTCTTTTTGTACACAGCTCTAGTAGTAGTACCTTCTGTGACTTATCCCAGCTTAGGAGTGCAAGCAAATGAGTAATTTTGTATTTTCTACTTCCAGTGAAGACTTTAAAAATTGGTACTTAAAATAGCTTTCTTGTCATTGTAGTGCAGGTGTTTAACAATCATTAAACTTTTTTTTCCTATACTGTGGCAGAAGAGCCATTTGTATGTGTGCACACTATGCTCTAAAGCAGGGGTGTCCACACTTTTTTGTCTCGTGAGCTACTTTAAAAACTGCTGGGTGCTGGGTCCAAAAGATCTACTTAACACCCCCCCCCCCCTTCCACCTCCCGCAGCACACAGTCACATAATTCTTCCCCCCGACCACCGCCTCCAACTCCTCCAATCCTAGTGAATACCTATGGAAGCCTTCTCCCCTATACAGTGCAATGAATCCCCCCTCCCTATCACAAGTTAGGCAGTCCACAATTCTTCTCCCCCATTCAAACATAGCAAATAACTTCAGAATCCTCCTGAAGCTATTTGCACACATCGCTGTACACTTTCCTGGAGGGGAGGATACACACATCTCACAGGCAGCCTGGAGGGGAGAAGACACTGCGCACGCAGGCAGCCTGGAGGGGAGGAGATGTTGTGTGAGTCACACAGCCAGAAGGGGAGGAGTCCTGTCTACTTATTTGCTCCTCTCTTCTTTAGCCGCGCCTCTCCCCTCTTCTCCCTGAGCTATGGCAGCAAAATCTGACAGCCGCGGCTGCACGGCTTCAGATTTTGACAGGACAAGGCCCTGCGGCCACGATCTGCTCAGCAGGGAGTCGCAATCTACCAATAGATCGCGATCGACCTATTGGGCACCCAGGCTCTAAAGGCTATGTGTATGCTCAGTTGAATGTGATCACAGCCTCTATAAGGTCAAGGGCCCTACAATTTTGATACTGCTTCTTTGAGACTTGTTCTCATGATCCTTAATGTTGTCAACTAATATTGTGTTCTATTTCAGGGTTGATTGCATTTGTGTTTCTCTAGTATCATAGTACTACTTCAGATTTGCCATGCTAACCTTTGTGTCTTTAGTACAAGTCTTCATGGATGTTCTGTAAACTACTGTTTAGTGCTGAAAGTACAGTTTCTTGGAATGAGGAAATGAATTAAGTGGCAACTGCTTATTGTATCACTTTGTAGTTGCAGTCAGTGTCATTTCTTGGTTCCATGCTGTGTCACCAACTTAGAAGAGCTTTGGGTGCATGGTTCCTCATGACCTTCAAGTGTTCATTCCTCCTGCTGATTGGACATGTACAGTGCCTTGTTGTGTTTTACTCACTCTGGTTTTCTTTTCCTGGAGTTCGAAATTGGAATATATTTGGCAGCCTTTGGACCTACAGCCTTTGGATGCTCTTCTGCTGCCACTTTATTGAATGCAAGAACTTGAAGTAATTTGTATATTATTATAAAATGTGTATAATATTGACAAAGTGAAAGTAAACACACATACACATTACTTCATGTGTACTGTTTACTGTACACAGGAATAAGGTGGGGGACATCTAATGACCAAATAGTAAAAATACACCTACATACATTAAATTAAATCAAAATAAATAAAATCCCCCATTAATTAACCCCTTACACCCCCCCCCTCATAGTTACCAAAATAAAGCACTTGCAAACAAAATAAAAGTGACATTAACAAAAAAATTAAGTTACCTTAGGGACTCAACTTTCTTTAATATGTATGTCATGAGGGTATATTACTGTTATTTTTGCAAACAAGTGCTTGTAATTATTGACATAGTTTAAATAAAGACAAAACTGAAAAGATACACCTTTATTTCCAAATAAAATGTTGTTGCCATACATTGTACTAGGGACAGGGCCGGATTTACCATAAGGCACCGTAGTCACGTGCCTGCAGGTGCCTGATGATGGAAAGGCGGCTCACTCCCCTCCCTGAGTGTCTCCCTTACGCCTTCCCTATACAGAATCCTGACAAAAGTGTAAATTCCACTGACGAGATCTCCCTTCTGTCAGGGGCACCACTAGCTACTTATTACTGAGGGTACATCTGGCTACCTAATACTAATAGGCAAACTTAGCTTCCTATGATGGGCAAGGGAAGTAAGTGGGAAGTGACAGCTGGGACAGACACCACAATTGTGGTGCAGTGTGGCGGGGGGTTGTAGGTTCATGGAGGGCAATGTGCATTTTTTTTCCACAGAAGCAGGTTTTATTTTATAACTGTAATGGTTGAAAATTGAGAAATAATGTATTTTTTCAACTTTTTCTTATTATTCCCGAAAAATGCATTTAGAATAAAATTATTCTTAGCAAATAGTAGCACCCAAATAAAGCCTAATTGGTGGCAAAAAAAACCTAATTTGTGGGGGAAAAAAACACAAGATATAGATCATTATCTTATTATGTTGTTATTATTATAGGTTATTGGTGAATGAATGGGAGGAGCACTGAAAGGTGAAAATTGCTCTGGTCCATAAGGGGAACACAACGTGTAGTGGTCAAGTGGTTAAAATACATGATCTGCATTTCACCTAGAGTTCATCACTTTACATTATAGACCTTTATTTGAATCACACTGCCCATTCAAATTAAACAACCATGTTGTTCTAAATTTTACTAGTAGAACACCATTAGATATCCCTACATTGCAGAAAAAGATGCTAATCTTGTAACAGGGATTAATGAGATTATTAATCTGCGAAAAATACAACAAAGTAGAGAGAGGAGAGGAGAGAATTAGTAGTAATTTGTGAATCAAGTCCTTTAATAAGAATTTAAAACTATTTTTATTAACAAAGAACAACACAAAACATTAAAATTGTATATATAAAAATTTAATAAAAGCACATTCAGCCATTACAAAGTAGCATTAATAGAATAATATGCATGTATAATCAAGGCCTGTCACTTGCACAATAGTTACACAGCACAGGATAGTTCTATATTATTGCAAGAGCAGTTCCCATTAGTGCTGATCTGCAAAGGAGTTTTGGTGCCCGTTTATTTCCATATATATCACACAAGGTTATGTATAATTCAGTCAAGGTAAACACAAATAGTCTTGACGCATTTTGTGAACATGAAGCAATCAAGCATTCCTGAAGTCTTTTCCAGGCTCTTCAATGTAACTGTACTGTCTAACCTTCAGGAGGCCACATTTTTTATTCCATATCCTTATTTCACCCTTGGGCTTAAGAATTAGGTCTGATGGGTAAGGAAGAGAAAACATTAAGTTTCAGGCATTTACATTATGGATCTGCAGAGCCTTCTGGCTTTTGCATTGCAGTTATTTCACTTAACCAACTAAAGTAGTGATGGTCAGAAAATATCCTCAGAATACCGATTTCCGAGTTTCCGATCAGAAATGGGCTTAATGCAGCAATAATCGGAAATCGGTCTTGGAAATTGGGATTCTGCAGTATACCACAACTCAGAAATTTTAGTCCATTCACAAGCTCAGAAGCATTTGACCAATCACAGGTTGCAGATTTTTTTGTGGAAATCGGAATACCTTTGAAATTTTAGACCAATCACAAGACTTGGTAGAACTTGTTAGTATCTGAATCTTATAATTGGTCTAATACTACTGAGTATTTCCAAATTTTGAATTTTTTAAGGCCAAGCACAGACTCAGAAATACTCAGTAGTATTAAACCAATCAGAGAATGCAGAGGTTTGTTTCAAAAAATCGCAATACCATTGAAATTTGAGACCAATCACAAGACTCAGATACTATCAAGTTTTAGGCTAAGTTACCACTGTGCTCCTGCGAGACATGATGCCAAGACAGCTGTGATGCATCTTGCAGACAAATCCCTTATCCCTTATGGCTATGGGATTTGGATAGGTGACAGAAGATTATGCTGCATGCCGTCAGATTTTTACTCACACACAAATTGAGATGCTCCCTATTGACTTCAATAGGCTGCTAAATCACATCCCCATTTGTTTGCCGGGAATCAATTTTATTCGCAGCAGTGGAAAGCTAGCCTTACCGAGTCTAGTGATTGGTCTAAAATTTCTGCAGTATTCAAATTTTCACAAAAAAAATCCTGCAGCCTGTGATTGGTCCAATGCCTCCGGTTTCAAAGTATTTGGCAAATCACAGAATTCTGTAGTGTATCAAGGATGTCTGCATAATAGTGGAAATCCCCAATAAATAACAGATTCTGCAAAACAACTTTTTTTTTTTAATTACAAAATATAACCCCTTCCAGGATTCAATAATTGGTATTGGAAGTCCCGATTATAAAAAAAAAGGCCCATTACCAATTCGAGGATTTCCACAGAATTGGTAATCGTCATTTTTGGTAATCAGAATTTCAGCGTAATCGGAAATCAGCATTTCCGACATCCCTAAACTGAAGCAAATAAGGTAAGTGGAAAAGGGCCTGTAAGGCCTAGACATTTACCTGGTAGCGATTACTTCATAACTATATTCACATTTTAACCAATATAAACTGAGTGATGGTGGCCTATTCTGCAAATTAAAACATCTGATTCTTAAACTCTGTCAGTTTGCTAAATTGAATTGTTTTGAAAAAGTAAATTTAAAAAGTGACTTAAACATTTTAGTGGAAAATTCAAATTAACACATCTAAAGAGAGAACCATAATATGCTTTGGATTCTTGTAAACTCCCAAAACATTGTTTTAGGTGTTCAGTTTCACCTGATGCAGCTTCTCAAGGGCTTCATGCAAAGCTTACAAATGAAATCATGAGAGACAGAGCAGAAGATATGCAATGTTGTGAGTTACAGATAGAATTAATAACTGTTTCAAAAAAGTATAAATATAAATATAATGGAGTGGTTGTTGTCAGGAACCATACACCTGGTCTTCACCTGGCCTCTGGCCAGCTGTAGGTGTTCTGAAATGTACAAGACCCTAAAGGCAGAGAACATCCCTATTCCTCTGACAGCTATTATAAGAATTTGGCAGCATATTGAAATAACAGATGATGATGATTAATGAATCATGGTTTCATTTGCACAGGGATAATCTGAAGGGGGACACTTTCAAAGATCTGGTTAAGAAAGCTTAGTGCAGGGGAAAATTTGCAGAACTCTTGCTTCCCTCTATTAAAAGTTGTTTTTGGAGAAATATTTTTCCATGTGACTCTACAAAGATCATCAAGAACTTGGGAATAAGTCTATTAATCTCACACTGCAGTCCAAAATTTGGTCTAACCCCAGTTATCCCCTTCTTTCCAGTTGTTTCCTTGACACCTTTTCTGCACCCTGATGCCTAACTTTAAACTTCACGTTTCACAAAACCCCTTACCTGCAGACTAACCTTATCCATCTAACCATAGGTTTGTAGGATGTTCACATTATCATCATTTTTAGAGCAGTAGGGTTGCAATTCTAACATTCTTGGTTAAAAGATTATCTGAATAAACATGTGACATGATGAGATAAACATAAATATATATAGTACTAGTCCTATTAATAATAATAATTCTGCATTGCAAGTGTTATAAAAAAAAAATAGAATGCAGCTCACTGGCCTGAAAAGTATAGTAGAAGGCTAGAGAGTTCAAAGGATTATTGCTTCTGTTTGTACTGCAGCTAAACAAAGTAGCTTTTGCAGACTGTCATGGCTGCAGTTTAGAATTCATTCTTTAAACTGCAGGATAAAAATATGAGACTCTGTTCTATGTTTCAAATGTTATATGCAGTTTTAGCACTAATGAATTATCTCATAAATGTATTTTCAGTTCAAGTTTTATTGAAGAATTAAATATTATAATTATGTTGAGATCCTGGATTGCACCAAAGGGACTCCTGTGCAGAGGTAGTACTGCTTCAGTGAAGGGACCTCCTGGAAGAACTTCCCCCTTTGGAAATAATAATGCACCATGTGGGGTCCATTTATAAAGTGGTGATAAATTAAGGTCTTATTCTTTGCCCTGCATTATAGCATACCTCAAAAGGAAACATCAACTTATTTATAAAATGTAGATAGTGGTTTTTTTTTGTATTTAGTATTGTTGCAGTGAGCTGTGATGCTTGTCTCCAAAGTATATGTGTATGTGTGTTTGTGTGTGTAATCTTTCCATAAAGTCATAGGCCAACTCTGGATGCATTTTACTGTTGTTAGTGGCTTGATAGTGTACTGGTTAAGGGCACCGCCTTTGACATGGGAGACTAGGGTTTGAATCCTGGCTAGGGTCAGTACCTATTCAGTAAGGAGTTCAAGGCAAGACTCCCTAATACTGCAGGGTGGCCTCCTGAGCGCGTCCCAGTGGCTGCAGCTCTTGAGCGCTTTAAGTCTGACAGGAGAAAAGTGCTATACAAATGTGTGGATTATTATTAAGTGTTGTTTCTCCACTATAGGGCAGATTCCCTCTTCATTGATAACAAGCTTGAAGAAAACATCCACTCAACTGGAAAGTTAAAAGGGTCCAATCTTTATTAGAAAATGGTCATGGACACAGGCATTATGCTCACGCATATCGGAGCTACAATTGCTCCTTAGTCATGGCATCTTTTCTACATAAGCATACAAGCTTGATTGAGCTATGCCACAAATACACAAATATTGTTTAACGGCCATTCCAGACAGGTGACTGCCGGTGGCTGTGCATGGTGTTTCCTGTCCGGGTCTACCACGTCCCGCATTGACATGAATAGTAGCATTCATCTCAATGCATTTACCATCAATTGCCAGCATTCACACAGTGGTTGATTGAGTTTTCTGAGACACTGTCTGTAGCTTTTAGCATTGGCTGTGTACCCCTAGGAGCCCAAAATGCAATGCGACGATGGAACGCCAGGAACTGGTGCCAAACTCTTTTATGCTCGATAACAGAAAAGCGTTAAGCATCGGTTAAATGAGCCAGCAGTCAGCTGTGCATGTAATATAAGTGTGTATGTAATATTACAGAAAAGAAAATAGAGCAGCTGGGAAAATGTAATCGAACTACTGCGCCTGCGCAGTGAGCCATGGACAACGTGGCCATGATTGACAGTGACGCTCCACGCAGGCGCAGTAAAGATGACCTGGAGGTCGACTTCTGCACCGTGCGGGGAGCCTGGGGCGGCGGCGGAGAGTAGAGCAGTCAGCAGGGGACAGTCGGCTGCAAGGGGCTGGAGAAAGCCCCAGGTAAGTAACACTGATTTTTTTTATTTTTTGCCTGATAATTCCTTTAACCTCCTGAGCGCTACACGGCTCGGGAGGTTTTGTAAGTTTTTGCCCCCAAGATTAATTTATTTGCTCTTATGGCAGTAAAAGCTTTATCTAGCACTAGGCTAGCTAGCAAAGGTGTCCGGCACCCCCCAATCCCCCGATCCAGCCAGCTTATACATTACCCAGCCTGGATCCAGCGATCGGTGCAGCCTCCCCGCACAGCTCCGGTCTTCACTATGGGGAGAATCGCACATGACGTCATGACATTGCCGACGTCATGACATCATGCGCAACCCCGATCCTTCCCATAGAGGGACCGTAGCTGTGCAGGGAGGCTGCGCGATCGCTGGATCCAGGCTGGGTAATGTATAAACGGGTGGATTGGGGGATCCCAGGCGATCCGGGGGTGCTGGACACCTTTACTAGCTAGCCTAGTGCAATCTAAAGCTTTTACTGCCATGAGAGCAAATAAATTAATTTTGGGGGACTCGTGAGGACAGAGAGCGGTACGCCCGACACAGTGTCGGGCATACCGCTAAGGAGGTTAAGCTAGCTGACCTGCACTTTGTTCTAAGAATTCTTCTACAAGTTTGCAGCTGAGCTGATTAACAAAAAAGTCAGAACTCCTAAATCTCTGCCAAATAATACTTCATGTTGCCACTTTTCTTGGTAGCTGCCTATTTGTGTCTTTTATAATGCTCAGAAAATAACGCCCTGTAAAACATGTACAACTGTCAAGTTCAACTGTACAGATAACTTGAAATCTAGTAACTTAGAAATATGTATCTGTTTAAACAAGACAGAACAATTTTCCCTTAAATCAGAGCTTAGGAAAGGATATAATAACACTTTGAGCTATCATCCAAACAGGAAATGCTCAAGACAAGAACAGAGAAGTACTGTAAAAAGAGGAAAAAAAAAGTAGGCCAGATAGTAAAGCAGAGATAGCTAAAACAGAGAGACAGCGATCCAGGCTACAGATAATTGATGTAATCACAAAACTGACAACTCATGAATCAAATGCTGTCAATGTGCAGGTGTTTCTCAGGTTACACTAAATATGCTGTGTATGTAACCTTCTCTGGCCTAAGGGCTATATTTTGCCGCTCAATTCATTGTGAAGAGATTACTTGAAATAGAGCAACAAGCTAAGTAGAATAATATATCAGCAAACAGATGTAGTGCTTGTAGGGACATTTTACAGGGATGTAAGTAAAGGCTAAGAGATTTGCCCTGGGCCTCTCTAGAAGGAGGTGGGGCTCCAATTGGTTCACTGCAACTGCACACAGAATTTTCATTACACAGGTAATTAATCGGAATTTAGACAGGGTGGAAAAGCTCAGCTGAAGTTTTGCTATTTATATGCATGATCTTGTGCAAATACAGCTTTTGTTAAAAACATAAAATATGAATAAACACTGACACAACTGTATTCCTTTTTCACTTACTTTCTGCAAGCATATAGTACATATTATGAAGCTAATCCTGCTTTCCAAATAGTCATTGAAAGCATTCTTAAAATCAAAACACATACCGGTACATTAATTATTTTTCGTTTGTAATCTTTTAAGGATTATTAACAATTATGTTAGCTGTGGCTAGGTTCACAGTTGTGGGCATAACTCCACTTGTAATGTGGATTTCCGACAAATGCAAAACACCACCTACGTTCACAGTGAGGTCGATGCGGTATGATGGCATGCAGCATCTCAATGCACCGCATTCAGTGTGTTACTGCAAAACCTGCACGTTTACAGTGACAGTGAAGCACACTTTTCATGGTATGCTTCACTGTACATGACACAATGTGTGGATAATGTGCGGTGTGTCTTTCCTGTTCCATTGCCTTGCGTGTTGCCTTTACAGGGAACGCAATGCAATGCATCACTGCGAACCTAGCCTAGAACTTACTAATTTGTTCACATTGTCAGACCTAACACTTTAGGCAGCTAAATGCCTATATTGTACTTTATCAATTCATGTTTTCAATTTAGAAGAACTAGAGTATGTAACATAGGAATGATACCACAGTAATAGACATACTGTACATTTCTACATAATATTAAGTTCCAATGGCTTTTAACCATCCATTCATAGCAAATATGATGTGACTACTTCTCTGAAAACTACAGAATTTTACTGGAAATGAAATGACCTAACATTAGAAATGCAGTTTTATGATGCAGCACACACAGAATCTGGTCAATTGTGGTTGTATGCTATATGTGTGTGAATCTAAGTCGTGAAGTGTTACCCCTGCCATAGTCTGGTGTCAAGTTATTTAACAGTATGCAAGTTTCTGTAGATGTGGAGGTAACCTGGAATGCCTGGCGTTACTCACTTTAGTCAGGAAGTATCTATAATTATGTTCTACCTCCGAGTGAATGTGCCTATACCTGTCTGCAACACAGTTGACAATGTAGATCAGATTGTAGTAATAAGCACTGTAATGTATTATCTGCACAAATCTAAAATACAGATTAGATCTGTATAGAGTGTCAATTCTTAAAGAGGAACTCCAGTGAAAATAATGTAATGAAAAAGTGCTCCATTTTTACAGTAATTATATATACATGATTTAGTCAGTGTTTGCCCATTGTAAAAGCTTTCCTCTCCCTGATTTACTTTCTGACATTTATCACATGGTGACATTTTTAATGCTGGCAGGTGATGTCACTGGAAGTAGCTGCTGCTTGCTTTTTTGATAGTTGGAAACAGCTGTAAACAGCTGTTATTTCCCACAATGCAACGAGGTTCACAGACAGGAAACTGCCAGGACCATGGTCCTCACAGTTTCCTGTGGGAGGGGTTTTGCCACAATATCAGCCATACAGAGCCCCCTGATGATCCGTTTGTAAAAAGGAATAGATTTCTCATGTAAAAGGGGGTATCAGCTACTAATTGAGATGAAGTTCAATTATTGGTTACGGTTTCTCTTTAAGCTAGGTACACATAATAGATGACACTTGGCAGAAGTGGCCATTCAGAATGGACAAGAATCTAGGGTGTATACAGGTGCCCCCCGAGGTCACATGATAATCTGGCATGTGGGATCTTGACACCCAACCAATACTTGCCCATTGTTCCCCTCCTCAACAACCACCCCCACTAATGGAGACATGTATAGAGAGTGTTGCAATAGTTAAGCTGTGATGTGATGAAGGTATGATCTAGGGTTGAAAGATCTGCTGGAGGTATCAGGTGCTTAATTTTTGCAATGTTCCTTACGTGGTAAAAGGAATATTTTGCAACAGCTGAGATTTGATTACTGAATTTTAATTCTCTATTAAGAGATACCTGGAACCAAAATAAGCACCCCAGTCTGCCCGCAACATGGTAGATTGCAGATTACTGCTACATTAGTAAATCAGGTCCACTGTGTTTTTTAAGGTTTGCATTTGCATTTGATTCATGCTCCATTTTTATCCTTTGATCTAATTTTAGACTAAGCTTATCGCAAAATCCATCTTTGAATGCCATTTCCAGCTCTTTTGTTTCTTGTGCAGATTGCAGGCATGCCTTACATGGTTTTTTTTTTAGCAATTAATTCAGTGTATTATAGTCTTCTATTTATATACAGTAAGTCTACTGGACACCCCTTGTTATGACTGACTATTAAAAATATCACTACAGCCTTATCTTTAGAACTATACTGCAGCTTCTAGGTCCTTAGCAGCCACTCTGAAGCTTGTAACGCAGATGCTTTTCTTTGCATACACAGGTTTGAAGACATAAGTCTGCGTGGCTTTCTATAGGTTCTTCTTTCTATGAAATAAACCAATTATGACCAATTGGATATTCAAAAATCTCAGAATTCTTTTGTACCCTTTATTAATCTATCTATTTGTATTAGTTTATTTTGTTTTTCTTTGGAATATACTTAAATATTCATTTTCACAGCCTACCGGAATATTAACCCCTTAAAAGTCTGTTTTTATGGCATACACAATGCAGTTTTCATGATATGCTGATAGAGGTCAGATGTAAAGAAACCATAAGCTCTGTAGGGAACTGTTCTTTCTTCACCTGTGTAAACTTGAAACTTTTTGCACATGCTTTGGAAAAAATGTAACATTTTTCACCAGGTAAAAATTTCCCAAAACATTCCTCACTAGTGGCAATGATGTCAGTGAAAAAGGGACAGTAATAAATTGTTGTATTATAGCCTGTTGTGAACTTATCTGCACTTGCTTCCTTTGCCGTTTTATATTCTCTTAGCCAGTAGTATGAAGCTTGCATGTTGCCCCAGAACATCTTGTTCGATGACTTACAGTGGGCAATCTTACCACAAAATTACGAATAAAATATTGGAATTTTCTGTAAATCTTATTAGCAGAAATAGGAAGATTTGCTGAGATCCTTGAGATTGGAATTCAGACTGTGTGTGCAGCAAAGCAGGATGGCTTCGGAGCAGGAGAGATGAGTTATTTTGACATGCAGCCTATTATCTCTCCCCAAGTCCTGCCGACTTTCTGCCATTCTGCTTTTTCAGTACCCAAAGCCATGGCCTTTGTGATCTTTTCAGAAATCCGGCCCTGCCTACTGCTGCCCATTCTGGGAGAGGGCGTGGCTTATTTTTCACTCACACCCCAACTTCGTCACTGCTGAAAGTCAGACAAAGCCGCTCTAGCTGTTAACCACTTGTCTGATCTGATGAATGGTGAGATATGGTAATAAGAAGTAGTGTTGGGCGAACACCTGGATGTTCGAGTTCGCGAACGTTCGCCGAACATGGCCACGATGTTCGGGTGTTCGCGCCGAACTCCGAACATAATGGAAGTCAATGGGGACCCGAACTTTCGTGTTTTTTAAAGCCTCCTTACATGCTACATACCCCAAATTTACTGGGTATGTGCACCTTGGGAGTGGGTACAAGAGGGAAAAAAATTAGCAAAAAGAGCTTATAGTTTTTGAGAAAATCGATTTTAAAGTTTCAAAGGGAAAACTGTCTTTTAAATGCGGGAAATGTCTGTTTTCTTTGCACAGGTAACATGCTTTTTGTCGGCATGCAGTCATAAATGTAATACAGATGAGAGGTTCCAGGAAAAGGGACCGGTAACGCTAACCCAGCAGCAGCACACGTGATGGAACAGGAGGAGGCGCAAGAGGAGAAGGCCACGCTTTGAGACACAACAACCCAGGCCTTGCATGAGGACAAGAAGCATGCGGATAGCAATTTGCTTTTTGTCGGCATGCAGTCATAAATGTAATACAGATGAGAGGTTCCAGAGAAAGGGACTGGTAACGCTAACCCAGCAGCAGCACACGTGATGGAACAGGAGGAGGGCGGCGCAGGAGGAGAAGGCCACGCTTTGAGACACAACAACCCAGGCCTTGCATGAGGACAAGAAGCGTGCGGATAGCAATTTGCTTTTTGTCGGCATGCAGTCATAAATGTAATACAGCTAATTCTCAGCAGCAACACAGAGCACAATGCTATACAGTGGTGGGTGGGTGAGCGGTGTACTACTGTTCCCAGCAGCGACACAGAGCACAATGCTATACAGTGGTGGGTGAGCGGTGTACTACTGTTCCCAGCAGAGACACAGAATGGCAGTCAACACAATGCTATACAGTGGTGGCTGAGCAGTGTACTACTGTTCCCAGCAGCGACACAGAGCACAATGCTATACAGTGGTGGGTGAGTGGTGCACTACTGTTCCCAGCAGCGATACAGAGCACAATGCTATACAGTGGTGGGTGAGCGGTGTACTACTGTTCCCAGCAGCGACACAGAGCACAATGGTATACAGTGGTGGGTGAGCGGTGTACTACTGTTCCCAGCAGAGACACAGAGTGGCAGTAAACACAATGCTATACAGTGGTGGCTGAGCGGTGTACTACTGTTCCCAGCAGCGACACAGAGCACAATGCTATACAGTGGTGGGTGAGTGGTGCACTACTGTTCCCAGCAGCGATACAGAGCACAATGCTATACAGTGGTGGGTGAGCGGTGTACTACTGTTCCCAGCAGCGACACAGAGCACAATGCTATACAGTGGTGGGTGAGCGGTGTACTACTGTTCCCAGCAGCGACACAGAGCACAATGGTATACAGTGGTAGGTGAGTGGTGTACTACTGTTCCCAGCAGCGATACAGAGCACAATGCTATACAGTGGTGGGTGAGCGGTGCACTACTGTTCCCAGCAGAGACACAGAGTGGCAGTAAACACAATGCTATATAGTGTGGGTGAGCGGTGTACTACTGTTCCCAGCAGCGACACGACTGGGGGGACCCTGGCTAGCCTGGCTGGAGAGAGAACTACCCTGCCTGCCTACCCAAAGCTAAACCCACAGACAAATGGCGGAGAAATGACGTGGATCGGGTATTTATTTACCCGAACCACGTGACCCGTTCGGCCAATCAGAGCGCGTTCGGGTTCAAACCACGTGACCCGTTCGGCCAATCACAGCGCTAGCCGAACGTTCAGGAAACGTTAGGCCATGCGCTCTTAGTTCGGCCATATGGCCGAACAGTTTGGCCGAACACCATCAGGTGTTCGGCCGAACTCGAACATCACCCGAACAGGGTGATGTTCTGCAGAACCCGAACAGTGGCGAACACTGTTCGCCCAACACTAATAAGAAGTGGGGTGATGGTACTATGTAGGGGGCTACAGCATTGGATTGTGTTTCTGGGAAGTGTCACAGGGGCTGTGGAAGGGTCAGAACTAGCCTGTAATTCATCTATTTGTGAATCTGTGCGGGCATGTGTGTCTTTGTGTGCATCTGTGTCTGTTTGTACAATATATACCGTGTTTCCCTTAAAATAAGACAGTGTCATATTGATTGTTGTTCCAGAAGATGAGCTAGGGCTTATTGTCAGGGGATGTCTTATATCTCTATCAGGAATAGTCAGCAGCAAAACATGTTATCTGGGTGCAGGCATGAAGGAGCATAGCGCCAGATGATGGGTATGACTATAACTTCAATGTCCAAATGATTTCTCCCTCCGAGCTGCTACGACTTGGAAGAGGAATAGTTTTCAATTTCTACACCAGCAAGAATTTCTATGGCTTATTATCGAGGTAGGGCTTATATTTTGAGCATGCTCAAAATTCTAGCTAGGGCTTATTTTCAAGGTAGGACTTATTTTTTGGGGAAACTGGGTATTGAGGGTTCTTTTGATCCCTTTAGAAGTCTACTTACCCAACAGCTTTAAGAGATGTGAACACAGTTCTATGTATGGCAGTGTGAGTTAGTTTCTTTTGTACAATTTCTGCTGTGTAGCATTTGCTGTATTACTGAAGAGCCACTCAGATTTCATCGGTTCACATTTGAGAAATGACAAATAAATGAGAACAAAAAATGACAATGAAAATGAACACAATTTAAACACGGCATACAAATTACTTGAACAATATTTGTTTTTTGTTGATTTTTTTCCCTGATTACGTATTGTCTCAGAAATGACGTATCATCAGGAATGTCTACAAACTGTTATGATAGCTTCAGGCCTGAAGCAAAGCAAATCTTACATCAAGAATTTAAATTTATAGTAATGCTCTAATTTCTATAATTAGCCGAAGACAAGCAAAGGCATACAAAAGGTGAAAATACAAGTGCTCTGTGTAACTATAAAGAGGGTATTGTAGACTTTTGAAGGGCTATGTCATGTCCTGAAAGAATCCTGTAAAGTTGGTGATTGATCTCATAATTTTAAAGTCCTATGGATCTGACAACCAATTACAAGACTCTTAATAACTGGTTTTGATGTGCACACAGGGTGTGTTCAGCCCTCTACAAAGCTATAATTATCTTGTCTCATTATGTGACATTATATTGTGCAAAGCCTGCACTGTGGGAATTAGAACACAAAACTCACAACAAGCTTCCTTGCTGGTCTAGAAAACAAACTGTATGTATGTTATCCTAATTAAAATAACAAGCTCTATAATCACATACATTACTAACCTGGGCTAACTGGAACAGAATGATTTGTGTCTCATAAAGGTTAATTGCTTGCACAAGAAGTGAAAATATTTACAGAATAATGGGATTACATAAAATCACCACCAAAACTGTTATTTTCTCTGGAATGTGTGCATGTAAGAAAAAGGATAGTTTCATTTAGTTACCTAGAAGCAGGGTTTGATTGGCAACCTGCAATTAAGTGATAATGTGAACGTTTGCTTGCCTGTGGGTGAACAGCTGCATACTTTGTGGAAAAAGTATTTGTGTACATAAAAACACAGGAACTTGGTAAGAAGATCTAAGTAAAAGTAAGAACCACTTTGTAAAGTTTGTGGCCCTTTTCTTCTAGTTTCTCAAGGCGGTGGTAAAGTATCGGGATCATTGCAGAGCACAGTTAGATCCATGTTCTCAGGAGCTGCAACATTTACGTTCCTCTTTGAGAACAACTTGTGAATCTTTGCTGCTTGTTTTAGATTTCGTATTTCATGGCATGGAACATGAGTATATTTAAAAGGTTTACATGTTAAAATGGGCGTGAGATGTACCCAATTGTAGAATATCGATAAAGTTACTGCTAGTCTACTATCTCCCATTACTGTTAGAATATTAGTAATGTTAAAGATATTCATCTCCACTATCCAGTCTCTAGCTGCTAGTTTTAGTTCCAGTGCCAGCTACTGCCACTTAATGGAGTTCAGCTACATAGTAGCCATACTCCATAGCAAATTACTTCTATTCCTGCCTGCACTAGCATGCACTAATTCATGCTTACTGTTGAAGCCAGAGTTCAACTCTCCTATAGTGGATCTCCAGTGCTCAAATAACGTTATCGGTGGAGCCATAGCTGCCATTTTCACAATGGCCTTTGGCAGCACACAAATTATCAGGCATCAAAATGTACTGATTCATATTGAAAACCCTATAACTTATTCATTGTTGAATTCAATATGGACTGGTGCTTTTGTTCTTTAGTTAGATTTGAAAGTAAGCTAAAGCATAGGACTATGTAGTTAATATCCCTACTTCTATAATGAACCACTCATCTAACTAACTTAACAGTGTACTCTCCATCTCTTCACCCCCCATACTCAACAATAGGGTCACATGACTGATCATCTACCAACATCTTGCTGAAAAGCTACAATCCTCAAAGTTGCTTTGGGTTCATTGGCACTATTCTGACTCCTCCCTTTCAATAGACAATAGAAAGTGTAGATGAACTGAAGCAGGATTTTATTGTCTTGACATTCCATATTTGTATAAGAACAGAAAGGTGCTGTGTGTGTTTCCAGTAAAACATAGCTTTTGCTTCTAAACTCAGTTCAGATATATTGTTTCAATATTTTGTACTTGCTGTTTGTAATGATTGACAGCTATTTTAATTATTTTGCTTATTGTCATGAACCTGAACCTGAATAACTAGATTTGATACATTTACATTACATTGGTATGTATGCTATTTAACACATGATGTCAGTTTGTTGATTCCATATACACTATAGCTACTTAAAAAAAACCTGTAACTCAGAATGATAATTTACACAGCATCATGGGAAAATATGCACTGTACAAATCAATGTTAATGATGACAGTAGTAGTGATAGTAGTAGCAGTAGTAGTAGTAGTAGTAGTAGTAGTAGTAGTAGTAGTAGTAGTAGTTAGTAGTAGTAGTAGTAGTAGTAGTAGTAGTAGTAGTAGTAGTAGTAGTAGTAGTAGTAGTAGTAGTAGTAGTAGTAGTAGTAGTAGTAGTAGTAGTAGTAGTAGTAGTAGTAGTAGTAGTAGTAGTAGTAGTAGGCATATTTTGCCCTATAGAAAAAGAGGGAAAGGAGAGGCAGATGACAAATGACACAGGACAATGAGCCAAAAATATCACATTGTTTGTCATTACCATTAAATTAAGCTGAAAATATAGGGATGTCCATACAAATATCAAATTGAAGGCAAAACTAATCACAAGTATTTCTCAGCCAACAAATGCTACTTGTACACACCTCGTGTTTGGATGTTTGGTTTGCTCCTTGCTTGCTATTATTTCTTGTTTAGGTTTGAGTTGAGTGATCCAAGAAATCTGACATCCATGCTATGTAATATGTTGGTGTATACAAACATAAAAATACATATTGTTATTAAATACATAGAAAGATTAAAAATGATATTTGTTAAAAGCTTTAAGAACCATTAAAGGGAACCTTAAGGCTGATAAAAAAATGACTTTTACTCACCTAAGGCTCCCCTCAGCCTCCTGCAGCTGAACGGTGTCCTCGCCGTGTCCCTCAGATACACCTGGACTCGCCGACGGCCACTTCCGGTTTGGCCATCACCGGCCGACAGGCTGGGAACGCGGCTGATTATCCTCGTCCCCGGCTGCAATAGCGCCCTCTATAATGCTATTGCGGCCGAGGACGCGGATAATCAGCCGTATTCCCAGGCTGTCGGCCGGTGATGGCCAAACCGGATTTGGCCGCCGCCGAGTTTAGGTGTATCGGAGGGACACGGCGAGGGCACCGTTCAGCTGCAGGAGGCTGAGGGGAGCCTCGGGTGAGTAAAAGTCATTTTTTTTCTCAGGCTTAAGTATCCCTTTAACAAAGCTTCTCAGAGAAGCGAATACATGATTTAACTCATTCAATAAGAAAGCATCTATACTATGAAAAGCTTGTGGGAGTGTGTTGAATAGCAATGCATTCCTAAGCACATTGCAATATGATTCAATGAAGCCTTGTTTAATCTCATTCATTGGAGCCCTGCATTTTATTGCATCATAAACATTGCCGAATGACTTTGCTGTAAGGCAACTCACCTGTGAGAATCCGCTTAGCTGCCTGCGCATGCAGGCAGCCTTTTGAACATTGTTTAGGTTTGCATGCTGCAGGACTCTGGAAAGGAGACCTTCTGTCAGTTTTGCAGCTTGTGCTTGCTGAGGAATTTGCATACATTGTCATGCAAATTGCCTGGCCACATTCATTGGAGGCGTGTACTATAAGTACTATGTGTTTCCCACAATGCTTGGCTGGTCATAAGGATTCCTTCCTGTGAAACACTCCTGGAGGAGTGTCAGCCTTACTCTTTGTTTGAAGTTCAGCTTAGAGTAATTCCTGAAACTGCGCTAGGCAGGTTCCCCTAGTGCAGTTAGGATTGCTTATCTGTTTTGTTTGTTCTTTTGCGATTGTCCTGTCCCAGCGGTGGTTGACAGGAAATCGTTCTGATCTCTGTTCTTGGAGTATAGCTGGTGCAGCGGTTGCTACCAGCTATCTATTCTGTTTTGCCTCCCTGGATCGCACTAGCATCCTGCGCTAGTGCTGTGGATCCTTCTGTTCTGCTACTCTGTACCTGGATCACACTAGCATCCTGCGCTAGTGCTGTGGATCCTTCTGTTCTGCTACTCTGTACCTGGATCACACTAGCATCCTGCGCTAGTGCTGTGGATCCTTCTGTTCTGCTACTCTGTACCTGGATCGCACTAGCATCCTGCGCTAAGTGCTGTGGATTCTTCTGTTCTGCTACTCTGTACCTGGATCGCACTAGCATCCTGCGCTAGTGCTGTGGATCCTTCTGTTCTACTACTCTGTACCTGGATCGCACTAGCATCCTGCGCTAGTGCTGTGGATCCTTCTGTTCTGTCTTCCTGGATCGCGCTAGCCACTTTTGCTAGTGCTGTGGATCCTATCGTTCGCTTATTTATGTTTTCGTGTGTCTGTCTTGTCTGCTACAAACGCTTGCTGGAGGCTCGGTGAGGTAACCGTTAAGCAAGCGCTCGCGTCCTCTGTTTCATGTTTGTCTGTCGGTGGTTAGTTAGGCATGTTTGTCTCTATTGTGCTTATCACGTGGAGACCGCGCATGAACGCGTGCACTGTTGCGAATGAGTGCGGTGTTCGCGTTAAGTTAGCGTTTGTTGTTTTCTTTACCTTCTCGTTGTATGATTTGCTGTGCCTTTGCTACTATCGTGCTCTGCCTTGCTGTAGCCTTGTGTCACGTCTGGCGATCGCACCTCTCGCGATTGCGTTCCTGCTTCATATCTGCTGTGGTGTGTGCACCGTCGCGGGTTGGCGACTAGGTTGGCGCACACACATACAACCTGTCCCTTTGCTCGTTCTCATTCGCAATCGCTTTTCTTGCGATTGCGTTCTGCGCTTCGTACAATTCCTGTCTGGCATCTGTGGAGGTACGGAGGATTGGTTCCTCTGCACTCCCCAACGCCATCTGCCGACAGGAATTTCCCTCTATGGGTGCGTAGCACCTTTTGCTGGGTTCCTGCAATTATACGCTTGTGGAGGATTTCCGCCGTATCAGCGCACGCGTTGTGCGCTGATCACCGAGGAAGTTGCACAATCGTTACAGTATGACCAGCCAAACCCAAAACCCCAGTGTAGACGGAATTTCCAATTTGTACGATTTTGTTGAGTATGCATCTGGTGATCAGTTTCCAGGTTTTTTGCCCCAATCCAAAGCTTATGTGGATCCTACTATAGGTAGGACCGCACACTATATTAAAGCAGTTAAAAAATCTGTTCTTGTTCCTGAACTCCACCCATATGGAGATTATCTGGATACTGGCCTGTTTGAACCCCCATTTGCTTCCTGGGATGTTGGGGCCTTGCTGGAGGAATTCGATTTTGATTGGAAAGCCTTTTGCGATTTTTACATCACAAAAAGCGAGGATGTCTTGAATGATTGTCTCGATTCTATATACCTTTTGATTGATTCCGATGAATGTGACGAGGGTGATGTGGATCTAGTGATTTATGTGTGGCAGACGATTTTGGATGAGTTGCACACACACCAACCAATTGATTCCAATAAAGAGACATCGTTGTCGGATGATTGTTCCTGCCTTTCTGGGGTAAAGCGTGAGAGTCTTGACTTTGTGCAATCTGAAATGAATGAGTGTGCCGCTGTGGTTGATTCCTGTGCGAATCCTGAAGGATTCTCTCCTGACAGTGTGCAGTTTGAATCTGTGCGATCTGATGCCTGTTTCTCGGGTGTTCCTGCAGATTGTGATCGGCATGAGTCTGCCGGTTTCCTCAAGGATGTGTGGGATCCTTTGTCATTTAGAAACAGATCTTTGAGATCTTCCGTCTGTGACCCTGCTATGGGGAAAATTTCTCGACTATGCAGCGTCAAAAGTAAAATTAATATGCCTAATAAAGATTATCCTGTTGATGTCGCTATTTCTTCTGCAAATGAGTCTCTGTCTCATCCTGTTCACACCTGTAGGGGCCTGTTGCCTGATGACAGTTGCTCCAGTGTTTCGGTCCTAGATGCCTTGCAGTCTGCTCCGCAGATCGCGGAGGTTTGCGCTATGGAAGCGTCAGTTTCACAACCTAAAGTGATTTTTGATTCGCAGGTTTTGCGTTCTGATTCCTCGGATTCAACATTGTTAGCCGAATCTAAGAGTGAGACAGCGCTTCGATTTTGAGAATCTGATGCTGAACCTTCTTTGCCTTGTTCAGAGACGCTTTCTCTGAACCTGCCCTGTACCATGAATGAAAACATGTTTTCCTTTCACACTGACGTTTGTGAGCCCCTTTCTTGCTCTGAGGGAAATGCTGATTCTGCACCCTGTACTCTGGATGAGTCAATGTGGCCTTGCTTAGAATCCCCTGCAGTGTCCCTAGAGGCTCGTCTAGGTATTGCCACTATACTCACCTGTTTTTCTGCAGTTTTGGAGTTACAAGCTAGTTTGACTGCCACACAGAATTCTGGGTACAGTGAGAATGAAGTTAGGGAGTCAGTGTGTGTTCCAGTAAATATTCCTGTACATCCCGCTAATTATGATAAAGTTCAGTCTCAGGTTATGGTGGAACCATTCCTGGGACATCTGCCCTGCCTGCAGGAGGTATTTAATGTTCAGCCCTGTAACATGGATAGTTCAGAATCCTTCTTAGAAAACCTGGAAAATGATGTTCCTGAGGTCTTGTTTGATGTTCTGGAGGTCTCCGAGTTCCTCCCAAAGGGTGCATAACTTGTAGGAGATGTCTCCTGCCCCCCAAGTCCTTCTGAGGTGTTGTCCTCTTCCGTGGGCATTGCTGCCTTGTTGGCTACCTTTTCAGCTCTGGCGGAGCTTCAGTCAAGGGTAGTCAATGATGAATTTCTGTCAGATACCATTACAGTCATTGAGATCTCTAAGCCTGAGACCGAGTCTTCTTTTGAAATACCAGTACCTGTGACCTCTACTCGTGATGATTTTTTGCCCGGTCCTGATTTTGGTCTGGTCGTGCCGGACTCTGAGGTTGGCAGTTCCCCGACATGTCCTGAGGTTTCTCCTGTGCTGGTGTACCCCAGTGTGCTCTGTGACCCAGAAAGCTCAAGTGTGCCTCGGTTACCAGCGTACTCAGATGCTTCCTCGGTGGAGACATGTTCTGATTTAGCCTGCCTGCTTGCATGCCTAGAAGTGGTCCCTGAAAGTCCTGATCTTGATGGGTCTCCTGCTAATTCTGAATCTGGGGGTGCTTGGTAGCTATCCATGTGAGCCTGGTGAGAGTTCTGGCTTCTTGGAATCTCTGCGGAGCTTCAAAGCATTCTGGGAGATTCCGAGAGAAGTTTTGCTTGGTACCCTGAATACGATCAACAGTGGCTTTTGTTTTGAAAGAGACACTTTGAACAGGTTTTGTGGCAGATTTGGTATTTTCGGACGCTCCTTGGAAGATGGTGGGTATTGTCTGGAGGGTGTCGATGGCTTCTTCTCTGGTATCCACAGTCCTGATGGGTGTTACGCTGAGACTTGTAGTGCTGATAGGCATGTTTCGGTGGCTTCTGTTTCCGATGAGGTCGGTTTCGGGTGGACTGACTCTGGAATTGGACCTTGTCGGGCTGTCCCGTTCTTCATGAGTCTTCTGTTAAAGTGGTTTGGAGATATCAGTTTTGAGGGTCATCTGGAATTTGACCCTAGAAGGGAGGGTACTGTGAGAATCCGCTTAGCTGCCTGCGCAGGCAGGCAGCCTTTTGAACATTGTTTAGGTTTGCATGCTGCAAGACTCTGGAAAGGAGACCTTCTGTCAGTTTTGCAGCTTGTGCTTGCTGAGGAATTTGGATACGTTGTCATGCAAATTGCCTGGCCACATTCATTGGAGGCGTGTACTATAAGTACTATGTGTTTCCCACAATGCTTGGCTGGTCATAAGGATTCCTTCCTGTGAAACACTCCTGGAGGAGTGTCAGCCTTACTCTTTGTTTGAAGTTCAGCTTAGAGTAATTCCTGAAACTGCGCTAGGCAGGTTCCCCTAGTGCAGTTAGGATTGCTTATCTGTTTTGTTTGTTCTGTTGTGATTGTCCTGTCCCAGCGGTGGTCGACAGGAAATTGTTCTGATCTCTGTTCTTGGAGTATAGCTGGTGCAGCGGTTGCTACCAGCTAAATCTTCTGTTCTGCCTCCCTGGATCGCACTAGCATCCTGCGCTAGTGCTGTGGATCCTTCTGTTCTGCTACTCTGTACCTGGATCGCACTAGCTTCCTGCGCTAGTGCTGTGGATCCTTCTGTTCTGCTACTCTGTACCTGGATCGCACTAACATCCTGTGCTAAGTGCTGTGGATCCTTCTGTTCTGCTACTCTGTACCTGGATCGCACTAGCATCCTGCGCTAGTGCTGTGGATCCTTCTGTTCTGCTACTCTGTACCTGGATCGCACTAGCATCCTGCGCTAGTGCTGTGGATCCTTCTGTTCTGTCTTCCTGGATCGCGCTAGCCACTTTCGCTAGTGCTGTGGATCCTATCGTTCGGTTATTCATGTTTTCGTGTGTCTGTCTTGTCTGCTACAAACGCTTGCTGGAGGCTCGGTGAGGTAACCGTTAAGCAAGCGCTCGCGTCCTCGGTTTATGTTTGTCTGTCGGTGGTTAGTTAGGCGTGTTTGTCTCTATTGTGCTTATCACGTGGAGACCGCGCATGAACGCGTGCACTGTTGCGAATGAGTGCGGTGTTCGCGTTCAGTTAGCGTTTGTTGTTTTCTTTACCTTCTCGTTGTAGGATTTGCTGTGCCTTTGCTACTCTCATGCTCTGCCTTGCTGTAGCCTTGTGTCACGTCTGGCGATCGCACCTCTCGCGATTGCGTTCCTGCTTCATATCTGCTGTGGTGTGTGCACCGTCGCGGGTTGGCGACTAGGTTGGCGCACACACATACAACCTGTCCCTTTGCTCGTTCTCATTCGCAGTCGCTTCTCTTGCGATTGCGTTCTGCGCTTCATACAATTCCTGTCTGGCATTTGTGGAGGTACAGAGGATTGGTTCCTCTGCACTCCCCAACGCCATCTGCCGACAGGAATTTCCCTCTACTGGTGCGTAGCACCTTTTGCTGGGTTCCTGCAATTATACGCTTGTGGAGGATTTCCGCCGTATCAGCGCACGTGTTGTGCGCTGATCAACAAGGAAGTTCCACAATCGTTACATCACCCCAATCGATGCGATACCAGACAGATAAGATAAAACGTATGTGCCTGGTTAGTTTTTGGCAGATACAATACTTTTAATAGAATCTACCTGAAATATCCTGCAGTACTCAAAACCGATAGTTACTTTCCAGTGTCTGAGCATTAAAAAAGTGAAAGGACAAGTTGTAGAATTTTGATCAATAATGCTGCAAGTCAATCAATTTATACTGAATTGAGTAGTACAAAAAATAAAACGTTTCAATTAATTTTAATTAGCATACAAACCTGTTCCAAGTTTGCACTTTTCTTGGTGGCAGGATTCTGTTTCATAACAACATGCACTACAATCATCATTTCTCAACTATCAGCTGTCGGCTGATTATTAATTAAGAAATTTGCCTTTTTATGGCCAGCTGTAGTGGTCTCTGTTACGTGTCACATAAGAAAATTAGGAGTGTATTAACTTGAAATTTGAGTAATGCCCTAGGTGCCCACATTAATAGTGACAATTAGTGAATATAAGAGAGGCAACTTGGGTGTGTCTATTAACATGGGCTCCTATGGTGGTGAGCAAAATTTTCCCAGCACCCGCTAAAATACAAGCTGTGGTGAATATGGCGTGCATATCCGTGGGGATTGTGGTTAGGGCAGTGTTAGGGTTAGGCAATGTTTGAGGGTAGGCTAGATATTGGTAGGGGGTTGGTTAAGCTTTGGTTTAGGGGGCAGTTATGGTTAGAGTTAGGCATTGTTGGGGAGTGGGTAAGTCAGGGCTAGGTATTGTTCGGGGGTTGGTTAGGGTTACATAGTTATATAGTCAGCTTGGTTGAAAAAAGACATCCGTCCATCAAGTCCAACAGAAAAAAAATACATAAATAATTAAAAAATCAAAAGAGGGAGTGTTCAAGTTAGAGTACGGTCAGGTTAGGCGATAGTAAAATATTGGTAAAAATGATAAAATAATTTTACCAATATTCTACTAGTGGCTGTCTCTGGCATCCTTTTTCACAAACTCCTTTTTTATAAGTTTGCTATCTGCTGCTAACCTCCATGGGCTTGATTCACAAAGCGGTGCTAACTGTTAGCACGCCTGTGAAAACCCCCATAGCACGTCTAAACAAGCTTTTCGCGCATAAAACTTTACGCGCGCAAAACTTTATGCGCGTAAAACTTTACGCGCGTACTGCACAGAGCACAGGGCGCACCGCGCGAAGTGCCCATTAAAGCCTATGGGACTTAGCGCGCGTAAAACTTTGCGCGCGTAAAACTTTGTGCGCGCAAAGTTAGCGCGCGATCTGATTGAGAAATCCGGTGCTAACCTACTTAGCACCCTGGTTAGCGCGTCTAAAGACTTTAGACGTGCTAAGTAGGTTAGCACCGCTTTGTGAATCAAGCCCCATGTATGCAGGCAGCAAATATAAAGTTTACCAGACTTTACAACACTACATAACATATGTTACACAAACCTTGTGAACTTTACATGTTCTCCCTATGCATGTAAAGTTTAGTGGACACACCCCTAAGTAGCTGCTAATGTCACAGGTACTAAGATGGTGGGAAGCTGCTTGCTTGTGAAATAAACCATAATTGAGAGCAACTGAGATTTTCTTCATTTTGAATCTATAAATATTGTGCTGTATAACCATAGTTCCACGACATCTGGTAAAATACAATGTATAATCTTTTTTTTTTAAATGACAAATGAAACAACATTCAAATAAAAAAGGCATTTTGGCATCTATAAAATTATTACTAGCTACTGCATTAATTTATGCCTTCATTCATAAATGTAAGAGGATTGCTTTAATTATTAGATATAGTATGTTGGACTTGTTTATAGCATATGTTTAATGTATAATTACTGAGACATTTATTGAAAACCTTCATCAACAGTGTTGACTCATGCCCTAGACAAATAACAATAACATTATTTAAATGCATTTATACATAATAAAACACATGCTACAAACACCAGTGATTAAATAAATGCATAAAGAAACAGATGTACAGATTTCATGTGACACTGTACCTTAAGATCGTTGTTAATATCATTGGTATAACACATCTATGTCACTTGTCTGTTGTCTAACTTCACAGGCTACTGAAAACAGGGTCAAGGACCATGGAAACAACTGCAGTAATAACCTCTGTGCTGTCATCTTTTTCATACTGCTAACTTTGTTGTGTAAAGATATTAATAGATGCTGTGTTGCAGTTAATTATTACTTCCGTTCCTCCTGGATAGAAACCTGCTGTAGTCCATGCTCACATTAACTTGTGCACTTCAATGAAGTGACCTTTACAAAGGAGGAAAAAGTCCTGAGTACAACACAACTAGTAAGTGATGAGAAAGTAGAATCTTCCGTTATGCCAATTACAGATAGTAATTGCCATGTAATGAAGTTAATGTTTTGTAGAATTTACAACCTGATATTAATGGAGTTTCCTTTTTCACCCTCCGTCTCCATCCTACTCCGTTTTTCCCCACCTTTGTTGCAACAATGGAAATAAGACAATACGTGAAGGCTCATTAATTCTATTTAGTTTATATATTTTTTTCTATCTTTCCCTCCTCCTAAAGGTTAAACAAGAGCCAGGACATTAAGGTTTTTCATAAACTCTGGTTCATATGAGGGTGAAAGTTACTGCCTCCACACACAGGCTATCGCTTTTTAAAGCTCCCTTTTCAATTTTAGCCCCAGCCGTTTAATGGCCATGCCGTTTTATGGCTTTCTTGATTACCAATTACACAACTAGGAACAATAGGTCTACTTCTTAAATGACTAGACCTCAAATTTGCCTTCATTTGCCAATCTGTTTCATAGCAACACTTTCTTTCAAAGTCAGAGTTGTCTAATTATGAGGATGAAGATGGATCAGGGATAAAATAAAGGCTCTGAGCCAAAGAACAATATGCTAGCCTTACTACATGCCCTGTAATTCTACTGTATTATTATGACCTCGGGCTGCCCTTCTAACACTCTACCTGACCTTCAGAAGCTGAAAGGAAACTGCTTATGTCCTCACTATCTTTGGTGTTACAGCAGAATTCAGGAGGGTGCAAGTGAAATCAATGACACTGGAATCTAGAAAAAAAATAAATCATAAGTCTGCAAGTAGACAAATTGAGGGCCTGCAGGATGTCTGAAAGTGCTTCGTGTTTTTCTATTTTCCCATTAGTGTCTAAAACATATAAATCTAGAGGTGGTAATTATATTACACATTGCAGGGCAAATGTCAAATAGTTTTTAGTGCCTTGGTTAGAGAATAATCAGACTGACATACCCTGAATTATTGCAGACTGACATGCACTAAATTATTCTGCGTATCTTTGCACAATAGCCTGGCATATTACCTAGGATTTTTTTTCTTTTTGCTGAAATCATTCAATGGAATTGCATTATACTGCAAAAGAAATATAAATACTTCTATAAAAGAAAGAAGATCAATCAATCTTTCTATCTATATAAAAAATACTATTGCATCTGTAGATTCTTTGTCTTTACTTATATTTTCTTTACTTGTACTTCAAATTAACTCACTGGAATGAAAAAGGAACGCTTACAGTTTTACTTTTCTATTCTATTTTGGGCTGTATGTTGGTAAAGTATGGTATTAGGAAAGTCCCAAAACAAACTGACTTCTAGTTAATACGTTCAGTATTTTAATTTGTAGGTCATAAACATACAAAAACAAACAAAAGGGAAAAGGAAAAAAAGTAAATTTAACTGTAAGCACATACATTTCTGCTTTGAAATTGAGAGCAAAATTAAGTTTTAGTTTTGTATCAGATTGAATTACACGGGGCAACCATCTACAGTATTTCCTTATATCTCTGTGTCATCTAAAAAATATGAGCCATGCAGAGCACATGCAGACCAGTCAGCTGAAAACAAAAAACAAAACAAAAACCTTTCACTGACTAAAAATTTGGTATTATTGTTATTTTTATTATTTATATAGTGCCGACATCTTCTACAGCTCTGTACAGAGTATATTGTCTTGTCATGAACTGTCGCTCAGAGAAGCTCACAATCTAATCCCTACCATAAAAAGAAAAGTGTAGGGTGTCTCAGCACCTTAAAAAGAAAAAAGAACAGAGACAATGGGAGCCCAAATAGTGTAATATGTCAATACACAGAGATATAAATATAGTCGAAATCTACTCACAAAGGAAGGTTGCAGGTGGGGAAACCACCCACTTCAGGCAAGGGGAGATGTATAACCCAACTTCACTTGGGGTGTCCAGCCTGGACAGGAGATGGTCACTCAGTATTGAGCACCTCTGTCACAGAGGTGCTCAATACTCCAGCTCTTTTATCTTTTGAGGAAGTGGCCTCAGACCTACAAAACTCTTTGCCTGTGCTAATAAATATTACTGTCATATGTAACTGTCGTTATTGAGGTAAGCCACCTCCCCCTTTTCCCAATTTTAGTGTTTTTTAACATAGTTTTATACAATCCCGGGCACCTCTTCTACTTATTATGCTAATCTCTACCATAGTCCTATGTAGGTATTGTGTAGTCTTGGGCCAATTTAGGGGGAAGCAAATTAACTTATCTGTAAGTTTTTAGGATGTGGGAGGAAACCAGAGTGCCCAGAGGAAACCAGGGAGAACATACAAACTCCTTGCAGATGTTGACCTGGCCGGGATGCGAACCGAGGACTAAGCACTGCAAAGTGAGAGTGCTAACCACTAGTCCACCATGCTGCCCGGTAAAATTAATACAACATTCTTTTGCATCTTTCGCCTTTAAAATTAGCAAAATTAGGCTTTGAAGGCTTAAAGAGCAAATTACATTTATTTGAAAAAAAAAATGCTGCCCATACAGGCCTGTTATATACAAGGGGGTATCGTAAAGTTTTAATTATCACCTGGAAGTTTTCATGGTATATTGATGAAATTTTTGTCAGTGTTATCATTGGTCCCTAAGTGTTATGAAAATTATTAATTAAATAGTTTTACAAATTGTGACAGGAGTGACTAAAGTGTGAGAAAAAAGATTGAGGCTTGCAGTGTGATAACACAAATTTATGATGGGATGGACGCAGGTTATGGAAATTATTTCGTTATTGTAAGGTCGAAAAGTAATTTCCAAAGTTGTCACATGTCCCCACAGATGAGCCAACACTTGGAAGACTATCAGATAATGTGGCCACAGTAAAGAAAGTGGAGTGTTTATAATCCTGGACAGACAAACAACTAGAGGTGGGGCAAAAACACTATTTCTTCCAATCTGAATCCGAATCTAAAAAGGTTCTCAAATATCTCAAACCTTTCAAATCTCAAATCAAACAAATCCTGTACAAAAGAATTTTGTGATCCGTGGTATAATCACCCCCAGTATAGATAGCTAGACATAGGTGTAGGTATAGGTAGCCAGACATAGGTAGCCAGGTATGGTTGCTCCCAGTATAGATAGCCAGGTATCATTGCCCGCCCATACAGGTAGCTAGATAAAGGTGTCCTCAGTTTATATAGCCAAGTATAGTTGCCCCTCATACAGATAGCTAGGTATAGATGGCCAGGTAAAGGTGCATTTAGTATAGGTAGCTAGGTATGGGTGCATTCAGTATAGGTAGCTATGGATAGGTGCCGTTAGTATAGGTAGCTAGCTATTGGTGTCTCCAGTATAGGTAGATAGCCATAGGTGCCTTCAGTATAGGTAGCTAGCTAGAGGTGCCTTCAGTATAGATAGCGGTAGCCCCTGTCCTCTTCCGCTCCCCCCACTCCTCCACCACTTGTCCCCCCCCCACACACACACACAAGCAGCAATTTACCTAGTACATGCATTCCAGCACGGAGCGCAGACCCCTCTCTCCTTCCTACTGACTATGACTGGCTTATGCTGATGACACATCAGCAGAAGAAGACATGTCATTAGCAGAAGCCGTTCACAGCGAGGAGGAAGGAGAGAGAAGTCTGTGCTCCGCGCAGGAATGCATGTACTAGTTAAGCTGCTGGTTTTGGGGGGAGCGGAGGAGAACGAGGGCCTAAAATCTCTGTGGTTTTCCATTTTTTGTGGTAAAGCACCGTTTGCTTTGATTGGTCCAATACTACCAAGTATTTTCGATTTTCCATCATTCAATTAGTATTAGATGTTTAATGCCCGTATCTTGCTTTGAATACTGCTAGAAGATCTTGTAGATGATCATAGTTTTTTCAGAGGCTGAGATTTTATTAAAAACCTAAATTGCAGAGATCCTTTTTTGGGGGGGCTCCCTTCTGTCTCTACCATGATATTGTAGATGTCCAACATCCTTTCCCCCTCCTGATCCTGCTTATCATTATGTTAAAGGGGCACTACAGCGAAAAACTGATTTAAAATATGTGGAAACATATACAAATAAGAAGTACATTTTTTTCCAGAGTAAAATGAGCCATAAATTACTTTTCTCCTATGTTGCTGTCACGCACAGTAGGTAGTAAAAATCTGACACAAGTGACAGGTTTTGGACTAGTCCATCACTTTATATGGGATTCTCAGGGATATATTTATTTTCAAAAGCACTTAGTGAATGGCAGTTGCTCTGTCCAACTGTCAAAAAACTGTGTATGGAGCAGAAAAGCTGGCCAGCATCATTGTTTAAATCCTTTTTAGGTAATATCTTTATTAAGAATAAAAGCCTTGCTGAGTATCCTCTATGAAGAGATGGACTAGTCCAAAACCTGTCACTTCTGTCAGATTTCTACTGCCTACTGCAAGTGATAGCATTATAGGAGAAACTTAATTTATGGCTCATTTTACTCTGGAAAAAAAATGTACTTCTTATTTGTATATGTTTGCACATATTTTAAATTTTACAGTTTTTTGCTGTAGTGCCCCTTTCATTCTCCTTTTTCTTCAGCAATATCCTGCAAGCACATTAAGCTCAACTCTCGAAGGTGGTAGTTGTAGTACTAGCAATTATTTATCAACCCCTTACCTATTACCTAATTATGTTCCCAGCAACAGCACTATCTGCTAGCTAGCTTCAATCTTATTGTACAATGGATGCTGGGAGATCTTATATCTGCTATTTTATGTCTTGGATGTGGCTAAATACAAGGTGATTGAGGCCTCCAAAAGAATGTCCCCAATCAGCTTGGCAGACTACTATTCTCACCCCTGGCTGGTGACTGGTGGATTAAGGCTTTATGGGGTAGTTCATCATCATACCCAATGAACTTTTACTGCAAATATTTTATTTTATTTTTATTTCTAACTGAGTGAACCAAATCAATGATATATGGAACAAGACTAACTTGTGCCGGAATCTTTACAGCTATAATAAAAACGGAATAAAAATGAAACACATGGAAAGATTGCTTTAAACATAGATCCAACATTAGAAATCCAATGATTTAACATGTTTAAAAATATTGCTGCACACTGTCTCTTTTCCCCATCTTATCCATATAGGCGCCCAGTACAATCCATAATGTCTGGGCACGTATTTTGTTTCATGACATGACAAGCTTCCACCAAAACCTTGTCATTACAATTTGTTACACATTTTTGTGTGTGTCCCACTTCTCTCTCTGTCTTGAAGATTCATTTTTAAGCTTACCCTTGTGTACACCATCATGTGAAGGAAAGATCTGTCAAAAGATAACAATACAAACATGAAATCATGAGTGAAAGTTTCCGAGATAATGTGAAATCTAGGCATTAAAAGAAGACTGTCACTTTTAAGCTGAAACAAGAAAAATCATGCTGCACATAGAAACTAGCTGGATTTTATTTTTTAATTATGGTTTTATTTATAACAATAGCTAAATAAAAGCTGCAAAATGACAGCCTTGTACAAGCAAATGTTCATGTGCACTTCATCATCATATCCCTAGCAGTAAAGCCCATTTACCAGTAAGCCCTGAAAATGAAAGCACCACTTTTGTCTAGTGTTGACAACTTTAGCATTGCTTTATACTGCTTATCCCATTCCCAGGTAGTAGGTAGTTCATTTGACAAATGATGTTCATCATACAGTGGATTTCTCCTTCCACAGCCAAGATCAAAATATCTCTTCTTTTTTAAATGCTTGTTAGTGCAATTCTGGCTTTGATAGACAAACAATAAGTGGTTCACTTAACCATAGCAAGAGCAATTGAAAACAACAGAGGAACTGTGGACCTAGCTTTGGAGGAAAAACAACATGGTGGTGAAGATTAGGACTTTCCTTGCCTAGCAATAGTAATGCAGTGCTGAGATAGGTTAAAGTATCCCTAATGGTCAATATTAGTCCAAATCCATGGACATGTGTCCTACCATTAATATTAAACAGCAAGAAATGGTCAGCAATTAAATAAAAAAATAAATATGAGTATGTGGATTTCATGTACTATTTTTGCTTGTTCACAGCTTTGAAATATTATACTTGTTTTGTAAAACACTCACCAGGATTATTATTATTTAGTATTCATATAGCGCCGACATCTTACGCAGCGCAGTACAGAGTATAATGTCTTGTCACGTAACTGTTCCTCAGAGGGGCTCACAAACTAATCCCTACTACAGTCATATGTGTATATCATGTAGTGCATGTATCATAGTCTAGGGCCAATTTTAGGAGGAAGCCAGTTAACTTATCTGTATGTTTTTGGGATGCGGGAGGAAACTGGAGTGCCCGCAGGAAACTCATGCTGACACAGAAAGAACATACAAACTCTGTGCAGATAGTGCCTTGGCTGAGATTCAATCCAGGGATCTAGCACTGCAAGGCGAGAGTTCTAACCACTATGCCACCGTGTTGCCCTAGGATGATTTAAAAAAAAAAAAAAACGTAGGCCCTGTTCACAGTGGTAAGTTATGTTGCAGAATAATTCTGCATGTCACTCACTCACTGCCCAACTAACTGCCTATACAATTCTATGGGCCTGTTCACAGTAACAGATCACATTATTCTAACTCGCTGCATGCAAGCTTTGTATTAAAGTCTATGGCCAATCTCTATTGCAGTTCACAGTAATTATAACGCAATTGACCACTGTAAACCTAGCCTCAAGCTAGGACCATCAGATATAGAAGAAGCTACACATACAATTCTCTAGAACATTTAGTAGCACAACATAAAGTAAATAATTTACTAGATGAAGGTTCCGAAAATAATCAGTATGGAATTTCAGGCATGGTCATTGGAGGGTATGCAGCAGATGTCAGGTACATGTAGTAAATGTACCCTTATGTTGTCAATCTGAATTAAGCCTTCAAAAGCAAATAAATCATCTAGTTGGTTATAATTTATAAAAATGGCAGCTCTCTCAGACTTTCAAAGAGGCCAAATTGTTGGTGCTCGTATGGCAGGTGCTACTGTAACAGAAACTGCCCGAATGCTTGGCATTTCAAGAGGTACTGTCTCAAAACTAATGACTGCCTTTGAAAGAGAAGGAAAAATGTCCTCAGCAAAGCACAGTTGTTGCCGAAAGTCGAAGTTGCCTGAGAGAGACCGTCGGACTCTAAATCAAATTGTTAGAAATGCTCGCAAGACCACGGCTCCTAAAATCACTGCAGAGCTGAATGAACACCTACAAAACCCAGTTTCCACAAAAACTGTTCATCGGGAGCTGCACAAATCTGGATTCCACAGAAGAACTGCCATTAGAAAACCTCTGCTCCCAAAGACAAATGTTTCAAAGTGTTTAGAGTGGTGTAGAAACCACCAGAATTGGTCCCTCGAGCAGTGGAAAAATGTGATTTTCTCTGATGAATCATCGTTTACCTTATTTCCGACCAGGGCCATTTTTTACACCGTGCAGGCCGGGCGACCGCACTGAGCACAGATTTCAGGTGAAGGAAGGGGGCGCCAGCTGAGAGACACCGCGGGAGCCGCTGAACAAGAGATGCGCGGTGCAGACGAATGAAGTACGCCAGCGCGATCACCGTGCGACCTTCCCACACTCCTCCTGAGCGTCCTGCTTCATTCTTTTTCCGCTCTGACGTCATGTACGTCACCACCGCGTGATGACACATGACGTCTGATCTGTAGCGGTATTGCATGCCAGCCAGGCAGAGCGCCGATGGAGGAAGAGTACTGGCTCCAGTGCAGACTGGCTGTCTTCCCGCCGTTTGTGGCCACCCGCCTGGTGACCCGCCCTGCGTGCTTTCCCCCCTGGCTGGATCGGCGCCTCTTCAGCAGCTGGTCAGTGGTCACAGACAGTAAGTGACCTGCTGCTGCTGACTGTCACCTGACTTTGCCGCCCTCTCTCCTCCGATGTGGCCTCTATCAGAGAGGGGGGAGGAGGGGGGGGGGGCGCTCTCTGCCCTGCAGGCTGCATCATTTTAATAAAAATAATGCATTTTTGTGTAACTCCCAAATCTGGATGAGGTGTCAGGGCCCGGGGGTGCTAGGGTGGCTGCCAGTGGGGGCACCTAACTAATCTAACTTAAACTAGGGGGCAGCTACCTATCTAACCTATACTGGGGCACCTACCTAATCTAACCTATACTGGGGGGCAGCTACCAATCTAACCTATACTGGGGGGCAGCTACTAATCTAACCTATACTGGGGGGCAGCTACCTATCTAACGTATACTGGGGGCACCTACCTAATCTAACCTATACTGGGGGGCAGCTACCAATCTAACCTATACTGGGGGGCAGCTACCTAATCTAACCTATACTGGGGAGCAGCTACCTATCTAACTTATACTGGGGGCACTTACCTAATCTAACCTATACTGGGGGGCAGCTACCAATCTAACCTATACTGGGGGGCAGCTACTAATCTAACTTATACTGGGGGGCAGCTACCTATCTAACTTATACTGGGGGCAGCTACCAATCTAACCTATACTGGGGGGCAGCTACCTATCTAGCCTATACTGGGGGGCAGCTACCTATATAACCTATACAGGGGGCACCTACCTATCTAACCTATACTGAAGGGCAGCTACTTATCTAACTTGTATTGGGGGCACCTACCTACCTAGCCTATACTGGTGTCAACTATACTGGCTACCAATATTGGAGGCACCTACCTAACTAACCTATACTGGGGCACCTACCTACCTAATCTATGCTGGGGCCTGGGGGCAACTATTCTGGCTACCTATATTAGAGGCACCCACCTCGCTATCCTGTACTGGGGGCACCTGCCTATCTAACCTATACTGGGGGCACCTGCCTATCTAACCTATACTGGGGGCACCTGCCTATCTAACCTATACTACAGGGAAACTATACTACGGCACCTATGCTTGGCTACCTATACTGGGGGAACCTATAGCTGGCTACCTATACTGAGTGCAACTAGACCTGGCTAACCTATACTGCAGGCACCTATACCTGGCTCTGCAGGGAGGGGGGCGCAATTTTTACACCCTCGCCCTGGGTGCATTTTAGCCTAGAAACTGCCCTGTTTCCGACCTCCAGCCGACTGTAGGTTTGGAGACAGCCGAAAGAAGCATTTCATACAGATTACCTTCTCCCAACTGTAAAACATAGCGGGGGTTCTGTGATGTTCTGGAGTGCTATTTCTTGGAAATCTGCTGGACCAATGATTTCCCTTCATGGAAGAATTAACAGCAGAAGCTATTTAGGAATTTTGGGCGACCAAGTTCATCCTATGGTTCAAGAACTGTGTCCGGAGGGGAATGCCATCTTGAAAATGCCCCAATCCATAAAGCTAGAATTGTTAAAGAATGGCATGAGGAACATTCTAATGAAGTTGAGCATCTCATCTGGCCACCACAATCCCTAGACATTATGAACATTTATGGTCATTATTAGAAATTCAAGTAAGAAGTCGATTTCCGCCGCCATTGTCTCTAAAAGAACGGGAGGGTGTTTTAACTGAAGAATGGGCTTAAGTTCCTTTGGAAACAATTCACAATTTGTATGAATCAATAACTCTGAGAATTGAGGCTGTAATTCCTGCAAAAGGTGGACCTACACCAGATTAACATATATTTTGTTGATTTTCAAGGTGTTTCCATTATGTTGTCCATGACCTATCTATCTATCTATCTATCTATCTATCTATCTATCTATATATATATATATACATGGGCGTAGGGCCCGTGGTCGCAGCGGTCGCCTTGGCGACCGGGCACGGCTCCTGAGGAGGCGGGGGAGGGGCCCATCTCCGTTTGGAGGGCCATGCGACCGTGCGCGCTGGTAGGAGGGAGCCGCAGCCGCGGGGAGGGCAGCCCGACCTCTCCCTCCCTTCCTCTCCCCGGGCCCCCCCCCCCCTCAGATGCAGAGTGCAGCTCACGGAAGCGCTGTAGGCAGAACTCACCTTCCTGCGTTCCACTCGCCGCTGATCTCCTCTCTGGCTGGCTCTGCATAGATGTTGTTACACACGCAGCTTCCGGCTAAACAGGAAGCTGCGTGTGTAAGCATCTATGCAGAGCCAGCCAGAGAGGAGATCAGCGGCGATTGGAACCAGGGACGGAGGTGAGTTCTGCCTACAGCGCTTCCGTGAGCCGCTCACTATGCATCTGAGGGGGGGGCCCCGGGGAGAGGAAGGGAGGGAGAGGTCGGGCTGCCCTCCCCGCGGCTGCGGCCCCCCCCCTCCATTATGGGGACGGGGCACCTACCTACCTGCCCTATCCTGGGGGGCAGCTACCTAATCTATCCTGGGGGGCACCTACCTAATCTAACCTATACTGGGGGCACCTACCTAATCTATCCTGGGGGGCACCTACCTAATCTAACCTATACTGGGGGCACCTACCTAATCTATCCTGGGGGGCAGCTACCTAATCTATCCTGGGGGGCACCTACCTAATCTAACCTAATCCTGGGGGGCAGCTACCTAATCTATCCTGGGGGGCAGCTACCTAATCTATCCTGGGGGGCACCTACCTAATCTAACCTATACTGGGGGGCACCTACCTAATCTATCCTGGGGGCAGCTACCTAATCTATCCTGGGGGGCAGCTACCTAATCTAACCTAATCCTGGGGGGCAGCTACCTAATCTAACCTATACTGGGGGGCACCTACCTAATCTATCCTGGGGGGCAGCTACCTAATCTATTCTGGGGGGCAGCTACCTAATCTAACCTATACTGGGGGGTACCTACCTAATCTATCCTGGGGGCAGCTACCTAATCTATCCTGGGGGGCATCTACCTAATCCTGGGGGGCAGCTACCTAATCTATCCTGGGGGGCAGCTACCTAATCTATCCTGGGGGGCACCTACCTATTCTAACCTAATCCTGGGGGGCAGCTACCTAATCTATCCTTGGGGGCAGCTACCTAATCTATCCTGGGGGGCAGCTACCTAATCTATCCTGGGGGGCAGCTACCTCATCTAACCTATACTGGGGGGCACCTACCTAATCTATCCTGGGGGCAGCTACCTAATCTATCCTGGGGGGCAGCTACCTAATCTAACCTATACTGGGGGGCACCTACCTAATCTAACCTATACTAGGGGGCACCAACCTAATCTAATTTATACTGGGGGCACCTACCTATCTAACCTATACTGGGGGCACTTACTTATCTAACCTGTATTGGGGGCACCTAGCTAGCCTATACAGGTGGCAACTAAACTGGCTACCTATATTGGAGGCACCTACCTAACTAACCTATACTGGGGGCACCTACCTATCTAACCTACGCTGGGGGCAACTATTCTGGCTACCTATATTAGAGACACCCACCTAGCTAACCTGTACTGGGGGCACCTATCTATCTAACTTATACCGGCGGCGCCTGCCTATCTCACCTATACTGGGGGCAACTATTCTGGCTTACCTATGCCTGACTACCTATACTGGGGGTACCTATAGCTGGCTATAGGGATTTTGATATGTGTGTGCATCCGTCGGGTGTTGCCGGGGAGGGGGGGCTGTTGTTGCCGGGGGGGGGGGGGGCCACATCCAGATTCCGCATCGGGGCCCAGAGGTTTGTAGCTACGCCACTGTATATATATATATATATATATATATATATATATATATATATATATATATATATATACAATATATATATATATATTCGCATATGGATTTCTTATAGATTAATACATGTATTATGTTAAGATTTCACCACAGCAAACTCAAGATGTTCTCTTTAAAGCAAAAATCCATCCAGACAGGCAATCCAGTTGAGTCTATATATTCATCAGTACAAATGATAATCACTGCTGACAAGGTAATAATGGGATACTGATGTATTTCTAAAAATAACAGTTTTCTCCCATGGTGGGGAATTAATGGTTAGTTAATGCTTGACCAGATACAAAATTGCCACTACTATAAACTATTGAAAGTAATGTGCTGTTGCACTGATGGACATTTCCTAATAATAAATGTCTATTCCCCAAAGGAGCCCTATTCCATGTAAAGGCATGGGAAGTTAAAATGCTCCATTTGAATGGACACATTGCACATGCTATGTCTGAAGTTTTACTCCATTGGGGGTTTGTGTGTTAAGCTGACGCTGTGTCAGTTGTGAACATAATTGCACCCAGTAGCATTGATGGCAAATTGGAATTGGAATACTGTCAGCTATCTGATTGCACTTGTTTGTATCACCTCACTTTACTTAAAACTTTTTAAATTAAAAAAAAATAAAAAAAATATCTATATATGTATATACACACACACACACACACACACACACACACACACACATATATATATATATATATATATATATATATATATATATACATGACTGATTTATGGCTTTCTAAAGAGATAAAAATAGCAGCAAAACAAAATATATGTATATATATATATATATATAACTAGTTGCTGTCATTTATTATGTATGATGTTTGGAGCTGAAGATATTTTCTTTATCAGGTACTTGGGACTGATTCTGATAACTTGAGCTAATTCTGGTACCTTGAACTGATTTGGAGCTAAATTAAATGTATCCTCTAAGAGACAAATACATTTTATTTTGTTAGTTATAAATTCACTTGTTGGATTCATGGGAGCCGCTCCCTGAGGAAGAATTTATTAGATGAAATGCATCATGGAGCCTTTTACATGCTTGTCAGATTTGTATTGTCTTTAAGTACTTTTACTTAGTGCAGCATTTAGGATAATTTAAGGTTTTACACTCCAATTTATTTACTGAAGTCCTGTTAACTTTGTTGAAGTCAGTTGGCGAGTGCGACCCATCTGTTTGCTAGAGTCCATTAATGTCTAGTCTTCTTTTTGGTGAAGCCCATTGATGTCCATTTCCAGGCTGTTGCTAGTGGCTGCTTGAACGCTGATCCCACCAGAGAGGAGCTTGGGATATCTGAAGATATTAGTCACACATGTTAAAGCTAATGATTAGGTGGTGAGGGAGCATGGGGTATCTATGATGCCTATATGAGCAGATGGACCCATGTCTACCTTGCCTTTTTTATGCACAAAATTACTGATTTTTAATGCTCACTTTAAGAATATAATGTATCCCATTATGGCTGGTTTCCACTAGGGATGATTCACAGTGTTTTCCCTCACGCAAACTGAGATGGGGAATCGTAGCCTATTGACATCAATAGGCTGCTTCTGAATTCATATGCGGTGAAAAAGTAGTGCCTGCAGCAGTTTTTTGGATGATGCATCAGATTCAGAATACCCAGCCATTCGCTCAGTAGTACTGCATGATCGGGTCCCAATGAATATCATGTGATCAGGAGCCAGATGGGGATAGCATAGTGCATGATCCAGGAAGAAGAGAAAACCTGATGCAATCTAGAGCAGGTAAATACTTTTACACATCTCCGCTGCCTTTATTCTGCAAGGGGGAAAGGAGGAGGAGCAGGCCGCCATAGACTCTGGGTCACAGGGATCACAGAGTTGGTTGCCAAGTGCTTCAGTTGTATACTTTGCATTAGTAACTCAAGTTATACCAGCAACGTAGGTGTTGTATGTATGAATGATGCAAGTTATGCTATTTATATAACATGCTACATAGATTGCATAAAGTCCACACAGCAAACTTAATGATTTTGTGAATATATCTCTAAGTCAGAACTAAGTTAGGTTTCTCTGGTTTATCCTTCAGTAGATTTGAAATTATCCACATGTAATAAAAATATCACTAGACCCAGTGCCATAAGAAGAGAAATAAAAATCCCCCACAATGTTATGGTGTATAATTAAAGAGAACCTGAAGTACAAAAGTTTTAAAAACATATACTTACCTCAGTAGAGGGCCTCTAGGTAGTCAGAGGAATCCTCAATCCTCCTTGAGCCCACTGATCCAGCACTGGATTCCTTTAAGCATGTTTGACATGGACTTATCAAATATGTTCTTGCCACCCTGCTCCCCTCCGAGTATGAGCTTCTCCGTACTGGTACTGGGCCCTGAGCAGACCATACTCAAACATACACAGTGCAAAGAAGCTCGAATTCAGAGTGGAGTGTATCCACAAAGATGGTCCAAGGCAACAGCAGTGGGCTGGAGGAGGATGAGGGAAACCTCTGGAGCATCTATACATAGGCTTTTGCTTGGTGGTGGAAACAATGCACTTGTTCATTCCAATGCAGCATACATACAGGTACTCTCCAAGCCCTTTAAAGATCTCTCATGCCGGATCTTTAAATGACGGTTACCAGTGAGTGCACTGTTCCCCTCCTTACCTACCTTCTGTTCCACTGGGACTGCACTGTCCCTCCTCCAGTCCTCATAACAACAGTATGCATTGCTGTGCTATAGAAAAGTCATGTGTCTGGATGGATAGTGTACTAGCTAAAGGGGCACTATGGCGAAAAATTGTAAAATTTAGAATATGTGCAAACATAGACAAATAAGAAGTAATTTTTTTCTAGAGTAAAATGAGCCATAAATTACTTTTCTCCTATGTTGCTGTAACTTACAGTAGGTGGTAGAAATCTGATAGAAGTGACAGGTTTTGGACTAGTCCATCTCTTCTTAGGGGATTCCCAGCAAGGCTTTTACTCTTTATAAAGATATTCCCTAAAAAGGATTCAAACAATGATGCTGACCAGCTTCCCTGCTCGCTACACAGTTTTTTGGCAGTTGGACAGAGCAACTGCCATTCACTAAGTGCTTTTGAAAATAAGTAAATCGCTGAGAATCCCCCATGAAGAGATGGACTAGTCTAAAACCTGTCGCTTCTGTCAGATTTCTACTACCTACTGTAAGTGACAGCAACATAAGAGAAAAGTAATTTATGGATCATTTTACTCTGGAAAAAACATACTTCTTATTTGTATATGTTTGCACATATGTTAAATTTTTGCCACGGCTCTTTATGTTCAGTAAGCCAGCACCTATGTTCTGTGTCTTGTCTTGTTTGTACAGCCTTTATTTCCCATAGTGCCACCAACAAGGTCAATCTTGACAAGGCAGGGCTTTTTGGCACCCACCACCGTGCTGCGTATCGGTGAAGCTTGGCATGGCTATAGCAGTAATGCTAAGATCTGCATCCAACGTACAGGTAATTCAGGGATTAATTCTCCCTCTGAGTTGCTATGACGATTTCGAGGGGGGAATAGTTTTTAGCTCCACCCCAAAGAGTCATCATCTGGTTCACCCTGCATCAAAAAGCCCTGTGCCGACGTGCCTTGCACGCCAATCTGTAACCTGATGGGTGACACACATGGTCAGGGGTGCTCGGATAGTACTTTTTAAAATCCGAATTGATCCGGATCTGGATATCCAGATATCCGGATCCGGCTCGGATATCCGAATCGGACCTTTTAGATATCCACGTGAACGCAAATATCAGGACGCAATATCAGCGGATATCCGACTTATTCGGATATCTTGATAGGAAAACCGGAAGTGCCCTTTAAAATGCTTATAAAACATTTTGGAAGGTGGAAAACACCTCCTCCTCCTCCCTGTTCATGGATCTTGTCTTCCAGGGATTTGTAGGATGTCAAGAGCAAGCTCACATACATTGGCCAGGAATCAAACCCAGGTCAACTGCTTGGAAGGCAGTTATGCTCACCACTATACTTCCACACAGTGAATGCTTTTCTGTAGGAAAAAGTGGTGTTAAACTTCTTGGAGCAGACTTACTTCCTCCCTCCAAAAGACACACATACATCCCTATAAAATAATTTAGCAGCAACTGAGTGCACAGTCTCTGTGGCGCAATTGGTTAGTGCATTTGGCTGTTAACCGAAAGGTTGGTGGTTCAAACCCCCCCAGGGACGGCCTTGCCTTTTGTGTTCAACAGTTGTCCAGAAAGAACCCCAGTGTAACGATTGGTGTCAGCAAGAACAGATTTTCTGCTTATTGGTGATCTGCAGTAATACCAATAATACAGATACTATACCTGAATATGTGGTGCTCTGCAGAATCACCAATAATGCGAGTATAGCGAGACACAGGACAACCAGCTGTAAAGATAGGTGTTTGGTGCAACAGTAATACAGATAGAGATACCAACTCCCCCAGAGGGGCTGGTAGAGGGAAATATCTCTATAGAACACAGGGATCAGCACTCCAGCAAGCTGGAGTTGCAGATGAACTAGTAATCAGTTCACCCGAGGAGCAGGTGGTGCACAGTAAGACAACGTATACTGATCACCCATGGAGCGGGTGATTCAGACTGTACTGCAGCAGGTGATCACCTGAGGGGCAGGAGATCAAGACTGTACTGCAGCTCCTAATCACCTGAGGAGCAGGTGATGAGGACAGTACTATAGTTTACTAGTCACCTGAGGAGCGGGTGATTAAGACTGTACTGCAGCTACTGGTCACCTGAGGAGCAGGTGATTAAGACTGTACTGCAGCTACTGGTCACCTGAGGAGCAGGTGATTAAGACTGTACTGCAGCTACTGGTCACCTGAGGAGCAGGTGATTAAGCTGTACAGAGAATCCCTCACCAGGGACTAGGCTCACTGGTGAGGGCAGGAGAGTCAGACAAGCAGATTCGGCAACAAACGGACAGATACGGTACAAAGACAGAAGGCTTAAATCAGAGTAGTGTTCAGGATGAGTCGGCAACAGGATCAGATAGGCAGAAGCACAGAATCAGTAAGCAGAAGAGTAGTCAAGGCTAGCAGAAGGTCATAACAAATAATACAATTCAATTAGTACTTTAGCTATCAACAGAATCTGACTAAGTGTGGATCCCCAGCTCCTGCTGGTTCTAGCACACTTTGGGATCTGACTAAGGTCTGAGTGTTAACAAGTAGCATTTGCAACAGCAGACGAGAAGCTACTGACAGTCAGGTCCTATATATACTGAGAGCGCCCCACAGCGCCGCCCCAGTCACTCAGCCAATCAGGAGCACTGCTGGAGTCAGCTGACCGGCTGATCAGCTGTCTCCCCTTCTATTTGCATAAAGGTCCTGTCGCCTGGCGCGCGCGCGTAGCCCTCAGTCTATGTGCAACTGAAGGACCAGGCAAAATTCCACCATGTAACTGCGCAGCGGAGGCCGCCAGCCGAGACGTGGAGACAGCCGCCATGGGAGACAGCCGCCATGCCGCTCACCGCTGCGGCAACATTTTCGCTATCAATTACATCCAGATAGCCATTTAGCAGCAACTGCATGCACAGTCCCTGTGGTGCATTTGGTTAGCGCATTTGGCTGTCAACCGAAAGGTTGGTGGTTCAAGCCCACCCAGGGATGGCTTTGCCTTTTGTGTTCAACAGTTGTCCAAAGAGAACCCCAGATAGCCATTTAGCAGCAACTGTAAGCACAGTCTTTGTGGCGCAATTGGTTAGTGCATTTGGCTGTTAACTGAAAGGCTGGTGGTTCAAGCCCACCCAGGGACGGCCTTGCCTTTTGTGTTCAACAGTTTTCCGAAGAAAACCCCAGATAGCCATGTAGATTTCTCTCTCTCTCTCTCTCTCTCTCTCTCTCATAGATGAATATATCACAAAATTCCAAGTCAATGCAAAACATTCTAATTATGATTATTTGCAAAATTAATTTTGCAATGATTTGAAATTTTGCATTGCAATTTTGCATCATAACTATGACCATGTCTGAACATAACTATGCAAAATTGGAGCTAATCACTATACTGGAAGAGAGTGTCAGGTCCCAATGGCAATTTGCCACTTTACCAAAAAATTTGCAGTCCATGGCTCACTGACTTATTATGTGGATACATACAGTATCACCATTTGTAAAAGTAGAGAATGACCACAAGCTTAGGTATTTGTACGAAACACTCTTGCTCCTCTTGAAGCCTAGGTGTAAGGCCTCTTTCATAGTGCTACGTTAAAGTCGCACGTTAGAAAGTGTTTCAGCGCAGACTAACGCACAGCAATAGTAAGTCTGTGCGACATTCACAGTGCACACGTTTTGTTTGTGTGCAACGTGTAGCATTATTAGAAAGTGCTGCATGCTGCGCATTATACACGTTATTAGCTGCGCTGGACTGTTTGCACATGCTCAGTAATGACTTGGAAGCATACTTTTCATTGCCTGTATGCTCTACTGTATTCAATGATAATGGGGAATGAAGTTGCGTTGCGACTTTTTGGGGGGGCGTTGCGTTGTAAACGTTGCATCAAACCGCAACGTCCTACTGTGAGAGAGGCCTCAAAGAATATATTGCAAAGTGAAAATCAACTGTTCAGCTCTTCATAAATATGATGATCACTACTTTATTGCTGATAATTATCAGTCAGTAGTGGCCATTGAGAAAAGTTGTATTCCTTTATAAAAATGAGTATCATTTTAGCTGATTACCACTTTTATAGCCATGGCATTCTACAGATCTCCATAAATCAGACATTATTTCTGGAGGCAAAAGACGGGCTTTATCAAAAGGATCAGAAAAATGAATATAGCTACCACTGATGATTGATTAATCCAATAAATGAAACGTAAGTCCATTTAAAACAACAATCTATTATCTAATTACTAAGAACTATGAAGTCAATGAGGAACTGGTTCCAATGAATGTTTAAATATAAAAACTATGTGCAAGCGTATGTATCTAAATGGCTCTTCAAAATGAGAAGCCAAGTTGTCACAAAATTAGAGCATGTCATTAGGATGCATGTAAAGAAACACCTTCCCTAACTTGTTCATCAGGTAGGAATGCTTGCAACACTTAGACAAAATAAAACAAGAGCTACAACTAATTATACCAGATAGTAATTTGGTGAATGGAAATAGCATGCTATTCATTACCTTTATATGCATAGGAAAACAATAATTTATGTTCTTTGGCTCACTTTCAATACCCTGCCTTTTACTCACACCAGTAAATCATTTGAAAGCATATGTTACAATTATCCTTATAAATAAAGTAGTATAATTGCAATAAAGGGGAGTGACTGAATCATATGCTTGCATAGCTTTCTATATAGCTACAGGCCTGAATGGTTTCAGTGATTCATCTTAAAATACATAGTTAATGGTTAAGCAATGAAAGAGTGTTAACATTGGAGAGTCCCACGCATTGAGCACAATAGTCATGGTTAATATGTGTGTCGTCAGTGGGCTATTGGAACAATAAAGTCTTTTATGTTTTTCACCTTAGGACAGATTTACTAATGATGTGATTTATGGAGGGCAAGTACCAACAATTCAAGAACTGAACCTATTTGTTTCTAATAGCTACTTTCAGCATAGTGCATTGTGAAAATAATGTTACATGGGGCAGCTCGAAGGAAAAGATTTATATACAGTTTTTAAGTTGGAATGCCAAATAATGAGCCATACAGAAGACTGCCACTTATTCCTTGTTTTCAATCAGGATTTGTACATCGTGCTTTTCTTTACTTGCACTTTTGTGTTATGAGTGAGTATTTACAGACCCCAAGTGTAAATGTAACGTGTATTTACTAGAAGGTTACACTATCTCAATCACTGCTATGGTATCTACAGCTAAGCATTGCAGGAACAGAGATGTCCAAATAGTGAAACCTGGTCATGGATGGGTCAGAGGAAAAAGCTTTCCCTGAACATTAATTTGCACCAGAAAAAAATTCATGTAACTGGTTAATGATTACATTTTCAAAGTAATGCTGCCTGCCTGGCGTTTTGAAAAGTTGATTCTCTGGTCTGGTTTGTAAACTCTTTCTCTTCACTGCTATCACATGGAACCTGAAAGAAGATAGAATTATGTCAAAAGAGGCCCAGGGTTAATAATTAGAGCCTACCAGTACATGGTTTCTGAACATGCTTAAGGTGACCAAATATTTTATAGAGCCCATAGCTTTCCTGTAGCAGTTCTCTTTCAGTAGTGGTGGTGTATTTGTGAAATATGGAAGTTGTAATAATCTGCACGTGCAAATCGCTATTGTGACAGGGCAGAAACAGGAGATCACTTGCAGGGAAATACTGAGGTCTACACAGTGGAATTGAAAGTGAATAAATGTGTTTATTTATCATATACACACACAGAACAATATGTATACAATCACACAATATTAAATACACATTGCACCAGCTTAACCACCCTGACTAACTATCTAAACTAATATATGCAACGGCAAATTGCACAGATCACACCATATTTACAATGGCAATACACAGAAACACGGATCACACAATATATACAATGGCAATACTCAGAAACACAGATCATACAATATACACAATGGCAATACACAGAAACACGGATCACACAATATATACACACTGGTTAATATGCTGAAGCAATGATCATGCAATATGTACAGGAACATATAAGCAAAATCAGCACACAGGAGAATCATCAGACAGGCCAAGATCAGTAATCAGAATACGAAGTGATACAGTAGGCCAGTGGTTCCCAACCTTTTCCGGCCCGGGGAACACTGTCTGACCAAATTTTTCTCCGGGGAACGGCACGGGGGGGGGGGGGGGGGAGGGGGGGATTGCGGCCCCCAGTTGTTTGCGCGACCTAGTGGACAGTGCCGTGCGCAGCAGGCTATGGGGGGGGGGGGCTGGGGTGCGGCTGCATAGCTAGCATACTTGCCCCAGTGTAGGGAGTTTAGTTGCCTCAGTGTAGCTAGTATAGTGCCCCAGTATAGTGCCCCAGTATAGCCAGTATAGTGCCCCAGTATAGCCAGTATAGTGCCCCAGTATAGCTAGTATAGTGCCCCAGTATAGCCAGTATAGTGCCCCAGTATAGCCAGTATAGTGCCCCAGTATAGTGCCCCAGTATAGCCCCCCAGTATAGCTGGTATAGTGCCCCAGTATAGCCAGTATAGTGCCCCAGTATAGCCAGAATAGTGCCCCAGTATAGTGCCACAGTATAGCTAGTATAGTGCCCCAGAATAGTGCCCCAGTATAGCCAGTATAGTGCCCCAGTATAGCCAGTTTAGTGCCCCAGGATAGCGCCCCAGGATAGCCAGTATATTGACCCGGTATAGTGCCCCCCGCCAGTCCACGCCGCTGTTATTACCTTAGCAGCGGCCGCTCTCCCCTCTCCGGCGCGTGTATATTCAAGCAGCATATCTCCGGCTGCTCTGTGTGATGCGGAAGGAAGCAGGGCAGCGGCTTCCTGTAACGGCGATATGTATCGCTGTTACTATGGTAAACGAGCCCTGCCTCCTGCGCATTACATACAGAGCAGCCAGGAGATACGCTGCTAGAATAAATACATGCACTGGAGAGGGGAGAGCGGCCGCTGCTAAGGTAATAACAGCGGCGGCCGCGGGGACGGGCGAGAGGGGGATAAGAGGACGGCACACCAGGCAACGTTCCTTCAGTTGCAGAATCACACGCAACTAGCAATATGATCTAGCAGCGCCTGAATGTCACAGACAACCTTATATATGCTGCAAATTGGTCAGGTGACTGTGCAGAATGTTCACAGAGTTCCATATTCAGGTGAGCCAATGAATTGCAGAGTTTTCAATATGAGGAGAGACACCTGCTGGCGGACAGCGGAAGTCCATACAAAAGTTCATTTGTGTTGCCACCAGCAGGATCTTTTCCAACATAAAATACATAGAAAATACACAATTTACAAGTTTGACAAATCGCTAGTCAACTGCAAAAACACAAAAATAACTGCTTTTTTTTCTTTGCTGTTTATATTTTAAAAATAACGTGTAGTGATTTTCAATATTAATTTATGCATTTGCTAGCTGGAGACAAATTGTATATAATATTTATTTAAATGCAGAAAATATTAAATACAGTAGTGCCCCAGTTACCTCGGGCAACTGGGACTCATAACTAACTATCACTTATAGGGGACATGAGGCCATGCTTCTCTTCCACTAATGCAGAGAAGTGCGCAGCGCAAAACACTTATCAGAGCTTCAGGGACTGGTCCTCTTCACTTCTTAAAGCCTGTGCCACCTGGGTCACATGTTGCACTGGGTCACATGTCTGTATTGGGATACGTATGAAGGATGCAGCAGAGAGATGGCTCAAACCTCAGATTTTGGGTTCGCGGACGTGAACTTTCACAAAAGTCAGAAAACCGGCAAACTCAGCAAACCGCAATAGACTTCAATGGACAGGTGAACTTTAAAAACTACAAACACTGTTTCTGGCCACAAAAGTGATAGAAAAGATGTTTCAAGGGGTCTAACACCTGGAGGGCGGCATGGTGTAGTGGGATACATGCCAAAAGTCCCTGGGAAAATTACAGATTTCACGCAGAGCAGGGTTATTATCACTAAAGGGCAGAAATCACATTACATTGCTAAATTGGAGCATAAAGTGTTTTAAAACATCTTGCATGTGCATACATCGATCAGGTAGTGTAATTAGTGTACTGCTTCATACTGACACACCAAACTCACTGTTTAACGCACCGTCGCAAACAGCCGCAAAAGCTGATATATTTGTGTGCTGCTTTTATTAATGTGTGCATACCATTGGTGTTTGTGTTTTGCGATCAGGTGCCTTCGCAATGCAGTTGTCCCTAGTTGGGTATTGGGCTTCCCACGACTCAGTTTCTTTTGACAGAGGTTTCAGATGGCATTGCTGGTATCAGAGGCACACAAACAAAAAAAATGCCACACTGGTGAGCTCTGGAATGTCGGCATTTAGGTGGTGGCAACAGCAGGCCTTGAAGGGCATGTTGGCTGGAAGACCACAAATGTATCACTAAATGCATCATGTGTGAATAACTCCTCTGACACATCAAGTGGAGCAGCTGGGTTGCTAGTGGTAGTAGTATTAAGTTTTTGTGTGAAACCAGAAGCTGAGCAGGAGGAGGACAGTGTGTCAAGGAGGTTCTATGCGGAAGCTGTAGAAGATGTGGTGCGCAGTTTAAGTCAGTCAACCACGTCCTCAGAATCTTGGGGATTGAGGGTACATGCCTTCTGAACACTGTACTTTGGTTGAGGGCTGCACAAAATCACGCCAATACCTGCGAAAATACCTGCGGGATGACCTGCCTCTGCCTGTCATTCTACCCATATTGGAGGTATGCAGTACTACTAACAATATTCAATAGTGGTAGACAGTGTGTGCAATCACAAAGAGGCACGCAATCGGTGTCAAATACACAGCAGGTGTGTGTGTGTGTGTGTGTGTGTGTGCGTGCGTGCGTGCGTGCGTGCGTGCGTGCGTGTGTGTGTGTGTATCACTGGAATGTGTACTTTAACACACACAGGTGAAAAAGTAAATTGCATATGGCCCCCAGAGAGATATCCAGTGGGAAGAAATGCACTGATCTAATACAGTGTGCCAGCAAGCAAGAGCACAGCTGCGACAGGGCTATATCTATGCTGTGTCAGTGACATAACACAAACACACAAAAAAATATGAAGAACATTAGCCCTCAAAAGAGCAATTTTGGGGTGTTTTCAGCAACAAATTTCAGTGAGGAGCAAGCTAACAAGAGCCTAACTAATGCTTTCCCTATCTCTCCAGCAACCTCTCCCTTCTCTCACTATAGCAGCAGCAGACAGAGTGAGAGCATGGCCGATGCTGCTGTCTTTTATAAGGTGGGGCGGGGGTCCAGGAGGGAGTGCTGCCTGATTGGCTGCCATGTGTCTGCTGACTGTGATATAGAGGGTCAAAGGTTAACCACAATGACAAGTACAGGAGGCGGGGCAAATGCGCATAAAAGTTCGCTATTTGCCGTGGACTCAAACAGTGGATTTCCGCACGAACTACCCACCGGGTGAACCGTTCGGACCATCTCTAGCAGCAGAACAGCCAGAAGCTGTAAGAATTGAAGAGGATGGGGCCCAGAGATCTGGTAACTGTTTTGTGCTGCACTTTGCTCCGCATTAATTGGAGAGAGGGTTTGGGAGTAGGGTGGATGGAGTCATTGAAAATCAATTGAACCACAGCACTGCATTTTTTGATTCAGTGCAATGATATAGGACAATGATCGACCACCACTCCTGCCCTGCCCCATCAACCTAAATCTTCCTTCCAGTCCAATCCATACAACCAATTTTAGGTTAGAATCGATCAGAAATCATTCAAAAATCAATCATTTTTTTAAATCAAGTTTTATGCAGAAGAAAATACAACCAAGGTATCAGTAGACTTTGCCTTTATGGTGTAATAATGAAGTAATACTCTGTTCTTCTCATGATGAAATCTTGTCAGGTCTTAGTTAGAGGAAGGCACGTCCCATCAACTCCCAAGATTGTCAGGACGTAGTTGACTATTTAACACAGAACACCTCATCTTCCGCAGCCACCAGCGCTACTACAAGCACCACATCTGTTGCATTTGACACTTCACAGGAGTTAATTGGTGGGCAATTCACTGATTCACAGCCATTATTGTTACAACCAGATGAAGGCGTTAAGCAAGTTACACCACCTCATATGTCTGAGTTAGGCGGCGACACTATGGACGTAACGTGTGAAGATGATGAAGTGCCTGCTGTTGGTGCAGTTTTGAGGTGTCTGAGGCAAGTGAAGCTGGGCAGGATGATTATGATGATGACGATGAAATGGATCCCACGTGTGTTCCCAATAGAGGAGATGAACAGGGGACAGTTCAGAGGGGGAGTCAGAGAGGAGTAGGAGGAGACGAGTTGCTGAAAGAAGCAGGGAGAGCTCATCGTCAAAAACAGCTGGTAGCAGTTTCTGGCACCATGTATCGCCACCTATGGACAGCCAGCCAACATGCCATTTAACGTCAGCTGCTGATAGCACCATAGTGCCATCACCCCAGGGAGACTCAGCGGTTTGGAAATTTTTTCACGTGTCTGCCTCAAATTGGAGCAATGCCATCTGTTGTCTCTGCCTCCAAAAATTGAGCCGTGGAAAGGCCAACACTCACGTAGGCAAAGTGCCTTATGAAGGCACCTGGAGAAAAGGCACAAACTGCAATGGGAAGAACACCTGAGCAAAAGCAGCACACAAAAGAAAAGCCACCCTCCTTCTCCTCTTCCTCCTTCAGGTGCAGCATCTTCAGCTGCTTTCTCCCTTGCACCTTCACAGCCACCCTCCTCCACTCCGCCTCTGCCCTTGAGTGGTTCCTGCTCCTCTGTCCACAGCAGCCACGTGTCTGTGAAGGAAATCTTTGAGCGGAAGAAGCTAATTTCTGCCAGTCACCCCCTTGCCCGGCGTCTGACAGCTGGCATGGCGGAACTGTTAGCTCGCCAGCTGTTACAATACCAGCTGGTGGACTCTGGGGCCTTTTCGTAAATTTGTGGCCATTGGGACACTGCAGTAGAAGATGCCAGGCTACAATTATTTCTCTAAAAAGGCGATACCCAAACTATACCGTGAAGTGGAGAGGCAAGTGGTGTCATCTCTGGCACACAGCGTTGGGTCAAGGGTCCACCTGACCACGGATGCCTGGTCTGCCAAGCACGGTCACGGCAGGTACATAACTTACACAGCCCATTGGGTCAACCTGGTAATCGATGGCAAGCAGGGAGTATGTGGCTGTGCAGCGGACCAACTTGTGACACCTCCACTGCTTGCAGGCAAGCCTTCTGCCACCTCCTCTCCTCCTGCTACATCCTCTTCGCTGTCATCCTCCTCCTTGGCTGAGTGGCAGTTCAACTCTACTGGTGCTGCGATCTCCTCTCCAGCTACCATGCCCCATCTCCCCATGGCCTATGCTGCATGCCCGGTACGTTGGTGTCACGCCATCTTAGAAATGTCTTGCCTCAAAGCGGATAGTCACACTGGACCAGCTCTCCTGGCTGCTCTTAACAAACAGGTGGATCAGTGGCTGACCCCGCACCAGCTGGAGATCGGCAACGTGGTGTGTGACAACGGCAGCAATCTCCTTTCTGCATGCATTGAATTTGGGAAAGCTGACACATGTACCCTGCATGGCACATGTGTTTAATCTAGTCATTCAAAGATTTGTTTCAAAGTACCCAGGCTTAGAGGACGTCCTGAAGCAGGCCAGGAAGTTGTGTGGGCATTTCAGGCGGTCTTACATGGCCATGGCACGCTTTGCAGACATTCAGCAGAGAAACACGTTGCCGGTGAGACGCTTGATATGTGATAGCCCGACTCGCTGGAATTCAACCCTGGTCATGTTCTCTCACCTGCTAGAACAGGAGAAAGCCGTCACCCAGTACCTCTAAAATTTCAGTAGAAGGACACAATCTGGGGAGATTGGGATGTTCTGGCCCCCGAACTGGACACTGATGCAAAATGCATGCAGGCTCATGCGGCCATTTGAGGAGGTGACCCACCTGGTGAGTCGCAGTGAAGGCACCATCAGCGACTTGATCCCGTACGCTTACTTCCTGGAGAGTGCCGTGCATAGAGTGGTGGATCAAGCTGTGGAGGAGCGTGAACAGGAACAGTTATGGCACGAACAGTTGTGAGAGCAATTTTAATCAGAATCAGATGTTTCCTCAACACCTGCGGCAGCACAGAGAGGGGAGGAGGAGGAAGAGTCGTGTGGGGAAGAGGAGTCAAACTCGGATGATGAGGAAGGTGTTTCTTTGGAGGAGGAGGAGACGGCGGCAGAACAACCGCAGCAGGCGTCGCAGGGGGCTTGTGCTGCTCGACGTTCCCGTGGTATTGTTTGTGGCTGGGGGGAGGAGGAGGACTTACCTGACATCACTGAGGAAGAGCAAGAGGAGATGGAGAGTATGTCTGGATCCAACTTTGTGCAGATGGCATCTTTCATGCTGTCCAGCCTGTTGAGGGAAGCCCGTATAAAAAAACTCAAGGGGAATGAGCTGTACTGGGTGGCCACGCTACTAGACCCTCGGTATAGGCACAAAGTGGCGGACATGTTACCAACTCACCAGAAGGCAGAAAGGATGCAGCACATGCAGAACAAGCTGGCAACTATGCTTTACAATGCGCTTAAGGGTGATGTCACAGCACAACGCAATAAAGGTACCACTGCCAGTAATCCTTCTCCCATTTCCACACAGGCAAGCTCAGGACTCTCCAGCGATCTCATGGTGATGTCGGACATGCGGACATTCTTTAGTCCAACGCCTCACCTTAGCGCTTCCGGATCCACCCTCCACCAACGCCTGGACCGGCAGGTAGCCGACTACCTGGCCTTAAGTGTAGATGTACAATTGAAGACAAATCGAGGGCCCAATATGGCAGCGTTTTTCAACCAGTGTTCCGCGGCACACTAGTGTGCCGCAGAACGTTGCCTGGTGTGCCGTCCTCTTATCCCCCTCTCGCCCGTCCCCGCGGCCGCCGCTGTTATTACCTTAGCAGCGGCCGCTCTCCCCTCTCCAGTGCATGTATTTATTCTAGCAGCGTATCTCCCGGCTGCTCTGTATGTGATGCGCAGGAGGCAGGGCTCGGTTAGCATAGTAACAGCGATACATATCGCCGTTACAGGAAGCTGCTGCCCTGCTTCCTTCCGCATCACACAGAGCAGCCGGAGATACCCTGCTTGAATATACACGCATAAAGGTCACATTTGCACATTTGCACAAAGGGAAATAGATAGTATATACAAAGAGGGAATATGTATGGAGATCGCATTGGAATGCGCTCCTCATGATATATGCGAGCACATGTATTTATAATAGGAGGAGAGGAAGGAATTAGTACGTGAAGCTGAGTGGTTGCTAGGTAATAGGGAATACACACCGCGAGATAGGAGCCGCTCAAACAGCTAATCTGCATACAATGTTGTACATAGCGTCCCAGCCTGCCGCTGGCCAGCAAGCCCCTGATGAGTCATTTGACGAAACCGGTAGGGCGTGGCCTCAAGCGGCAGGCAGGAAGACGCTGAGAGAGCGGCGGTGAGGACGTCCAGGAGGTTTTATACTATGCGCATATTGATTTTACAGAATGTGAGTGTACTTTTAACATTTTACTAAGGAATAAAAACAGTATTATGCTATGAGGAGCTGTGTATTAGTTCTACAGGGAGAAATTTAAAACGCTGTTGGTAAAGAGTCTCCCATCCTGTGCAACTACGCTGTGCGATCAGAAAGCGCTGTTGGCTGGGCTCTGTGAGGTCAGCATGGAAATCTGGTGAGCGACTACTGGTTATTGTGCACAGTGGTGTGGAAGTTCATAAGGACACAGGGTGTATAGCGGCCACAGTGGGGAACACTTGCATGTGAACAAGCACGGGTATAGTTTTTTGTGAACAGGCTTACACTATGTGCTTTTCAATTTTCCTTATCTGAGGAACTGTGGAAAGAAGCGCTGCAAATACTGGAATACTTTGGAGGTGTATTGGAGGGATATCTAAACTCAAGGCATCCATATGTTCTGTTGCTGGTCCGTAAAGGTCAGCATATATATCTGGTGAGCAGGAATTTCTCTCATTGGAGTGGGATCGGTGTAAAGTGGAACACACAGTGGGGAGCACGTACCAGTGTTGGGGTGCACCCAATATTGTATATATATATATATGGAAAATTTATATACAGGTTCACGCTATGATATGTTATATATTTCTCTGAGGTGATAATGACCCAGGAGTAAAGTGGTGGAAGAAGGAATACAAGGAAAGAATCTTCACCCATACACGAGTTTAGCTGATCTGTGGCAAATCAGCCTTGCAACATTGGTGAGAGTATATATTACTACCAGAGACTTGGAGACGGTTTTTTTCCCTTTGCAGCAGTGGAACTGTATGCAGAGTGTTGTTTGATATCAGAGACTTGGGCATTTAATGGTGGAACTGTGTGTAGTTCTTTAGGGGATAGAGCGCTGTACAGATATCTAATCAAATTGAATATACACGCGCCGGAGAGGGGAGAGCGGCCGCTGCTAAGGTAATAACAGCGGCGTGGACTGGCGGGGGGCACTATACCGGGTCACTATACTGGCTATCCTGGGGCGCTATCCTGGGGCACTAAACTGGCTATACTGGGGCACTATACTGGCTATACTGGGGCACTATTCTGGGGCACTATACTAGCTATACTGGGGCACTATACTGGGGCACTATTCTGGCTATACTGGGGCACTATACTGGCTATACTGGGGCACTATACTAGCTATACTGGGGGGCTATACTGGGGCACTATACTGGGGCACTATACTGGCTATACTGGGGCACTATACTGGCTATACTGGGGCACTATACTGGGGCACTATACTGGCTATACTGGGGCACTATACTAGCTATACTGGGGGCTATACTGGGGCACTATACTGGGGCACTATACTGGCTATACTGGGGCACTATACTGGCTATACTGGGGCACTATACTATCTATACTGGGGCACTATACTAGCTATACTGGGGCACTATTCTGGCTATACTGGGGCACTATACTGGCTATACTGGGGCACTATACTGGGGCACTATACTAGCTACACTGAGGCAACTAAACTCCCTACTCTGGGGCAAGTATGCTAGCTATGCAGCCGCACCCCAGCCCCCCCCCCCCCATAGCCTGCTGCGCACGGCACTGTCCACTAGGTCGCGCAAACAACCGGGGGCCGCAATCACCCCCCCCCCCCCCCCCCGCTGTTCCCCGGAGAAAAATTTGGTCAGAAAGTGTTCCCCGGGCCGGAAAAGGTTGGGAACCACTGCAATATGGTGTAGTCAGTGATGCTCATCCGAGCTCGGATATCCGAGATACTCGGATATCCTAGCTCTTTTTTCACTATTCGAGCTCGAATACCAAGCTCGAATAGTATTAGCTGTCCGGGCTGTGTTATCCGAGCGCACTCGAATAGCAATTAGCTATCTGGAAATATCCTAGCTATCCGAGCTTGGATAGCGTCATCCGCTCGGATAGCGTCACGTCAGACATCACCTCGAGTCCTCACAAGCGAATTAGAGGGCTCCTAGCCCTCTGACTGCAGCCAATCACAGAGGGGGAGCCTGGCCAAGCCCCCCTCTATAAATTGCAGGCGCCATGTTGCCTCACTCGTCCTGCTTGCGACTTACTGACTGACTGTACTGAGAGATTGCTCCAGTGCTTTTTGTCTGTGCAAGTGCATTTATTGTTCAATACACCAAGCGTTTTTACACTCCAACACTTGAACACCTGTATTGCTTTGTATTGTAGATAGATTGTATTTTAGGCAGTTTAGTTTGTGTGATTAGGGACAGCTAGGGGACAGCAGCTAGGCCCTGTGCCTAGACAAGGCAGCCTGCCCTGCTCTGTGTTCTAGTCTCTAGTTACCTGTGCTCACAACTGTCCTACTCCTGTACTACTTCTGTGTTAGATAGATTATTGTACTATTTTGTAGTTAGCAAGGCCCAGCTTTACTGCTATACCTGTCCTGTATCTGCTCTCTGTAATCTAGTCACACCTGTTCTATTGTTTAGCTAGATTCTTCTATTGTTTAGTTAGTACTATAGTACTGCAGTCAGTGCTAGTAGTTGTTAGAGTAGTAGTATTACTGTGTTAGCTTTCTACAGAACTGCTGTGCTGTGAGCAGTGCCAGTGTGACAGTTAGTGTGCACCACTAGTGTCTTCTCCTCTGCTGTCTGACTGGCACTTGGCACGTGCCACATCCGGCATGCTCCTGGCACACGTTACACCTGCTGCTGCTGCTGCATTGCCCTGCTCCTGCTGCCTGTGCAGCTCCCACCGCCAGGGTGCCACAGGCCACTGATACCACCTATATTTAACCCAAAACACAATTGCTGCGCAATTTTTTGGAGGTGTCTGGGATGAAAACTGTCATGTTCCAGTTGTGCGGTTGGACTTTGGACACAATGTGGGCTGCACGACTGCTGTCTGGAACCTAGGCCTGATGTTAATTTACAGCTATTTTTTTTTTTTGGGGGGGGGGGATTTTAAGTCCCCACATCATCAATTAGTGTTCCCCTTTACAAAATAATGATGCTACATGCCTCATATACCCTAAAAACGTTTTTAAAGCAATTTAAAGGCCACTTCCGGTTTTTCTATCCGGATATCCGAATTTGCCTGGATAGCCCGGATACTGTGGTCGGATATCCGATTTGTAATCGGATCGGAAAATTTTGAACTCGGATATTCGACCCGGATCGGATATTGGGGTATCCGGATCCGAATCGGATCCGGATTTTGAAAAGGGGTATCCGAGCATCACTAGGTGTAGTATGTCAAGACAGATTGAATAATTGAGACAGTGAGATGGTAATACTCACAAACATGGGTTACTGCTCAGGTAACCACTCAATAGGCAGGTGAGGAGATTAGACCTGTCCTCACTCAGGATTAAGAAGTCGCTCTCTGTAGATAGGGGAAAGAGGGTAGATCACCCCTCCACCTGGGGTGGACTTGAATATACTGGTAGGTGAACAGAGGCACCAGTAGAATAAAAGTACATAAACATTTTAAAAAATTGCTGGGAGGAGGTGGTGGACTTGCCTCTGTTAAAGCAGACACCAAGGACTGTGATTAAATAAATAAATACACATTTATTGAAGATACCCCAAGGATGCAATGCGTTTCATGGGCACAGCCCACTTCTTCAGGCAATAAACAGGGGATAAACAACAGCAATTCTATAATAGCAAGCAGAGTGCCTCTGTGAGTTGCCTAAGTCACAAAAGTGTTCAGTACCTCACCTTTATCAAAATGAAGGAGACGTGGATCCTAGAGGGCTACTGCCCGCCCGAAGACTAAGTCAGTCCCCACACACAGCATCTCTGCCTGCATGCCATGTGACTGGCTGCCTGCCCCAAGACTAAGTCACTCCCCACACAGCAGCTCTCCCCGTAGGCTGCTTGACTGCCTTATCCACCACCACCAACAGGGTCCAGGACTCAAGGCGGATTCCTGAATTAGCAGCAGCCGCTATAATAATTTCTCTGGTGCGTGTACATGCCTGCCTAATTTTTCTGGCTGCACTGTGGCTGCAACAACAAAACAAAAGGCATGTACATGTGCCCATTTCCCTTCATGATCATTACCTTGCCGCGGTGAAGGGGCTTGTGTATCACAATGAAGCAATGACCGACGGCTATATGAGTGTCTCGGGGGGTGGCACAACAAAGATAATAAGGACGTTGCTTCATTGTGGACAGACCAAATTTGATCAGCTGGACAGTCACTGTTCTGTCATTCAGCTACCTCAGCCCGGCAACCATATGGGCTGGAAAGCCACCATCACCTGCACTCTCGTCATGGTGCGCACCAGTCCAGCACTGCCATCACTACACAAACAGCTGTTTGCAGTCACTGCATACCTTTCACTGCATCTTTGACTGCACATTGTATTATACCTGGCAGTCAGTGCATACCTTTCACTTGAATGGATGGCAGACTTGCCCTCCATAACAGATTCTCGTTAAAGGTAGTAAAGTCTATCAGTGTCATATACAGCAGGGCCTTAAAAGTCCTCCTGTATTGTTATTTTTGGTCACTACCTCGGGACGTGCATGCCATGCCTGCTGCCTTCCTTGGATGTGTGGTAGCCATTCCTGCTCCTTTGCCCACAGCGTGCCTGCTGCCCTCCTTGGATGTGTGGTGGTAGCCATTTCTTAGGCTCCCACTCCGGACCGGAATCGAACCAGTATTCCCCGGCCATTACCCGTGGTCACTCGCAATGGCAGACTTGCCCTCCATAAAAGATTCTCGTTGCAGGTACTGAACAGCAAGCAGAACAAGTATTTAAAAAATAGATGTAAGCTTTAACAGTGGTATAGAAAGAGCCATCAAAAGTTGATAAGGCAGTCAGACATTACCTGACATCACTGAGTGAGGAAGAGAAATCTCGCCATAGTGCGCACCAGTCCAGCACGGCCGTCACTATGCAAACAGCTGTTTGCAGTGCGTTACACAGTGAGTTTGGTGTGTCAGTGTGAAGCAGTACTCTAATTACACTCCCTGATTGATGTATACACATGCAAGATGTTTTAAAGCACTTTAGGCCTGCAATTTAGCATTCAATGTGATTTCTGCCCTTAAAACGCTGCTTTGCGTCCAATCCAGATTTTTCCCCGGAACTTTAGGCGTCTATCCCACTACGCCATGCCTCCCTCCAGGTGTTAGACCCCTTGAAGCATCTTTTCCATCACTTTTGTGGCCAGCATACATTTTTCAAAGATCGCCTCCCTATTGAAGTCTATTGCGGTTCGCGAAGGTTCGCGCAAACCAAACTTTCGCGGGAGGTTCGCGAACCGAAACTCGGAGGTTCGGGCCATCTCTACAAGGGACAATACAACTCCTACTGTCCTACATGTATAATCAAAATGATAGAGCACTGCAATTGGCAGGATCTTCACCAGAAGGAAGAAACATATTTTATATGAGAGTTATCCCAAGCATAAACCAGATGATACACAAACCATGCGTAACGAGATACATCAGGAATGATTAAAAAACAAACAGGTCACCCAATTTCTGAAAACAGCAGTCAAGAGAAAAATCATTAGCGTAACGAGAAACAACACACACAGGGCAAGGGAAACAGTAAACAGAATAACGAGCTTATGCAACAGGAGATTCCACAGAAAACATATTTGCACAGATGCAAACATGGATACACAAGTAAATTTTGGACTGTCCCAACCAGTTATCTCATAGAGACAGTAAGTGTGACCTGATGACTTTATAAGCCTGAATTCGAAAAACTTAACCATATGCTTTAATGAATATTGAAAGGCATGTGGAGGATCTTCTGCTATACATTACCTCCTTGTCACCTCCCTCCCTAATGCTGTTTGTGAGTATTTCAAAATGAACACATATTATTGCAATAGCTTAAACAACTGATAATATCTTAAACAACTGATAATATTGCTCAGTAATAAACTAAAAACTTCACATGGTGGACAGATAGGGAGAGAAATGTTGGAAAACTTTCTCAGGCTCTTCAGTCATCATAGCATGTTTTTTCATGTAAGATCCTCTTCCACAAAGATTCAAAAATTAATTAAGCCTGAATAATTTGCATGATGATGTCCAGAGATAGAGTTAAGACATTATACAATATGGTAATTTGCTTCTCTTAATGATTTTAATAGACAAATAAGAAAATAACAACCCCACCCACTTCCTGAAACCCAGATTAGGATTTAATACACAGGTATTAATTATACATAAAGTTGCCTTCAATGGGATCACTACACCTCCACGTATATCAGGAAGAAATTCCTATTATCTGTTGTAATGTATACTTTAGTGAGTTAGTGACTATAGGGAAGAAAGAAAAATACTTATTTTTACAGAGGAATCAGAGGATGTTATGCATTTAACAAGAAAATGCCAATGTTCTTTGGCCATCAACAGCGGCGCAGCTAAGGTTTTGGTGGACCCAAGCAGCCCATAATTTGAGCCTACTGAAAAAAGTGGCATGCAAAGTGTGCCGTGGTGAGGAAGTGGGTGTGGCCATGACATGATGTGGGTGGGGCCAAATACTACAAAAATACATGTAGTCTCCAGTTAACAAATGAGATAGGAACTGTATGTCCACTCTTAACCTGAATCCGTTATCTTTTATCCCCCTCTGTTCTCCCTGTGCCTCTTTTGTCCCCCTCTGTGTCATCTCAGTTTGTGCCTGTTTTGTCCCCCTCTGTGTCACCTCTGTTCCGCCGTGCCAATTTTCTTCCCTTGTGGTTCTTTTATCCCCGTCTATGTCCCCCTGTGTCACCCCTTGTCCCCCATGTCAGCTCTTGTCCCCCTGTCCTAGCAGGGCATAGGTGCCCCCCTTTAAGTATCAAGTTATAGGTCCCCCAGTATAGGTAGGAAGGCAAAGGTGCTCCCACTGTAGATAGCCAGGCATAGGTACCCCAGTGTAGGTATCCAGACATAGGTGCCCCAGTATAGGTTAGCCAAATACAGGTGCCGCCAGTATAGGTAGCAAGCTATAGGTGACCCCGTATAGGTATCCAGGTACAGCTGGTGCCCCAATATAAGTAGCGAGCTATAGGTGCTGCAATATAGGTTGCCAGGTACAGGTGGTACCCTCAGTATAGGTAGCGAGTTACAGGTGTTGCAGTATAGGTTGCCAGGTACAGGTGGTGCCCCAGTATATGTAGCGAGCTGTAGGTGCTGCATTAAAGGTAGCCAGGTAAAGGTGGTGCCCTCAGAATAGGTAGCAAGATATAGGTGCTGCAGTATAAATTGCCAGGTACAGATGGTGCCCTCAGAGGTAGCAAGCTATAGGTGCTGCAATATAGGTAGGCAAGTACAGGTTGTGCCCTCAGTATAGGTAGGGAGCTATAGGTGCTGCAGTATAGATAGCCAAGCACAGGTGGTGCCCTCAGTATACTGTAGGTAGAGAGCTATAGGTGCTGCAGTATAGGTAGCTACGTACAGATGGTGCCCCAGTATAGGTAGCGAGCTATAGGTGCTGCAGTATAGGTAGCCACATACAGGTGGTGCCCCAGTATAGGTAGCGAGTTATAGGTTCTGCAGTATAGGTTGCCAGGTTGTTAAAGACTTACGTAACCCCGTTCCAGCGTGGACTCCTCATGCCGTGCTCTTCTCCGCTCTTCTCCTCTCGCTGCCTCAATATGTCCTATCTCCATGGTTACTTTCTGCGGCACCTCTATCATCATGAGAGGCACTGGCAGGTAACCATGGAGACAGGATACGAACACGACGGTGGTGACAGGAGGAGAGAGTGAGCCTGACAACAGGAGGAGAGCACGGCAAGAGGAGTCCTCGCCAGAGGGGGGTTACGTAAATTACTGGGGACCCATGGAGTGGCAACAGAGCAAGACCCCCTCTACAGTGAGGTCCAAAGTAGCAGCGTGCCTTACTTTTATGCTGGTGGCACCCCTGGCGATTAATTATAGTAACTATTAAAGTCAAAACTGGATATAGTGTAATATATATATATATATATATATTATAAACTCATCATGTCAGAAAACTGCAGAGAACAAGTGGTCAGGATGCATCAAGAGTAGACATAAATGCATCTGCAGTTGCTGTTGGCATTATAATTTATCTTAGTATAGGGAAACAAAGTAGTAAGAAAGAAGGGCATCATAATAATTATTCCTGGCAGTCACATTATTGAGCGCAACAGTCAGTGGGTACATTGAACTTTCCCCCTTCTCACATCTGTCAAAGCATCATCACTGGTGTTTATCTCTCACACAAGGCTGGTTCTAGTCATAATGAAGCTCTGGGCAATAATTATGTGCCCCCCCTGACCTGACCTTCACTTCTCCACCTAGAGAGTATCAGGTTGCCCAGCAGGGCCTAAGTGCCAACTATGGGATCCTCCACGTCTTGTCTGTCCAGCGTGCTCCTTCTTCAGTCTGTGTGCTTCCATCTTCAATCTTCTGGGGTGACTCTTTTCAGTGACCCAGCAACATGTTTGTGCTCATGCTGCCAGGTCACAGTGGGAGAAGAGACGTCCTGCGAGGATGAAGATGGTAGTACCAGGGGCGTAACTAGACATCACTGGGCCCCCCTGCGAAACTTTGGATGGGGCCCCCCACCAGCCTCGCTTTCTGCACAGGAAAACTGAGGACCAATGTGTTTTCCCCATGCAGATAAAAACACTTAGACTTAAAGGAAACATCAGGCAATCTATACCCCCAGATCTACTTACACGGGGCTTCCTCCAGCCCCTTGCAGCTGAAAACAAGTCCCTCATTGCAGCTCTGCTCCCAGTACATACATACACACACAGCCGTATTATTTTACTACATGAGAGCACATGCTATATGGAGGAACAACAATGACATGCTGAACGTAAGATATAGTATCAATGTAACTTTGGCAAAGCATTCAGAATGTCACTGATTGATACTGTTATTACAACAGAACTTGGACTCCAAGTGAGACAACAAGCTCTCAATGAAGCAGCAACAGTAAGACATCAATCTCCACACTGAGCTGTAAAAGTATTCAGAGGCCATAACGTCATTAGCCTGTGTGATAAGAATCTAGGGTCCCTTCTGCTGAAAAGGGAGCATCTAGAACTTTTTTTCAAAATGTGATGTTTTTGTTTTAGGGTTGTACATCAAGTCTTTAGAACGTTGCTGCAGTGGGAGACAGATGTTTTTTACGAACCCTAGGGAGCAGGGACAGTGTACAAATTCCAAAGTGTGTGTGATTCGTTATCTGTGTGGTGGACACATGCAGTCAATATAACAATGCTGTGAGAGCAGAATATGTTTTTTTTCTACATGCCTTAAGCTGTCAGTCTCTCAAACTTTTCCCCCCATGGGCCCCCTGTGGCATCAGGGCCCCCCTGCGGAGGCATCCCTTGCAGGGTCTATTGTAGTACACAGATTGAAGGAGCAGCACACCAGCTGGACAGCTGAGTTTACTCCACTATGAACACCCTGAACACGGGCCCTAGTGGTCCACTATTTATTTGAGGGAGACCGGGGGGGGGGGCCATCGGCTGGCTTTGGGGCGGTGGGCAATTTCCTAGTTTTCCCTTATGGATGCACTGGTCCTGCTCTCATGACCTTAGCGGTATGGACGAGCTCAGCTCGTCCATTACCGCCAGAGGGTGCCGCTCAGGCCCTGCTGGGCCGATTTGGATCAAATAAAAAGCAGCACACGCAGCCGGCACTTTGCCAGCCGCGTGTGCTGCCTGATCGCCGCCGCTCTGCGGCGATCCGCCGCGAGCAGCGGCGAAAGAGGGTCCCCCCAGCCGCCCGAGCCCTGCGCAGCCAGAACAAATAGTTCCGGCCAGCGCTAAGGGCTGGATCGGAGGCGGCTGACGTCAGGACGTCGGCTGACGTCCATGACGTCACTCCGCTCGTCGCCATGGCGACGAGGAAAGCCAAACAAGGAAGGCTGCTCATTGCAGCCTTCCTTGTTAATTCTGATCGCCGGAGGCGATCGGAATTATGCTCCAGGAGCGCCCTCTAGTGGGCTTTCATGCAGCCAACTTTCAGTTGGCTGCATGAAATAGTTTTTTTTTAATTTAAAAAAAACCCTCCCGCAGCCGCCCTGGCAATCTCAATAGAACGCCAGGGTGGTTAATCTTTCAATGTGCAACAGCCATCAAGCCAAAATTGGTGGACCTACAACCTGTTGCACTTTAGTGAGTGGGTGGTTTATCTTAACCTCTTCCCAACCACCTCACACTGATCAGCGGTGGGAGTGTGGCTCTCTCATGTCCTGTGCTAACACCAATTGGCATCAGCTCGCGTCTGGCGAGATTAGCAGGGAACTAGCGCTCACTCAAGCAAGTGTTTCCTGCGGGTAAACAAAGCTGGGATCTAAACAGCCCTATCTAACTAAACTCTGAGCTGGTTATAATATCCTTTCTTATGCACATTTGTATTTTCTAGTAGTATTAGTATGTTATTATTAGTATTTGCTGGCTAGGATTAAATTTAATAAAATTATGATTGAAAAAAACAACAACAACAACAAATATAATATTCTAAGAAATGAGTGAACACATCCACCATGATAATGGTTTTATGAGGAGCAGAGCAGGGACAAGGTCTTCCAGCACCCAAGGCTGAGACACCAAAGTGCGCCCCTCCATCCCTCCCACCCCAGCCGTCACACACTGATTGCTATTAGACTAAGAGGGCCACAGGGCCCACAACCTCCCCAACACCTTAATATCTAGTTATCTGGCTTGCAGTCACTGCTATGTATCCCCTTTTCTTATTTCTTTCTGCTTCATACACAATTAGGAATGACAGCTGAATGAATTGTGCGCCCCCTCCTACACTGCGCCCTGAGGCTGGAGCCTCTCCAGCCTATGCTTCGGCCCGGCCCTGATGAGGAGTGACATGATTTGCAAATAAAGGATGAACTGAAAATTTCAATGACTAATAAAATAAGTGTGCATGCCTCCTGCTATAGTATGTTGCTAACAGACCACGGGATTGATTCACAAAATGTATCTCATCTTATCTGTTTCTCATAACTTAACATTCCACAGTTTATTTCTCCTTGGCCCATAATAAGTTTTACTATAGTAAATGTTTTCATATCTGAACAATAAAACATCTTTTAGGCCGCCTTTTTTGAAGCCGCGGTCCCATCCGTGTATGAGCATGATCATACTATGCATGCAAAAGTACTACTGCACAGGTGCGGACTGTATTCTTGCATGTACAGTACGGTAATGCTTGTACATGGATAGGAGCATGGCCATGAGCGCATATCCAACAAGTCTTTGTTATATACGCTTAGAGGGTCCCAGGACTAAACCTGTGGGGTCAAGGATGATGGAGGAGCATCTGGACTATCCAAAGACTTACCTCTACTGGGACAATTATCCAACTTGTATTCCTTTCTCATTAAGGGCCCTGTAATTAAATACTGGCCCTTACTTGTTTATCTTAGAAATGATCTCTTCTACAGATAATGTAAAAAAATTTAGTACGGTCAGGTGAGATCATTCATAAGAAAAGTTTAGTGAATCAACTCCTAGATTCCATTCAGATGGTGGGTCCTTTTTTTGTCAGGGCCACAAAATATGACACATTCAAAAAGAAAGATATGTATGGATTGACTAAAGGAAGCATGAGTTGCCGATGAGCATTTTTAATAGTGTGCACGTTTTTTAAACCACTTGTGCCTGCAGAAAGGAAGCTATTAATATTTATTGTATTTATAAAGCACCAACATAATATGCACAATAGATATATAAAGTTAACATACAAGGTAGGGTGTACAAGGAGCACAGACCAGTCAATAAGAAACAGGATCATGCGGTGGGGTTAAATGTCTTTAGTAACAATATTTTAATGTCTTTGGTAAAAAGTCTGTTCTAGTCTGGGAAAGGGGTGCCCTCTAGTGAGAGTGTAGGATCAAGCTGAAACTATACTCCCTCACTGTGGCCTGTGCTTTGTCACAGACTTACAATCTGAAAGGTGAGAAAAAGGAGTTCCCTCATGTACCAACATAGAGAGGAATTTTAGCTAGGGAGATTTTGCGATTTCATTACCGGGACTTGTACATACTAGGGTACAGTATGTTGTTTTGGTAAACTTTTTGGGGGAGTGAACAATTTTAACCAGCACCAAGAGGAAAAGACAAGGAAGAGGTTGGATCAGCAGATCAGAACACTCTTCTGGTGCCCTATTGGAAGGAGATTTACAGACTCATTAAGCATATATCGTGCTCTAAAATACGATTTTCACCAAGTTCTTTACTGTTGCATAACATAACTGAAAATACTCAAGTCCTACAAAAAAATCCATCTGTCAGGCCTGTCTGGTCAATGACTACAATTCAGACCGTATGCCCATATGACTGACCCAGAGCCCAGCCCGTAACACCTGCACATTAGATTACACACAGGTGCACTCTATTTAGTCATTAGCACTCATCAGGCAATGTCTATAGACAACTGACTGCACTCATTAGCACTCATCAGGCAACGTCTATAGGCAACTGACTGCATTCAGATCAAAGGGGGTCGAATAATTATGCACACACCACTTTGCAGTTATTTGTTTGTAAAAAATGTTTGGAATCATGTAGGATTTTTGTTCCTCTTCTCACGTGTACACCACTTTGTATTGGTCTTTCACGTGGAATTCCAATAAAATTGATGCATGTTTGTGGCAGTAATGTGACAAAATGTGCAAAACTTCGAGGGGGCCGAATACTTTTGCAACCCACTGTAGATATAATAGTCACCTGAGGCCTGGAGGAAGAGGCTATCCAAATGAGGGAGTCAGATAACAGCAGTGTTAGGAGTTCCAGGTGAGTACCAAGGCAGTCAAGGTATTACTTTTCAGATATAGCGTAGTCAAGCAATCCGAGGTCGGTCTAGGCAGTGTTCATGCAAATCCGTGTCCAAGCAGAAGTTCAAACCAGGCAGCAAGCAAGCGTAGTCCAGGTACAAGAGCAAGGTTGGCAACAGGAGATCCAGCAGAGATAAACATGGTCAGGAAAAGAGGCAATAGTCGGCAACAGGAAATTCAGCAGAGATAAACATGGTCAGTGTACAAGGCAACAGGAAATCAAGCAGAGGTTAAACGTGGTCAAGGTACAAAGCAATAATCAGCAACAGGAATTCAAGGTTGTGAGCACATACCCAGCAACAAGCCAAAGCTAATGCTATCACGGGCAATGACTGGGGGCGCTTACTGGGTTTAAATACAAGAGCTAACCAATCAACACAAACAGATTTGAAAACCAACCAATAATCATGATCAGCTGACACGCAGGGCACACTTGAGCTACTGTTTACATCTGCAGAGCGCGTACTGGGAACGTGTCCTGCGCTTATCCAATGGCCTCTGAGAACCACCCTGTGGTCCACTGACCTGGAGATCTGAGCTGCAGGCCGGGTCTCAGCATTACACTGCCGTACAAACACTGCAGACCTTACACTATCGTTATTAACTTGATTAGCACAGCCAGAGCTCTTATTGCCAGGATCTGGAAGTCTGCAGATCCGCCCTTGATCAGGGCCTGGCTTAGGTCAGGAGGGTCAATTCTATTGCAGAAATAGAAGCATTTATACTACTATCAAATGACTGAATGGATCAATATAGCTTGACCTGGTCGGTCTGGGTGGAGTTCCAATACTCTGAGGAATACAAAGTCATTATGCATACATAAGGCTTCCCTCTTATCTGTTTTTTTTCTTACCTCTTTCTGGTGCTCTCCTTATCTTTTCTCTTTCCCTTTTTCTTTCTCTTTCTTCCTTTCTTTTTCCTCTCCCTTTACTGGTACAGGGGAGATTTTCTCTGGTTGGTTATGTTCTAGATTTGTCCTGTCCTTCAATTAATAGTTTGTGTTCTCTTTTGAAGGTTAGAATTTCTGAAGCTCAGAATTTCTTTTCTTCGTTGTTCTTATTTTCAGTCACTTAGCTTTTTTAGTACTATTGCTAGTTGTTCCTAATGACTGCATTTTGTACAATAATATATTGCATTTGTACCTGTGGCTAACTGATTTATGTACATTGCTTTTAGGCTGTGACTAGCTCATTCCCTTGTTGTATGTTTTTCTTTGTCTTGTTTTTTTCATAATAAACTTGAATTGTGAAAAAAAGAACACTAAAATTAAAAATAGCATCAGCAAATTATGCAAACTGAGCAGACCATACTTGAGTCAAACCTTAATTTTAATTTTGGATGAAGGCTTTTTGTTGCTGCGTGTTTCAATGTCACAGAAAATGTTAGTTAGTTACCTAGAGTCTCAGAGGCAGTCATTGCTAAAAAGAAAATGAGTGTAAGTTACAATTATTATTATCTTTCATTACTAAAGCATTAACATATTATTCAGCGCTGAACAATGAATAAGAGGTGCATCTGACAGACAAGCAAGGGTTTCCAGTTCCAATGACTGTAAACATACAGTACAACTTCTGTTAGATTAACCTCCTAGGGACCGCCACAAGTAAATCCTACGCTACACGTATGGAGGCCTAATTCTGATGCGGCATAGGATTTATGCCACCTGCTCTTTCCATTCCCGCTGTGATCATGTGCACCTGAGAGGGGAGATTAAGCTGTCATATGACAGCCGACATCTCCCTTCACTGATCAGGAGCTATGGTGATTGGCTCCTGATTACATGATCACTACAATCGCTGGCCAGTTTCTTGACATTCCCCTGGGGATCGTTGCATGCCTCTGCTTTGCCCGGCATCCGGCCTCACTCTGCCGCTAAGCTATGGGTCCCGGTTTGATGACGTCATCAAGCCGGGACCCAGAACTTAGTGGCAGAGCGATCCTGGATGGCGGTGAGAGAGGAGGTGGAGAGAGCTGCTCATTGCAAGGAGCTCTAGAGGTGAGTAAAGGCAGCTGGCTTTTCCAGGGAAACCTATATATACTGGCAGAGGCGGCCTTAGAGTATGCGGGGCCTGGGGCGGGTGTCATATGCGGGGCCTAGAGACACACAGATATACACACGCTGTGGATCAGGGGCATAGCTAGGAATGACTGGACCCCCCCCCCCCCCCCCCCATCCTGCACAGGCAGAGATAAAGAATGGAGAAAGACAAAATAGGGCAGAGATAGGGATGAGAACAGGAGCAGTAGATAAAGATGAGTGGGTGGGGTGTCAATATGACCTAAATTGTTAGTGTTTTAACGTAATGACTTAGCTATATTGCATCATCCTGCTAGCGCCACGTTACTCACAGACAATCAAACTTTAAGTCTTTGAAACAGCGGATTACCTGCTGGTTTTGGAGACATGCGCAGTTGGCACCTGGTTTCGCATACATGTGCATGTGTCATAAAAACAGCTGAAAATCCGCTGTTTCAGAGACTGAAGATTGGATTGCACCATTACTTTAGTAGCGCAGCAAGAAATAGCAGGAGGAGGTGGAACATCACTCACCTCCTTCTGCCTCTGCTATTGCTTGCAGCTGTACTTAAAGTAAAGGTGCAGTCCAAATGGAGAATGGTGCAGTGGGTTTGGCGGCTTCTGCTGCTGGTTCTGGGCTGGGCATCACCACACTATTATAGGGCAAATGTCTCTGAAATCAGCTAGTTGTTTTTCAGAGACTGAAAGTTGTATTGTGCATGTGTGACGCAATATGGTTAAACGCACACCACATTTATATTGCACTTTTCTCCTGGTGGACTCAAAGCGGCAGAGCTGAAGCCACTAGGGCGTGCTCTATAGTCAGTAGCAGTGTTATGGGGTCTTGCCCAAGGACCCCTTACTGAATAAGTGCTGACTTTCTGAACAGGAAGAGCTGAGATTTTAACCCAGGTCTCCTGAAGCAGAGCCCTTAACCAGTACACTATCCATCCACTGCCACTGTTACTTCAAGACATTAAATAAATACTTAAGTCTGAAAAAAATGAATTTAACTTACCTGGGGCTTCTTCCAGCCCCCTGGCTAAACCCCTCTGACCAGCAGCGGCAACCCCCATAAAGCTGACATTTTGCAGCAAGTTGATGGCTACTGCGATGGCTACTGCACATGTGCAGCCCCGAGCAATGCATCACGCTCCCGTAATTTTCATGTACTGTGCAGAGCTCCTGGCAGCAAGCGTGCGGTCAGGGTGTGCGTGGCTCGGGACCGCACTATGTACAGTAGCTGGCAGCGAGCCTGCTGTCAGGGTGTGCGTGGCTCTAGACCGCACTACGTACAGTAGCTGGCAACTCGCAGTGATGGACCAGCTTTGTGTGGGTCACTGCTGCTGGCCAGAGGGGATCAGGTGGGGATGTTGTAGGCACAGGAGGACTCCAGGGGGCTGCAGGTAAGTTAAAATCATTTTTTTTCAGACTTAAAAAAATATTCCTTCAAGGAGATACTAACAATTTAGGGCATACTGACACCACAGGGGCAGGGAAAGTGAGAGAGAACTGGTGCAAAGCAAAGGGGGGATAGACAGGAAGGAAAGGGCAGCCAGAGAAAATGGTAGGTGAAGGAGCAGAAATGTAGGAAGCAGCGTACAGCATAGAAAAGTGAAAAAGCAGGGGAGAGGCAGAAAGGCGCAGGACAGTCCTATGTCCAGCAAAATAAAGTACTGACTTAGTACCTTAAAAACAAATCTTCATAATAAAACAGCCAGGACATTGCAGCTGAGAGGTATCTCTCCAGTGTGCAGAGACTTTCTACCATCTACCCCCAAAGCACCACTTCAGTAGCTTCTTCCAGCACAGCATGCCAGAGTGCTATCTGCAGCAATACTGACCCAGATCTCATTCCTGCAACGTGCTCACCTCCTCCATCAAGCTGACACAAGCATGTGATGTTCTCCAGAGGAGTTAGCACACAGGAGGGACTGGGAACAGAGTACAGGGCAGGGGTGAGCAGCCTCACTGTGCTTACAAGTGGAATGTATGCCCTGCTCTCCCCCTTGTTAAGCTTTGTGTGTAATTTGAGTACCTGCTTTCATTGTATCTGTCCCGGGCTGTGGATGGCAGGAGGAGGGCATTCTGGGTGCCTGGACTTCCTGCTACTTGTGGCTGGTGAGCTTACTGCCTCTCCTCAGGAGAACATCAGAGGCTTGTGTCAGTCTGATGGAGGACAGGATCAGATCCCCAGCCACACTCATCCTGGAATCCCATGCATGAAGAGCTCGCAGTCACAGCAGCAGGTTGTTGTGGGCTGCAGTAGTAGAGAGGGGGAGGCCCCTGGCGAGAGAGAGGGACAAAGTTTGATCTGAAGTTGGCTGGTTACAGATGGCATGAATGCAGGGATGAGAGGCAGACAGCACAGCCTATCAGGCACATTTTAAAATATTGTCCCTCCCTCACTCCTCTATGATTGGCTGGCCAAAGCAGCTCCAGCACTGGCTAATGGGAAGCTGCTGCTGTTATTGGCCAGTCTTCTTCTGCTTGCTTCTCCGTGACTAGATACTGTCACGGAGAAATCCGAGGACCCTGCAGAGCATGCGGGGCCTCCTTCAGACGCGGGGCCTGGGGCGATTGCTCCACTTGCCCCCCCCCCCCCCCCCCAAAGGCCGGCTCTGTATACTGGGGGTACCCATGTCTAGCTATCTATACTTGGGATACGGCTGCCTGGCTATCCAAATGCCCCCTCCCCTGCATGTAAAATGCTCTGGTTCTTAAGGGGGGGGGCTGCCGATCTCCAGAAGGTAAAATCAAGTACTGTTTGTAATATGGGTACATCGATAGTTCAAAGTTCTTCAAAGGGTACATGAAGTAACATGTGACATGATGAGATAAACATGAATATGTTCAATCCCAATCCTAATTTTTTTCTATTTCTCAAAGTAAGGGTTAAGAATCAGGGCTCTAAATCACAGTTACTCTCCAGTCAGAATGCATTGGACTGTAGGGTAACACTAACTAATAGGTAGTTTCGTAGTAGTAGTAAGCCAATACATGGAATCAGCCTAATTAAAAACTTGCTGCTTAAACGGAGTTATTACAAAATGCAGAAACATCTGAGTGCAGGGACAGATCGCAAGTTCAAAAGTTCAAGATATGGCATCATTAGGTTTTCACTATCTCAGCTACATGAGGGCAATTTGTTTAACATAATTAATATAAAAATGGATATCTTAAATAATGTATTGCCTTATTGTATATGTCATTTAATATTGTATATGTATGTGGGGGATGGGAAAGGAGTGCACCTACGATCTCTGCTATAGCAACACCTCCCTGATGACTTACAGTGACTTACAGCTTATCTATTGGCTGTCAGTCACTTGGAAGTTGTAGCTACAGTGGGGGTAACAGTTGGCCACACCTTCCATAACATCAGCTTAGAAAGTAATAGGAGGGTAGTGTGCAGTGTTAGGAAGCAACAAGTTTTGAGCAGTGCAAAAGTGTCCACTGCTGACAGCCTTCAACTTGGGATTTTCATATGCAGCAATCAAAACCTTACATAGTAAAATTTTGAATGGAATTTTTTCATAGTAACCCCTTCCCAACCGCCTAACGCTGATCGGCGTCGGGAAGGTGGCTCCCCCAGGACTGCATTACGCCAATTGGCATCAAGTCCTGGTGGAGATTAGCAGGGATCACAAGTGTGCATCCCCGCTGAGTTACAGAGCTCAGGATCGCGACTGACAGACTAAAAAAAAAATGCTGAAGGTGCTTATACAGCACTGCGATCTAGTGCAGCGCTGTACGGGGGACAGCTCTGTCACTTTCTTCCAACAATGATCCCCTCCAGTTCTGACAATATTTTGTTAGAACTAAAATATATCAGGTGCTGTCAGTTATACATCAGTTACTGTTGGTTATTGCTGAAAGGACAACTGATGTGCAAGGTAATGTCCGTGTTTACCTATGGCTCAAGTGAGTGATATTACAGTGTAACTGTATGCTGACCCAGAAATTGTTACAGTCACTGCCATTTTTGAAATGGAGGACGAAGAATTCCATTGATCACAGTGAACACACAGGATGCTGGAGAGGAGAAAGAGAAGGAGGGGTAGACTACATAGGAGGCAAGTATGACCTGTATATGTTTATTATGACTTTTAATTTTCAGTTCAGGTTTGCATTAAGGTGCCTATACTATGCAAAAAATTGCAGTTCCGTTAGTTTGATTTCATATTAGGATTTTAATGTTAATATTGTTTTTTAATGTTTCGATGTTTACATATAAAAGCTATGCATACCTTTTCTGTTTATGCAAATACATTTCAGTTTGCAACATACTGTAAATGCTGGCAGAATATTGTGCTGTAAATTACTTGGATGTATTAGTCCTGGCCTGTGGCTCTTGGAATTGCCTCCAAATTTTTCTGCTGTAAATTATTTGCTTTGGGGAAAATAACAGATTTTAGTATATTTAAAAGTCCAAAGCTTGTGTTGATACGTACAAGAAAAACACCTCTTCATAGAACACAGGTTATAATTTATGAATAGTAATTACTGATATAACTAGACATGACTATATTAGACCAAAATCTGAAAAAGTGTATTGACTCCTAATCAAGGAACACTCAACCAAAATAAGCATATCTTGTGTTCATTCTAATCCCATTTAAAGAACAAGTGACACCCAAGCTAACCTAGTAATAAAAAAACACATATATAAGTAGATAAATACTACTTCTACTTGCATAACAGATGTATTGTGCTATCCATGTACAGTACTGATTCCTGTGAATTTTACAAAGGAAAAGCAGATAATCCTATTGCAGGCAGTGGCCATTTTGCCAAGCTAATGCTGACATCATATCCTTCCTGACTCTTGTTTTCCCCCCTCCCTTCTCTTGTTCATTGTGTATTCATTAGCTGCCCTCCTCCCAGAGTCTTTTTTTTTATTTACATATCCAATCACTGACTCACCTTAAGCCTTGCTTGTAAACACAAGTGATCAGCTAGGCAGGGAAATAAATGGAAGAGGAGGAATATATTATAGATAAAAAGAACTCCCAGCATTCAAAAGAACTCCCAGCATTCAACTTTTTAGAACTGTTTGGCACTAGAGCCAGTGCTCCTAAAGTATGTGATAACTCCAAACCATAACAGCAGAAAAAGTTTTGAATGCAGGATTAGCATCTTTATCACTTAATACACTCAGACCAGTTGCTGTTGAAAATTGATTTTTATGGTGACAATACCGCTTTAACACAGGTTCCCTGGGATGGATTAGACTTTGAAATAGGCACCTGCACCTTTGCAAGGAAACATGAGATTAAGGCACTGAATTGTGGTGGATTTGTGGCAAGAGGGTGGTTAAGGTTGGGTGTAATGAAGGGGGTTTGCACTGGGGGTGGGGGGTGGTTAAGCATTGAAATCAGAAAGAGGGTTTGTGTGTGTGTGGGGGGGGGGGCGTTAAGGTTAGGCATCAGGATGGGGGTTTGCAGCAGGGAGGTTGATTAAGGTTAGACCTTAGGAAAGGGGGTTTTCAGGTTCAGTGTGAGAGTACGGTTATGTTTATCTGTAGTAATATACATAACTGATATATCACTGAAAGTAAGGCACAGTAAGGTGTGTTGGTGTAACAACGTATGCTAATCAACAATCAGTAAGTGACAAAAAATGTCCCAGACACTGTCATTTTTTTTAACCACACAATGGGCCTGATTCACAAACCGGTGCAAAGTGTTTGCACGCCAGTGAAAAGCCCTTTATCACGCCTAAACTCAGTTTAGACATGATAAGAAGAAACTCGCGCGAATTTTCCGCATGCAAAGTTTTGCGCACGCAGTCGCGCAGCGCACGGTGCAGCGCGCGATGCGCCCATTAAACCCTATGGGCGCTGCGCGCGGAGTTGCACGATTGCGCACGCAAAGCTTTGCACGCGGGATTTTGCGCGTGATAAAGAGCACAAATCGGTGCTAACTCAGCGGTGCAAAGCTTATCATGCCTAAAGTCTTTTAGGCGTGATAACTGAGTTATCACCGCTTTGTGAATCGAGCCCATTGACTGCCTGATGTAAACTAAAGCACAGTAAGGTGAGAGACACGAGTGACACTGTGTGGAGGTCAGTAACTTTTAATAACTTATGTACAGTGACAGAGGCCTAAAGCGGTAATGCTGTCAGCCACACTACACTGTACAGGGATGTTGTGGTGCTACAACACACACCAAACCAAATGCAACAACAAAATATCAGTACAGCTCTCAGCAGAGTCAGTGTCAGTACACAAAATGACTTGTGTGGTCAGGATGAGTCCTCAAATGGACTAATGTTGTGTGTGTGTGTGTGTGTGTGTGTGTGTGTGTGTGTGTGTGTGTGTGTGTGTGTGTGTGTGTGTGTGTGTGTGTCGGGGGGTCCCTGGCTGGTGGACTACAAGTAGCAGTGCATGTAGGAGGCAGCTACACAGCACAATATAAGAACAGCCTTCTAGTCTATCTAGTAAAGCACAGTAAAGTGTGTTGGTGTAACAACGTATGCTAATCAACAAAGTAAATGACTAAAATATCTGTGACACTGTCATTTTTTTAACCACACAGTGACTGTCTGATATCACTGAAACTAAAGCACAGTAAAGGTGCGTACACACGCACTACTTCCGCCAATGATGGGTCCGTCAGGCCCTCCTGCTGGGCGGACGTTTAGCCGACAGTAGCACGTGTGTACACGCCTTTGGCAGAATGATAAGGCTTCTACTGTTGGCTGAACGTCCGCTCAGCGGGAGGGTCTGACGGACCCGTCGTTGGCGGCGGTATGGCGTGTGTACGCACCTTAAGGTAAGTGAGATGGGTGACACTGTGTGAGGTCAGGGACAATCAGTCATTATGCATAGTGACAGTGGGCTAGAATGATGAGGCAGCCAGCCATACACTATACTGTATTAAAGTTGTTGTGTTTCTACAACACACACCACACCACAATGCAACAACAAAGTATCAGTACAGCACACAGCAAGGTCAATGTCAGTACACAAAATGACTTTTGTGGTGAGGACGTTTGCCTGGAACTGCTTGCGCTGGCAAACGGTTCTGCCATCACTAAACTGCACTAGTTGTTATACTGAAAGTTTTACTGATTTTGCCTCTCTGAATCCAGCAAGACACCTTCACCTTTCAGTCAGATCCATTACAGACTAGATCAGAGAGATAACTCTTAAAATATTCAGGTCAAAAATACCTTGAGACCAAAAAAAAAAACCAAAAAACATTTACCAGAAGGAGCCTTTTACATTGATAACCATGTGCTTGTAAAGTATTTAAAATATCTTTTAACTTTAAAATATGGCCTGAATATCTTAAATTAGTTAAGACGTTACCCTGGGAAAAAAGCAAACATCAAAAGGTTAGCATAAGGCTGGAAGAATAAATCAATGCATGTACTTCAATGTTGCAAATTATTGCAGTAACCTTTTGGTAATGCCGCTCTATATTAAGCGTGCCCTTTTGACTCTCTGATCATAAATTGTTCTTTAGTACAGTGAGACCTGGATTTACTAACTGCAGATAAATAAGGGGAGAAAAGCATGTAGAACCAGAGAAGAAACATTACACCGCTTGTTCGTGTAAATTTCACAGAACATTTACTCACATTATTTCTTAAAAGATAAAATATAGCGTACTAGAAGTATGTAACTCTTAGCATACGTCACAGCTCTATGGAATAATAAGAATATATGCGAATATTTGCATGATTGAGCCTCTCAATAAACCACAGTAAAAAAATGAATGTTAATAGTGTGACTTTCTTCGGCTTAATACATTTGGGTAGACCATATTAAAAAAGAATCTGTGCTATGTGGTAGGCATCTGCAGTGTGAGTTTCTCAGTTGTGATCCTTTCCAGGCTTAACAAGCTTAAGTTTCCATGTGATTCATAGACCTTCTGTCTCATCAGCAAATCATAAGAGCTGTGGTGTATAGAGATGGTCTGCAAGATGTTATCAATTCTGGCTTGCATGCAAATAATATACAGCTTGGAATGAGACCAATCAAATACACTTCCTGTTGATTTTAATTGGCCCGATTCAAAGTTGCACGAAATTTACATTCAGCTAGAATTATTAGAATCTCATTGACCCTTTGTAGTGATGCAGGTAAACATAGATAATAATAAAAAACAATACAACATTGCAAATTAAACTTATGTGAAGGAGATTGGAGAGGTTATATTTTTGCCCCAAAAGAGTATTTTTTTAATTCTTTTTACCCTTTCTGGGCGTGGGACTGGAATTTTTTGTATCACTGATTTTTATTTTCTAGTTATTTTTTGTGCATGTACATGGGGGGGCAGTTAAGGCTGTGGTTAGGTATGAGGGGGGAGTTAAAGTTAGATGTCAAGGGGGGACAGTAGAAGGTAGACATTCCTGGGCGGGGTGGTTAAGGTTAGGCATCTGTAGATGGAGGGTGTGAGAATAGGGTTGAGTTAATTAGCTGTAGTAAATATTGGTATATATCCCTGATATTTACCATTGTCGTTAGCAAGAGTAGAATATCTGTAAATGTACTGGTTATTTATGATATATTGTTTCATGTATGCACACAGCAATTGTAATGGTATTTATGTAACTCATGTAGCACATGTTGCACACTTAGGTTATGTTATCTAGGTTATGTGCATGTTACATGTTAAGATAATGCTAGGATGATTTACATTATTCTAGTTTCACTTAATCCTACCTTTTAAACAATCCCTAACCAACCTCCCAATCAATAAGGATCTTAAACCTAGTACAAAAACAAACAAAATACAAATTGAGGGTTTTTCCGCCCAGTAATGTTATATATAAAACACAACTTTTAATAGTAATGTCAATAAATAGTCATACAAGTGATACAGCATTAAAAAGTCCTTAATACATGTCTAGCAGTGTAGAGAGTCTCAGCAGAGCCGCAGGTAAGCAGTAGGATAAAAAACAAGTTGGTTGAAACAAAAGTATTATTCTTAGTATTAATTTAAAAACGGGCTCTAGGTCTCTCACCGCATGTACACTGTGCACACACCGCGCACGCACACACGCCCGCCGGCCCCGTCCGCCCCTTGAAGCCGCATGTCACTCCCCCTCAGTGTCTCTGCGCACATGCACAGTTTGTTATAAGCAGGGACACACACACACAGGGACACACACGGAAGCAGAGACACTTGGATTTTATTATTTAGGATTACATAGTTAAGTTAGTTCGGTTGAAAAAAGACATCCATCCATCAAGTTTCCCCCCTATTCCTTTATATTGTAAGCTTGTAAGGGCATGGCTCTCTCACTCTTTTGTGCTCTGCATTTTGTTACCCATTTATTCATATTAATTCTGTCACTGTTATTACCAATTCTGTACTTTGTACAGACTCTGTATTTCGTACCAACTCTGTATTTTTTATATTGGTGTATACCATTGTCTGTATTATGTTGTATCCCATGTTAGTTTCTTACTTTGTACAGCACCATGGAATATGTTGGCACTTTATAAACCAATAAAAACATATCCCAGTTGATCGAGATGATGGCAAAAAAAAAATCCTTTACAAGGCTTTGGCCAGTTAGCCTTTAAAGGAAAAAAAATTCTTCCCGACTCCAGGTGGCAGTTAGGGAAAAAAAAAACCCTGGACTAACTCTCCCAGGAATTACCTAGTAATTATAAGGCTGGGTCCACACTGGTACGTTGCAGATTGGATCCATTTTACTCGGATCCGTTTTTCTAAACTGTTTTTTTTTCCCCCCCCGTTTTTCCTAAAAATGATATTTTTGCAGCATATGCCCAGCCATGGGGGAGAGGCTGCCGCCATGCTGGAGGGTGATAGAAGGCAGGAAGGGGGTGGCAGCAGTCAGTGGGGAGAGGGGACCCCGTCCCTGCTACCCCTCCAGCTAGTTTCGGAAAACTTGGTACAGCCAGGAGCTTTCCTACTTACCTACTTCTTTGGTTTATGATCAGGTTGTGGCACAGAAAAGGATCCGTTTCTGTGTCAAAATTTGCCTGTGTAGAGGGAAATCCGTTTTCCCATTGCCTGCCACTAACCCTATGTGTGTCAGGGTCCAGATCCGTTGCGTGAAAATGCAGCTGACCTTCCGATCAGGTTTTGAAAACGTGTCCCTGCAAACACAGACAGATCCGTTTTTTTTTCTTGGGTGAAGACGGCTGCTATTTTTAACATTGCTGTCCATGGCTCCGTTTTTTAATCAGGGTTAAAAAACAGAGCCACGAATATGTTTCCGGACCTATTGTGAACCAGCTCTAACCAAGGATATCCTTCACTGCAAGATAAGCATCCAAGCCTCCTTTAACCACTTGCCGACTGCCCACTACCAATTGGCGGCGGCAAAGTGGCACCACCAGGACCGCGTAACGCCGATCAGCAGTGGTACCTGGGGGACTGATTAGCCGAGGATCGCACGTGCCACCGTGCATGCATCCGCCCACCCGCGACGTCAACAAACAGGCCAATTAGCAGCGCCGGGGGGTTGTTAACCCCCGATCTGCCGCACTGAAAGCGTATAATACGCTTTGTAATGTATACAAAGCGTATTATACAGGCTGCCACCTCCCCTGGTGGTCCCAGTGATCAAGGGACCCCCAGGGGAGGAGGCAGCACGATGTGGGAATACACGATACAATTTTCTGTTAGATTTACCTGCCAGATAAAGTTCAACATGTTGGAAACAATGCCTAATTGCCGAGCAATTAGGCATTGTTCTACTCAGCAGGAGATAAACAGAAGACAATGCACCAGAGATAATGACCATTCTCTACAGAAAATAATCTAATTATGCTTACTAACAGAACATCTAACAGAAAAATCTAACAGAAGAATCTAACAGAAAATTGTATGGTGTATTCCCAGCATTAGATTAGGTCCTAAACTGCCCCCTGGGGGCTCCTGATCACCCCCCACACCTTCAGATCCTCCCCAGACCCCACCCCCTGTGTACTGTATACATCTTTTTCCCCCTGTAATCAGCCACTGATCACCTGTCAATCACCCATCAATCACCCCCTGTCACCACCTGTCACTGCCACCCATCAGATCAGACCCAAACCTGCCCCTTGCGGGCACCTGATCACCCGCCCACACCCTCAGATCGCCCTCAGACCCCCCCCCCAATCACCTCCCCAGTGCATTGATTGCATCTATTCCCCCCTCTAATCACACCCTGAGACACCCATCAATCACCTCCTGTCACCACCTGTCACCCCCAGCACACCTACACATCAGGTCAGGCCCTAATTTGCCCCGTGTGGGCTCCTGATCACTTGGCCAAACCCTCCGATCCCCCTCAGACCCCCTTCCGATCACCTCCCCAGTGCATTGATTGCATCTATTCTCCCCTCTAATCACCCCCTGAGACACCCATCAATCACCTCCTGTTACCACCTGTCACCCCACCGCAGTGACAGAATTTTTTTCTGATCACTGCAAAAAGCACTGTACAATAACTGTGGTGCTGTAAAGATCAGTTGTGATTTTTTTTTTTAATCAAAACTCAGTGACCACAGCTTTCTACTTTACAAGTACTCCCTTTTGCTAGGTAGGTGCTCTTTTTCTTGGGTAGTCTCAGAGGAATACCCCCTAAATTTAGCAGTCCACCATGGCAAAAAAGGGGTATTCTGCTGAAGAGGCTGCCGAGATTCTGGCCCAGTGGGATGAGTGCGATTGGGAAGCCTCACCGACGAATCATCTGGGTCAGAATACGAACCGGTGAACAGCAGTGGCTCTCTGACTGATAGCAATGACGAGGTTGAGGTCCCGGCAAGAGCCAGGCGTACCACACCCCATGTCACTGGACCGCAGGATCAGACTCAAGGGCAGCAGAGTGGTACTAGCGCTGATCCGAGTTTTCTTGGTGAGGCATGCACCAGCAGCGTAGCATCTCCTGGACCTAGCAACAGTACTACCGTAGACCCTGGTGAAGTGGCGAGCACCAGCATGGTAGTAGAAACTGGTTCGGTGGCATGTGCATTAAGACCCGAGTTGCAGCCACCAGCAAAACGGGCCCATACTACCCATAGTCTCCAAGAGGTGCTGGCAAATCCCAATTGGCAATCCCCTGGTTCCGCCGCACCCGTACTGCCCCTTTTCACCGCCCAGTCTGGAGTCGAGGTGGAGACAGATAATCTAGGATTGGCCCTAGACTTTTTTCATCCGTTCTGCACCGTACATCTCTACGACTTAATTGTGGCCGAGACCAACCGTTATGCCACACAATACGCAACCGCCAATCCGAGAAGCTACCATGCCCAGCCTTTTCGGTGGAAACCACTCCAAGTTTCCAAACGTAACATTTTTTTGGGCCTTCTCCTTAACATGGATCCAGATGCTATGAGCAACTACAGACCTGTCTCCAACCTCCCCTTCTTAGGTAAAGTTATTGAAAAGGCTGTCTATCTGCAACTTGAAACCTGGCTGTCAGTAAACAACATCCTGGACCCTCTACAATCTGGCTTTAAGAAACACCACAGCTGTGAAACAGCCCTCATCCAAGTCTGCAACGATCTGCTCATGGCAAGGGACAGAGGGGAATGCTCCATCCTAATCCTGTTGGATCTCTCAGCGGCTTTTGATACAGTTGACCATGAAATCCTGCTTAACAGACTGCAGGAGTACTGTGGCATCAGTGGATCAGTCCTCCAGTGGTTCAGATCATTCCTGACTGACAGAACACAGAGAGTATCCCTAGGACCCATAATGTCCAAACCTGCACCTCTACAATTCGGAGTGCCACAAGGATCAATCCTATCCCCTCTGCTGTTTGCAATCTACATGTTGCCACTCGGCACACTTATCCAACGACATGGCCTGACGTACCACTGCTACGCCGATGACACACAGCTATACCTGTCCTTCAAACCTGGTGGAACAGACCCTACCCCAAAAATAAACTCTTGCTTAGCTGAGCTACAGGCATGGATGAATGATAACTGGTTGAAACTGAATGCTGACAAAACTGAGGTCCTGTTTGTCCAAAGCCAGTGCCCGCCATCAAAACAGCTCTATCCTAAAGCAACACCAATCAGGATTGGGAATTCAGACATAAACAGCTCCAACTTTGTGCGCAGCCTTGGCGTACTAATCGATGGGGAATTGAATTTCAGAAACCAAATTTCATCTGTAGTTAAATCCTCCTTCTTTCATCTGAAGAACATTGCAAAGATTAAACATCTGATTCCCCCAGAGGATCTTCCAACCCTAGTCCACGCCTTCATCACATCACGTCTGGACTACTGCAATGCCCTTTATGTTGGCCTCCCCAAAAAGGACCTGCGCCGCCTGCAATTAGTGCAGAATTCTGCTGCCAGATTGCTAACAAACCAGCCTCGCCACTGTCATATTACACCGATCCTTCGCTCACTGCACTGGCTACCAGTAGAATGGAGAATACTCTTCAAGATTGGACTGCTGACATTCAAATCCCTGCACAGTCTAGGCCCTGGATACATGAAGGACTTGCTGAAGCTGCACCACACCTCTCACAACCTCAGATCAGCAAGTTCTATAAACTTGGTCACTCCCAGAGTGCACCTCAAAAAATCTGGAGATAGAGCCTTCTGCCATGCTGCCCCTACTCTCTGGAACTCCCTACCACACCCAGTAAAGACAGCACCATCCCTGGAGCTATTCAAATCCAGACTGAAAAGCCACCTGTTTAGCCTGGCATTTCCAGATTTATAAAATTTCTTCCTCTGTACCACGATGGTCTGAGCCATGCTTATGCGCTTTGAGTCCCATGGGAGAAAAGCGCTTTACAAATGTTATTTGTTGTTGTTGTTGTTGTTATTGCGGTCTTATTGGTCTGCGCACCCAATACATCACATGCCCATGTTCTCTGCTGTCATGTCCAGGTCACGATTTGAGAACATCCTGTGCTTCCTGCACTTCAGTGCCAATACAACCTGTCATCTAAGAGTCCACCATGCTTATGACCAGTTCCACAAAATTCAGCCCCTAATAGACTACCTGTCATCAAAATTTGCAGATGCTTATACCCCTGAACTGTCATTTTGAGGCATTTGGTTTCCAAAATACTCCTCACGGTTTTGGGCCCCTAAAATGCCAGGGTATGTGTAAAAATACACCCCACAACACATTATACTACTTCTCCTGAGTACGGCGATACCACATGTGTAACACTTTTTTGCAGCCTAGGTGCGCTAAGGGGCCCAACGTCCTATGAGTACCTTTAGGATTTTACAGGTCATTTTAAAGCATTTGGTTTCTAGACTACTCCTCACGGTTTAGGGCCCCTAAAATGCCAGGCAGTATAGGAACCCCACAAGTGACACCATTTTATAAAGAAGACACCCCAAGGTATTCTGTTAGGAGTATGATGAGTTCATAGAAGATTTTATGTTTGTCACAAGTTAGTGGAAAATGACACTTTGTGAAAAAAGAACAATATAAATCAATTTCTGGTAAGACAGAGCACATTAGAACAGGCATAGAAAATTATAGGATAGAACAAATAAGGCTGAACATTTTGTTACAGAGTTTTTATAACTGCAGTCCTTAAGTGGTTAAGTACAGCTATAGAATTTGCCATTAATGCTTCCTGTGGTAAAATATTCCACATTTTAACCACTCTTACTGTAAAGAAACTCTTCCTGAATAGATAGATGGCAAAATGTTTTCATCCATATGCACATCATGTCCACTTGTCCATTGTACCTCTAGACAAAAAGCTCATCTGCCAAGCTTTTGTAATGCCATCTAATAACAGGTATCTATACATGTTAATCGAGTCAACTTCTTAGCTGTCTTTTTCAAGCTAAGCAAACCTTTTTGTCCAAACTTTCTTGGTAAGGGAGACCTTCCGTTTATCTGATTAATTTAGTTGCCCGTCTTTGTACCTGTTCTAGTATGTCAATGTCCTTCCTATAGTGTGGTGCTTAAAACTGTATACTCCAGATGTGGACACACAAGTGATTTATACAGATTTAGGGCTCGTTCACATCATACGCGCTTCTGTGCGCATTTGGAAGCGCGTATGACTTGGTGACATGCAGGAATGGCAGAAGGGCATGGACAGCCCTTCTGTTCACATCTACTGCGCTGCGCAGCAGTATGATGCGCTTGCGTACTGCTGCTTGCATTTTGCCCGCAAGAGCAGAACTGATCCCATCACTGTCTATGGATGGGATCAGCAGTGCAGCGGGTAGCGGCACAAATGGTGAGCAACAGTACGCGTTGCGTTCTGATCGCACTGCCATCTGCGCTAAGTAGAGGTGAACGAGGCCTTATACAGACGTAGTAGTATACTTGCAACTTGTGATTTTATTAATATGTTTCATGCATAATTTTGTGCATCATGGTGTCAAGTCCTGATCCTCCCCATAGAGAGTACCGGAGCTGTGCGGTGAGGATGCAGCGATCACTAGAGAGAGGCACGGTAAGTAACAGCGCCTGGATTGGGGGGGGGGGGTACCTATACTAGCTATCCTATTGCTGGGTAACTTATACTGAGACCCCTACACCTTCCTAGCCTATACTGGGGGAAACCTGTACTGTGTAAAACCTTCTGAGCGGCATGCCCGGCATACCGCTTTCAGCAAAATTTTCTTGCCTGACACATTGTTGAGCATACCACTCAAGAGGTTAAAGTGAACCTCCAGACTAAAAATCTACTCAGCAGAACTGAAAAGGTTTGGTGTTTCTTTAACAGTTTCACAGCATCAGAACTTTGTATTTCTTACCAAAGCATCATTTTAGCTAAGCTCCACCCATCAAAGAAAACTGCCGGGCGGTATTTCCCTGATGCTGTGCAAAGCATGATGGGATTTCCTATGTTGTTATTCACGCTGCCTAGCAACTGAGAGGGGTGATCAGCACACAGGACAGTTGGAACTGTGTCTCATGCTCCCTGTCACCACCTTTCAACCAAAAAGATGGCTGCCCTCATGAAATCAAACATTTGCCTGTTCTTTTAAAACAGGGTGGGTAAGAGATTATATTAACTATCTATTTTAATTAACATAACTAATGTAACTTAATGACATTATGTTTGTTTAGGCTGGAGTTCCTCTTTAACCAGTTTTCTATCCACATACATACAGATAACAGTGTCAAAGGCCTTTGCAAAGTCCAAGCACACTACTTCTATGGCTTCCCCAAGATCGAAATTTGCATTAACCACTTTATAAAAGCTGGGCATGTTGGTGAGGTAGGACATGCCTTTAGTAAACCCATGTTGATAAGCTGAAATGATTCTGTGCTATAACTCATAGTATCCCTTAGAATGCCTGATGTTACACTTACAAGTCTGTAGTTCCCCAGTTCTGATCTCTTTCCATTCTTAAATAAGGGAAACATATCAGCTTCAGTCATAAAGAACTGACCAGCTTGAAAGAAAATGGTAGAAAATAAGATAAAGAGGCCTACTGAAAACTGAACTCAACTCCCTTAATATTGGATGCCACCGAGGCCATGTGTTTTAACTATCTTGAATGTCATCTATTGTTTTTATTGAAGCGTAATTACTTCTTTTCTAGGGTGCACTGGAACTTAAAGTGCACCTGAACTGAGAGGGGTATAGAGGCTGCCATATTTATTTCCTTTTAAACAATACCTTACCAGTTCCCTGGCATCTTGCTGATCTTTTTATCTAAATCACACACCTGAAACAAGCATTATGTAAATCCAATCAGACTTCAGTCAGAAGCATCTGATCTGCATGCCTGTTCAGGGTCTATGGCTTAAAGTTACAGAGGCAGAGGATCAGCAGGACAGCCAGGCAATTTGGATTGTTAAAAAGTAAAAAAGAATGTCAGACTCCATATCCCTTTTAGTTCAGGTGTCATTTAAAGGCAGGCAATGAAATACAAAGCTGGAATACCAATACATGAACTTTTCTATCTACTTAAAGGAATTATAGTACTGTTGAGCCGATCATGTGGTTTACATATTTATGTCACACTGCACTATTGTTATTTATACTGAACTATTTGCATACACTTATTTTATAAAAACATTAAGGCATAGTTGGACCATTCATATCTAAAAATAAATAAACTGATAAAAGAATTACAAAGTTTCTTAACTAAATAGCATCCTATCTACACAGGAACCTGTCAGTTATATCTTAAAGAATGTAATGCAATTGCTAATGATGATAACCTTGCAGTTCCTGGTTTGTCAGAAAGTAGCCGTTGTTAATATCGGATGGAAACAACATATAATGCTTTGGAAGCAAAGACAAAGTTCAAGTCACAGTTCAACAACTGTTGGTGTCATTAGACAGAGAGGTCATATATATCAGCTTAAAAGTATTAAACCCACTTCACATAGGAAGTGACAGATGCTGAGCTCTTGAGACACTTTTATAGTGCTTTTGTAAGCCACTTTTCATGGCTGACATGCCAGATAGGAAAAAAAACTCAACGGTTTTCAATTTACATCAATAATTCAAATCCGGATTAATTAAGCAATTTAAAGTGTATCCTAAATGTCTCTAATAAAAAGAATATACAACTAATCAGGGTTGTCCAGCTCACACTGGCAAGCTGAATTCTGCCCTGTAGCCCACCTTTCTTTCTTGTCAGTCCTTTCATCTTATTTTGATCTCACCCCCCCATCCCCACCCCACCCCTCCTCGATCTCCAGCACTTTCTCTTCCATACAGCATTCTCCCTCACAGTGTGAAGCTACTGGTGGGACAGTCCTGTCAGCTGCTGGAAAGACTGGGGACTAGGTTGGCACTCTTCTTCCCTCCCTCTAATCCAGAGGAGCTGCTTCATTGCTCCTCTAATAGCCACCACTGGTGTACATATTATAACATTGCCGGCGTGTTGCGTTGCGCACAGAGTGAGACAAATGATGGCTCACCTTTCTGCTGCTCAAATTCCTGGCAGTGTAATACTATTTTCCCTCCGAATCATAGCAACTTGCCATAACCCTGAATTACCCATGTGCGCGGTCCATGCACTATAGCATTACTACTATAGCGGTGCCTAACTCCGGTGCCACGTGGCTCTGTATTGTCGAGAAATCCACCTGCTTCACCACCACCGACACCTTTAAAATGGCAGAATAGCAAAGCAGAGCTGTAATCACATTACCTGATTAATGCTTGGTCTTCTCCTTTTTCATTCAGCTATCCACTCTTAAGCCATACACAAACATACAAGGTCTGTTGCATGCAAGGTTTGGGACTCGATCTCTTGGGAGACAGTTTGGGGCTGTACAGACAAGTCACTAGCCTACAGGCTATAGACATCTTTTGTTGCTATGGTGGGGGCAGGAGCGCAGATAGTGTGGTGCATGATGAAGCAACGCAAAGCATAGAACTGGCTCTTTCTGGGCATAAAATAAACTACACCTTTAATGGGGCTGATTATTTCAGTGTATTATTGGATATGAAGATGCATCACTGGAAAGTAGGTAATGCTTTCCTACATAGCCCTATTCCACTGAAGGGGGCTATATCATTGTGGTATGGATCATTTATGAAAGATAAGCAACATATGCTCAATAAATATGCTAAATCTTGGTCTTTTGACATCCACATTCCACTGGATGTAAAAAAAATGTTACTCAAGCCTTTCAGCTTGCCTCCAAGCTTTCAAGTACTCATTGGGAATCCCTCCAGAATATACCGTATTTTTCGGACTATAAGATGCTCCTGACCATAAGACGTACATAGGTTTAGAGGACAAAAACCAGGGGAAAAATATATTCTAAACCTGATGCATCCATGGTGAAGAGGCATCTTGTGGATTATGCCCCTGTGTACCTCTTGTGTCTCCCTGTGTCCTCCTCTGTCTCCCTTTTGTGTTCCCCTGTCGTCCATTTGTCCCCGCATCCTCCTCTGCAGTACAGTGAGTCCCCGACATTGTGGCGGGTTGGAGGTTAGTATTGGCGGGCATTCACAAGTCAGGAACTCCCTGCATTTGGACTATAAGGCACAGTGACTTTTTCTCCCCACTTTTGGGTTAGAAAAAGTGAGTCTTATAGTCCAAAAAATACAGTATTTCTTACGTGGTATATTAAACCCTGAAAATTTGCATCATTTTATTCCTCGCAATCCTTTCTTTGCTGGAGATAGTGCAATTACATGGGCACATTGTTCCATCTATTGTGGGAATGTCCAACACTAAACAACTATTGGTTGACTGTTCAAAGCACAATAGCAACCCTCATTCACCAGCCATTTTCACTCTCCCCAGCCCTAGCACTCCTAAACATAGGCCTAGAAGATGTACGAACAGAGGCGCCAAGCAGAGTAAAACAATGTTCTAAAAATGATAAAAAGAGGGAAGTCGAGGTGGACGTACCTCCCTCTGGTAGTGGACATATACTCAAATGCAGAGTAAAAAATATACAATTTATTCATAACTCCATAATTTATGGAGTTATGAATAAATTGTATATATATTTTTACTCTGCATTTGAGTATATGTCCACTACCAGAGGGAGGTAAGTCCACCTCGACTTCCCTCTTTTTATCATTTTTAGAACATTGTTTTACTCTGCTTGGCGCCTCTGTTCGTACGTATTACAGCACTATTAAGTCCACCCCTGGTGGAGGGGTTCTTTCCCCATTTTCCTATCTACAGAGAGCGACTTTTATACCTGAGTGGGGTCAGGTACTAATACTCCTCACCTGCCTGTCAAGTGGTTGCCTGATGGTAACCCACCTTTGTGAGTATAAGAACCTTTGACATTATTTTATATATTGAGCTTACCAGACAATATTGCACTATTGGGCTCTCGGTGTCCTCTGTTTTGTTTTTACAAGCACATAGGCCTAGAAGAAGTTGACCTAAAATATAGGTAGTGCTGGTAGTCATTTGGATGCAGTCTGTCCTGAGTAGTGCTGTCCATTGTTTGCTGTGTACATAAACTGTAAGTATTTTTCGGCCAGCTGCTCCCATCTAATAACAAACAAACAAAGAACACTTATATCGCGCTTTTCTCCTGGCGGACTCAAAGCGCCAGAGCTGCAGCCACTAGGACGCGCTCTATAGGCAGTAGCAGTGTTAGGGAGACTGGCCCAAGGTCTCCTACTGAATAGGTCCAGGCTTACTGAACAGGCAGAGCCGAGATTCGAACCCAGGTCTCCTGTGTCAGAGGCAGAGCCCTTAACCATTACACCATCCAGCCACTGCTGTAATCGTTTTGCACTTAATATTAATGTATATGCACAGCTTCTGTTTTGGGTACAAGTTGCTTTTTTTGTCTCGGGGGGGCTCATCATATCTCTTTAGGTATACCAATCAGAGGCGGCCTGGTGATGCACTGATCTACCTTCTCTTGTATTTTGGAATTTCACTTCGTGTCGCACCCAGGTTATGCATATTTTTATTTAGTTACAGCTAGGGCCCCTCCCAGCAGTGGATGACCTCATCGTGGTGGGAGGGTTGAGTACTTGATAATTTGCATGCAAGCTATTATGGAAACCAACATCCTCCTGGTAGTCAGGGGCATCTCATTTGAATGCAGGGTGTGTACTTTGTCTATTAGTAGTCCTTGCACACTTCGTGCAGGTAGTCATTTGGATGCAGTCTGTCCTAAGTAGCGCTGTCCATTTTTCACTGTGTACCTAAAATATAGGCTAGCTACCATTCATATTTTAGTATCTGCCAGACATTTACTTTTAACGAACTGGAAATGTGTAGACACTCCTTCTGCATCCCAATTGCTCCACTTAATACAACATAACTTATCTTTGGAATCAAGACTACGGAATTATTGGGGAAATAAGGATATTGAATATATTATGGTTCTACCTTGAAAGGTCTTTGAAGTAATTCTACTATACAGTATAAATTGTACAAGTTGTTTTTCTGTAATTCTATTTGCATTCAAATTGTTCAAGCAGGTACCCCTAAGCTAAATTCTAGACCAGTCCCGCTAACATTAGCTTTCTGCCAGATTTTCATTAGTAATTGACAGAGTTTACAAGAGGTACTATTAAGAAAATTTCCTTTTTCTTTACATTCAAATACTAGGGGTGTTACCAGGTCTCAGAATATGTTTTGTATTTTTAGGTTTAGTTTCTAGATTTTAGTAGTTCTAACACTCACATATTATTAGCAGTGTTTGTTAGCCTCTTTATTAGATGGTTATGATTGTTGCAATATTGAACTTTTTTTTATATGCTACATTTGTGTTGGCACTGCCAAAAGTTACTATATAGAATATGCAGGCTTAATTTCCTTGTTTTGTCTATATGGGACTTATGATATACATGTAATGATGATGTAGTGTGTTTATAATGTACTGATTGTAAACTGTACATTTTTCATGTATTAATATATATCTTTGTATGTTAACTACTTATGACAAGCAGACTTAAAAAAATGTCCTGCTAGAGTCTCTTAACGGCTCCAGGACGTTTTTATAAGTCAAACAGTGCTGCTGCCTCTCTGCGCGTGCACATGCGTGCATGCACGCTGCCTGCACGTCCGCACTGGCGCGCGTGCACGTGAGATTAGTGGAAAAAAACATAGAAAAAATACACCTTTATTTCCAAATAATATATTGTCACCATACTTGGTACTAGGGACATAATTAAAATCTTGTGATAACCAGGACAAATAGGCAAATATACTGTGTGGGTTTTATGTACAGTAGCAGTGTTTATTTTAAAACAATAGGGGATGAAATTGGAGAAATAGTGTATTTTTTTTTCATTTTTTCCTTGTTTTTCTCTTTAAAATGCATATAAACTAAAGTAATTACTGAAAACAAATATCTACCCCAAAAAGCCTAATTGGTCGTTAAAAAACAAGATATAGATTATTTCATCGTGAGTAGTAGTGATTAATCTATTGGCAAATCAAAGGGATGAGCACTGAAAGGTGAAAATCACTCTTGTGTGTTATGGTAAAAACTGCTTTGGGGTGAAGTGGTTAAAAAAAAATTCGATAAAAACTTATTAAAAAAGGTTAATTCTGAGGGCTTGTTTTAATGTGTTAAAGGTAAAAGCAAGCCTAACAGATTTGGGTAGAACATTCTAGAGTGTGGGGGTAACACTAGAGTAGTCTTGAAATTGTGCTTGGGAGAAAGTTATGAGTCAAAAAGTTATTTGTAGGTCCAATCAGGCGTAGCTAAGGAGTTTAGGCCCCAGTGCAAGTTTTACATTGGACCCCTGAAGTATTGTATACATAACAATTCATATGGTGCCACAAAAGCCCTGAAAGTCATCCACAGTATGAAAGGTGTAACCAGAGGAGGGAAACAGTTGTTAACGATTGCCACTATTCAAAGCATATTTAGAAGTGATTATTACCAGCGTAGCCCCATTAAAAAGCTAATACTGTTGTTGAGGGAGGGCCTACAGTGTGCCCCTCTGGCCCAGGGGCCCCAGTCCGATCGTAACATCTGCATCCCCTATTGCTAAGCCACTAAGATTATTGGAGGAGAGGAGAGGGCATTTAGGCCTGTATTTGCATTTGAGGTTGGAAATATAATTCGAATAGGAACATGTGGCAAACTTGCAATAGATGAGACGTAATGAGAACTGTCCTATGCCCCATAGTAGATGCAGTGGTTTCTATTGTGGTTCCTACATCTTGGTGAAAACTAAAAATAGTTGTAATGTACTCATTCAAATGGGAATGTGAAATTTAGTTTTTGAAATTTACTGAAAAGGGGTGTAAATGCCCCTTCTGGGCTTCTATAAATGTCCACCACAGCTACTGATGCTTTAGAGGAGCATAAGTCTCCTTTATTCACTTTCTCACCTCTTCATAAAATATGAAGAAATAATAGTTTGGCAAGAGTGAGCAAAGCTTTGTGAGAATCAAAACTGTACCTGCTCAGGTCCAACATGCTCCACGCTGCATTCCATCCCCCAACACTTCCTGATTCACTGACAGAACTTCCGATGTGAAGGAAGAAGTATCACAAGAACAGAGTGCAGCATGGAGGACCACAGCGGGAGGATGTCACTCAAGTAGATTAATCCTCCGTACCACGGCCCCATCTAAGACATGCGTGGGTACAGTTTAGATTCTTTAGTTTAGATTGAAAGTGTGCTCACTCATCCTTAACCTACCTGGCGGGGGTAAGCCGTGCAGGAGGTTTTCTCAGGCCCTGCTGGGCTGATTTGTGCATTTTTTTTTTTGCTGCACGCAGCTATCACTTTGCTAGCTGCGTGAGCACACCGATCGCCGCGCCGATTCGCCGCTTTTCGCCTTGCCGCAGAGCCCCCCCCAGACCCCTTGCGCAGCCTGGCCTATCAGCGCCAGGCAGCGCTGAGGGGTGGATCGGGACTCCCGATGACATCACGACATCAATGACAGCGGGATCCGGTGGTAAAGCATCTTCGATGGGGGAAGCCCTCCAGGAAATCCCGTTCTTTGAACGGGATTTCCTGATCGCCGATCACCGGAGGCGATCGTAGAGGGTAGGGGGATGCCGCTGCACAGCGGCTATCATGTAGCGAGCCCTAGGCTCACTACATGATTTTAAAAAAAATTCAAAAAAACGGCTGCGATGCCCCCTGGCGGTTTTTAATAGACCGCCAGGGAGGTTAATAATAGTGGGTTTTTTTTATATTTGAAACTCTTTGAATGAGTTGCCACGGTACATTTTGAAGTCCGATTTTCTTCCCTCCCAAAGTGACTATTATTTTTTTCTTTCCTTTTCTTTATTATCCACCAATGTACATGCAACACAAAATACATCACAAAAACAAATTAGATTACATATAATATTCTAAGTCCAGTGAATATATTGCATTGCATATAATGTATTGTTTAATACCAGGAAAATGTATTACCCAGCTCATTGTTTGCCTTGAAGCCTGCTGATATGAAATCAAACACATTCAATTATTCTTGTATTTTAGCGGTTTTAAAATCACTTGCATTTTCTGGTACCTCAAGATTAAGGATTTTATTACTCATTAAAAAGATTTCAAGTAGACTATTGTGCTTATTTTCAAATTGATAATTGATTCATCAAATAATGCCTCTGGTTTGTTGGGAAGAGAACTAACCTTGCTATTGACACATTGGCAATACAACTAGAAGACTTCTACCACATATTTAAATGGATAATTATATTGCATCATGGGATATAGGCAGAAATCTTACCTTTGTGGCTTTTCCTTCCTCTGAATAAGAGAGAGAGAGAGTAGATATACTGTACTATAAACATTAAGTGGTTATCTTGTTAACGTAAACCTAGGTCCAAATTCCTTGACGTAAACCCACAAAAATACCGTATTATAGAGATTGTCATTTTATGATTGTTCCATGTCTGGCTTCAGTGTTATTTTTTTATTTTTTTTAAAGATTCTTTATTTTTAAAAGAAGTTTTTAACATGTAACAGACAGATATAGCTAATCACAGTATCTTGCATTATACATTACAAACATTCCACAAAGCAACCAAAAAGAAAAAGGCCATTGTAACGCAGTATACACGGCCAAGCAGTGCCGTGAAGGAACGTCTGTATTTTCAGAAGCAACTAATTAAAGGGGAGGAAAGTGGGTTCCCAGGACACACCATTGGCAACGTTATACCCATGATCGAGATCATGGCAGATTATATTTCTCACTCAATGAAATAAAGATAATAGTATGCTAAAGTAAAAGAGCTTAATCTTAGTGCTTATAACCAGGCTATGGCTCATGTAAGTAGTGATATAGGGGGAGAACTCGGGGCCCGAAGGGGATCATTTCCCCGAATTCCAATCCAACTTACAAGCTATAGTGTAGTCTGGAGGCGGAAATAAGATGACTAAATTGGGGTGGGCCCGGGTTACCACTAAAATCCTAGACACATCATATAAGTATCTTACCCAGGGAGGGGTAAGGGAAGAAGAGAGAAGAAAGGGAAGAATAACACAGTTTGGAAAGAGAAAAGAGAGAGCAGGTAAGGAAAGCAAGGTGAAAGAAGAGAACAACAGGTACCGAACGCTAGGGAACCGAGCACAGAGGCATTCAATGCATGGGGAGGACACACATCCTCCCCATGGTGCAAGACATTATACAGTCATCACACTCACATCAGGGGGGGAGTGATCATTACTTTGCACATATTCAAGATACTAGGCCATCAGCTGTTTAAACTCGTCAGACTCCTCATACTCATGCCATGGAGCCCATGTACGGCTGAATTGTTCGTCCCTTTTATGAAATGTGTGGGTCAGATTTTCCATCAATTTGATGTGTTAAATTTCCCTAATCCACTCAGTCACAGGGGGGGTCTGGGCCGACTTCCAATGACGTGCAATGATCAGTCTCGCCGCATTGATCAAATGCTTTGAGAGAGATTTCTTATATTTACCAAGCCGTCTTGGTGTATTATGTAGGAGATAGTATGAGGGGTCGTCCGTAGACTCCACCCCTGTGACCTTTGTGATCATGGACTTGACCTTGTCCCAGAAAGGAGTCAATTTTGGGCAATACTAGAAGATGTGTGTTAAAGTACCCCTATGTGCAAGGCAGTGCCAGCAATTGGGGCTAGAGGATGGGAACATTTTCTGTAATCTATCGGGTGTATAATACCATTGCGTTAGTAGCTTGTACCCAGACTCTTGTAATTTAGCTGAGATGGATGATTTTTGCCATAAGATAAGAATCTTATGCCACTGGTCTGCCGAGAAAGTCTTATGTAGAGCCTGTTCCCAATTAAGCTTTAACCTGCTGGGCGGTCTGGACGAGCTCAGCTCGTCCAGTACCGCCGGAGCCTGCCGCTCAGGCCCTGCTGGGCCGATTTGGCTGAAATAAAAAGCAGCACACGCAGCCGGCACTTTGCCAGCCGCGTGTGCTGCCTGATCGCTGCCGCTCTGCGGCGATCCGCCGCGAGCAGCGGCGAAAGAGGGTCCCCCCAGCCGCCTGAGCCCAGCGTAGCCGGAACAAAAAGTTCCGGCCAGCGCTAAGGGCTGGATCGGAGGCGGCTGACGTCAGGACGTCGGCTGACGTCGATGACGTCACTCCGCTCGTCGCTATGGCGACGATGTAAGCAAAACAAGGAAGGCCGCTCATTGCGGCCTTCCTTGTTTATTCTGGGCGCCGGAGGCGATCGGAAGAACGCCTCCGGAGCGCCCTCTAGTTGGCTTTCATGCAGCCAACTTTCAGTTGGCTGCATGAAATAGTTTTTTTTTTTATTAAAAAAAAAAACCCTCCCGCAGCCTGCCTGGCGATCTTAATAGAACGCCAGGCAGGTTAAGGCATCTGACAGGTCAGGGTTGACAACAAGCAGTGAGTACAACTGAGAGATGCCCTTAGATACAAAACCCTCTCCAGCACATAGCCTTTCAAATTGAGTGATGTTCCTGGCGAAGGAGTGCCTTGGGGACAAGCTAAGAAGATAATGCTTGAATTGAAAATATGACCAGTGGTCCAGGTCTGGAGCCTTCAATTGGGTACGCAAAACTGAGATGTCCCTCCACTCGCCATTCTCCAGCAGGTGGTAAGCCCTTAGTAGATGGGGACCTCTCCAACGTCTGTAGGTAGCACCTCCAATTCCCAGGGGAAAGCCAGGGTTGTCCAGCAGCGGGATCAAAGTGGAGGGCCATGGGGAGAGTTGGAGAGAGTTATTAACTTTATGGAAGAGTTTTATTGTGTCCCCTATCAAAGGGTGCAATATTCCCTGGGAAGGGGTATGCTTTCCTGCCCATGGTAAATGCAGCAGTTGGGAGCCGGCTAGGTCTCTCTCCATCTCAACCCATCTTTTAAACGAGCCATGTCGGTGCCAGTCTACTATACGAAGCAAAATAGCAGCAGTATGATATAACGCCATGTCCGGCACTGCCATGCCACCCATGCTTTTTGGTTGTGTAATCAAAGTATATTTAAGTCTAGGCGGTTTACCCCGCAATATAAATCTCCTGAAGCACAGTCTGATCTCTTTAAAGAAAGAGACCGGGGCCGGGATAGGTAAAGTCTGGAAAATATAGAGGAGCCGAGGGAGCACATTCATCTTAATGATATTGACTCTGCCAAACCATGTAAATTTGGCTACGTCCCATCTCTTGAGGTCCATTTTAATCTTAGATAAAAGGGGGGCATAGTTAAGGGAGAAAAGTTCCGAGGGATTGTTCGAAATTTTAGTGCCTAAATATGTGATGGCCTTAGGGGCCCATCTAAAGGGGAAGTTGTTTTCTAAAAGGGATTGTTGGGGGGGGGGGGGTGGGGGGGGGGGCTCAGGCCCACATTCAGCGCTTCACATTTGTCATAATTAATCTTAAGGCCCGTCAATTTGCCATATGTTGAGAATTCCTGTATCAAGTTGGGGACAGTGATATGAGGATTGGTAATGAAAAAGAGAAGATCATCAGCATATGCTGCCACCTTATGCTGGGATGAAGGGAGTTGTAAGCCAGTGATATCAGGGTTTGCTCGGATAGTGCATAGGAGAGGTTCTGAAGAGAGGGTAAAAATAAAAGGGGACAAAGGGCACCCCTGGCGTGTGCCATTATAAATGCTTAAAGGGCCAGAGAGCTCCCCGTTAATTTTAATCCTGGCTGATGGTGCTTTGTATAGTGCCATAATATGTGTCATTGAGGGAGTCCGACGTGACTTAAAGCATTCAGTGTTATTTTTCTTTACTTTACCTTTTAATTTTTTTTTTTTATAATGGCATTGTTGCATTTGTTAACAGTTTAATGCTATTCTTGATTTGCTTCAAGTACAGATTTAAGTTCCCAATAAAATAAAAGTTATTTTAATTATCTTGAACCCTGTTGAGTATTTGATATGAAAACAGTCAATTGCAGAAATATGCCTCTTTAGTAAACTTGCCCTGTGTGTATTTTTGGTTCAAACCTTAAAAATTGTATTGCATAAAATACTGTCTATTACTTGTCATTATGAGATAGGCCACTATACCTTGACATATTGGGGTTGTACATGCCCCAATCTGACACGGAAAGAAGGCTTAAAAAATAAAGAATATAGCACAGCCCTGCTATATTTCAACCTTAACAATACAATTTAATGGTAACCAATACATATGGATGCTGGTTAAGCTTTTATGTAACTGGTAGATAAATAATTCAAGTGCATAAAAATGACAAAGTTCTCTGCCACACTGAATGCAGTAATGACAAAGAACACTTATGAGCACATTCACCTGTCTCAAACAGACCACAAATGATTACTGGAATAAGCTGTCATTTTTTAAAGTTTTTGCAATACATTATTGATTACATCTTCAGCAGGAGAGAAATGTATGCATTAGAGGGACTGATTAGCATTAACCATCCGGGTGCTTTAGCACCTGTATTTTATAGGAGTATATAATGACGAAAAGAAGTACAAGTTGTATTAATAGTTAACCTGTCAAAATTAACATAACAATATGAAAAAAAAAACACAAAGAATATTTTTTAATAATTGTGGTACCTGTGCACAAAATGTTTTGTGCTGAATTATCATATATGCAAAATGCAGCAAAGTTGTCAATGTAACCATGTAGCTGATCAAATTATAATCCGGTTTAATATCCATGAATACATTATATTCTCTGTGGAAGAATGTTTTTGGTTATTTCCATAAGCTCACCTGTTCTCACTGTATCATATTGTTACATTTCCTTGGTTTAATTATATCATTACACTTAGGATCTTATAATATTCTGAAGGCTCTGATTGTCAAAAGTATTTTTCCTACAGTAGCTTCACCTGTCACTTTCTGTGCAGTCAACTGATGCAGTATTCCTGCATCTACAATTACATCTGTCAATTATATGTCTGAAAGCAAGGTGGAGACTTAAGCAAAGGAGTAAGTGACAGGCCAGTAAAACGTGTTTCAAATGGTCAAAAACTGTGAAGAGGAATTCATTTTTGTTCACATTGTGAAAAAAGCAATGAGGTGTACCATAAAGCTGAACTTTCAGATTGGTTAAAATAAACCAAGAATCACACCCTCACACTGCTATCTAGTGTTTAATTAACAAATAAAAATTCTTTAATTAAAAATTTCTAAAGTCACTGCGTTTTTTTTGTTTTTTTTAAATCAGTTTCCCCATTGCCAATACTGTCTTTACCACTGCAAGAACTATTAGGGCACTGTTACTTAAAAAAGTATGACCACAGATGCTTTTACAAAGTCAGGAGGAACTGGAGGAAAAAATGGAACCAATCAACTTGCTGCCACTTTGACACTAAATTAAAAGTACTTCCATTCATAATGAGTGGTGTACAATCGTGTCAGCTTGTGCACTTTCTAAAATGTTCTATATTTTTGTATGAAGGAGACCTAAAACATCATTTAATGTAATGCATGAAAGTTTGAAAAGCCTTTATATATTTTCTATATTTTTATATTAGGGCAGCTTAAAACATTATCTGAATTTCCAATTTTCCGATCAGAAATAGTATTTCCAATTGGAAATATGGATCAGGGCCTTGGATGGAAATTCAAACATGCTTTTTGCTCTCAACTATACTTAATATAGCTGAGAGCACTGTCCTATGCAGATGCTTTACCACCAGATCCCGCTGTCCTCCCCACCTGCCCACACCTATCACCCTCACCCATGTTGGCACCTAGTGCACCCATGGGTGCACTAGGTGCCAGCATGGGTGGGGGTGACAGTGGGGGGAAACAGCAGAAGCCGGTGGTGGAACGTCTGACGACTGCACTTTCACCTATACTTAGTATAGCTGAGAGCTGCGGTGGGGCGTCGTATGTTACGACATGTGGCGGCGGGCAATGGAGATCTTCAATCAAGATCGCAAGATAGAGCATATTGGCATGGGATTATTTCCAAGGATATTGCAAAGGAACATTTTTTTAGGTACAGGTAAGTATTTATGGTTAATTAACCCATTCGCGTTCCGTTGTTTTCACTTGAGAAATGTTCACCTCCCATTCATTAGCCTATAACTTTATCACTACTTATCACAATGAACTGATCTATATCTTGTTTTTTCCGCCACCAATTAGGCTTTCTTTGGGGGGTACATTTTGCTAAGAGCCACTTTACTGTAAATGTATTTTAACAGAAAGAATAAGAAAAAAACGGAAAAAAATCATTATTTCTCAGTTTTCAGCCATTATAGTTTTAAAATAATACATGCCTCCATAATTAAAACTCACGTATTGTATTTGCCCATATGTCCCGGTTATTACATCGTTAAAATTATGTCCCTATCACAATGTATGGCGACAATATTTTATTTGGAAATAAAGGTGCATTTTTTCCGTTTTGCATCTATCACTATTACAAGTTTAAAGGAATACTGTAGGGGGGTCGGGGGAAAATGAGTTGAACTTCCCCGGGGCTTCTAATAGTCCCCCGCAGACATACTGTGCCCGCGCAGCCACTCACCGATGCTCCAGTCCCGACTCCAGTTCACTTCTGGAATTTCAGACTTTAAAGTCAGAAAACCACTGTGTCTGGACAGCTGTGTCCTCGTTACCGCTGACGTCACCAGAAGCGTACTGCGCAGGCACAGATCATCCTGGGCCTGCACAGTACACTCCTGGTGATGTCAGCAGGAGCAAGGACATGGCCACACTGGCGCAGTGGTTTTCCGACTTTAAAGTCTGAAATTCCAGAAGTGAACCAGAGGCGGGGACCGGAGCATCGGTGAGTGGCTGCGTGGGAACAGGATGCCTGCGGGGGACCATTAGAAGCCCTGGGTAAGCTCAACTCATTTACCCCTGACCTTCCTACAGTATTCCTTTAAAATAAAAAAAATATAGAAGTATTTCATCTTTACATTGATATTTAAAGAGACTCCGTAACAAAAATTTCATCCGGTTTTCTTCCATCCTACAAGTTCCAAAATCTATTCTAATGTGCTCTGGCTTACTGCAGCACGTTCTACTATCACCATCTCTGTAATAAATCAACTTATCTCTCTCCTGTCAGACTTGTCGGCCTGTGTCTGGAAGGCTGCCAAGTTCTTCAGTGTTGTGGTTCTGTGATGCATCTCCCCCCTCCAGGCCCCTCTCTGCACACTGCCTGTGTGTTATTTAGATTAGTGCAGCTTCTCTCTGCTCTATTATCTTTTACAAGCTGGATAAATCCTCCTCTGAGCTGGCTGGGCTTTCACAAACTGAGAAATTACATACAGGCAGAGCTGTCTGCACTCTGCAGGAAGAAACAGCCTGACACTTCAGTGGAAGATAGCTGCAGGGGGAAAGAAACACACAAATGATCTCTTGAGATTAAAAAGGAAGGGTGTATACAGCCTGCTTGTGTACGGATGTATTTTCTATGTGTGGACATACTGTACATCAACCTACTTCCTGTTTTGGTGGCCATTTTGTTTGTTTATAAACAAACTTTTTAAAACTGTTTTTAACCACTTTTAATGCGGCGGGGAGCAGCGAAATTGTGACAGAGGGTAATAGGAGATGTCCCCTAATGCACTGGTATGTTTACTTTTGTGCGATTTTAACAATACAGATTCTCTTTAAAAAGTTTAGACCCTTAGGTAAATATTTACATGTGTTTTTTTTTATATTAAACATTTTATTTGGGTAGTTTTAGGAGGGTGGGATGTAAACAAGTGATTTATAATGTAAATGTGTGTTTGAATTTTATTTTTTTTTTACTTTTAGTTGTAGGTTTACTTTTTGGCCACAAGATGGCAGCCATGAGTTTGTTTACATGACATCACTCTAAGCGTATCACACGCTTAGAGCGACACATGGGGTACGTTACAGCCAGAAAAAGCGAAGCTTCTGAGAGAAGCTGTCGCTTTTTCAGCGGGGGAGAGGAATCAGTGATCGGGCACCATAGCCCGATTCACTGATTGCCTGGCTAACGAACCGCAGGCCGGGAGCGCACGTGTACGCATGCGATCGGCCGCAGGAGCGCCCGGTAGCGCGCATGGTTCCTGGACGTAGTTTCTACGTCCAGGAACCAAAATAGGTTAAGAATAATAACGGACTTTTTCGTTGTTGTGTTTTTATTCTTAAAGGGGACTCCCAGATGCCAGCATGAACCCCCCAGGGCATCATCAGACCCCACCTCCTCCTGGGGCACTGGATTGGACAAGGGCTCTGGGGGTGAAGGGGAGCTTGGCCGCCCCTCTCCTCCAGAGCCCCCCATACCATGGACCATGCAGGCTGGTATAGCTCAGGGTGCGAAACCCCACACAGCCAGGGCTCCACATTCTGGCTATCCCAGCCTACATGGGGACGAGGGGTTAAAAAGACTCAGGAGAGATGTAATGTTTTTTTATATTTCCCACACTCTGATCATATATATATATATATATATATATATATATATATATATATATATATATATATATATATATATATATATATATATACCGTATTTTTCGGACCATAAGACGCTCCGGACCATAAGACGCACACAGGTTTGAAGGACAAAAACCAGGGAAAAAAAAACTAAACCTGGTGCATCCATGGTACAGGGGCATCTTGTGGATCCTCTCCCCTCCCCAATTTTGTCCCCCTTGTACCTCTTGTGTCCCTGTTTCCCCTCTGTATCTTTAGTGTCTCCCTTGTGACCTCCTCTGTACCCTTGTGTCCTCCTCTGTCCCCGTGTCCTCATCCGTGCCCCTTGTGTCCTCTTAAATTCCCCCATGTCTTCTTAGGTGGACCCTGTGTCCTTTAAAGTGTCCCCTGTGACTGTCAAAGTGTCCCCTGTGTCTGTCAAAGTGTCCCCTGTGTCTGTCAAAGTGTCCCCTGTGTCTGTCAAAATGCCCCTTGTGTCTATCAAAATGCCCCCTGTGTCTATCAAAATGTCCCCTGTGTGCTTTTAGATGCCCCCTGTGTGCTACTAGTTGTCCAGTGTCATTTAAAATGCACCGTGTGAGGCATTGGAGTGGGGTTTTCAGGATGGTAATTAGTCTGTGTGACTGTCCCCGCGGCTGTCCTATTCCCCGTCTGTCTAACTCAGCGCTGTGGGGTTTGCAGGAGGGCTACGAGTTTAAGTGTCCCCGTGGCTAATTGTCCCTCTATACACGTGCTCCCGCCCCCTCCTCCTCTGCCCCGTCCCCCCGACCACTTTGCCCGGCTCTTTATGGGATATGTGGGGAGTCTGAAGGCTGCCGCTTACCGCTGGATGTTAGCGCTGATCAGCGGTAATCCTTCGTGATAAAGCCACTGGGTGGTCCGTGCACACTGCTGAAGACTTCCTTCCTTCACTTCCGCTTACATCATCAATGCGGAAGTGAAGGAAGGAAGGCTTCAGCAGCGTGCACGGACCACCCAGCGGCTTTATCACGGAGGATTACTGCTGATCGGCGCTAACATCCAGCGGTAAGCGGCAGCCTTCAGACTCCCCACATATCCCATAGAGAGCCGGGCAAAGTGGTCGGGGGGACGGGGCAGAGGAGGAGGGGGCAGGAGCATGTGTATAGGGGGACACTTAGACTCATAGCCCTCCTGCAAACTCCACAGCGCTGAGTTGGACAGACGGGGAATAGGACAGCCGCAGGGAAACAGTATTTTAAAGGGGGGTGACAACTGGCACCAGTAAAAATTGCAGCATCCGGACCATAAGACGCAGGCACATTTTCCCCCCATGTTTGGGGGAGAAAAAGAGCATCTTATGGTCCGAAAAATACGGTATATATATATATATATATATATATATATATATATATATATATATATATATATATATTATATAAAAAATTAGATTTAAATGCATGTTAATACATTATCTGTCATTTTACTGCAGTAACTTTGCTACTACTATTTTTTTCCTCTAACGTTAACATCAATTTTGTCAAAAACTATACATTTTTTTGAAAAAAACATTTCCTCTTGTTCCCATTGTCTCTCTCCTTAACCAGTTCACCCCCAAGAGTTTTTATCCTAACGGACCAGAGCAATTTTCAGTTGTCAGTGCTCCTCCCTTTTATTCCCTAATAACTTTATTACTACTTATCACAAGAAAATGATGTATACCTCGTTTTTTTCGCCACCAATTAGGCTTTTTGTGGATAGTACTAGTGTTGGGCGAACAGTGTTCGCCACTGTTCGGGTTCTGCAGAACATCACCCTGTTCGGGTGATGTTCGAGTTCGGCCGAACACCTGATGGTGTTCGGCCTTTTAAGTTCGGGTTCGGCCCGAACTATTGAATGGCCGCCGACAGGGCCGAACAGGGCCCCTGTTCGGCCGAACAGGGCCCTGTTCGCCCGAACATGCCGCAATACGGCCCCCATATGGGGTCGCAGGCATAAGGGGGGAGCATGCCCCTATCGCGGGGGGGGTCTGAAATTCCCCCCACCCCCTCCGCTAGCGCTCCCCCCTCTGCCCGCTTCCCCATACAAAAGTTTAAGGAAAGTACCTGCGGTAGTGGATGGCCTGGCAGTGGCACTGTGGAGTGAGGAGGAGGTGTCCGGAGAGTGACGCGTTGAGGGAGGCCGGGCAGCGGGCGTGAGGTCATAGAAAGGGCGGAAGTACCACAAGGGTACTACCGCTGAACCGCCCGCTGCCCGGCCTCCCTCAACACGTCAGTGACGTCACTCTCCGGACTCCTCCTCTTCACTCCACAGTGCCACTGCCAGGCCATCCACTACCACAGGTACTTTCCTGAAACTTTTGTATGGGGAAGCGGGCAGAGGGGGGAGCGCTAGCGGAGGGGGTGGGGGGAATTTCCGACCCCCCCCCCGCGATCGGGGCATGCTCCCCCCTTATGCCTGCGACCCCATAGGGCCCCCAAAAGTGGGATGTTCGGGAAGTTCGGGGTTCGGCCCGAACATGCCGAACATCTCGGCCATGTTCGGCGAACTTTCCCGAACCCGAACATCCAGGTGTTCGCCCATCACTAGATAGTACATTTTGCTAAGAATTTTTTTATTCTAAATGAGTTTTAATGAGAAAAACAGAAAAAAAAGAAAAAAAATCATTATTTCTCAGTTTTAAGCCATTATAGTTTTAAAATTAAACATTCTCCTGTGGATAAAACAAACAAGTTTTATTTGCCCAGTTTTCCCAATTATTAAACCATTTAAATTATGTCCCTATCACAATGTATGGTGACAGTATATTATTTTGAAATATAAGTGTTATTTTTCTGTTCTGTTTTTTTTTTTTTGTTCTGGCCATAATTACAAGCCCCAGTGTAATAAATGAAAATTAATTTTCATTTGGCATTTCCGACCATCCATAATCAACAGTTATCACATTCATCTATTTCATCTATTCGTCCATTCTTCTATTTGGGTTTATTGCTGCACAAGGTGGTCACAGCAAATACTGAAAGCACAATTTACTCAATTTTAACACAGCAGTAACTAATTAACTTTCCATTACAAAATGCTTTTTTGGAGTATTTTGACACATGGGCATAGTGGAAAGCATGGTGGCGTAGTGGTTAGTGCTCTCCCCTTGCAGCAATGGGTCCCTGGTTTGATTCCCAGCCAGGTCAACATCTGCAAGGAGTTTATTGGTTCTGCCTGCATCTGTGTGAGTTTCCTCCTTGCCCTCTGGTTTTCTCCCACATCCCAAAAACATACAGACATACAGATAAGTTAATTGGCTCCTCCCAAAAATTGGCCCTAGACTACGATATATACATTGCACGATACATACATAGACATATGACTGTGGTAGGGATTAGATTGTGAGCTCCTCTGAGGGACAGTTAGTGACTAGCCTATATATACTCTGTAAAGCGCTGTGGAAGATGTCGGCGCTATATAAATACTAAATAATAATAATAATAAAATGGGGACAGAAGGGGACACTCCTGAAATTCCTGAAATAATTAAAAAAAACAAAACACTTTTTTTCATCATGTTAACCCTGCCCATTGCAAGTGTTTCTAATGTATTAATGTTTTTTTTCAATATCATGTTTAAAGAGATATAGTAGTGTATACATGGGACATAGCAGATGTAATTGTAACTCCCAAATATTTAATAGATCTGTTATTCCAGCTGAAAGGAAAAAAATATGTTTAACTCTTCTACTCCTTCCTTTGGGATATTTACATTTAAAATTGCCAATTTAGCACATTTTACTTTATAATTGAAATGGATTCAATTCAAAACCTTTCATCAGTATTGGCCATTCTACCCTGGGATGTATAATTTAGTATAATAGGTCATCCACAAAAAAACAGTTTTGAAGCCCCTTTCATATTTTCACCATATTCTCATGTACAGCGAAGGAAATAAGTATTTGATAATCTGCTAATTTTGCTTGTTTGCACTCTGTCTCTGACCAAGAAATGACCCGTCTATAATTGCAATGCTAGGTTTATTGTAGCTGTGAGATGTTAAATAACATAAAAAAAAACTCAAAAAACCTAGTGTCCTGAAGTCAGAGCAGTTTATTGTAATAAGTGATACAAGTATTTAACAGCCAACCAGCAATATATCAGGCTCATATTTGTCTCTACTGTATGCACTGTAAAGCATAATACTCACCTGACAATGGATCAGGGAAGCTCACAGTGCCGCATCCCGATGAACGCAGTTCCCTTATCCATCTTCCATCCTGTGGGTACACACAACATCATGCAACAGCACTCAATGGGTGCAAACCAGAGTTCAAATGATCATGGCACTTCATGCGGGAGTCATTGGGGGATCTTGAAGATCCGATGCCCTGTGAAAGTCATTAACCACTATTACAAAGACCAAAGAGCTGTCCAAGGATGTCAGGGAAAAGAATGCAGACCGGCACGAGACTGAGCTACAAGACTATCGCCTGTATCGCATATCAAAGATTTAGAAAGTACGTGATCGTATAGCACAACATAGGAGCTCTTTGTGAGGTGGGCAGAGTGACCTTCTGGTGCCATGACACTGTACAGAAAAGGGACACAGGGATAGTGAGTTGAAATTCATGGTCATTGTTCATTCACCCAAAGGAGAGGTGGGGATACGGGTTATGAAACTCAAGAAACGTGAGGCATTTTGGATCCAGGGCCAGTTCTAGCCTTTTTGTCACTCTAGACAAGAAGTCCTGTGTCACCTCCCTCCCCCCCCCCCCAAAAAAAACAGCACACACACATGCACACACTAAAGAATATGAACCATGTCGTGTATAAGGTGGGTGCTTAATACAGGAAGTCTCCGAGATACAAATAACCCAGCTATCCTGTTCCATTTAGTTGCACACTCCTTTCCTGTTCTTTCCTAGCTTAGTGTGTAAATGCAGAGTATTTCACAGAAGCCGTGCTCTCACCACTCCACAGGAGACCAGTGCTGTGCTTTCACCTCTCAGCGCGGTCTAGTGCCCAGCATTTCCCACCACATGTAACGTGAATACACGCAACATGAGGAGAGTGAGATGCCAGAACTAGAGGAAGTAGGGGACAGACTGGATGGTCACACAGGCACAGTGCTGGACTCCGGTAGGGAGATGAGAGCACAGCTTCTGTTGCGCTATACTCTGCATTTACACACTGGGCTAGGGGAGTGCTTAGAGGGAGATGGGGACAGACAGTGGCACAAGGGGACATAAGAAGGCACAAAGGATGACAGAAGGAGCCTTTTTGTAACACTGCTCTCTTATTGAGCTTCACACAAATTTTATACAGGCAGACAGTTCGGCTGTCCCCAGCCTTTATCAATGCCAAAGTGTAATACAACACAAGTCATTTACATATATACCTATCTATCACATAACTTCACGTGGCGCCTACCGCATTCGACACGTTTTGACATGTCAGAGCTCCTATGTTGTGTACTTGTTGACTTGCCCATGTGGCCTTTATTATGTGGGTGAAACCACACAGAAAGTACGCGACCGCATTGCACAACATAGGAGCTCTGTCAGATCGGTGACGACTGATCTGCCAGTCTCTAAACATTGGAGACAGATGGGGCACAGGGATAGTAACCACATAGACCACATACCCAGACAGAGGCATGGAGGAGATCGTATTCTCCTCTTGAAACAATGTGAAATTATGTGAATAGATAAATTGGGAACTTTGTTACCTAAAGGCCTTAATAAAGATTTCGATTTGCATTTATTTTTGTAACTTCTCCTCCTCTAGGTACACTTTGTGTCTGAAATACCCTGTTCACACCATGACCGGAAGAAAATTGGAGATGCAGACAAGCATTTGTGGACTCATGGACTATATTCACCAGATTAGTGTGATGATAACACTATTTGGACTGTGAGGGTTAATTCTGCAATGTGTGGTTTACACTGTCACAAAAAAAAAGACAAATAACATTTATATTGCGCTTTTCTCCTGGCGGACTGAAAGTGCCAGAGCTGCAGCCACTAGGACGCGCTCTATCGGCAGTAACAGTGTTAGGGAGACTTGCCTAAGGTCTCCTACTGAATAGGTGCTGGCTTACTGAACAGGCAGAGCTGAGATTCGAACCCTGGTCGCCTGTGTCAGAGGCAGAGCCCTTAACCATTACACCATCCAGCCACTGTGATGTCACTTCCTGTCTCAGCCTGTCTGGGTGGGTATATAAATGGCTTGTGTCGTATTTCACTTTGGCATTGATAAAGGCTGGGGACAGCCAAAACTGTCTGCCTGTATAAAATTTGTGTGAAGCTCAATAAAAGAGCAGTGCTCTTTCCAGTTTGGCCCTCCTTTTGCCTACAGAACCGCCTTAATTCTTCATGGCACAGATTAAACAAGGCTTTGGGGACTTTCCTAGTACATATTAACATGATAGCATCACACAGTTGCAGCAGATTTGTAAGCTGCACATCCATCATGAGAATCTCCTATCCCAAACCAACCTAAAAGGGTTATATTGGACTAAGATCTGGTGACTGTGCAGACCATTGGAGTACAATGAACTTGTTGCCATTTTTAATAAACAAGTTTGAGATTATGGGAGCTTTGTGACACTCTCCATCAGAAAACTGGTACACTGAGTTCATAAAGGAATGGACATAGACAGCAAAATACACATCTTGTCTGTGGCATTTAAAGGGCATCTAAAGCCAAGAAAAAAACCTGTTTTAAATAAACCTGTGTAAATGAATATCTGGATACCTTTCTTACTCCATTCTATCATTGCACCTGCACCCATGACGGTGGAAGCTATTGCACCTACCAGGTTTAATAGCTCTTCAGCACTGCATGTGCAGCTTTTAGAAGTACTCGTGGATGTGCTCATCTTTGTAAGTACTTAGGGATGCAAGTACCTCTACAGGCTGCATGATCAGTACTAAAGATTAAGCAGAGTGGGTAGATTCCACCAGATTCCACCAGGCTGCACGATCAGTACTAAAGATCAAGAAGATTAAAGAGTAAAGAGGTAAATTCCACCTCTATGGTTTCCAAAGTCTTCCTTCCACATAGGAACATATAAAAAAGATTTCACAGTGATCATAGGGTGACAGTGGTCGCAGGATAAGGAGCCAATAAAATTGGCTCCTTAGTCCTGACCTGCTCATGGAGCTTGGTTGTCATAGCGATGGCAGAGCAAGTGGGCTTCAACGATGGGTGAGAGGTGTGAATGGCGAGAGAGATGGGTCCATGCAGAGTGACGTTGGTATCCCCCGTTTTTGTACCAGCAGTCTCTGGTCCTTTAGGGGCCAGACACAGCTGTACTCAAGTGGTTAAAAACAATTTATTAACTTTTATAGGATATTGTAACAGGAGATGAGCACAAGTTTCAATTTTCTGTAAATATGTAAGAGCTTGAATTTGTAAGGAATGCCTTTAGAAGGCCAGGCCCACTACAGAGGGGTGGAACCTAGGCTCTGGTGCAGAGCAAAAGCTCCCATCTTTCACAAATAGAATCACCCTTTTATCACTTCAACAAGTGCAGAGGGAACAGTTTAATGGAAGAAGTTCCCTCATCTGTTCATTGTGAAGGTCAGTGCTAAAGGACTGGAGATCTGTAGGGAACAGCTGCTTGCTGCAGATCAGTCCAACTCAGTGCTAATCCCTCTTCATGTTCATGGCTGCCATTACATTTTGTAGTCAAGTCTGTGTACCGTCCGTTATCTCTAGATTTAAAAGGGGGGAAAAACACTGTTTAAAATGAAATACAGTGTAGAGACATTATTATTATTATGAGCAAATTCTTTATTTGTTTATAATTAAAAAAAATAAAACTTTCATGTTATATTAGGCAGCATAAAATGTTTTTGTAGTGCTCTCCGCCTTAAACCCTACTATTATGTTACATTGTAAAAGCGCAGTCCTCAACTGCCAAGTAACAGCGAACAATAACAGTTGTAGACGTAATGACATATTGCTGATCATTATTTTGTCTGGATAAAGTCGGAATAATGGATCCTCAGTTTTTAGAGGTGTTATACACTTAAGCTGCAAACTTATTTGCTCATATCACCACTGAAAGCAAGGACAAGAGCTTTTCTCTGCTAAATGCTTTATTTTTCAACAGGAGAGATAAGGCCAAGTTCTTCAAATACAACTACAGTTTAGTGTATATCTGTTACTGAAAGGGTCCATGCACAGATGTCTCAGATTAAATTGTATCTCGCAGTCCTTACAACGCTCAGTACTAGATGAACTGCCAAAAGGGCCGTAGGCAAGAACTAAATTGCTTTGGTTTCAGTACACAGCGAATTTGACTCAGACAAGCTGAATCAGTGCATTAAATGTGAATCCCTCACAGATTTGAAAGCAGCCTTTAGCACAATTATTGACTGTGAGTGATGATTACGCCTAATTGAAGGAGACTTTTGCTACCTGTAGCTCAGTTGGAGTCCATGAGAGACACAGCGAGGCATCACATCTTAATTTAATATTCCAGCATGAGAAAGGCAATTGAACCTAAATCTTGAGGTGTGTACATGGTCAATAAACTTTAATAAACTTTAAGGGTTCTATAATGAGCCCGACTGCGAATAATTCAATATTTTAATTCTGAAAAAAGAAAATAGTAAGCCGAAACATTATGTCAGATAAAAAAAATGATTAGATTATATAAATTTCGAGTCTAGCTTGTAAGAAATGTATACAGTCCCATAGATCGCTTGCTGGTCTTCTATGTCATAAATCTGCCATTACCCATATATTAATACTGTATAAATAGAAGGGTGCAATGTCATTTTATAGAGAAATATACAGCAAGATGACATCTCAACACCCAATATGTTACATTCAAACCTCTGAGTACATTTCCACATATTATTATTGTGTCTTATGCAAGAGATTAAGGCATTTCTGGAAGTATTCATCAATCAATACAAATAAATTCATGCTAACCTCTTTATCTAATTGATTTTTTTTTCTTTGCAAGAAGATGATGGGTTGTCAGAGGGATATTTTAAACTATTTTTTATTTCTGAGGATGGACTAATGCTCAGCCTGTAATTATAAACCAGAATTTTTAAAGGCAAGTAGGTTGACTACAGGGAAAACTAATCATCTTGCAAATTAATTAGTTAACTGGTGAAAGCATTTGGTAGTATTCTCGCACACCGCTTACAGAAAAACATGTGTAATGTCAAGACCGAGTTCCTGTATTTTAATTAGAGTTGCTATCCACACTAGAGTTCAAAGTATTAAATAAACAGATATATCAACTGCTGTACAAATAAGGTGGTTGATATTTTAATTATACATTATGTTGGTCTACAAAATGTAATAAAACAAAATAACTTGATTGGCTCAGCTTCCCAGCTTTTAAAATACAACTGTCGTTTGTTATTACATTTTTATTTGAGGAACGACATTAGACCTAAGTGTGAAAAGTAAAGTAGGTTCATAACCTTTCATTAAAATGGTTATATAGTTACATAGTTAGCTTGGTTAAAAAAGACATCCATCCATCAAGTTCAATCAGAAATAAAAAAACACTATCATGAACCCGCACATATCCCAGTTGAACCAGAGGAAGGCGAAAAACCTTACAAGGCCTGGGCCAATTAGCCTTAAATGTAAAAAATAATTCCCGACTCCAGATGGCAGTCAGATAAATCCTGAACTTGGGGGTGAGGTCCTTGGTCTCAACCCCCTGGGACTGATCTAAAGTATACCCCAACTATGACACAGAATCCTAGGCTTGGGGGTGAGGTCCTTGGTCTCAACCCCCTGGGACTGATCTAAAGTATAACACAACTATGACACAGAATACTAGGCTTGGGGGTGAGGTCCTTGGTCTCAACCCCCTAGGACTGATCTAATGTATAACACAACTATGACACAGAATCCTAGGCTTGGGGGTGAGGCCCTTGGTCTCAACCCCCTGGGACTGATCTAAAGTATAACACCACTATGACACAGAATCCTAGGCTTGGGGGTGAGGCCCTTGGTCTCAACCCCCTGGGACTGATCTAAAGTATAACACCACTATGACACAGAATCCTAGGCTTGGGGGTGGGGTCCTTGGTCTCAACCCCCTGGGACTGACCTAAAGTATAACACCACTATGACACAGAATCCTAGGCTTGGTCTGAGCGCTGCCACACAAGCGTTCGCGACTACAGACAGCACCAGACTGAAGCCCGAAGGCTTAAGAAGCCGAGGAGACCTCACTGGCACGCCCCCAGCAGCCAGCCAATCCGAGGCGTCATGAGTCTCCTCTGCCATCAGCTGACCAGCAGGTCAGCTGATGATCCTTCTCCCCACATAAAGGTCCTGTCTATGCGTGCACCCGTGCGAGACAGCGTCCCTACAAGAAACAGTCAGTTCCGTCCCCGGCGTCCTAGACGCCGGAGAGACGAGCAGGGATCTAGAGGCAGCCGCGGTGGTGATGCCGTCCGCCGTGGCTGCGCTCATTACACATTGTCAGGTGACATGAATAACATTGTTTTTCTCATTACACATGCACTTGTCAAGGAGTGGGACGAAGCACTCCTTTTAGACTCTCCTTTACATTCAGCTTTGCATGCCTGTAGAAAGTGAATAGATTATATTTGAAAGTGAAGTGTTGGAAGACGTTAAAAATGGCAAGGACCAAGTTGTGGTGGCTGGATGACTGAGTCAGAGCATCTCCAAAACTGCATGTCTTATATGGTATTATGCTGACACTGAAGATCTGCGGACTAATTATATAAATGTGTAATACTGTATATACTATGCATATTAGGCAGATTAGAATGTTCATACATGTTCTGGAGCATGGCTGCAATGTTAGCAAGGAGGTGGTGGAGTAATGTTTTAGGTTGGAATCTTGGGAAGAGACCTGTTCAGCCCCTTCAGGGTCCCTAAAGGTGTGAAAATGACCTCTGAAAAGTATGTAGAGTTTCTGACTTTCTTCCATGGTATAAACGAAGAACCATATTTTCTGTGATAAAATCATCTTCATGCTTGACAATGTGCCATCTCATGCTGCAAGGATTGCCTTTGCATTATTATTATTGGCTGCTATTGGCATGAAAGGAGAAAAACTCATGGTGTGGCCCCCTTCCTCCCCTGACCTCAATCCTATTGAGAACCTTTGGAGCAACCTCAAGCCAAAGATCTATGAGAGTGGGAGGCAGTTTACATCCAAACAACAGCTCTAGGAGCCTATTCTGACATCCTGACATCCAAAGAAATTCAGCAAAAATGCTCCAAAAACTCACAAGTTTAATGGCTGAAAGAATTGTAAAGCTACTGTCAAATAAGGTATCCTATGTTTATATGTAACTTGACCTGTTATGATATTTTTGATTGAAATTGCTTTTTATTCCAGTAAATATGACAACCTAAAGCTGAAAAATTCAATAAATTGCAATTTTTAGTTCTTTGCGACCTATAAAATGTTTGGAAACTCTGTTGTGTGTAGAGATGGCCCGAACTGTTTTGCCGATGAATAGTTTGCAACGAACAAGAGGTGTTCACTGTGTGCATTTAACTCCATAAAAAAATGGCATTTTTTACATTGACTTTAATGGCAGGCCCACGGCTGCCAGCAGTTAATAGCAAAACCCCCTTACGTGCTAGAAACACCAACACAAACAAATTTGCAGGGTGTGTGGAGGGGGACATTGGGTACAAGAGGAATTTTTTTTTTCAAAAAGTCCTTATAGTTTTTGAGAAAATCGATTTTAAAGTTACAATGGGAAAAAACATTATACATTTAAATGCAGTAAATGACAGATAATGTAGCAACTGACAGTAGATAAGTAAAGCAACTCACGGTAGATGTAAATTTACATATATCAAAAGAAGGAGTAATGAATTTCATGGTGGGGTTTCCAGGGAGTCCATGCGCAGTGTGTACGGACCCCTGGAAACTTTGTGGAAGTGGCAACGCTTTGACTAGGGATCGCTATACAGCCGCAATATGGCTGTATAATCCTGGCAACTTTACCTATTATTTGAAACTTTATTTATGTTCAGAGTGTGGGAAATAAAAAAAAAAAATTCTCCCCCCCCCTCTCCTGAGCTTCTTTAACCCCTTGTCCTCCATGCAGGCTGGGATAGCCAGAATGCAGAGCCCCCAACGAGTGGGGCTCACTGCACCCTGAGCTATACCAGCCAAAATGGTCCGTGGTATGGGGGGGGGGGCTATGGAGAAGAGGGATTAAATGACTAGAAGAGTATTAACCTCCCTGGTGGTACGCAGTTTATGAGGCTGCGTCCGCAGGAGGGATTTTTGTAATAAATCTTGTTTTAACCTTGTAGCTAGCTCTAGGCTAGCTACCTGTGGCCCCCAAGTCCCCCTGCACCTATCTGCTCTCCCCGATCGCCGCCAGCAACACTCCCCCATCCACTATCCCGCGCGAGCCGCAGCTTCCCAATTAGCTTCAGTCGTCGCCATGGCGATGATCGGACATGACGTCATGACGTCATGCGCAGTCCCAATCCTCCCCATAGCGAAGCCTGGAGCTAAACGGGAGGCTGCACCATCGCGGGATCCCAGGGAGTATGTATTGCGGAGGGGATCGGGGGATCTGGCCAAAGCGTTGCCACTTCCGCAGGGTTTCTAGAGGTCCATACCCCCTGGAAACCCAATCATGAAATGAATTGCTCTTTCATTTGATGTATGCAACTCCTACTTGTTGCGTAGACAGCGAAGCCGACGTCTATTTACCCATACAGCTGCAATCTACAGCAGCGCTGTACTGGGGACAGCCGTGTGACACAGCTGTCCCCCTGTGTCCCACAGGAGCAATCCACTGTGATAGGCTGGCCAGGGTAGAGAGGGAGGGTAAGGAAAAAAAAATACACATATTTATTAATAAAAAATACAATAAATATGTATCAAAAACAAACAAACAAACAAACAAACCTGGGGGCGATCATACCCCACCAACAGAGAGCTCTGTTGGGGAGGGGGGGGGAGAAAAGGGAGGGAATCACTTGTGTGCTGTGTTGTGCAGCCCTGCAGCTTGGCCTTAAAGCTGCAGTGGCCTATTTTACCAAAAAAAAAAGGCCTGTTCTTTAGGGGGGTTTAACACTGTGGTCCTCAAGTGGTTAACCACCCTGGCGTTCTGATTAAATCGCCAGGGTGGCTGCGGGAGGGTTTTTTTTAAATAAAAAAAAAACTATTTCATGCAGCCAACTGAAAGTTGGCTGCATGAAAGCCCACTAGAGGGCGCTCCGGAGGCGATCTTCCGATCGGCTCCGGCGGCAAGAGATAACACGGAAGGCCGCAATGAGCGGCCCTCCGTGTTTCGCTTCCCTCGTCGCCATGGCGACGAGCGGAGTGACGTCATGGACGTCAGCCGACGTCCTGACGTCAGCCGCCTCCGATCCAGCCCTTAGCGCTGGCCGGAACTGTTTGTTCCGGCTACGCTGGGCTCGGGCGGCTGGGGGGACCCTCTTTCGCCGCTGCACGCGGCGGATCGCCGCGCTGCAGCGGCGATCAGGCAGCACACGCGGCTGGCAAAGTGCCGGCTGCGTGTGCTGCTTTTTATTTGGTGCAAATCGGCCCAGCAGGGCCTGAGCGGCAGCCTCTGGTGGTGTTGGACGAGCTGAGCTCGTCCAGACCGCTCAGCAGGTTAAATGCATTCTTTTTTCCTGTTGTAACTTTAAAGTCAATTTTCTCAAAAACTATAAGGTCTTTTTAAAATTTTTCGTTGGCCATTCACATGTCATTTAAGTCTATGGAGTCCGCTGTGAATAGAAGGTTTGTGAACATTTGCAGAAATTTGCGTTCGCTATTCGTGTAACAATTTGGAACAGTGCATTTTTTTTTTATTTTTTTTTACAAACATACCGTTATCATTAGGAGGTTTGTTCAATAACATTCAAATTATACTCTAATGCTTGAAGACTCAAAATAATGCTGACTGCTACTTGCATCATCTATTCAGGAAAATCAGAAAATAATATAATTTGCATCATAATTTGTAAGGCAGTGTATACACTGGGGTGTGCTCCTCACAAACATGAAGAGTCCATCTTGAAAATGTTTGAAAAAGTTTATTAGAAAAACTGTGTCCAACCATACTTCCACTTATCATCTGTGCAAAGTGCATTTACCAATTTACTAATTATTAGAAGAGGAAGTGTTGTTGTATGCAATTTTTCTAATAAAATAAGTGGGGTAATATCACAGCAACAATAGTAAAGATTAATATCAAATGCAGCCGATACAAAAATACATAAGTGTCACACAGTTTGACAAATCCCAAATTATGTAACAGGATGGACTTGGATAGAAGTTCTTGAGATAGATTATCTAAAGAAGACAGCATTTAGCAAAATCCATTCTAATGCATTTTGTGACCACAGGCCACTTCCTTAGAGGATATAGTAAACCCTGATTAAGTAATTCTGACAACTAGGGTTGAAATGATTTTAGGAGAAAAGAAAAAGGGAAGGATATAATAAGTGAATACGTGCAGCACAATCGTTTTTCTGTATACTGATTAACTATCTTTTTCCATAATATAAATTATGAGAATTACTTTAATCATGTAAACATTGGTTACATCAGTTTGATTATGAATCTGACAAAGGGAGGCCTCTTGCACGGAAACAGTAAAAAAGGGCGCAGGTGGCTAGTGGACAAATCGGGCGCCGCCATTCACTCCCATAATAATTATCGTTTACTGGGCGCCGAACAGGAAAAAAGGGCGCCCGAGAATAATAACGTTTTCCAACGGCGCCCAAAGATTTTTAATGTTTTATAACTGCTTGTGATGATTTACGTTTTCTATTTTAATAAAACATTATTTTAATTGTTATTCCTTACTGTTTGTAAAACATTATTATTCACAAAATAAAGCGATCAGTACGTAACGTAAATTGTAATATATTTTATCCCTTAGGTTTAGGCACCACCAGGGGGGTCTTAGGTGTAGGCACCACCAGGGGGGTCTTAGGCTTAGGCACCACCAGGGGGGTCTTAGGTTTAGGCACCACCAGGGGGTCTTAGGTTTAGGCACCAATACGGGGGTCTAGGGGTTAGGGGTAGGTACAGGGAGGGTTACTTACTAATTTTTTTTTAAACGTTATTATGCATTTCAGTTTTTAAACGGAAGATTAACGTTTTCACAATTGCCGATTTCATGCACATTATTTAATGATTTATAACTTTATAAAACATTATTTATAAACAAAATATAGTACAATATATTTTTAAACGTTATCCATGCTTATCGTTTAAAACCCCGCGCCCTTTTTTCCCAGCGCCCCTTTTTAACGTACGCCTCTTGCACACTACATGCCACACAATGGAATAGATGCACAAAATTGTGGTATTACAACAATCCGCAGTACTTGAGTCGATTTTTTATACTTCATCCTACTACCAATTACTGAATCTGAGAGAGCCTAAGCGCTTTGAGTCCTATGGGAGAAAAGCACTATAGAAATGTTATTGTATTGTATTGTATTGTATATGATCCGATTTCTGACTAAAAAACGTAGCAGCATGCAGTTCTTTTAATCAAAATCAAAAATCGGATTGAATAAGAAATCGGAATCACATGTAGTGTGCAAGGGGGAGGACGGAAGCTGTAATCCGAATCAAGAATCTACGGGTATATTCACTAAACTGTGGTAAGCAGCGAAATCTGAGTAAAGTCTTATACTCTACTCATAGGGGTAGATGCACGAAATCTGGATAATGAACGCTTATATTACTAACGCACATTACCATAGTTACGTTACGCTACTCGTTTACCGCAGATTGTTGTATTACTGCAATTTTGTGCATCTATTCCATTGTGTGGTAAGACTTTATGCATGTTATTCTGCAGTTTAGTGAATATTATGCCTAATGAACAAGGGGGTGTTAAACAGGGAAGGATTAGTACAGCTGCATTAGCTTTTTACACATATACTATCTGCAGTGTTGCAGGTTTTGATCTAATGTCGAGCGAGCAGTGTCAAGGTACTAAATGAGCTTGCTTTCCCATCCCCTGTCACACTCAACTGTATCTTGAAATAGATGGACTGCTGCAAACAAATAAAGAAGGGAATCTTGTTGCCACACAAGACTTCTCCTCTAACAGCTATATGCGCTTCATAAATAGTTGACCACTGTCACTGAGCACTGTTCACAAGAATTAGAGTATTAATTTTAAGACTTGCCTGGACCTGTCAATAACCAGCAATCCTCAATTGATAGACAAGGGAGACAGCCAATAGGAAAAGCCACCTGGTGCTGCTATTCTCTACATTTGATCTGATGCACTGTTGGCGGGAAAACTGGCTGTACCCTCCCATTATAAAGTTATGAAGGAGGAGTCCACACACAGACTTGAGGAACAAGTGCCCGAATTTATTGTCCCATCACATACACGTGCAATCAAATGTCAGACCTGCAAGGCCGACAATCGTTTCGGGGATACTGAGGGTCCCCTTTGTCAAGGCAGGAGCAGAAAGACGTTCTGCTTGCTCCTCAAGTCTGTGTGTGGACTCCTGCTTCATAACTTTGTACTGAGCAGCCTGGGAGTCCAGCACCAGCATCCACATGTTTGATGTGCGGTTCTATTACTGGACCCTCCCACTATAAGATGCACTTTTTCTTCCCCACAAATGGGGGAGGAGTCAGTGCATATTATAGTGCAAAGGTATGGCCAGGTTTATCCTCCACAAGCTCTTACCTATCCAGTGGCATGCTCCAAGTCCTCTGTGTCGCTGGTGGTCTCTAGTTTTCGCTTGTAATGCATGACCTTGATGCACTTGGGCTGTCAGGTCACGCATGATGTGCACACCTAGAGGGTGCCAGAGGAAGTACGGAGGATATGGAAGACAGTCGTGTACAGCGGGGGAATTTTCTGATTACAGTAGCTAGAGACGAGCAGGGGAAATAGATGGAGGCCTCGGAACGCACTGCAGGATGGGTATGCATTGTATCTGGCTGTGTAGTTAGTGCAGCAGGCAGTGTAGTTAGTTTAGTTAGGAATGTAGTTAGTGTAGCTGTGAGTTTAGTTAGTGTAGCTGTGAGTGTAGTTTGTGTAGCTGTGATTGTAGTTAGTGTAGCTTGGAGTGTAGTTAGTGAAGCTGAGAGTGTAGTTAGAATGAACAGCAGGTAGAGTGTAGTGTAGTGTAGTGAACAGCAGCGGTTAGAGTAGCTGGGGCGGCAGCAGGGGTTAAAGTAATTAGCTGGGCGGTGTAGCTTAGATAGGGACATTTTTGAGGCAATATGTCCACAAGATGATGCCCCTGCACCATAGACGCAGCAGGTTTAGTATATTTTTTCCCCTGATTTTTTTCCCTCTAAACCAAAGTGCATCTTTTAGTCCAGAGCGTTTTAAAGTCCTAAGAAAAAAAACGTACATTGTTTTAGTATGACAGCTAGAATTTTCAGTAAGAGAAGTCAGCAATGGCGACCCAACTGCATCTTCTTTCATCAAGTTTCCTTTAAAGCCCATGTTAAATGAAAAAAAAGAAAAAAACACATAGAAAAAAAAATAGTCATTGCTGCCCCCCCTCCCCCCAATAATATACACAGAGCTCATCTATATGGTGAATACTTACATTACTTTCTAGTGTCTTACTTCTGTTAACCAACATAATATATAAGGCATTTCCCCTTACTGCCCTGAAATCCCCTTTAATGGTCTTTTCCATAGTGTTGTGGGCCTAGTTCGCTTCCAGGTGCTTGTTAGAAGCTTCAGAACTAGAAACACATCCCTCCCTCAGTGTTGCGGCCATAAAGTGTCTGATCCTTTTCTGGTCAAGACCTATCTGCCATTTCTCACATTACTTTTTTTCACAAATAAATCTTTATTTAAAAAAATTGAGAGAATACAGACAATTAGAACTGATCCAACATAGGAAAGGCCAGAAATTTCTTACATGACTTGCTCTTAGTTTGTCCACTATTTCCCGTGTGACTGCATGTCTTTCCTTTGTTTTGGTGCGAAGAGCAGAGTTAACATGTTGAACTGCGGTCTTTTGCTTCTCCCTGTGTGCTGTATGAGATGATGTCATCACATGCACACACACAGGCACACATAGTGGGATGCAGTGGGTACCCAAGGTGTCACACATGTGATCTGAAATTAGGTAGTGAAGAATCTACCAATGGCAGGATGTCAGTAAATCTGGTGCAGTGATATTCGGTCAACTAAATGATCTTGCAGCAGTGGGTTCAGAACTTCAATGCATTCAGAGAGAAGCAAAGTAAATAATTCTGTATCTTAGTCAGATGCCAACAAATGCGTCTACACTGAGCAATGGAGAGCAGTCCATGCATGGCAGCAGTAACCATTTGGGTCTCTCATTTGGTACCTGTATAAGTGCAAGTAACACAATAATTATAGGATATCATAAACATTTTAAAAAAGACAAAACAAAGACATGTGATAGTACTTCAGCAAACCTTCTAAATAGATTTCTTTATCACACTGAATAGTGAGACAATAGTTTAGAAACAGTAGCCATAAGAAATCAGTTTCACTTAGGAATAGTGAAGTGCTTTACCTTTCTTTCTTATAAACTCTTAGTCAGCTGAGCTTTAGGGCATGACATCTAATTACAGGGCATAATGAAATTGCATCTAAGTTGCAATAAAACCATTTATAAAGATTGATACTGTCTTAACTCACTGTTGTATATCAAGGTGTTTCTTGGCTTAAAAAACAGACAGGAAAACATAATACGCATGCTAAGATAAAAATATATACATTAAGTCATTTTTTTTTTCATTTTTTTTTACTTCACACTGATAACTAAATATTAAAAGTGTTCATTTTACAGCTTGTATATGTCATCCTTGCTGTGCGAATTTCATACAATTTACCAGAATGTTACAGAATGTGGTTGGCAATGGCATATGACCAGGGATGGTCATAGTCAGCCAACTTCGCTACGCTGGAACTACACGTAGTTCTACGCAATTACGCTTTGTAAACTACGGTTTTGAAATCAGAAGCTTCGCTACGTTTGAATTTCATAGACTATATGGAAAATATGGAAGCTTCGCGTAGTGCGAAGCGTAGTGTATGTAGACGCTTATGCCCTTATGCAGAAACATTTCTGCAATAATCCGCTAAATATGCGCATGGGTGAACTAATATATGCATACATTCCACCTTCCAATACGGAATTGTATACGTATAGAAGGGCAATAATATTTCTGAGCATGCGCAATGATCCATATAGACGCAGTTACCGCACGCATAGTCGACTTCACAATACATATGTCAACTACGCGTAGCGGGCAAAGCTTCGAATAGCGGTACTACGACTACACGGAAATACGTACGCAATGTTTTTAAACTTCGTCTATGAACTATGATGCATAGTTGCGGGAGGGGGGGGGAGGGGGGGTTTAATGGGGTGCGCGACCTAGTGGACAGTATCATGCGTAGCAGGTTATGGGGGCAGGGGGGGGCGCGGCGCGGCGGCATAGCTAGCATAGTTGACCCAGTATAGGGAGTTTAGTTGCCCCAGTATAGCTAGTATAGTGACCAGTATAGCTAGTATAGTTCCAGTATGGGTAGGTAGTGCCCCAGTATAGCTAGTATAGTGGCCAGCATGGCTAGTATAGTGCCCAGCATGGCTAGTATAGTGCCCAGTATTGCTAGTATAGTGCCCAGCATGGCTAGTATAGTGCCCAGCATGGCTAGTATAGTGCCCCAGTATGGCTAGTATAGTGCCCAGTATGGCTAGTATAGTGCCCAGTATGGCTAGTATAGTGCCCAGTATAGCTAGTATAGTGTCCAGTATGGCTAGTATAGTGCCCAGCATAGCTAGTAAAGTGCCCAACATAGCTAGTATAGTGTAAACTTTAGAAAAGGAAAATCACTTGGCACTCAGCTGATTGAGGAGGGGGTAGAGCCAGCTCCTATAAATCTGCAGTAGCTTCACCCCATGCGTTTGCACCTGTGTTATTGGGCTAACAGTCCAAGCAAAGGGAAGTGCAGCAAGCTTTGGTTAGTGCAGGGCACAAACTATGACACATTAGTACATGAAAGAGATGCTGTGCACCTTCCTCTTGTATGCTTTTATTCAAGCCTTCACCAACAGCCAGCAATATGACATGGGAAACAAGATTGTCAAACCTGGATCCACTGAGGTGCAGAGGTGAGTAGGGAAGAGGTGACCGGGGGATGTACGGACGGCACTACAGCCGTTTCACGCCGTCTGGCACTTGCTCACGTGCGTATGGACATACGCACGTGAGCAAGCGCCAGACGGCGTGAAACGGCTGTAGTGCCGTCCGTACATCCCCCGGTCACCTCTTCCCTACTCACCTCTGCACCTCCGTGGATCCAAGTTTGACAATCTTGTTTCCCATGTCATATTGCTGGCTGTTGACGAAGGCTTGAATAAAAGCATACAAGAGGAAGGCACACAGCATCTCTTTCATGTACTAAATAGCTAGTATAGTGCCCCAGTATGGCTAGTATAGTGCCCAGTATGGCTAGTATAGTGCCCAGCATGGCTAGTATAGTGCCCAGCATGGCTAGTATAGTGCCCCAGTATAGTGCTAGTATAGTGCCCCAGTATAGCTAGTATAGTGCCCAGTATAGCTAGTATAGTGCCCCAGTATGGCTAGTATAGTGCCCAGTATGGCAGGTAAAGTGCCCAGTATAGTGCCCTAGTATAGTATAGTGCCCTAGTATGGGTAGGTGGTACTCCCGCGGTCGCCACTCCAGTTGCCTAAATGAGCGGGCGGCCGCTTCCGGATTCCCCCAGGCGCCGCTCTCCTTCATGCATCATCTCCGATAACAGCAGCGTGTCTTGTGGATTAGGGAGGGAGGCGGGGCAGCGGCTTCCTGTAGCGGCGATATGCATCGCCGCTACCATGGCAACTGCTGCCCGCTTCCTTCGCTCCTTACAGCAGCCGCAAGACGCGCTGCTGTTATCGGAGATGGTGCATGGAGGAGAGTGGCGCCTGGGGGAATCCAGAAGCGGCCGCCCGCTCATAAGGTAACAGGAGCGGCGGCCGCGGGGGGGGGGGGGGAGGGGCGAGAGGACAGACCCACCGCGGCCCAGCTGGAAACTGCCAACGGACCGGCAGTGGGCCGCGGCCCGGTGGTTGGGGACCCCTGCTTTAAAGAGCAGAAAAAAAGACAGGTATTTGCTGCATATGCTATTCTGTAATTGTTAAATATTACTAAACATGGCCTCTTAATTTCAGTCTAAAGACAAACATAATTTTCTGAAACTGCTCGATATGTCAAAATAAACGTATTTGCAACTATAACAGCTGTACAAATGTTGGTTAATAACACATATTGACCCTACCTCTGTTTGTGTTAGTAGTTTACAGGCAGTTCTTATAGAAGTTAGCCCAGAGATACTATCAACATTTCAGCTACCACTTGCATTGTTGATAATTTCAGTTACAGACAAATCTGTGTTTTATAGAAGCAATAAGGGCTTGTTTATAGAAGCAATTGGAGCTTGTGTTGTCTCCACTCTCTGTGTTTCCTCAATGTTTTTCCTTAAAGTAAAATGGAGGTGAAAATATGTTTAATATATAATAATCCTAACATTTGTATAGTGCTTTTCTCCTGTCGGACTCAAAGTGCTCAAGAGCTGCAGCCACACTGGGGCCCTCGTCTCCCATGTCAAAGGTGGTGCCCTTAACCAGTACACCATTCAGCCTTCAGTGTTCTAGACCCCTTCCGACCCCTGCAGGCTACTTCTTTCATTTGGCCATCTTTTCTTCTTGCTATCGATTGCCCTATTAGATGGTCCAGTCACAAGCCCTCTTTGTACTAGTTCCTGCAAACCTGTATATCACAGCCATCTCCTGGAGCATCCTGGGCATGAAGTTGTAATACCCTTCCAAAACTGTGCATGCCCAGGTCACTCTTGGCCACGTTTGCCCCGCACAGCCTTGCGGGAGCATGATACTCTTGGGTATGCAGAGTATACTGCACATGTGCCAGGCTACAACTGGCCCCAGTTGCAAGCAGGGAAGGGGGCATACAGCAGCAAGATGAAAAGAAAGCTAGATGAATGAAGTAACCTGGGTGGGTCTGAAGAGTCTCTAGAACACCAACGTAAGTTTATATTAAAAACTTTTTCCACCTCGGTACACTTTAAAACAGAGAATAGTTAATAAGAGTATAGTGTGCTCCTCATATACATTAGATATTCAAACGTACTGTACAATCAACACTATAACTACACATACCCACATTCTAAATGCACAAAGCAGTGTCTTAATCATCCTTCATGTGTCTTTCAATGCAACCCCCATGTTCCACCCTTTCATCCACAGGTGAGAGGACTAACTTTGATTGACAGGGCTATTACCAACTCACATTTTCCATAAAAGGAAGCAGACAGTGGATAGGACTGAAATCACTGAGACAAGACCTAATACACTACAGGTGGAGGGGACCTGCAGAATAAAGAAGAGGGCTGAAGATCACAGGATTCTTAAGGTGGCCACTAACTGACCAATTTCTAGCGAAAAATCGTTCGAGCAATCAGAAATTCTGATCGGATGAAAAATCGTTCACGTAAATCGGCCCAGCAGGGCCTGAGCGGCACCCTCCGGCGGCTTACCCCGTGTCACACACGGGGTTACCGCTAAGGAGGTTAAGCAACCTAATGGTTCTATTGCATTGAGCATAAATGTTAAATTTTAGGCTAGCTTCACTTACTTCTGTAGTGGTACAGTGCTTAGGGTGACGTGTCCACCACACAGTGAGATCTGGGTTCGATTCCCAGCTATGGTATGATGTATACTCATGTATGTATTCCCAGCTATGGTATGATGTACCAGCTATGGTATGATGTATACTGGTTTTTAAAATAGTATAATTCCCTGGCAGAAGAGAGCCTCCTCCCTCCGGTAGGAGGGAGGAGGGAATAGACAGAAGAGTAGGTGGGAGGAGGGAGGAATTAAAATCTCCCTAGTAGAGTGTGTAGCAGCTGTCCCATAACTAATTAGTGTAGGTAGGCAAATGGTATAAAGGACCTTGCTTGGAGGAGGGAGGGTGGGTCCTCCAGCAGTGATGTGTATTTCACTGAATTAGGTGTGGCTCCAGGTATTAGAGCTTTTGAAACATGTTTTCTATCATTTTTCCAGTTGATAGAATTTTTTAAAACTTTGAAAGTTCGCCTCCCCATTGAAGTCTATGGCGGTTCGCGAACTTTTTCGCGAACCGAACCTTTCGCGGAAGTTCGCGAACTTAAAATCGGAGGTTCGGCCCAACTCTACTAGCTAGCTAGCTGTGGTTGTCTTGGAAATCTCAGCCTGCAGAAGAGAAAGGGAGCTAGTAAGGCTTTGAAAATGTGGAAACTGGGGAATGGGGGAAACACTTTTTTTTTTATAAAACATTGTCTGTCAAATGTAAAATACTTTTACAGTGTTTTTAAGTGAAAGCAATTGGCAACCAATGTGACACCTTGAAAAAAATAGGAAACGTGAACTGAACATACACTATATGCATACACATACGTGAACATACACTATATGCATACACTTGTCCATGGATTGGACAAGGGCTCTGGGGGAGAGAGGGAGGCTTGGCTGCCCCTCACCTCCAGAGCCCCCCATACCATGGACCATGTGGGCTGGTATAGCTCAGGGTGCGAAGCCCCACATGGCCAGGGCTCTATATTATGGCTATCCCTGCCTGAATGGGGGACAAGGGGTAAACGAGGCTAGGGAGAGGGGCCCCCACGTCATTTTTTTATATATTTCCCACACTCCGAACAAAAAAATGGTCCAAAAAATAGGTAAAGTTACCAGGGTTCCTTATCCAGCCATATTGCGGCTGTATAGCGATTCCTGGCCAAAGCGTTGCCACTTCCACTGGGTTCTGTAAGCACCGCGTTCGGACCCCCTGGAAACCCTGTTAGGAAATTCACTGCTCTTTATTTTGATATATGTAAATTTACTACCATAAGATTGATGCATTATCTGTCATTTATTGCATTTCAATATTTACTTTTTTCCTATCACAACTTTAAAATAGATTTTCTCAAAAACTGTAAGGACTTTTTGAGAAAAAAAATCCTCTTGTTCCCACTGTCCTCCTTAACCTCCCTGGCGTTCTGATTCCCGCGGCCGCGGGAACGTTTTTTGCACATTTTTTTTTATTTATCATGTAGCTAGCCTAGCGCTAGCTACATGATTCCCCCCTCCCTACAGCGTCCCTCCCACCCCTCCGATCCCCGCCGGCGCAATCACCCGTCCGGAAATCCTGTTCTAAACGGGATTTTCAGGAGGGCTTTCCCCGTCGCCATGATGACGCGCGTCACGACATCGTGACATCACAGGGAGACCGGATCCACCCCTCAGCACTGATTGGCCAGGCAGCGCACGGGTCTCACCTGGGGGGGCCCTGCATCGCGGCGGGTAGCGGCGGATCGGCGGCGGCGATCAGACACAACACGCAGCAAGCAAAGTGCTGCGTGTTGTGTTTTAAAAAAAAAATTATTCAAATTGGCCCAGCGGGGCCTGAGCGGTGACCTCCGGCATCTCTGGACGAGCCTAGCTCGTCCAGAACGCCAGGGAAGTTAACAAACAAATGTGGTGTTTCTTGCACATACTTTTTTTCTATTAACCTCTTAAGTTGACGCCCATTGACTTTAATGTAAAAAATGCGAACGCACATTTAAAAAAAAAAATTGCATTAACTACTTCCCGATCGCCTAACGCACAGGGGCGGCTGGGAAGTGGACCCCGCAAGGACCAGCTCACCCACAGAGGCGGCGGTCCTTGTAGGGGCATGGGCAGAGCGATCGCGTCATCCGTGACGCGATCCTCCGCCAGCGCCTGACTCCGCTCACCCGCCGCAACATCCTGCCGGCCATACGGAAGCGCCGGCGGGATGTTAACCCCACGATCGCCGCATACAAAGTGTATAATACACTTTGTAATGTTTACAAAGTGTATTATACAGGCTGCCTCCTGCCCTGGTGGTCCCAGTGTCCGAGGGACCACCAGGGCAGGCTGCAGCCACCCTAGTCTGCACCCAAGCACACTGATCTCCCCCCCCCCTGCCCCCTGATCGCCCACAGCACCCCTCAGACCCCCCCTGCCCACCCCCCAGACCCCTGTTTACACCCAATCACCCCCCTAATCACCCATCAATCACTCCCTGTCACTATCTGTCAACGCTATTTTTTTTTAACCCTAAACTGCCCCCTGGGGACTCCTGATCACCCCCCCCCCCACCCCTCAGTACTGTGTACTGTATACCTCTATCCCCCTGATCACCTGTCAATCACCTGTCAATCACCTGTCAATCACCCATCAATCACCCATCAATCAGCCCCTAACCTGCCCCTTGCGGGCAATCTGATCACCCACCCACACCAAAAGATCGCCCGCAGATCCGACGTCAGATCACCTCCCAAGTGCAGTGTTTACATCTGTTCTCTACCCTAAACACCCACTAATTACCCATCAATCACCCATAAATCACCCCCTATCACCACCTGTCACTGTTACCCATCAGATCAGACCCTAATCTGCCCCTTGCGGGCACCCAATCACCCGCCTACACGCTCAGATTGCCCTCAGACCCCCCTTATCAATTCGCCAGTGCATTAGTTACATCTGTTCTTCCCTGTAATAACCCACTGATCACCTGTCAATCACCCATCAATCACCCCCTGTCACTGCCACCCATCAATCACCCCCTGGCACTGCCACCCATCAATCAGCCCCTAACCTGCCCCTTGCGGGCAATCTGATCACCCACCCACACCAATAGATCGCCCGCAGATCCGACGTCAGATCACCTCCCAAGTGCAGTGTTTACATCTGTTCTCTACCCTAAACACCCACTAATTACCCATCAATCACCCCCTATCACCACCTGTCACTGTTACCCATCAGATCAGACCCTAATCTGCCCCTTGCGGGCACCCAATCACCCGCCTACATGCTCAGATTGCCCTCAGACCCCCCCCTTATCAATTCGCCAGTGCATTCGTTACATCTGTTCTTCCCTGTAATAACCCACTGATCACCTGTCAATCACCTGTCAATCACCCATCAATCACCCCCTGTCACTGCCACCCATCAATCACTCCCTGGCACTGCCACCCATCAATCAACCCCTGTCACTGCCACCCATTAATCAGCCCCTAACCTGCCCCTTGCGGCAATCTGATCACCCACCCACACCAATAGATCGCCCGCAGATCCGACGTCAGATCACCTCCCAAGTGCAGTGTTTACATCTGTTCTCTACCCTAAACAACCACTAATTACCCATCAATCACCCCCTATCACCACCTGTCACTGTTACCCATCAAATCAGACCCTAATCTGCCCCTTGCGGGCACCCAATCACCTGCCTACACACTCAGATTGCCCTCAGACCCCCCCTTATCAATTCGCCAGTGCATTAGTTACATCTGTTCTTCCCTGTAATAACCCACTGATCACCTGTCAATCACCCATCAATCACCCCCTGTCACTGCCACCCATCAATCACCCCCTGGCACTGCCACCCATCAATCAGCCCCTAACCTGCCCCTTGCGGGCAATCTGATCACCCACCCACACCAATAGATCGCCCGCAGATCCGACGTCAGATCACCTCCCAAGTGCAGTGTTTACATCTGTTCTCTACCCTAAACACCCACTAATTACCCATCAATCACCCCCTATCACCACCTGTCACTGTTACCCATCAGATCAGAAACTAATCTGCCCCTTGCGGGCACCCAATCACCCGCCTACATGCTCAGATTGCCCTCAGACCCCCCCCTTATCAATTCGCCAGTGCATTAGTTACATCTGTTCTTCCCTGTAATAACCCACTGATCACCTGTCAATCACCTGTCAATCACCCATCAATCACCCCCTGTCACTGCCACCCATCAATCACCCCCTGACACTGCCACCCATCAATCACCCCCTGTCACTGCCACCCCTTAATCAGCCCCTAACCTGCCCCTTGCGGGCAATCTGATCACCCACCCACACCAATAGATCGCCCGCAGATCCGACGTCGGATCACCTCCCAAGTGCAGTGTTTACACCTGTTCTCTACCCTAAACACCCACTAATTACCCATCAATCACCCATTATCACCACCTGTCACTGTTACCCATCAGATCAGACCCTAATCTGCCCCTTGCGGGCACCCAATCACCCGTCTACACGCTCAGATTGCCCTCAGACCCCCCCTTATCAATTCGCCAGTGCATTAGTTACATATGTTCTTCCCTGTAATAACCCACTGATCACCTGTCAATCACCCATCAATCACCCACTGTCACTGCCACCCATCAATCACCCCCTGTCACTGCCACCCATCAATCACCCCCTGGCACTGCCACCCATCAATCAACCCCTAACCGGCCCCTTGCGGGCAATCTGATCACCCAACCACACCGATAGATCGCCCGCAGATCCGACGTCAGATCACCTCCCAAGTGCATTGTTTACATCTGTTCTCTCCTCCAAACACCCACTAATTACCCATCAATCACCCCCTGTCACTGCTATCCATCAGATTAGACCCCTATCTGCCCCTAGGGCACTCAATCACCCGCCCACACCCTCAGAACGCCCTCAGACCCCAGCCCTGATCACCTCGCCAGTGCATTGCTTGCATCTATTCCCCCCTCTAATCACACATTGAGACACCCATCAATCACCTCCTGTCACCCCCTAGCACACCTACCCATCAGATCAGGCGCTAATTTGCCCCGTGTGGGCTCCTGATCACTCGGCCAAACCCTCAGATCCCCCTCAGACCTCCTTACGATCACCTCCCCAGTGCATTGATTGCATCTATTTTCCCCTCTAACCACCCCCTGAGACACCCATCAATCACCTCCTGTCACCCCCCTAGCACTCCTATCCATCAGATCAGGCCCAATACAACCTGTCAACTAAAAGGCCACCCTGCTTATGACCGGTTCCACAAAATTCGCCCCCTCATACACCACCTGTCATCAAAATTTGCAGATGCTTATACCCCTGAACAGTCATTTTGAGACATTTGGTTTCCAGACTACTCACGGTTTTGGGCCCGTAAAATGCCAGGGCGGTATAGGAACCCCACAAGTGACCCCATTTTAGAAAAAAGACACCCCAATGTATTCTGTTAGGTGTATGACGAGTTCATAGAAGATTTTATTTTTTGTCAAAAGTTAGCGGAAATTGATTTTTATTGTTTTTTTTTCACAAAGTGTCATTTTTCACTAACTTGTGACAAAAAATAAAATCTTCTATGAACTCGCCATACACCTAACGGAATACCTTGGGGTGTCTTCTTTCTAAAATGGGGTCACTTGTGGGGTTCCTATACTGCCCTGGCATTTTAGGGGCCCTAAACCGTGAGGAGTAGTCTAGAAAACAAATGCCTCAAAATGACCTGTGAATAGGACGTTGGGCCCCTTAGCGCACCTAGGCTGCAAAAAAGTGTCACACATGTGGTATCGCCGTACTCAGGAGAAGTAGTATAATGTGTTTTGGGGTGTATTTTTACACATACCCATGCTGGGTGGGAGAAATCTCTCTGTAAATGGACAAATGTGTAAAAAAAAATAAACAATTGTCATCTACAGAGATATTTCTCCCACCCAGCATGGGTATGTGTAAAAAATACACCCCAAAACACATTATACTACTTCTCCTGAGTACAGCGGTACCACATGTGTGGCACTTTTTTACACCCTAAGTACGCTAAGGGGCCCAAAGTCCAATGAGTACCTTTAGGATTTCACAGGTCATTTTGCGATATTTGGTTTCAAGACTACTCCTCACGGTTTAGGGCCCCTAAAATGCCAGGGCAGTATAGGAACCTCACAAATGACCCCATTCTAGAAAGAAGACACCCAAAGGTATTCCGTTAGGAGTATGGTGAGACTTTGGGCCCCTTAGCGCAGTTAGGGTGCAAAAAAGTGCCACACATGTGGTATCGTATATTGTATATATATATATATTAGTTTTTATTTACGTTTCAGCAAAAAGTGTCCAGTCCAAAATTATTCATACCATTCACAAAATGTCACAGTCTGTGGGAAAATCCAAAGTTCTATACCATTCCAAATAGTCCAAGCTGTTCTAAAGCATCCTAATTACCCTGATTAATTGGGAACAGCTGTTTTAGTCAACTCAACAGGTGAAAAATAATAGCTCTCTGCAGTTTGTTTGTGGACAGTCATAGCTAAGACAAAGAAGCTCAGTGAGGACCTGCGGCTGCGCATTGTGGCCGCTCACAAGTCAGGAAAGGGCTACAAGGCCATTTCTAAATGTTTTCAAGTTCCAGTCAGTACAGTGCAAAGTACTATTAAAAAATACAAGATGTCCCGCACTGTGGAAAATTTTTAGAGGACGTGGTCGGAAGCCAAAAGTAACACCTGTGCTGGCCAGGAGGATAGTGAGAGAGGTGAAAAAGAATCCAAGGATCACCACCAAGGCCATCCTGGTGAATATGGGCTCTGCTGGTGGCAATGTCTAAAGGTAGACAATCCAAGGGACACTGCACACTGCTGGGTTACACGGATGCAGACCAAGCAGGACATGGATGCAGACCACTTCTCCAGATAAGGCACACAAAAGCTTGCTTGGCCTTTGCAAATCATCTGGACAAAGTAGAAGACATCTGGTCTTCTGTGTTATGGTCAGATGGTCACAATGATGTTTTCTTCATTTGGCGTAAAAAAAGAAAAGCTTTCAACACACAGAACACCATACCCACTGTTAAACAAGGTGGTGGGAACTTAAAGTAAATGGCATCATGCTGGCTGGATAGTGTAATGGTTAAGGGCTTTGCCTCTGACACAGGAGACTAGCGTTCGAATCTCGGCTCTGCCTGTTCAGTAAGCCAGCATCTATTCAGTAGGAGACCTTAGGAAAGTCTCCCTAACACTGCTACTGCCTATAGAGAACAGCTGAATTCCGATTTTGCCGAAATTCGGTGTACCGCATGTGAAAACCGAATTTCGTGTTCTGAATTTTCGTGTTCTATTTCTATTGAATTAAATAGTGCCAACTTCCGCAGGTAATTGTGAAGCCCCCGTACATGCTACCATCTCCAAGTTTGGCATGTATATTAAGCAGATGAGTAGGAACATGGTAAAAAAAATTGTAAAAAGACCTTATAGTTTTTGAGCAAATCAATTTCAAAGTTTCATACGAAAAATGTTTTTTAAACTGTAAAATGACACTGCTGCAGTACAGGTTACTGCATTCCGAGTTATGTATACATATTGTATACATTTCATGAAAACAGACAGCTTGGGGTCCCCCTCTCAAGTCTCCTTAACCCCTTGTCCCCATGCAGGCTGGGATAGCCAGAATGCGGAGTCCCAGCCAAGTGGGGCTTCGCACCCTGAGCTATACCAGCCCGCATGGTCCATGGTATGTGGGGCCTCTGGAGGAGAGGGGCAGCCAAGCCTCCCCCTCTCCCACAGAACCCTTGTCCAATCCATGGACAAGGGGCTCTTCCCCACCTCCGGTGCCCCAGGAGGAGGTGGGGGCCGCCGACGTCCTGGGGGGGGGGGCTCATGGTGCCATCTGGGGGTCCCCTTTAACAAGCAGATCCCCTGAGGCTGCCCCCTCCCCAGGAGAAATTAGTATAGGGGTACACAGTAACCCTTACCTATTTCCACAAAGAGTTAAAAAAAAGAAATAAAAACACGACAACGAAAAAAGTCCTTTATTGTTCTAGATTAACCAGGGATACTTACCTTGCGAAAATCCCACGCCAGTATCCTCAGGAGTGGTCCCACGCCAGTATTCTCTTAGGACATCCCACCACCCTCCCACACCGAAGAATTCTCGCCACTGAATGGTCACAGTCAGCCTCTGCATGTGTATAGCAGAGGCTGGGAACATGAACATTTTGCCTTTGAAACAAGAAATTTCAGCAAACAGTGATGCCATCAAAATGGCCATTGGGAAATCCCGGAACGCTGAAGGCCCCACTTGAGTGGCGAAACCAGCCATATTTCACATAGATGGTGGGTCCAGGTGACCGGAGCAGGAGGTGAAGAAATGGTTAGCAGACAACAATATTAAAGTTTTTGAGTGGCCCAGCCAAAGTCCTGGGCCAATTGATAAAATGTGGAGGGAGCTAAAGATCAGGGTGATGGCAAGAAGACCCTCCAACCTGAAATATTTTGGGCTCTTTGCTAAAAATGATAGGTCACCTGTGGCGACATGCAAAAAGCTGGTCTGCAATTATAGGAGGTGTGTGATTTCTGTAATAGTCAATAAAGGAATTTCTATTGATTATTGACAAGGGTATAAATAATTTTGGAATGGAGACTTTGTCTCAAAAGTAAATAAAAGCTGAGAATTTTTTTTTCCACAGTAATGCTTCTTGTACATTGTCTTATTATTTTTCGGGAGACACCTATGTCAATGTCATTCCCCATCAGAAAATTACTTGCTGGTTGAATAAAAGTAACTTTAAGTCAAAATTTGCAAAGGGTATGAATAATTATGGGCAGCCTGTATATATATATATATATATATATATATATATATATATATATACACAGTCGCTTGCAAAAGTATTCGGCCCCCTTGAAGTTTTCCACATTTTGTCACATTACTGCCACAAACATGAATCAATTTTATTGGAATTCCACGTGAAAGACCAATACAAAGTGGTGTACATGTGAGAAGTAGAACAAAAATCATACATGATTCCAAACATTTTTTACAAATCAATAACTGCAAAGTGGGGTGTGCGTAATTATTCAGCCCCCCTGATTCAATACTTTGTAGAACTACCTTTTGCAGCAATTACAGCTGCCAGTCTTTTAGGGTATGTCTCTACCAGCTTTGCACATCTAGAGACTGAAATCCTTGCCCATTCTTCTTTGCAAAACAGCTCCAGCTCAGTCAGATTAGATGGACAGCGTTTGTGAACAGCAGTTTTCAGATCTTACCACAGATTTTCGATTGTATTAAGATCTGGACTTTGACTGGGCCATTCTAACACATGGATATGTTCTGTTTTAAACCATTCCATTGTTGCCCTGACTTTATGTATGGGGACCTTGTCCTGCTGGAAGGTGAACCTCTGCCTCAGTCTCAAGTCTTTTGCAGACTCCAAGAGGATTTCTTCCAAGATTGCCCTGTATTTGGCTCAATCCATCTTCCCATCAACTCTGACCAGCTTCCCTGTCCCTGCTGAAGAGAAGCACCCCCCAAGCATGATACTGCCACCACCATATTTGAAAGTGGTGACGGTGTGTTTAGAGTGATGTGCAGTGTTAGTTTTCTGCCACACATAGCGTTTTGCATTTTGGCCAAAAAGTTCAGTTTTGGTCTCATCTGACCAAAGCACCTTCTTCCACATGTTTGCTGTGTCCCCCACATGGCTTGTGGCAAAGTGCAAACGGGAATTCTTATGCTTTTCTGTTAACAATGGCTTTCTTCTTGCCACTCTTCCATAAAGGCCAATGTTGTGCAGTGCATGACAAATAGTTGTCCTATGGACAGATTCCCCAACCTGAGCTGTAGTACTCTGCAGCTCGTCCAGAGTCACCATGGGCCTCTTTACTGCATTTCTGATCAGCGCTCTCCTTGTTCGGCCTGTGAGTTTAGGTGGACGGCCTTGACTTGGTAGGTTTACAGTTGTGCCATACTCCTTCCATTTTTGAATGATCGTTTAAACAGTGCTCCGTGGGATGTTCAAGGCTTTGGAAATCTTTTTGTAGCCTAAGCCTGCTTTAAATTTCTCAATAACTTTATCCCTGACCTGTCTGGTGTGTTCCTTGGACTTCATGGTGTTGTTGCTCCCAATATTCTCTTAGACAACCTCTGAGGTCGTCACAGAGCTCTGAGAGCAGCAGTATTTGTACTGACATTAGATTACACACAGGTGCACTCTATTTAGCCATTAGCACTCATCAGGCAATGTCTATGGGCAACTGACTGCACTCAGACCAAAGGGGGCTGAATAATTACACACACCCCACTTTGCAGTTGTTTATTTGTAAAAAATGTTTGGAATCATGTATGATTTTCATTCCACTTCTCACGTGTACACCACTTTGTATTGGTCTTTCATGTGGAATTCCAATAAAATTGATTCATGTTTGTGGCAGTAATGTGACAAAATGTGGAAAACTTCAAGGGGGCAGAATACTTTTGCAAGCCACTGTATATACACAGAGTGATAGGAATGTTAGACATATAATAGAAACTATGCACTATTTGCTTCTGTTTAGCAGGTCATGGCTACCAGACAGCTGTGATAGTCTATGGTTCTCTGCACATTATAACCACATTGTGAGCAAGGTAGGGTGTGATTTGCTCTGCCAATCTAACCAGAAAGATTGTTTTTGGCGTATCTACATTAAGCCCATATAATGCATATAAAAATATTTACCGATATTCTATTTAATTTTTTTGTGTTTTATTGTCATGGCATTAGATCACAGTGGAATTAATATTATTATTAACCCTGAAACAAACTCTTTCGTGCCAAAGTGAAAACAGATTTCAGCAAAGTGATTTTATTTACCCATAAAGAATAACTGGATGGTGTGGCTATAAGTCTGTTAAGAACGGGCTGTCCACTGAAAGTGATTGACTGTGCAAGAATGAGAATAGTGAGGGATGGCACCAAGACAATGACAACTTTGGAAGAATTAGAGGCTTCAGTGACTGATATTGGAGAAACTATGTAGGTGTAACTAACTGGCAAACACCATGGAAACTTTTATTGATCTGACATCAATTTAACCCCTCTGAGTATCTGCTGATCAAAATTGTTAAAACCTTTCTGTGCCAGCCATCTCTGGCTCCTTAAAGAGAATCTGTATTGTTAAAATCGCACAAAAGTAAACATACCAGTGCGTTAGGGGACATCTCCTATTACCCTCTGACACAATTTTGCCGCTCCTCGCCGCATTAAAAGTGGTTAAAAACAGTTTTAAAAAGTTTGTTTATAAACAAACAAAATGGCCACCAAAACAGGAAGTAGGTTGATGTACAGTATGTCCACACATAGAAAATACATCCATACACAAGCAGGCTGTATACAGCCTTCCTTTTGAATTTCAAGAGATCATTTGTGTGTTTCTTTCCCCCTGTTCTCATGCACTGAAGTTTCAGGCTGCTTGTTTCCTGCAAACAGCTTTGCCCTTGTCTGTAATTCTTCAGTATGTGAAAGCCCAGCCAGCTCAGAGGACGGTTTATCCAGCTTGTAAAAGATAAGAGAGAAGAGAGAAGCTGCTCTAATCCTAAATAACACACAGGCAGTGTGCATACAGGGGCCTGGAAGGGGGAGTTCATAGCAGAACCACAACACTAAATGAAGAACCTGGCAGCCTTCCAGACACAGGCTGTCAAGTCTGACAGGGGAAAGATACATTGATTTATTACAGAGACAGTGATAGTATAAAGTGCTGCAGTAAGCCAGAACACATTAGAATAGCTTTTTGAACTTGTAGGATGATAAAAAATAGGATGCAATTTTTGTTACGGAGTCTCTTTAAAGAGACTCAAAAAAGAAAAATATTGAGAATTGTTACTTACCCGGGGCTTTCTCCAGCCCATAAACCCATCTGAGTCCCTCGCCGTCCTCCCGTGGTCTGCCATTCAGCCGCAATCAGCCCCACTACCAGGCTCAGTCCAGATCAGTCTGGGTCTTATGCACATGTGCGGACCTACTGTGCATGCACAGCAGACCTGGACTGATATGACTAAGCCGTTTACCAAGGCTGATTGCGGCTGAACGTCAGACCGCGGAAGGATGGTGAGGGACATGTTTATGGGGTGGGAGGAAGCCCCGGGTAAGTAACAATTCTTTTTATTGTTTCATTTCTAAGTCTCTTTAAGAAACAGCCACTTTTTTCTTTTTGCTGTACTTTGAGCTGTGGTCACTTTGATTGGCTCACAGTGATCACAGGGTCAGGATCCAATGAAATAGGCCCTGAACAGCAGGCAAAGCTCAGCTGCAATTAGGACAGCTGAGTGAGTTGGCTGCAGTGGCACCCCAGCAGAGAGAGCAGCAAGAGTGATGGTACTGCGCCCCAATGAATAATTTAAATCTATGAATTGATAAGAGACAGTAAACCGGTTTGTAAATTTCATTGACTTATGTTTGGAAGAGGTTAAATTACTAAATTCCGTCTTGTGATCATTTAAAAAGGAGTTTCCTCATACTCCCTTTTCAGTTTGCAGTACATCCCTTCTCACCTGGAGGTAAAAATGTTTCTTTGCAGAACTGTGGATAGGGATGCTCATTTGAATTCTGCGAAATTGAAACTTCCGCATTTCCAATCAGAAATCGGCATTTCCGATTGGAATTCGGAAATCAGAAAATGGGAATTTGAATTCAGTGAAAATCCGATTTACCACAACTCGTTGGTCATTCGGTTGGTTGATGCATGGAAAATATAAATTGAGTAAATGGTTTGTCATGGTGTCGTTGATGTTAGTAGTGCACTTTGTTGAACTTGTGCACGTACCATTAAAGAAAATCTGAAACATTAAAAATGGTGAAAGGCAAATACTTACCTAAGGAGAGGGAAGCCTCTGGGTTCTCCAGTGGCTTCCCAAGCTGTCCTCGGATCCTCCTCTTCTGCCCAGGACCCTCCTTAACATCAGGACTGTGCTCCTCTTCTGTGCAGCTGCAGCTGTGCTGCACCTGTGTCAGCTCGTATCAGCAAGCCCATGATTGGGGGGGAGGGGGTCTGCGCTCGGCAACAGGGGACCAGAGGATGGTGTGGGAGCCTCTATAGTATCCAGAGGTTTTCCTCTTCTTAGGTAAGTATGCACTTTCTGTACATGAAGTTCACCTCAGGTACACTTTTTATAGCACACCTGAACTGAAAAAACTAATATCTGAAAACTGTGCACAGCAGCTGCAGCCTAGAGCATCCTAGACATGCACAATTACAATTGTTTCCAAACAGAGCATGCCCGAGATTCTTCCAGCCATGGCACGAGACTGTGTTGAGAGGACAGAGTATGTTCCATAGCTGCAACTGAGCCCAGGTGCTGCTTTTAACTGGGCGGGGGGGGGAAGCAGCACAACTGAGGGGCGGCTAGCACAGCTGAGTAGTTACAAAAATGATGGGTCCCATTGGCCAAATCATGTTTTTTTTATCTATTCCAGGCGTGCTTTGTACCTTTCTCAGCAAGCATTACAGGATGTGGAATTTCCTTCACTGTTACTACATCACAGTCCACTATGTGATACTATTTACATCATGTAAAGTAATCAAGGTCAAGGAGATCCCATGGTATCACGATATCCCTTGGGAGAGCCAGTATTAATAATACTAATTAAAAAAGCAAATCACTTTAAGAAGCTTTATGTATGATATGTTTCCCAATAATTGCAAGAATTATTGCATGATTATGTGTCCGATGTAACGTCTCGACTATACAATGATTACAATAAATAAATGTATAAATAAACAGACAAAATGAAGTTCCGGTCACGTAATAATAAATACACTAGCAACAGAAATGCCTTGCAGGGTTTTAAATGATCAATTAGTGGTTTCCTAAAATACCATACCTATATATTACCGTAACCGTGATTTAATACAAGTGTATTTATTTATTTACTTATAAGACCAGTATAAACGCAGAAGTTGCATAAGACATGTTTTACACACGTTGTTGTATATTTTATATGATCTTCAAAAAAAGTGCAATATTTACTTGTTGTAGGAGCAAAATAATATGAAATAAGAAATTTGCAGTGAAAAAATATCTAGAGTGTTCTACGTTCATGGCAAATTCTCTAGAGGCAAATGGGAAAAAATTCTAAGTGATTGAAGTCCTCCTGCTACCTCTTTTTCTTTTCAAGACAAGCATATTTTTGTAGCAGTGTTAAGTGTTTTTCCTTAATTGGATTACTTGCATAAATTGCTGTGCTTGTGGACATTTGATAGATGTTGATCCTTTTTACTTTAACATGGCCACATCAGGGGATCCATATGCCCAACACAGCAGTGTTCTGGTCAAATAGTAATTTAAAAAGATGAGAATATGGAGCAAGGTTAAAACTGATATTCTCCTTTCATAACCGATAGCCCCGAGTTGTAGATGCCATTATTTCTTGTATTTTCAGAGCAAATGAACTTGACAGATGGCCGTGTCACCTAAACCCCTACCTACCAACTTGATTATGCAGAAAACAATACAATAGAAAAGAAATCATTACTGAAGGAACCTGGTTAGTCCATAGAGGGCCGAGTGATGCAGAAGAACAAAATTACAGTTGTGGAATTGAACAGCAAGAATACATTTAACATAAAGTGGGTTACAGCAAGGCAATCAGTCATGGCTAAAGCTATTGTCTGAGCTTGCTTGCATGGTATATGAAGTAATCAGTCATCTTCCACTGAATTTATGCTCAGTTTTTTAGCAGGGAACTTCTGCTATTTTGCTACAGCACATTGTGGTATTTTTTGTGTTAAAAAAAAAGCGTGTTTGTCAAAATGTAAGTAACTTACACATCTTTAGTAATTTACATCTTGTAGATACTGAGAGAAGAAAGAATATATGGTCGTATTACCAAGGCTTCCATCTTCACTCAAGGTTGGGTTAAATTCTACGTTATGTGTTTATCGTCTGGAAGATTGATACGGACAGACAGGTAGATTATTGGGCAGTTTTAAAGCAAGGTGAATACACACACAGCTATGTGGTAAGAAGATGGAGGAACAGTGATATCTATCTATCTATCTATCTATCTATCTATCTATCTATCTCTCTCTCTCTCTCTCTCTCTCTCTCTCTCTCTCTATCTATCACCTACTGTATATATAGTTATTATTGTAAAACTTTATATATAAAGTGCTAACATATTAGGCAGCACTCTACAATACATAGCAGAAACAATATTATGTCAAACAATAACACGGGGACATTACAGCATTAAACAATGGTACACGAAATAGTAAAACAATGGTGCACAGATTGCAAGGTAGGGATAAATAAAGAAGACAATTTACTGAGTCCATATGACGGCGGAGAAGAGCAAATAGGGAAGAGGGTCCTGCCAAAAAAGCTTACAAAATAGGCTTACAACCTAAGGGGTGGTGGAGTGGGACACGTTAGGGAGATCTATCTATAAGTGCTAACATATTACACAGTGCTGATCAATGCCATGTAAAACAATATAACACATGTGCATTGCGCATTAAACAATGGTACAAAAATATTGCAACAATAAATAATGAAACAATAAATAATGGTGTGCTGATTGCAAGGTAAGACTAAATATAGCAGACAAGTCACTGAGTCCATATGGTGGCGGAGAAGAGCACATGGGGAAGAAGGTCCTGCCAAATAGGCTTACAATCTGGGGGTGGAGGAGTGGGCACTTTAAATAGATCTATCTATGTATCTATCTTTAATCATAATTAACTTGCTGTAATTTGATGTTTTGTACATCTGTAATGGGCAAAGACATTATGAAAGCAAGTTATTTGCCATTGACAGCAAAGGAGGTGTTGCTTCAATATTTAACTGAATAATATGAAATGTATGTACTAAGATATATAACTAAACTCAGTAAACTTAAATTCCTATCTCAAAAAATAAAATCTCAAAGATGGCAAATGTGTGCTGTGTGCATTAAATGATACATTTCAAAGTTTTATGAAAGGTAAGAAGGTTAAATCTGTATTGTGCTTGTGGGTTTCATTCTTGCATGAGCAAATATATGCAATGCTCAATATGCATAAAGTAGCACTGAATAGCATACAGTTAAGCTTGTTAAAGGGACTCTGTGTCGCTGCTTAGGAACTGCATCCTGCTTCTTATTTAATACAGGGAGGCCAGAGTGTGCTGATTTCACTAAAGCTTTATGCATTCACAGCTTTTATGGTTATTTGTTTAACATTGCTTCATTGAAATGATGCTTCGAACTGAAGTGCGGGATTTAATTTGTGTCTGTGAGGCTGCAGGATGGCAGTTCAAAGGTACTTAAGTAAAGCTCCATTGGAGCCCCTGAATAAAATTGCAACATTTACAGAATAATCATCTGATCCATCTCAGGAATTTAAAAGAATGGAGCCTTGATATTATTTTCTATAGCCGCTGAATTTAGTGTACTGTTTTGTGCGCTTGCAGGCAGGCAGGTGTGAAATGGAGTGACAAAGCAGGGATAGATTAATGTAAAGTGTTTTAAGGAGATTATTGTCACATTTAGACAAACCATTTGTATAACAATTGGTTAATATGAAAAAGTGTTCCTGGTTGTAAAGGTCATTTGGTTATTGCAATTCCCTATTCGTCTTGTGACTGTTCTTTACAGAATTTCAATGATAAATCAGGACACTGTCTTTGCTTTTGATGGGCCTTGATGAGCACACATCTGTTTTAGATGCTCCCTTAAGGAACGCTTAGTGTATGTATCTGTTGTAATATTGCATAAAAAATTAAAGCATTTTTAACACATTTTTATGTGAACTCTGTAGATCGGCCACAGAGAATTGCTTGGCACTGCCTTTCATTGTTAATTTATTATGTCCATCCTTTAACCCTGTAGTCCAATTAATGTAATTATATATCTAAATATTGGGAGAGTGCTGTACGGTGCAATATTTCTTCATAAATTTTATATATATATATATATATATATATATATATATATATATATATATATATATATATATATATATACACACACACAAGCATATAGCTGTGATTTACAGTGAAAATCAATACAGATGAAAAACTGGTGACAGGATTTAAATATAGTTTTGCTGATATGAAAAGCTGTTAAGCGATATCGGGTTTATAAGAATTTACACTTCAGCAATAACAATATTAGGAACTCTGTTACTGACCTTGTCTGGGACGACTTCAAAAATAAATTATCCTGTAAGAGGAATGTATGTTCAAGAAAGTAAATGTATAAACAAAAAAATAAATAGAGACAGCATTGATTACACTACTGATAGTTCTGAATAATTGTTACAGAGAATGGTCACAAAACTTAAGCAAAGTTTTCATGATATAATAAAATGGTGTATACTGGGGATTTGGGCGCTGGAGAAAGTCGCAAGTGGAATATTGGCAAATGACAAATATTCTAATATAGTAGTTCTGAAAGTAAAATATCAATAATCATTACCAATATTTTATATGGCTTAACCTAACCTTACTCTCACATGAGCCCTGCCTCTGGATACCTAACCTTAAAGAGGTACTTAAGCCAAATAAAAAAAAAAATAGTTTTACTCACCTGGGGCTTCCCCCAGCCTCCTGTAGCTGTCTGGTGACCTCGCAGCCTCGCTCCGATCCTCCTGGACTCTTTCGGCCGGTGACCACTTTCGGTTTTACCGTCAGGACCCGACAGGCTGGGAACGTGAGTGATTCTTCGCGTTCCCAGCCACAATAGAACCCTCTATGTTGCTATAGCAGCCCTCTATGCATTTAAGGAGAGATAAATTGTGAGTTAATAAGTAAGGAGAGATAATTCTACAGAAAAGCCTTGTGAATCTGTCCCTTTCTGTGGTAAACTGAAAGGCATGCACTTGTCTAGGCCAGATGACAATGTATATCCAACTCAAAACTATGCCATGAGCTTGAAGGAATGACCTCTACAACTTAGAGCCACTATTGTGTCAAGGCATAGATGTTGAATTAGCTTTGAACCCAAAATTCAGCACTAGTAAAAGTTCCTGAAATGTAGAATCTGGCTGTGGTATGGTAGCATTGGGTGCTAGTGATGAGTATTGACTATGCAATTGCTCAGTCAGTAAACCATACTTGAACTATGTTATGTGCTCAATGCTATCCTACCATTGTATGCCTAAACTTATCACATCTTAGACTTCCCTCAGTTAAAGAAAGTTCCTGCAGCTAAAATGTTGCTTATGCCTCTCTTCCGCTCCCCCCCCCCCTTCTCCACTAAAGAGTGCACAACCAAAAGCTGAAAAGCATGCCTGTACAGGAATCATTCCCAAAATGTCACCTACAACCAACTCTAAAGATTGTTTTGGATTACAGATATTTAGAGTGTGAACTTAGCTTAACCCTAACAGATCTCCTTAAAGGATACCCAAAACAGTTATTTGTACAAACAGAGGGAGCAGACATGTCTGGGCAGCAGTCCTTGTGCCAAACACCCCCGAGGCACGCATGCTTGGTCCTATGACCTGGAGCACACTGCACACAATGGGCTTGATTCACTAAAGCGTGATAACTGCTGTGATAGTGCTATCACAGCAGTTATCACGCGATAAGTGCTATCACAGGGCAGCACGGTGGCGTAGTGGTTAGCTCTCTCGCCTTGCAGCGCTGGGTCCCTGGTTCGAATCCCAGCCAGGGCACTATCTGCAAAGAGTTTGTATGTTCTCTCCGTGTCTGCGTGGGTTTCCTCCGGGCACTCCGGTTTCCTCCCACATTTCAAAAACATACAGATAAGTTAATTGGCTCCCCTAAAAATTGGCCCTAGACTATAGTACTTACACTACATAATATAGACATATGGCAATGGTAGGGATTAGATTGTGAGCTCCTTTGAGGGACAGTTAGTGACAAGACAATATATATATACACTGTACAGCGCTGCGTAATATGTCGGCGCTATATAAATACTAAATAATAATAATAATATTAATCACAGCAGTTATCACGTGATAACTGTTATCACATATCATAGCATTTATCATGTGATAACTGCTGTGAGAGCACTTATCACGTGATAACTGCTGTGATAGCAGTTATCACTAGAGATGGCTCAAACCTCCGATTTTCGGTTTGCGAACCTCGAACTCGAACTTCCGAAAACGTTTGCGAACCTGCAAACTTATCGAACCGCAATAGACTTCAATGGGCAAGCGAACTTGAAAAACTACAAACACTGTTTCTGGCTACAAAAGTGATGGGAAAGATGTTTCAAGGAGTCTAACACCTGGAGGGGGGCATGGCTGAGTGGGATACACACCAAAAGTCCCGGGGAAAATCACGGAATTGCCGCACAGCAGGGTTATAATCCCTAAAAGGCAGAAATCACATTGCATTGCTAAATTGGAGGTCTAAAGTGCTTGAAAACATCTTGCGTGTGTATACATGGATCAGTAGTTAGTGTAAGTAGTGTACTGCTTCACACTGATAGACCAAACTCACTGTGTAATGCACCGCAAACAGCTGTTTGTGTAGTGATGGCTGTGCTGGACTGGTGCGCACAATGGCGAGAGTGCAGGCGATGGCGGTTTTCAAGCCCATATGGTCGGGCTGAGGTAGCTCAATGACAGAACAACTGTCCACAATGAAGCAATGACCTTATTACCTTGGGTCAGGTGTGCCCCCAACACACTCATATAGCCAGTCATTGCTTCATTTTGATACGCAAGCCCCTTCACCGCAGCAAGGTAACAATCACGAAGGGGAATTGAAACATGTATATGTCTTTTGTTTTGTTTTTGCAGCCGCAGTGCAGCCAGAAAAATTAGGCAGGCATGTACACATGCCAGAAAAAAAATTATTATTGTTTTTGTTAGCGGCTGCTGCTAGCAGCGGCCTTAAAAATTCAGGAATCCACCTGGAGTCCTCCTGGTCTGGACCCTGTTGGTGGTGGTGGAGAAGGCAGTCAAGTGGCCTGCAGGCTGAGATGCTGTGTGGGGACTGACTTAGTCTTGGGGCAGGCAGCAGGGGCAGGCAGCAGCAACCGGCAGGCAGAGATGCTGTGTGGGGACTGACTTAGTCTTGGGGCAGGCAGTCACACGGCGTGCAGGCAGAGATGCTGTGTGTGAGGACTGACTTAGTCTTTGGGCAGGTAGTAGCCCTCTGGGATCCATACCTCATTCATTTTGATAAAGGTGAGATACTGAAAACTTTTTTGACCTGACTGCTGGAGGTATAATACAAAGTGCAGTCACGCAGAGGCAGTGAAAGGTATGCACTGAATGAGCTGGGCCTGGCACAGTACAGCAATTAGCAAGGGCCAGCTGTGACAGACAGGGCTGTAAATGCTGTGTCAGTGGCACACACAAAAAAAACACATCAGAAGACCATTAGCTATCAAAAGAGCAGTTTTGGGGTGCTTTTCATCAAAAAATATCAGCAAGGAGCAACCTAACAGACCTCTTAACTATTGCTTTCCCTATCTCTCCAATGTCTCTCCCTTCTCTCACTAATACAGCAGCACACAGAGTGAGAACATTGTCGACGCTGCTGCCTTTTATAAGGGGGAGGGGTGCTCCAGTAGGGAGTGTAGCCTGATTGGCTGCCATGTGTCTGCTGACTGTGATGTAGAGGGTCAAAGTTTAGCCCAATGATGTAGTATTGGGGGCGGGTCGAACTCGCTAAGTGTTCGCGGTTCACAGCGAACTCGAACCAGCTAAGTTCGCGTGAACAAGTTCTCCAGTGAACCGTTCGGGCCATCTATACTTATCATGTGATAACTGCTGTGATAGCACTTATCACGTGATTACTGCTGTGATAGCACTTATCACTAGAAATGGCCTGAACGGTTTGCCTGCGAACGGTTACAGGCGAACTTTCGCGTTCGCCAGCGAAGGCGAACTTTTCGATTCGCCCCATAGTGCGCCATTAGTGTCAACTTTGACCCTCTACATCACAGTCAACAGGCACATTGTAGCCAATTAGGCTACACTCAGTCCTCGAGCCACTCCCCCCTGTATATAAGGCAGGGAGCGCCGGCCATTACACTCACTCGTGTGCCTGCAATAGTGAGAGAAGGGATAGTTGCTGGCAGACTCTCATAGGGAAAGATTAGTTAGGCTGTTATAGGCTTGTTAGCTTGCTCCTGGCTGATTCTTATTAATAAAATAGCACCCCTCAACAGCTCTTTTGGGAGCTAATCTTGTTCTTGTGATTTTGTTTTCTGTGTGTCACTCACTGACACTTGTGTTGCATAGGCACCCTTGCTAATTCATACTGTGTGTGTGCCACTGCCAGGCCCAGCACATTCAGTGTTTACTACCTGTGTGACATGTGCACATTGTAATACCCATCACTGCATATGCCTAGTACCTGTTGTGTTGCGTGAACTCACCTCATCACTGCATATACCTACCTTTTGTCTTGAGTAAACCCACCTCATCACTGCATGTACCTGCCTTTTGTGTTGAGTGAACCCACCTCACTGCATATACCTACCTTTTGTGTTGAGTAAACCCACCTCATCACTGCATATACCTAGCTGTTGTGTTCAGTGAACTCACCTCATCACAGCATATACCTTCCTGTTGTGTTCAGTGAACCCACCTCATCACAGCACATACCTAGCTGTTGTGTTCGGTGAACTCACCTCATCACAGCATATACCTACCTTTTGTGTTGAGTGAACCCACGTCATTACTGCATATACCTAGCTGTTGTGTTCAGTGAACCCACCTCATTACTGAATATACCTACCTTTTGTGTTCCGTGAACCCACCTCATCACTGCATATACCTAGCTGTTGTGTTCAGTGAACCCACCTTATCACAGCATATACCTAGCTGTTGTGTTGAGTGAACCCACCTCATCACAGCATATACCTAGCTGTTGTGTTCAGTGAACCCACCTCATCACAGCATATACCTAGCTATTGTGTTCAGTGAACCCACCTCATCACTGCATATACCTACCTTTTGTGTTCAGTGAACCCACCTCATCATTGCATATACCTACCTGTTGTGTTCAGTGAACCTACCTCATCACTGCATTTACCTACCTGTTGTGTTGAGTGAACCCATCTCATCACAGCATATACCTAGCTGTTGTGTTCAGTGAACCCACCTCATCACAGCATATACCTAGCTATTGTATTCAGTGAATCCACCTCATCACTGCATATACCTACCTTTTGTGTTCAGTGAACCCACCTCATCACAGCATATACCTAGCTGTTGTGTTCAGTGAACCCACCTCATCACAGCATATACTTAGCTGTTGTGTTCAGTGAACCCACCTCATCACTGCATATACCTACCTTTTGTGTTCAGTGAATCCACCTCATCACTGCATTTGCCTACCTGTTGTGTTGAGTGAACACATCTCATCACAGCATATACCTAGCTGTTGTGTTCAGTGAACCCACCTCATCACAGCATATACCTAGCTGTTGTGTTCAGTGAACCCACCTCATCACAGCATATACCTAGCTGTTGTGTTCAGTGAACCCACCTCATCACTACACACAGCTACCTTTTGTGTTCAGTGCACTCACCTACCTACGTGAGTGCACGCAGTGTGATATACCACTCCGTGCATACCTGTTAACTGCGGCACCTGTGTGACTGCACATTGTATTAATCAAGTCAATGCATACCTTTCACTTCATCCCACCCGATATGGACAAAACGGACAAAACAGGTAGAGGAAGAGGTAGAGGCAGACCCAGAGGAAGGGCACCCGGCACCAGCAGGTCCCTGCGAGGTCGTGTTGATGTGATTTCGTGCGGCCCTCGCCCAAAGTACAGTGCTCAGAAGAAGGCACGTGCCATCAACTCCCAAGATTGTCAGGACGTGGTTGACTATTTAATACAGAACACCTCATCTCCTGTTGCCACCAGCACTACTAAAAGCACTACATCCATTGCATTTGACACTTTGCAGGAGTTATTTGGTGGTGAAATCACTGATTCCCAGCCACTACTGCAACAACAAGATGAAGGGGCTAAGCAAGTTACATCACCACCTCATATGTGTGAGTTAGGCGACATTATGTACGTCCATGTGAGGAGGAGGATTATGAAGTACCTGCTGTTGGTGCAGTTTTGGAGGTCTCTGAGGCATGCGAAGCTGGGCAGGATGATTATGATGATGACGATGATACGGATCCCACGTCTGTTCCCAATAGAGGAGATTAACAGGGGGACAGTTCAGAGGGGGGGTCAGAGAGGAGTAGGAGGAGAAGAGTTGCTGAAAGAAGCAGGGGGAGCTCGTTGTCAGAAAAAGCTGGGGGCAGTGTCCGGCGCCATGTATCATCAGCTATGGCCAGCCAGCCAACATGCCCTTCAACGTCAGCTGCTGATGCCAACGTAGCGCCATCACCCCAGGGGGGCTCAGCGGTTTGGAAATTTTTTAGTGTGTCTGCCTCAGATGGGAGCAAAGCCATCTGTTCTCTCTGCCTCCAAAAATTGAGCCATGGAAAGGCCAACACTCACGTTGGGATAAGTGCCTTACGAAGGCACCTGGAGAAAAGGCACAAACTGCAATGGGAAGAGCACCTGAGGAAAAGCAGCACACAAAAAAAAAAGCCACCCTCCTTCTCCTCTTCCTCCTTCAGGTGCAGTGTCTTCAGCCGCTTTCTCCCTTGCACATTCACAGCCACCCTACATCACTCCGCCTCTGACCTTGAGCGGCTCCTGCTCCTCTGCCCACAGCAGCCAGGTGTCCGTGAAGGAAATATTTGAGCGGAAGAAGCCAATTTCACCCCCTTGCCTGGCATCTGACAGCTGGCGTGGCGGAACTGTTAGCTCCCCAGCTGTTACCATACAAGCTGGTGGACTCTGAGGCCTTCCGTAAATTTGTGGCCATTGGGACACCACAGTGGAAGATGCCAGGCCGCAATTATTTCTCTAAAAAGGCGATACCCAAACTGCACCGTGAAGTGGAGAGGCAAGTGGTGTCATCTCTGGCACACAGCGTTGGGTCAAGGGTCCACCTGACCATGGATGCCTGGTCTGCCAAGCGCGGTCAGGGCCGCTACATTATTTACACAGCCCATTGGGTCAACCTGGTGACCAATGGCAAGCAGGGAGTACGCGACTGTGCAGCGACCAACTTGTGACACCTCCACGGCTTGCAGGCAGGCCTCCTGCCACCTCCTCTCCTCCTGCTACATCCTCTTCGCTGTCGTCATCCCATCTTCCTCCTCCTTGGCTGGTACCATGATCTCCTCTCCAGCTACACAGTCCCATCTCACCAGGGCCTATGCTGCATGCCAGGTACGACGGTGTCACGCCATCTTAGACATGTCTTGCCTCAAAGCGGAGAATCACACTGGAGCAGCACTCCTGGCTGCTCTTAACAAACAGGTGGATCAGTGGCTGACCCCGCATCAGCCGGCAACGTGGTGTGTGACAACGGCAGCAATCTCCTTTCCGCTTTGAATTTGGGAAAGCTGACACATGTACCAGGGGCGCTTCTAGCCATTTTGTCACTCCAGGCGAGAAAAAATGTGGTGACCACAACACCCCCCTGCCCCCGTGGTGTTCCCCCCCCCCCAAGAAACGTTTCACCAGAAATTACCTTTATTGTGGCAGCGTTTTACCAGAAAATATGCAATGTGGGCAGCGTTTCACCAGAAAATACATGCAGTGTGGGCAGCTTTTTAACCAGAAAATACACATAGGCAGGGCTGCCACCCTTCCCATTAGTTCTTCCTAATAGCCCTGATACCTGCCTGCACCTTCAAGAAAAAAACAAACTTTTACTCACCTGCAGAAGACTCCTAACCCAGCCTCCCTCAGGTGCGCAGCTCCCCCAATGATCTTCATGCAGCAACTCCGGCTGCTAAAATCCAGCGTTGACAGACAGAGCAGGGTTACAGGAAAATTGCGCCCAAAGGCCTGCACTGGAGACACAAATAGTCTCCAGTGCAGGGTTTCGGACACCATTTTCTCCACAGCACTCGTGACTGCCAGGCATCAGAAGGAGGCACAAAGGGGGACACACGGAGTCACAAAGGAGGACAGGAGTCACAGGGGAACTAAAGGAGGCACGCAGGGGGACAGAATGAGGCACAATGAGGGACAGAATGAGGCACAATGGGGGACAGAATAAGACACAATGGGGGACAGAATGAGGCACAATGGGGGACAGAAGAAGGCACAATGGGGGACAGAAGGAGGCACAAGGGGGGACAGAAGGAGGCACAAGGGGATAGGAGGCGGCACAAGGGGACAGAATGAGGCACAATGGGGGACAAAAGGAGGAACAGGTGGACAGATGGGGGGACACCGAGGGGCAGTGGGAGATACAGGGGGACAGAAGAAGGCACGAGGGCCAGAAGGAGGCAGAAGAGGACTGAAGGAGGCAGAAGAGGACTGAAGGAGGCACACAGGGGACAGAAGGAAGCACAAGGGGGGATAGAAGGAGGCACAAGGGGACAGGAGGCAGCACAAGGGGACAGGAGGCGGCACAAGGGGACAAGAGGCGGCACAAGGGGACAGGAGGCGGCACAAGGGGACAGAATGAGGCACAATGGGGGACAAAAGGAGGAACAGGTGGACAGAAGGGGGTACACAGAGGGGCAGTGGGAGGTACAGGGGGACAGAAGAAGGCACGAGGGTCAGAAGGAGGCAGAAGAGGACTGAAGGAGGCAGAAGAGGACTGAAGGAGGCACACAGGGGACAGAAGGAGGCACAAAGGGGACAGAATGAGGTAGAGGAGGGCAGAGGAAGGTGCAGGGGACAGAGGGGGCTCATGGGGACTGAAGAAGCACATGGAGACAGAAGAAGGCACAAAAGGAGGCAGAGGGAGACAGAAGGAGACAAAGTGGGGCAGAAAGAACAACAGGGAGACAGAAGAAGGCACAAGGAGGCACAGGGGAAAGAGGAAGGCACAGGCTACAGAGGTGGCACATGGGGACTGAAGAGGCACATGGAGGCACAAGGGAAGACAGAAGGAGGCAGAGTGGGACTGAAGGAAGAACAAGGGGGCAGAGGTAGCACAAGGGGACAAATAAAGGCAAAAGGGACATAAGGAGGCACAAAGGGGCACGGAAGGAGGCAGAGGTGGCACTAGGGGGACTAAAGGAGGCACATAGACAGAAGGAGGCACAAAGAGAGACAGAAGGACAAAGAGGGGGATCAGACATGGCACAAGGGACTGAAGAGGGCACAAAGGGGGAAAGAAGGATGCACAAGGCACAGAGGTGGCAGCTAGCTGCAATTTATGCTAAGTAGGTGAAGCAGAAGCAAGTAATAGAACATCCACAGGGGTGGGGCTTAGTCCAGGGTGTGGCTTAATTTGGGGTGTGGCTTAACCCAACAACATGGCGCCCCCCAGGACCAACGGCACTCCAGGCAATGGCATGTACTGCCTATGCCTAGAGGCGCCCCTGACATGTACCCTGCATGGCACATGTGCTGAATCTAGTCATTCAAAGATTTGTGTCAAAGTACCCAGACTTAGAGGACATCCTGAAGCAGGCCAGGAAGTTGTTTGGGCATTTCAGGCGGTCTTACACGGCCATGGCATGCTTTGCGGACATTCAGCGGAGAAACAACTTGCCGGTGAGACGCTTGATTTGTGGTAGCCCGACTCGCTGGAATAAGACCCTGCTCATGTACTCTCACCTGCTAGAACAGGAGAAAGCCATCACCCAGTATCTCTACAATTTCAGTAGAAGGACACAATCTGGGGAGTTGGGGATGTTGTGGCCCAACAACTGGACACTGATGCGAAATGCATGCAGGCTCATGCGGCCGTTTGAGGATGTAACCAACTTGGTGAGTCGCAATGAAGGCACCATCAGCGACTTGATCCCCTACGCTTACTTCCTGGAGCGTGCCGTGCGTAGAGTGGTGGATCAAGCTGTGGAGGAGCGTGAAGAGGAACAGTTATGGCAGGAACAGTTGTAGGAGCAATTTACATCAGAACCAGATGTTTCCTCAACACCTGCGGCAGCACAGTGGGGGGAGGAGGATGTAGAGTCGTGTGGGGAAGAGGAGTCAGATTCGGATGATGAGGAATGTGTTTCTGTGGAGGAGGAGGAGGCAGCGGGCAGAAGAACAACCGCAGCAGGTGTCGCAGGGGGCTTGTGCTGCTCAACATCCCCGTGGTATTGTTCGTGGCTGGGGGGAGGAGGAGGAGGAGGACTTACCTGACGTCACTGAGGAAGAGCAAGAGGAGATGGAAAGTACGGCTGGATCCAACTTTGTGCAGATGGCATCTTTCATGCTGTCCAGGCTGTTGAGGGACCCCCGTATAAAAACTCAAGGGGAATGAGCTGTACTGGGTGGTCACGCTACTAGACCCTCCGTATAGGCACAAAGTGGCGGACATGTTACCAAGTCCCCTGAAGGCAGAAAGGATGCAGCACATGCAGGACAAGCTGGCAAGTATGCTTTACAATGTGTATAAGGGTGATGTCACAGCACAACGCCATAAAGGTGCCACTGCCAGTAATACTTCTCCCATGTCAACGCAGGCAAGGACAGGACGCTCCAGCGATCTCATGGGGCTTGATTCACAAAGCGGTGGTAACGTAGTTAGCACGCCTAAAGACTTTTGGGCGTGATAAACATTGCACTAAGTAGGTTAGCACCGCTTTGAGGGTAAAACTCCCGCACAAAGTTTTGCTCCCGCAAAGTCCGGTGCGCGCAAAACATCGCATAGAATGTAATGCGCGCGTAAAAGTTTACGCACGTTAAAGTTTACGCGCAAAACTTTGCGCGCGAGTTTATTTTTATCATCGTGTAATGGGCTTTTCACCAGCTTGCTAACAGTTAGCACGGCTTTGTGAATCAAGCCCATGGTGATGTCGGACATGCGGACATTCTTTAGTCCAACGTCTCGTCTTAGCGCTTCTGGATCCACCCTCCACCAATGCCTGGACCGGCACGTAGCCAACTACCTGGCCTTAAGTGTGGATGTAGACACTGTGAGCGATGAACCCTTGGACTACTGGGTGCGCAGACTTGGCCTGTGGCCAGAGCTGTCCCGATTTGCCATCCAACTTCTGTCTTGCCCTGCCTCAAGCGTCCTGTCAGAAAGGACCTTCAGTGCAGCTGGAGGCATTGTCACTGAGAATAGAAGTCGCCTAAGTCACAAAAGTGTTCAGTACCTCACCTTTATCAAAATGAATGAGGCATGGATCCCGGAGGGCTACTGCCCGCCCGAAGACTAAGTCAGTCCCCACACACAGCATCTCTGCCTGCAGGCCACTTGCCTTCTCCGCCACCACCAACAGGGTCCAGGACTCCAGGCGGATTCCTGAATTTTTAAGGCCGCTGCTAGCAGCGGCCACTATACTAATTTTTCTGGTGTGTGCACATGCCTGTCTAATTTTTCTGGCTGCAGTGCAGCTGCAACAACAAAACAAAAGGCATGTACATGTGCCCATTCCCCTTCATGATCATTACCTTGCCGCGTTGAAGGGGCTTGCATATCACTATGAACCAATGACCGCCGGCTATATGAGTGTCTCGGGGGAAGGGGGGTTGGCACACCAAAGATAATAAGGTTGTTGCTTCGACACTGTTCCCCACAAACTTCGACACTGTTCCCCACAAAAGTCTAGTGCAAGAGTTGAGGATGCAAGGACTGGGGAAGAGTCTGTGTTCATGGATAGGGAACTGGCTAATGGTCAGAAAACAAAGAGTTGTGGTCAATGGATCGTACTCAAAATGGGAGACTGTTAGCAGTGGGGTCCCACATGGGGTCTATTCTGGGTCCAGTGCTCTTCAATTTATTTATTAATGACCTAGTAGATGCAGTAATGAGCAATGTTGCTATTTTTGCAGATGATACAAAATTGTGCAGAATCATCAACTCTCAGGAAGATAGTGTCATATTGCAACAGGATCTGGATAGGATGGCTATATGGGCACATACATGGCAGATGAAATTCAATGTTGACAAATGTAAAGTCATGCATTTTGGACGTACTAATGGTCTAGCACCATACAAAATAAATGGGATACAGTTAGGGACATCAAACTTGGAGAAGGACTTAGGAGTACTCATTGACAACAAGTTAAATAATCGTACTCAATGCCAAGCAGCTGCAGCTACAGCTAACAAAATTTTGGGATGCATTAAAAGGGAAATAAAAACTTGAGATGCTAGCATAATATTGCCCCTGTTTAACTCTCTAGTAAGGCCACATCTGGAATATGGAATTCAGTTCTGGGCACCACATTACAAAAAAGATATTGCAGTTTTAGAGCAGGTGCAGAGACGAGCAACAAAATTGATACGTGGGATGGAAGGTCTCATCAAGAAAGGTTAGATAAACTGGGTTTATTTAGTCTAGAGAAAAGACGCCTTAGAGGGGATCTAATTAACATGTATAAATACATCAGAGGGCAATATAACAGCTTGGCGGATGAGCTTTTTGTCCCTAGGCCTTCTCAAAGGACTAGAGGACATGATCTGCGCACGGAGGAAAAACGTTTTAGCCATTTATTTAGGAAAGGGTTCTTTACAGTAAGAGTGATTAAGATGTGGAATGCATTGCCACAGGAAGTCGTTATGGCAAACTCTATACCTGCATTTAAAGGGGGCTTAGATGCTTTCCTTGCGTTGAAAGACATCCATGGCTACAATTACTAGGTAATGCCTAATGATGTTGATCCAGGGATTTTATCTGATTGCCATCTGGAGTCGGGAAGGAATTTTTCCCTTTAGGGGCTAATTGGACCATGCCTTGTAAGGGTTTTTTCGCCTTCCTCTGGATCAACAGGGATATGTGAGGGAGCAGGCTGGTGTTGTACTTTATACTGGTTGAACTCAATGGACGTATGTCTTTTTTCAACCAAAATAACTATGTAACTATGTAACTATGTAAAATTGTGGACAGACCAAATTTGATCAGCTGGACAGTCACTGTTTTTCTATCATTGAGCTACCACAGCCCGGCGACCATATGGGCTTGAAAACCGCCAGGGCTTGCACTCTTGCCATGGTGCGCACCACTCCAGCATGGCCGCCACTATGCAAATAGCTGTTTGCGGTGCGTTACACAGTGAGTTTAGTGTGTCAGTGTGAAGCAGAACTCTAATTACACTCTCTGATTGATGTATACACATGCAAGATGTTTGAAAGCACTTTAGTCCTGCAATTTTGCATTCAATGTGATTTCTGCCCTTAATATGCTGCTTTGCGTCAAATCCAGATTTTTCCCCAGGACTTTTGGCGTCTATCCCACTCATCCATGCCCCCCTCCATATGTTAGACCCCTTGAAACATCTTTTCCATCACTTTTGTGGCCAGCATAAACGTTTCTAGTTTTCAAAGTTTGCATCCCCATTGAAGTCTATTGCGGTTCGCAAAAGTTCGCGCGAACCAAACCTTTTGTGGAAGTTCGTGAACCCCGTTCGCGAACCTAAAATCGGAGGTTTGGGCCATCTCTACTTATCTCGTGATAACTGCTGTGATAGCGCTTATCATTAGTGAATCAAGCCTAATGGCTTGCACGCACATTTGCACATGGAAAGCTTTTAGGCGTGATAACTGAGTTATCACGTTTTTGTGAATCAAGCCCCATGACTTATTACATAGTGCGATCAAGGACACGTGCCATCAGACCAGCATTTGCGCAGTAGTGTGTGACCTGGATGACCTGGTGCAATGTACGGGCGTATTCATGATGAGATGGAGGGGGTAAGAGGATTATGAGGGGAGCGGTGGGCATAAGGACTGCTGCCCATACATGCCTGCTCCCCCTGTTTGCACAAATTACTTTGCCTCAGTTATCCTTTAACATTTGCTTAAACTTGAATCCTCTTCACCCCTCTGCTCCAATGTGTAGAACCCCTTTTCTCACTTCTGGTTAGCTAGCCACCTGGCCACCTGAGCAACCAGATGAGAAGGGCCTTAGTAAGAAAGATGACTAAGAACCTGATGGTTTCTGTGGCTGAGCTCCAAAGAATCAGAAAAAAGCAAAAGTACCAGGGATGAGCAGAAACTACGCCAGTGCAAATTTATGCATCGTATTTCGCATCTACGCATTGTAGTTCATAGACGAAGTTTCAAAACTACACTTCCGCATTTACGCGTAGCGAAGTACCGCTGTGCGTAGTTTACGCCTGCTACGCGGAGTTAACATGTGTATTGCGAAGTATACTATGATGCGGTTCTCGCGTATATTTTTCTGCGTACGGATTAAATTTACGCTTGCGCACGCCTAGCAATAGTGTTGTTAGTTGTATGCATACAAAAGTACGCATTGGAAATGGGAATGTACGCATGGAATAGGTCAAATTAAGGGGAATTAATGCGGAAATTTTTCCGCATAAGGGCATAAGCGTCTGCATACAATACGCTTTGCACTACGCGTAATTGCGTATTTTAATGCGTAGTCTACGAAATGCATACGTAGCGAATATTTGATTTCTGAGCCGTAGTTTGGCGAAGCCTAATTGCGTAAAACTACGCGTAGTTCCAGCGTAGCGAAGTTGGCTGACTACGACCATCCCTGAAAAGTACAAATCTTTCACAAATTTGAGCTGACATTTCTAATTGATTAGATAATAGATCATTTTAGTGTCTAAATCTTTTGACAATAAGATATTTCATCTATTGATAAAAAAAAAACAAAGGCAAAAATTTACAAAAATACTTTCTTACTATGTCAGTATAGGATATTGAATGTTCAGGAAAAATTAACAAGCTTACCATAACACTGCAACATACCAAAAGTAAAAAAAAAATATGAATGCTTTCCAAATGGACTGTATAATAAAAGTACACGTAGTCCCATCATGCTATAGCTTGTCAGAAGTATTATACCATGGGAATGTTTTATATTTGAGCAATACTTATTTGAGTATTGGCATCATCTTTGGCCATTTATGCATTTTGGTTATAGTTTTATAGTTTCACCCCATGTAATTTACCTGTTGATTGCCAATCCCCTTAAAGAAAACCTGTAACAAAAAAAAAACTCCCCTTGGGGGTACTCACCTGGGGTGGGGAAAGCCTCCGGATCCTATTGAGAATTCCCCCGTCCTCCTCGGTCCCACGGTGGCGGCGATAAAGCTCCCTGAACAGCGGGGATGTAAAGATTTACCTTCCCGGCTCCAGTGCAGGAGAAGTATCGGCTCTTTGCCTTGGAGATAGGCGGAAATAGCCGATCGCGGTCGGGCCACTCTACTGCGCAGACGCAAGTCTCCTACGCCTGCGCAGTATAGCAGACCTGACGGAGATCGGCTATTTTCGCCTATCTCCGTGCAAAGATCTGCAACAGTGCCCCCACTGGAGCCAGGAAAGGTAAATAAATCAGCGCTTATCAGCGCTTGTCAGGCTTGTTGAGGGAGGATTCCGGGACACTTCTGGGGAGCCAGCGCTAGACTGCCTGCAGCTACAGGGGTTTGGGGAAGCCTCATTGGGACCCTAAGGCTTCCCCCTCCCGAGGTGAGTACCCCCCCCGGGGAACTTTTTTGTTACAGGTTCTCTTCAAAGCACAACTATCAAAGAAACTGTTCTTCTGTAAACACCACATACCTTTAGAGCTTTTAGTCAGCAAAAATAGAAAGCTTTTCAGAAGTCTCTTATCACAGCCTGTGTGAAAAAAAAGCCTTGTTTAACCTCCCTGGCGGTAAGCCCGAGCTGAGCTCGGGCTATGCCGCGCAGGAGGATTTCTCAGGCCCTGCTGGGCCGATTTGCACACTTTTTTTTGCAACACGCAGCTAGCACTTTGCTAGCTGCGTGTGCACTCTGATCGCCGCTGCTCCGCGCCGATTAGCCACCGCCACTCGCCGCGCCGGGATTTCCTGATTGGAGATCGCCCGAGGCGATCGAAGAGGGCGGGGGGATGTCGCTGCACAGCAGCTATCATGTAGCGAGCCCTGCTACCCCCTGGCGGCTTTTAATAGACCGCCAGGGAGGTTAACAGCTGTTTGTAACAATTTTTGTCAGTATCGAGCTAGAGGCCAGAGCTATACCATGAAGCTATGTTCCACTTCTCTGTCACTTTTCACAGAGGAATGATTTGCTGTTTGTTTCTGCCCTGCCTGCTTTCTCACAGATCATATCAAAATAGCTGAGAGATTTTTAGATACAGAAAAGGATCTGAAAAGATCCCCCCCCCCCATATAAAATAAGCTATTCCTGGCTGTAAACTGTGTACGTTAGACTGTGAGGCAAGGGGAGAGAGAGAGAGAGAGAGAGAGAGAGAGAGAGAGAGGAACACAGAGCTGCAGCTGATGATTATTTACAAACATTTAAAGCTATATTTCTGCTTTCTATTATTTATATCATTCTGAACAGATTTCAGTTAAAGAATTACAGCCAGTGAAGATTTTTTCAGTATGCTGGATGTTCTGGACACAGTTCTCCATAGTAATGCCCACAGTGAAACTGTTCTCTGTAAATGTCATAATTTCTTCACATAAAATATGAAAAGATGAAAAAAGCCTTTGTATTGCTACTTGCTAGTAATTACTGGGAATATATGTGGCATTTCGAATTTTAGTTAACTTTGATAGTTGTCCTTTAACCTCCCTGGCGGTACGCAGATGCAGTGGCTGCATGAGCGGGAGGGATTTTTTTAAAATAAAAAATGCTTCCTATTTGTTAGTTACCACTAGGCCAGCTATACTACTTATACTGGGGAACTATTCTACCTATACTGGGGCATTTATACTACCCATACTGGGGCAACTATATTACCTATACTGGAGCAACTATACTATCTATACTGGGGAAGGTATACTACCTATACTGGGAAACTATACTACCAATACTAGGGCAGCTATACTACCTATACATACAGTATGTGATGTGTCACAGAGATCTAAGCGTTTGGCTTGATGTGTCACGACTTCAAAATGGTTGGGAACCACTGGCTTACAGCAATAAAACTCTTTCCTAGCAGTAAAGAGCCCCTGAGTGCAGGGTATATATAGAAAAGTCAATAGTTCATATATTTTAGCTCTGGGACACTGCGCAAAATACTATGTCATTGAGCAGAGAAAATAAAACATTAAAGTAAACCTGAAGTCATAAAGAAAACGTAATCATCTCTGCTCTCTGCATTCCTCTTGGCCTTAATTGTGATATATGTCAGACTGAGAGGACTGCATAGAAGACAATGACACCTAGTGGCTGCAGCGTGAGTGCCAGAGAGACCCAATGGGGAAGAGGTAAGCCCTGCCACTACTGTTGCATTGATCTATGGGTCTAGATGAGAGGACATGGGAGTATGGGAGGGGGGCCCTGGTGGAGGAGAAGGAAGGAATAAGTCTGGGCCCATCCTCTCCAAACCCCCCCCCCCCACATACACACACACACAATTGCAGGGGCTGCTCCCCCAGAGTTACACCAGTATCGACTACTAGGGATGGTCAGAAATGCCAATTTCCACTTCTGCAGAAATTCTGCTTACCGCCAATACCTGTTATCGCTACCGCTTTCCGTGTATTTCCTGCATTCCGATGCAGATTTTTCCGCCAGAAATTTTCAGGAACATTTTTGCTTACTCTGATTGACTTATTCATTGTATGTCTTCTGAAGTTCTGATTGGATTAAAATGACTGAATATCGGTAAGCAGTTTCACAAAAAAAAAACCCGCATTATCTGATTGGCTAATTCAGACACACTGCCGTTTATGATTTAGATTTGTCAAGGAAGAATGAAGCAAAGGTGGAGCAGTCATACAACAACTAATCAGGTCTTAACCATTATTTTAAACAAGTATTCTGATTGGGAGCTCTGGGCGGCTGATCTAATTTTGCTCCAGTTTGCATAACACTAACTGGCCTTGATAAATCTGCCCCTGTAAACACTAAAGTATGACTATTATGCATGATATCAGTAAACATAGCTGCCCCCACTCTAAAGGGGCCCATACACCTAACGATTTTCCCGCTGTGAAATCGCCGCGCACACCGCTGACAGAACGATCGATTTCCGTCCGAAATCGATCATTCCCATTGATTCCCGTCGATCCGTCCAAGCGGAAGATTTTTCTCGATCGCTGGCGGGTCGGGAGTGTGTCGATAGCGGCGTTCGAATGCCCGACGACCGACGTAATACAGCGGGTATACATTACCTGTTCCGGCCGGCGCTACTCCCCAGGTCTCTGCTGTCTTCTCCGCTCTGGTCTGGTCTGGTCTCTGGCATGCTTCACTTCTTCCTGCCCGGCAGGAAGTTTAAACAGTAGAGGGCGCTCTACTGTTTAAACTTCCTGCCGGGCAGGAAGAAGTGAAGCATTCCAGAGACCAGACCAGAGCGGAGAAGAAGACAGCAGAGACCTGGGGAGTCGCGCCGGCGGAGCAGGTAATGTATGTGGGGGTTCAGCGGCGGCAGCAGCACCACCACCACAGATTGTGAATGGTTTCAGGCTGAAATCGGTTCACAATCTGTTTGCAGTAAGGCAGCCATACGATCCCTCTCTGATCAGATTCGATCAGAGAGGGATCTATCTGTTGGTCGAATATGATGGCAAATCGACCAGTGTATGGCCACCTTTAGCCCTACCTATTCTTCTGAACAACTACCTTAAGTAAAATATGAGTTAAGAATTCCTGTAATCAAGCAATGTTTGGTTTTTCCATGGTCAAAGGATATATTTTTTCAGCAAGATAGAACTGGCTCAATGTCCTGGAGTTTTAAGTAAACTTGTTATTGCTACAGAGGGACATTTTCTATTTCCATTTTCCAGTACAAAATCAGGCAATTTGGGGACATACCTAGAAATTGCAATTATTTGTTGCAAAATATTCCAGAAAACTATGAAAAAAGAAACTCTCTCTCTCCTCACTCTCAGTGCTCTATGGAGAAGACCTTCTTATCTTCCCGCTGCAGCACACATCTTCTTTGACACTAAATATTTTCTTATTGATGGTATAGCAGCCATATCCACCAAACATTTTAGTAAAAAACAGAAAGGGAAGATTCTGAAACAGAGACCTCCTTTCCTCTAAATGAGAGCAAATAGCATTCAGTACCACAGTGGCAAGGTTACCCTGAATGGAGAAAATTATTTCCTTGGAATTCCCTTAAGCCTATAGTTGCTGTTTGGGCTGAAAACACCCCCCACCCCCCAAGTCCCCTGCCCCTCCTATGGAACATTTATCTGATGAATGTTAGTTGGAACCACTCAGGTTTTACCTTTCTTATCCCCAGTGCAGTGTGCAGAATGAGAGAGACAATATTATAGGATATGATTTCAACCAGAGCAATACCTTCTTTTGATGACATTAGTCATAAGGTTTATTGTAAATTATTTGATAAATGTTGAAATGATGAAAACAGAAACAAAGAAAACTAGATCTGTCATCCATAGCAGCAAATGTGCTTTAATGTTTCATCTTCTAACTTAGTTTAGCAAAAAAAGAACGCAATCAGACAAATTATTGTGCGCTGGTGCTCCATTTTTATAAAGCAAATCCAACAAGAAACACATCTATCAGTTTCTCTGGTAGTGTAATTATAAAATAAAATGCACTCAATAGGATCAAAGGTCTAAGAGGACACTACATGATACAGGCTGTACATCTGTATCAGCGAAGTACTGGATAGTGGAGTTGAAGATTTAGTGTTTTTGTTTCCTTGGTTGACAGCCTGCGTGAAACTTGTGCGACACCTAATGTATTTCAGCTAAGGGACTACAACTGGTTTCAGTAGTGATATAGTAGTGCTCATCATTCCCCTCATTTACTGCTAGGACCTGCATAAAAGATAGATCTCCTTTTTAAACGTTTAAGTGGTGCAACTGCTGGCTTTATCGGCAAGTCGCCAGCATACTCAAGGGAAAAGCGCTATCTCCTATGGCCCTGAAAATTGATATTGAACATGGAAGGAAAAATCTCACAAGCTGATAGCAATTAGCTAAAAAGGATTTGTGACTCCATGATTCATCACACCAGGGAATCAAAGTCATTTGCAGACAGTGTTTCCACAGTCCCAGCATGCTGCTCTAAAGATATACCTCTGTTTACCTCTCACACTCTTGTGTGACATTTCCTTTTTTAAGACTCTATTTTCACAGAAACATAACAGTTTGCCTAGGCATTGGCAGCCTTTGATTCTTTCCTGGCTCACTGAATGAAAGTATCTCTAACTGTTTGTTGGTCAGAATGAGATTTCAGTGGGAAGCATAAGTGAGTGTGTAGATGCTCTACTATAAGAAAGAGCAAAAGGTCACTTTGTAATGAAGAGGAAAAGGCCACACTTGAGATTTATTCAAGAAGGCCTATGGGGTTAAAGAAAACCAAGTCTGTAACAGTAACGACTGCATTTTAAGCAGAGTGCATTTAAAAAAAAAAAAAAAGCTGGACATCCTCCCTCGAGTCGCCCAGTGATTTTTGCCAATTAATAGAAGCAAGCAGAAAATAACCACAAATATGTTTAGTGGACAAATAAAAAAGATGAACAGTTCAGTGTGAAAGCTAAAATGAAGCCGTTTCGTGTACACAGCAGGCTACAGCAGCATGGAATTATGCTGTGTGCTGTAGACCAAAAAAAAAGCAACTTGAAAATAATCTACAGAGATGTAAAGTAGCCATAGACAGTTTGATTTCAAAAAGATAGTTCATATTATCGCTTGAAATGATCTTATAAAAAGGAATATTTTGAAGATTGTTCCTACCACCGAAAACAGTGCAATGGCAATCGGAATTATATCTGTGAAGTCGATCCAGGCAGATTTAATGTGCTATCCTGCATCCTTTTATAATAATTAGAGATGGCCTGAATGGTTTGCTGGCGACCGGTTCCCGGCGAACTTCCGTGGGTTTCGCGATCACGGAGAACCACAAACTTTTCCGGAAGTTCGGTTCACCCCCATAGTGCACCATTAGGGTCAAATTTGACCCTCTACATCACAGTCAGCAGGCACATTGTAGCCAATCAGGCTACACTCCCTCCTGGAGCCACTGCCTCCCTTATAAAAGGCAGGCATCGCCGGCCATTACACTCACTCGTGTGCCTGCTGTAAATAGAGAAGGGACAGCTACTGATGCTGCTGCTGCAGACTCTCATAGGGAAAGATTAGTTAGGCTCTTGTAGGCTTGTTAGCTTGTTCCTTGCTGATTCTTATTGCTAAAATAGCACCCCACAACAGCTCTTTTGAGAGCTAATCTTGTTCTTGTGATCTATTTTTTTTCCTGTGTGTCCCACTGACACTTGTATTGCATAGACAGCCTTGATAATTCATACTGTGTGTGTGCCACTGCCAGGCCCAGCACATTTAGTGACTACCTGTGTGTGTGACAGGTGCACATTTTAATACCCATTACTGCATATACCGACCTACCTGTTGTTCATAGTGCGCCCACCTACCTACATGAGTTGAGCGCACGCAGTGTCACTGTGCCTGTCCGCTACCTGTTTATGTGTGACAGGTGCACATTGTAATACCCATTACTGCATATACCTACCTACTTGTTGTTCACAGTGCGCCCACCTACCTACGTGAGTTGAGAACACGCAGTGTCACTGTGCCTGTCCGCTACCTATCTGTGTGTGAGAGGTGCACATTGTAATACCCATCACTGCATATACCTACCTGTTGTGTTCAGTGCACCCACCTTATCACTGCATATACCTACCAGTTGTGTTCAGTGCACCCACCTACCTACGTGAGTGCACGCAGTGTGATATACCACTCCGTGCATACCTGCTAACTGCACCTGTGTGACTGCACATTGTATTAGTCAAGTCAGCACATGCAGAACAAGCTGGCAACTATACTTTACAATGCGTTTAAGAATGATGTCACAGCACAACGCAATAAAGGTACTACTGCCAGTAATCCTTCTCCCATGTCCACGCAGGCAAGGACAGGATGCTCCAGTGATCTCATGGTGATGTCGGACATGCGAACATTTTTTAATCCAATGCCTGGACCGGCAGGTAGCCGACTACCTGGCCTTAAGTGTGGATGTAGAAACTGTGAGCAGCGATGAATCCTTGGACTACTGGGTGTGCAGGCTTGACCTGTGGCCAGAGCTGTCCCAATTTGCCATCCAACTTCTGTCTTGCCCTGTCTCAAGCGTCCTGTCAGAAAGGACCTTCAGCGCAGATGGAGGCATTGTCACTGAGAAGAGAAGTTGCCTAAGTCACAAAAGTGTTCAGTACCTCACCTTTACCAAAATGAATAGGCATGGATCCCGGAGGCCCACAGACTAAGTCAGTCCCCACACACAGCATCTCTGCCTGCACGCCGTGTGACTGGCTACCTGCCCCAAGACTAAGTTGCTCCCCACATAGCATCTCTGCCGGCAGGCCGCTTGCCTTCTCCACCACCACCAACAGGGTGCAGGACTCCAGGTGGATTCCTGAATTTTTAAGGCTGCTGCTAGCAGCAGCCGCTATACTAATTTTTCTGGTGCGTGTACATGCCTGCCTAATTTTTCTGGCTGCACTGCAGCTGCAACAACAAAACAAAAGGCATGTGCATGTGCTCATTCCCCTTCGTGATCATTACCTTGCCGCAGTGAAGGGGCCTGCGTATCACAATGAAGCAATGACCGCCGGCTATATGAGTGTCTCGGGGGGTGGCACACCAAAGATAATAAGGTCATTGCTTCATTGTGGACAGACCAAGTTTGATCAGCTGGACAGTCACTGTTGTTCTTTCATTGAGCTACCACAGCCTGATGACCATATGGGCTTGAAAACTGCCAGGGACTGCACTCTCGCCATGGTGCGCACCAGTCCAGCACGGCCAAACAGCTGTTTGTGGTGCGTTACACAGTGAGTTTGGTGTGTCAGTGTGAAGCAGTACTATAATTACACTCCCTGATTGATGTATAAACATGCAAGATGTTTTAAAGCACTTTAGGCCTGCAATTTAGCATTCAATGTGATTTCTGCCCTTAAAGAACAAGCAACACCCATGCTGTAACGAATTGTGGGATATCTCCGTGTTCAGCGCACAAGGCATGCGCTGACACGGCGGAAATCCTCCACAAGCGTATGAAGGGGGGAACCCAGCTTTGGTGCAAGCACCAGTAGAGGGCAATTCACACCGGCAGATGGCGCTGTGGAGTGCAGACGAGCACAACCGCTGCACGGCCACAAATGCCAGATGGGGATTGTACAGATCAAGACAATGCGGGGCTGAACAGCCCTTAAAGAGAAAGAGCACAGGTACAGGATGAATGTGTGTTCACCAATCTAGTCGCGACCCTGCGACGGTGAACACACATCAGCAGAAACAAAAGTAGGAACGCGATCGCGAGAAGGGCGATCGCCAGAAGTGACACAAGACAGATCAGAACAGAATACGAGAGGAGCAAAGGCACAGCAAATGACAATGAGAAGTAACGAAAATAACAAATGCTAACTAAACGCGAACACCGCACTCATTCACAACAGCAAACGTGTTTACAGCGCGGGCTCCGCGTGTTAAGCACAACAGAGACAAGCACGCCTAACTAACCACCGACAGACAAACACGAAACAGAGAACGCGAGCGCTTGCTTAACGGTTACCTCACCGAGCCTACAGCAAGCGTTCGTATCAGACAAGACAGACAAACGGAAAACAGAGAATAAGCTAGGAAGGATCCACAGCCGCTACCGCTAGGGGCTAGTGCGATCCAAGCAAGACAGGCGGATGAGATAGCTGGTAGCAACCGCTGCTCCAGCTGTACTCCAAAATAACAGAACAGAAGGATCCACAGCACTAGCGCAAGGCTAGTGCGATCCAGGCAAGACAGATCAGAAAGATCCACAGCACTACCGCTAGAGGCTAGTGCGATCCAGGAAAACAGAACAGAAGGATCCACAGCACTAGTGCAAGGCTAGTGCGATCCAGGCAAGACAGATCAGAAGGATCCACAGCACTACCACTAGAGGCTAGTGCAATCCAGGAAAACAGAACAGAAGGATCCAGTGCGATCGCTCAAGACTAGTGCGATCCAAGCAAGACAGATCAGAAGGGGCTACCGGTAGCAACCGCTGCCCCGGTTAGCACCCAGACAAACAGAACGATTTCCTGTCGACCACCGCTGGGACAGGACAATCGCAACAGACAGACAAAGCAGATATACAATCTAACTGCACTAAGATACTGCCTAGTACAGTTCCAAAATTTACTCTAAGATAACTTTAACAAGAAATAGCATGGCTGACACTCTAGGAGTGTTTACAACAAACCCTGAAGGAATGACCAGCAAAGGATTGTGGGTGATCCCAACCTTTATACTGCCAGCAGCTAGATGATTTGCATAACCAATGTATGCAAATCCCTCAGCAGCAGAGCAGGTCTGGAACTTGCAAGATAAAGCCAGGTCTCTTATCCAGAGACCTGCATCCCTCAGACACAAGGAATGGTCAAACAGCTGTCTGCCTGTGCAGCCAGCTGAGCGGATCCTTACACGTGCTAACCTAGAAATAAAAAACACATATATAAGTAGATAAATACTACTTCTACTTACGTAACAGATGTATTGTGCTATCCACGTAATGATTCCTGTGAATTTTATAAAGGTAAAACAGAAAATCCTATTCTAGGCAGTGGCCATCTTGCCAAGCTAATGCTGACATCATATCCTCCCTGACTCTTGTTTTCCCCCCTCCCTTCTCCCAGAGTCTTCAGACACTCCCACTGAGGTGTATACTAACAACTGCACTGTCTATTTTTCTATGTACACATCCAATCACTGAGTCACCTCAGTCTTGCTTGTAAACACAAGTAATCAGAGGGTGTTTCTGATAAGCAGCTAGATAGGGAAATAAATGGAAGAGGAGGAATATATTAAGGATAAAAATAACTCCCAGCATTCAACTCTTTGGCACTGTTTGGCACTAGGACCAGTGCTCCTAAAGTATGTCATATCTCCAAACCATAATAGCAGAAAAAGTTTTGCAAGTTTTAAATGCAGGATTAGCATCTTCATCACTTAATACACTTAGACCAGTTGCTGTTGAAATTTGATTTTTATTTATTTTTTTACCGCTTTAAAACGCTGCTTTGCGTCCAATCCGGATTTTTCCCGGGGACTTGTGATGTGTATCCCACTCCGCCATGCCCCCCTCCAGGTGTTAGACCCCTTGAAACATCTTTTCCATCACTTTTGTTGGCAGCATAAATGTTTCTAGTTTTCAAAGTTCGCCTCCCCATTGAAGTCTATTGCGGGTTCGTGAAAGTTCGCTCTAACCGAACTGTCGCGGGAGGTTCGTGAACCCGGTTCGCGAACCAAAAATCGGAGGTTCTGGCAATCTCTAATAATAATCAACACAATACAAAAAAATTTGATTTGGAACGAATTTGATTAAAAAATCTAGGATTTGCTGGCAATTTTTGATAAGCACCAGTGTCAGTTACACCGGTTTGTTACTTATAAGATACAAATAATCTATTTGAAATGCAAAAAATAAAAATTCTGCACAATCTGATTGGAAGTTAGGCCTCATTTCCACTTACATGATTTCAGCTGCGTCTTTGGCAATAAAAAAGGGAAACAATCAAGAGGCTGCTATAGCGTTTAGTATGGGATAATAATGTATATAAATATGAGAAACTACTCACAAGAATGGGTTACCTCCAAGGCAACCACTGTATGCTCAGTTGAGGAAATTATCCTATCCCCACTCAGGTTAAGAAGTTGCTCTCCATAGATATAGAAAATGTGGGCAAAAAAACCCTCCACCGCGGTGGATAATCATAATTTGTTGAAACAAAGGCGCCAGAACAGTATAAAATGTGTTAAAACAGGGGGGGGGGGGGGGGGGGATAGAGATGGGCTTACCTTCCTGCAGAAAACTTGACAGATTAGTATCAATAAAGAATGATTGATTATTTCTTACTTCACAGAAATGCTGCAATGCATATTGCGGCCAGGTCAACAGCCCGCTTCCTCGAAAGGAGCAATTATAGAAAGGAACAGATACAAGTTCGATTTTTAGCTCGATTCTTTGTATCTTTTCCTTGTTATAGTTGCCATGCGGCCGCGGGAGGGTTTTTTTCGCCCAATTTTTTTTTATCATGTAGCTAGCCTAGCGCTAGCTACATGATTCTTCCCTTCCTGCTACCTCCCTCCCACCCTTCCGATCGCCGCCGGCGATCACGCCCATAAGGAAATCCCGTTCTGAACGGGATTTCCTTTAGGCCTTCCCCCGTCGCCATGGCAACAAATGGAGTGACGCCATCGATGCCATGACGTCACAGGGACTCCCGATCCACCCCAAAGCGCAGCCTGGCGGCGATTGGCCAGGCTGCGCTTGGAGTCTGCGAGGGGGGCCTCTTTCACGTCGGGTAATGACGGATCTGTGACGAGCAGTGACGATCGGAGCAAACACGCAGCTAGCAAAGTGCTAGCTGCATGTTTGAAAAAAACAATCGGCCCATCAGGGCCTGAGCGGTGCCCTCTAGTGTCTCTGGACAAGTTCAGCTCGTCCAGAATGCTAGGAAGTTTTAACCATGAAATGCGTTGCAGCACTTTTTTGAAGTAATAAATAAATGATTGTTCTTTATTGGTTCTAATCTGTTGAGTCTACTTTGAGGAGGTAAGTCCACCACTACCCCCCTTTTCAAACTGTTTTTAACACAATTTATACTGTACTGGTGCCCCTGTTTAAGTCGCATTTTTGGCAATACACAGCAATGTGATCCACAGGGACATCAGAAATGCACAGAGTACACTGTCTGATGTCCTCATCCATGTGTTGTGATTCACCGCAGAATCACAATGCATAGCTGCTTGCATTTCTGCATGTTCACCTTCAGAACTCTCATCATAACAGAACAATCTATATATATATATATAATAGAGTAAGTGCCTCAACCTTCAAGCAAGAAGAAGAAGTAGCGCCCTGCCCCCAGGGCCGGTCCAAGCAAGAAGAAGGGACTAGTCCACGCAAGAAGAAGAAGTAGAGTCATATCAAACCAAGGGCAAAGAGGGATAATTTGCATATTTAGTAGCAGTGCATTGTGGGTAACCACAAATGTTCACTTATAGCTGAATTATTGCAGATTTGCTTCTGTTTTAAGAAGGAAAATTACACCAAGCTTTGCTTTTTTTTAGTAGGAGAGCTTTTTGGTCTCTTTTATCCTCCTATACATTCTTAGTAGTTTCGGTCACCCTGAGCTGCTTGGTTATTCTGTTGTACTGGTCCAAGCCCTATCTCATACAGCCATATCAATCCCTGCTATGTACTGATGAGGACTAAATGTCTGAACTAGACTGTAACATGTGGGTTTGCTATGACTGTGTAAAATTTAAAGCTATAGGCTTGCTTGACTTACCAAGGGTGAAAAGGAATAATTTGCATATTTAGTAGCGGTGCATTATGGGTAATAACAAATGTTCACTTATAGCTGAATTATTGCTGATTTTCTTTTGTTTTAAGAAGGCAAATTACACCAAGCTTTGATTTTTTTTGGTAGAAGGTCTTTTTGATCCCTTTTATCCACCTATACATTCCGAGTGGTTTGGGTCACCCTGAGCTGCTTGGTTACTCTGTTGTACTGGTCCAAGCTCTATCTCATATAGCCATATCAATCCTTGCCATTAGTGTTGGGCGAACAGTGTTCGCCACTGTTCGGGTTCTGCAGAACATCACCCTGTTCGGGTGATGTTCGAGTTCGGCCGAACACCTGGTGGTGTTCGGCCAAACTGTTTGCGTTCGCCCGAACGGCTCAATTCCTGGCCGAACCTGGCCGAACAGGGCCCCTGTTCGGCCGAACAGGGCCCCCTATGGGGTCGCAGGCATAAGGGGGGAGCATGCCCCGATCGTGGGGGGGGGGTCGGAAATTCCCCCCATCACCTCCGCTAGCGCTCCCCCCTCTGCCCGCTTCCCCATACAAAAGTTTAAGGAAAGTACCGGTGGTAGTGGATGGCCTGGCAGTGGCACTGTGGAGTGAGGAGGAGGAGTCCGGAGAGTGACGCGTTGAGGGAGGCCGGGCAGCAGGCGTGAGGTCAGAGAAAGGGCGGAAGTACCACAAGGGTACTACCGCTGAACCGCCCGCTGCCCGGCCTCCCTCAACGCGTCACTCTCCGGACTCCTCCTCCTCACTCCACAGTGCCACTGCCAGGCCATCCACTACCACCGGTACTTTCCTTAAACTTTTGTATGGGGAAGCGGGCAGAGGGGGGAGCGCTAGCGGAGGGGGTGGGGGGAATTTCCGACCCCCCCCCCCGCGATTGGGGCATGCTCCCCCCTTATGCCTGCGACCCCATAGGGCCCCCAAAAGCGGGATGTTCGGGGAGTTCGGGGTTCGGCCCGAACATGCTGAACATCGCGGTCATGTTCGGCGAACTTTCCCGAACCCGAACATCCACGTGTTCGCCCAACACTACTTGCCATGCACAGATGAGGACCAAAAGTCTGAAACAGGCTGTCACATGTGGGTTTGATATTGCTGTGCAAAATTTGAAGCTATAGGCTTGCTATACACCAGTGCTTCTGGATGCTTGCTTGGCATACTAAGGGTGAAAAGGAATTATTTGCATATTTAGTAGCAGTGCATTGTGGGTAACCACAAATGTTCACTTATAGCTGAATTATTGCATATTTCCTTCTGTTTTAGGAAGGCAAATTACACCAAGCTTTGCTTTTTTTAGTAGGAGGACTTTTTGGTCCCTTTTATCCCCCTATACATTCCGAGTGGTTTGGGTCACCCTGAGCTGCTTGGTTACTCTGTTGTACTGGTCCAAGCCCTATCTCATACAGCTGTATTAATGCCTGCCATGTACTGATGAGCACCAAAAGTCTGAAACAGGCTGTCTACATGTGGGTTTGATATGACTGTGTAAAATTTAAAGCTATATGCTTGCTATACACCAGCGGCTCTGGATGCTTGCTTGGCTTACCAAAGGGGAAAAGGGGGAAATTGCATATTTAGTAGCAGTGCATTGTGGGTAATAAATTCATTTATAGCTGAATTATTGCAGATTTCCTTCTGTTTTAAAAAGGCAAATTACACCAATACAGTGTGTGGCATTGCCGGAAGTGACGACAGTGAAATGCACGATGGAACACAGAAGAGGTGAGTCATCCCCGCCCGCTGCCTCTTACTAATAGTGGCGGCTGCTACTGTGCTTAAGCAGGAGGGGGAGCGCACCTGGGGGACCCAGGTGAGGGGGGGTTCCTGCTGAGCTTTAGCTGGAGGGGGAATGCACATGGGGACCCAGGTGAGGGGGGGTTCCTGCTGAGCTTAAGCTGGAGGTAGAGCACACATGGGGGACCCAGTTGAGGGGGGTCCAACCCCCCTCCCCACCGCTGTGCCCAATACCCCCTTCCTACCCTCTACCCTCTTGTGCGGCGTATGCTACGCCGCGGGTCGGCTAGTTTTCATTAAAAATTCTGAGTAAAATACACCAGTTTGTTGCCTTTTCAAAGGCCTGAGAAAGAAAATGTTGTTTGACTGGGAAGAACAGTCTTTCATGGATACCTGATTACCTTTACCTGTTTCCTGATCTTGAGCAGGCACAGTTCATGGAAAGATTGTTCAGCATCTAACTATTTCTATGACCACTAACAATCCAGCAATCACCCCAAAATAACCAATAAGTTGGATTGGTCAATATGACAGAGGATCGTCTATTATCCTTATCTTTTGAGGTAGATCAGTACACATTTTGCGAAGATATTTGTATGAATTATTATCATTCACTGGTCATTCATTTCAAACTATTTTTGTGTAATGTGTGTACATAGATGTACTCTTATGTTTTAGGAAAAAGAAAAAAGGACTCCCCTGTAGTGACTCTAGTTTTGTAGAAATATCCCTTTCACTACCCAGGGCAGAAGAATACATGACCAAAGGAATGGCAAGGATGCAATATTGTTTTAAATGACTCCCCCCACTCACCACTTCCTGTCATGAAGATCATGAGCAGCATGGGAGGGAGGGCATAAGAAAGCATAATCGAATCTCCAACCCTGCCCTGCAGTTAATAAAAATTGTTTTTAATTGATTGCAAATATTTGGTCCCATAGGATCATTTTCACTGTGAACAAAGGGAAATAATAACTTTTTTTAGGGAGGTGAGGAACCAAAATTTAGCTATGTGGCCCCATGATTTCTAGCTAAAGAATACAACAGAATAGCGTATAAGAGAAGAGAATATTCTTCTTTACTGTTTGTATAGTGCAGTACATAGTATTAAGGTAGCCATACATCTAGTGATTTATTAAGGAATCGACTTTAGTATGGTTGTTTGAAAGTCGATCGACTAGTAACCCACACACTACAAACGATATCCTATGGGATTCACCTTCACATTCAATCTGACCGATGTTGTGTCTCCATGCTCTGAATGCAACAATTGATTCAGAGTCGATCGAATGACGCGTGGACAGTAGCTGATTCCTGTATGATTGACCGATATCTTGCATCCTGCTCGATTGACTAAGCTGGTCAATTCGACATGAAATCAGACACTTTTCATTGATTGGGAATTCTGGAACACACTCAATTCTCTCTCGATTCCATAATATGATTGCATAGTCGATCGCACAGCCAAATCGCTAGATGTATGGCTGTCTTAACTATCACAGGGCCATTCTGATGGGGCCACTGACCCTGTAGGCTCATCTGTGCTATAGCTTCCTCTTTTATGGAAATGTGTAGCTACAGTACACATGAAGAGACAATGTTATTGTTGTCCCACAGCTGTAGAGGCTGCAAGAACCTGTGTTTGAAAGCATGTCTCAAAAAACACACCATTAGTAATATCAATAATACCTGCAGAGCATTGGCATTTGTGATATTACACCTAGGGAACTCCACGCTATTTATCCAGAGTGCTGAGGAAAAAATACTAAAAATCACTTACTAGCTGCCGTAGCTACGTGCAACCATGGCTCTTTGCTACATAATTGTTGATGTGTGTTCATATCTGTGTGCAGACATGTGTATGTATGTGTGCATATATGTGTATTTTTATGTAACCTAAGACTATACCCCAAAAGTTTTTTAGTGTTGCCAAAATAATGTGCTTGGTGTGGGAGTATTAGGATCAAATTATGAAGTAAAATATGTCAATGTGCGTATAATGATGAACAAATAGCAATAGCAAATATACAACAGCATAAGATATATAGCTACTGCAAAATGATCGGAAGATATTACAACATAACTCAAAGCAAAACGTTTTTAAATATTTGGATATTAAGTGAAGAAAAAAGCAATATTTTTTGTATACTGGCCATAGGGCTATATTACACAAGATCACTCATATTAATGCAAAAAGAGTTAGAACATATGTTAGTTTTTCATTGCTTACAGTCCAGAGTCTCTATATGGTATGTGGCTAAGTTATAAGGATGCACTGGCAGCAGGACAGATTTGGCACTGCCCAAATCACAGTAACTGAGAACAGAGGGTTTAAGGAGGACAAGGGGTTAAAGAGGCTTGCGAGGGGCAACCCCATGATATTTAAAAAAAAAAAAATAACTGTGATTTGGCCATTAAAACTTACATTTTAACAATGATGTCCCCCCCCCCCCTCCCCAGAACTCTTTAACCCCTTGTAAACCATTCAGGCTGGATAGTCATAATGTGTAGCCTGGACAGCATGGGGCTTTGCAGCCTAAGCTACATGAGCTTGCATGGTCCTTGGTATGGTGGGACCAAGCCTCCCCCTCTCCCCCAGAGCCTTTGTCCAATCCATGGATAAGGGGCTCTTCCCCACCTACGGTGCCCAGGAGGAGCTTGGCCTTGGGAGGGGGGTTTCATGATAGCATCTAGGAGTCCCCTTTAAGAAGGGAACCCCCAGAAACAGAGTATTGGGGGACTGAAATACTTCTCAGAAGCAGGAAATTTGGGTGCATCAGACACCAACAATGGGGGTTAGGCACCACCAGGGGATCTTAGGGTTAGGCACCAACAGAGGAGATTTAAGGTTAGGCACTACCAGGGTGGTATTGTGATTAGACACCACCAGGGGTCTTAGGGTTAGGTATCACCAGGGAGGGTCTTAGGGTTAGGCATAACCAGAGGGGTCTTAGGGTTAGGCATCACCAGGGGGGATTTAGGGTTTGCCACCACCCGGGGGGGTCTTAGGGTTTGCCACCACCAGGGTAGGTCTTAGGGTTAGGCACCACCAGAGGGATTTAGGGTTAGGCACCACCAGGGGGGTTTTAGGGTTAGGTACCACAGGGGGGTTTTAGGGTTAGGTACCACCAGGGGGGTTTTAGGGTTAGGTACCACCGGGGGGAGGGGGGGTCTAAGGGTTAGGGATAGGTAGAGGGAGGGTTCTGTGTGAGAGTAGGGTTAGGTTTAGTTGTGGTAAAATGTTAGTAATATTTACTAATGTTTTACTACAGTTATTACGAACGTACTTATATATTTTTTTCATTGTTATAAGTAATATTTTCAGATTTTATTACATGAAGAAACGATAAATTGGTTAAAAGGTTATCCACAATATTATACAATTCTAACAATTATATATATTATAATTTTCAGTGTTATAAATGATATTTTCAGATTTATTACATGAAGAAATGATAAAAGAAAGTTTTATAAACTATATTTTCAGATTTTTTTTTATTACAAGAAACGATAAAATATGGTTATTGACAAAATCATTACATTTCGGCTACACCACAAGCTTTTTTTTTCCAGGCGCCCTTTTTTTTATGTACTCCCTACCCCTCATCCATTTCCACAAAAAGTATAAATGAAATAAAAATGCAACCACAAAAATGACTTTCATATTTTGCCGGAATTGTTCATCATACTGCAGGCTTGTCATCAGTTACACAGTGTGTAAAATGACCTAAAGCTCACTGGATATTAAACAGGCTGATAAACAGAACATATATTTTTAACAAAGTTAAAATATGAAAACTGTAAAGAACAGCCAATATTCAGCCCTGAAATATAGCTGGGAACATTACAGTGCTCCATCTACGAGAACACTGCTGTAGACTACCCTAGTTAACTGTTGAACTTGTGAGGCTGAATCAAAAAATCAGTGGTGTAACAATGGCCCCAATGACTCCGGTGACCATATGGTATTCGGGGGCTATAGGGGCCTGCTCCCCCTTCCCTGTTTAAACAGAATAAGCTCAGGGAATGCAGTTATGTTTACCATTTCCTTGCTACATCTGGTCTTCTCCTACTCCTGGCATCTGCACACTGTATGCTGACACCTTGTGACTTCCAATGCATAACACATCATTAGGAGCCTCAGTGGGGCAGCCAGGGCCTGTTCTCTCATGAAGCAAGGTGAAACATTTGCATCAGGCACAGAGATTACAGGTGCAGCATTTTTGTACTGTGTGTTTACACTTACAGCGTGCAGTCAGAGTAGGAGGGAGGAGAAGCGAGAGGAGAGCGAGGTGAAGAGGTCATATTTGGGGAAAAGCACCTTGAAGTGCTGTGTGAGGAGTCTGACAGTGAGTGATGAGGGGGGATGCAGGAGACTTGCACGGCAGAAGGGAGGCGGTGTCACTGCTGTCCTGACTGAGAAGGATTGGAGGCTGGCCAACTGGCTGAGGGTGAGCAGTTTGTTTGTCACAGACTCACAGCCAGCCAGTGTATTATTGTGTTGAGCTACAGCATGTCATGTGAGAACATTAAATGAAGCATAGTAAATTGTTGGGTGCTGTGCATCATTCCAAATTGCTGAGGGGGGCGCATCCTCAGAAGTTTGCCTCAGACAGCAAAAAGTCTGGAACTGGCCCTGGTGGCAGCATGCAGCGCATGGCTGTCAGGACAAGGAGGAGACAGGTGCAGCATGGCCTTAGTAAATATAACAGCACTCCCTGCACTTCTGAACAATAGGGGGTGAGGAGCAGAACAGCTGGCATCTACAGGGGGAATATGATAATGTGGGCGTGATGCAGTGGCACGATCATTTTGCTGGGAGGCCACTGATGTTATGCCACCTGCACAAAATGTACATTTTTTGGACCGCTTTATGGTGTAGTGCATTGAATTATTTATATAGGACATGTGATGTGACTTGAGTCTTCATCAAAATACAATCACTACTGAACACTTTATCAGAAAAAATATATGAATTTGTGGTACAGACACACTTTGCCCTCAAAATGGTCTCAACCTTTCAAGGGGTGGATACAACGATTTGTTCTTTTTGGAAGCATTACTTTTGTGATTCTGGTGGTGATGCTGACTTGTTCTATCACACAATTTCTGTACAATTCTACTACATTCACAACCACTACTATTCTGGACTGTCAACAAAATCATGGATTCATGTTGATACTTAAAGTGGAACTAAAATAAAAAAAAATTGTTTGACTTACCTGGGCTTCTGCCAGCCCCTTGCAGCCTTCCTGTCCTGCGTCGGTCCTCCACAATCCTCCGTTCTCCCACCGCCAGCTAGGTTCGGTACTGTCGTACCATCGACTTGTAAGTCGATGGCAAGCCACACGTATCTTTCATCGTGTTCCCGCTTGCAATAGTGTCCTGCGCTAATAGTGCAAGACGCTATTTCGGAGAAAGATACGCGTGGCGTAGTTGCCGAGTTGACTGAACCAAAAGTAGCTGGCGCCGTGAGAACGGAGGATCGTGAAGGATGGGCAGGGGACAGGAAGGCTGCAAGAGGCTGCCAGAAGCCCCAAGTAAGTGAAACTCTTTGTGTTTTTTTTTTGCAGTTCTGCTTTAATTCTGACCCCACATCTGTGTGCAGCAGAGGCAGACCAGTTGGGGTGGTAGGTTCGCCACAACTAACACATTCATGCATATGCGCTTTCACTGGTATGCACACAAATGCAAATTATCATGCGCATACACCAATGGTAATGTTTTGTCCTATAATGGCCAGCGTTACCTTTAAAGGGATCTGAGCAGTAAATAACAAAAATATATAAAATAATCCTTCTCCCTGAGGAAAGTTTGTAAATAGTCTGGACTGTTAGGAAGGGTTTCAGAAATGACTTACCTTCGAGAGTCATCTGCAAGCCAGGAGATGTATTTACATTAAGGGATTACATCTTCCAGCATGCATTGTGGCGGCGAGAAACAAGCAACACCACCATGGGCACTTCAAGCTGCAGCACCTGCGAGTCTAGCTGAAATAGATGGTGGAGTGCATGCAGGCAGAAGGCTAGGGAAACCTCCCTTGGGAAGGTTTGTTTTATATATTTTTGTAATTTAGTCCTCAGTTGCCTTTAAACTAAAGTCAGCTGATCAGTAAGGTTTGAATTCACATTGGTGAATGCATTCATAAACATGTGTTTGCATAGGGATTTTTGCTTTCACCGTACACACACTTTTCTCCATTCTGGTTTTAAAGATAATCTGAAGCGAGTTTAAAATAAAAAAAAAAAAAACAGAAAAAAATCCACTAGATACTCACCTAAGGAGATGGAAGGCTTTGGGTTCTATAGAGGCTTCCTGTTCCTCCTACAGTGCCCACCTTCCAGCACTGGGTCCCCCGTTAGCAGTGCATTCTTGTGAACTTGCTCAGTATGGAGCAGCCATCTTTGGGAGCACTTGGTCACCCAAAGATTGTCGAAGCCTCCAGCAGCAGCGGAAGTGAGCGGTCTCTGACCTATCAGTCGGGGAATGCGTATGGGGGAGCCAGCGCTGGAACATGGGCACTGTAGGAGGAATGGGAAGGCTCTATAGGACTCAGAGCCTTCCCTCTCCTTAGGTCGAATCTGTTTGTTTGTTTTTTAAACTCACTTTAGATTTTCTTTAAAGAGTAACTGTCAGGCTGCAAAAGCTAATTTAAACCTCTATTCTCCTGTGTTAAACAGTTTAGAAGGAAGCCAAAAAGGCAATACTGAAGTTAAAAATCTCTCTTACTTTTGATGTGTGCTGAACAGCAAGGCTGTTATTTCCAAGCTCTTAAGAGGCCGAGAGGCCACATACCATACTGCAAAGCATTCTGGGGCTGCTTCTTCCCACGTTGGGTCCTCCCCTCTGCTGCTAGTGAGAAGTTACAGGCTCATGTTACAACAGCTTGTAACACAGTCCAGCTCACAGCACTGAAAAATCTCCGGGCAGAGTATACTGCATGAGTCCGCTATTGTTCCTAGCCACATGGCTAATTAATATTCACTGCACAGTAGTGTTGGCTTTTTTGTAAAACGAATCATCAGGAAGCAGGGAGGACATGACCACACAATTGGCTTCATAGGAGACAGACAAACATGGAACATGCCATGAGCTGTCAGGAGCATCATTCTCTGCAAATACTATATAAAAATTCTGTGAAATCCAAACGTGGACAGTGAAATGCATATGTAATGTAAGTACAGCCAATCTTTAGCTACTGATCTGATATATGTGTTTTTTTTTCTCTGAGACCCTATACCTAACAGCTCCTCTTTAAGTATGAATATTAACTAAAGCTCCTAACCCACTTCTGCATGATTTCAGTATTGCACTGTTGCTACAGTATCACACTGTTGCTACATGATTGGGTGATCAGATAATTGCGTGAATAAATAGATGTGCAGGTGTTGCTTTTTAAGTGCTCACTGAGTGTTCATTGTCTCCTCATAAGTAAAAGTGTTTGTTTCACACCTCAACGAATGACTGTGCCATAGGAACTCCTCCTACAGTGACAACATTACAGCTCTGACTGCCAGCCACCCACTCTTCATTTACATTTTAAAGTCAATTTACAAGTTTTAATGAGAACCTGAAGCAAGAGGTATATGGAAGCTGCTATATTTATTTCCTTTTAAACAACACCATTTGCTTGGCAGTCCTGCTGATCTAGTTGGCTGCAGAAGTGTCTGAAACACAAACCTGGAACAAGCATGCAGCTAATCTTGTAAGATTTTTTGTCAGCAATATCTGATCTGCATGCTTGTTCAAGGTCTTCGGCTAAAAGTAGTAGAGGCAGATGATCACCAGGACAGTCACGCAACTCATATTGTTAAAAATGAAATAAGCATGTCAGCCTCCATATCACTCTCACTTCAGGTCCCCTTTAAGGGTGGCAAATCGTTTATCCAATATGGCTGTAGTTTTGTCTTTTTTCTACACCCTTGCCAATTTTATTGAGTTTAGTCAGGTATTTTATAGTGAAGATTTTATGTTAGCCACCATTACATGTCCCCAGTGAAGTGTATAGTATTGTTGTACTCTACTGAAGAGCTTCACTGTCAGCTCTGCTTACAGTTTTCTTTAGGAGAGTGTGAAATGTGGGTGTAATAAAATGTAGTGCAGAATTCTTGCCTGGAATAAGCCCAATGCGCTTATTTATCCTTAGGTGTAGCTGCAGTAAAGACAATACACTAGAAAGCTCTTCAATCCCAGGAACAGCAGTTAGTTCAGCAATCAGCAAGAATTACAATCCAGCCCAGAGGGCAGCAAATAGGCTCAAGTTTCTTTGTTTTTACAGAATAATGAATGTAGCATGACCTTTATGTATATGTTTTTTTAGGCTTGAAGCAAGGCAAACACTTTGAATTAGGAGACAATTCAGGTTGCCTGGTATAACACACTAATACTTAAATGGTTAGCACATTTGCCTTGTAATGCTGGGAACGGGATGCTAGATTTGATTCTAAACAAGGACACAAGAAAACAGTCATAGGGTCATTAGACTGTGAGCTTCTCTGGGATGGAGAATAATGTGAGTAAGTCAGTGTCTTTTGTAAAATGTTGCAGGAAGAACCAGATATCAATTTGTGTTTAAAAATATATACATAAAAAAATGAGGCATCTGTGCTTTAAAGCGGAATATAACCCTGCATTTCAACTTTGCTCTAAAACATTATTTACAGTATATTATATGCAACCAGCATTTTTTTTTTTACTAGACCAGCATTGGAAGGGTTACACAGGGCTTTAAAGTTCCTGGAGATTTCTGCAGATGCATCCGAAGCTGAAATAGATACATTTTGTTTACATAAATGTATCTAAGTGTTGCATGTGACTCACTCTCTCTCACTGAGAAGGAGCTTGGAGGACAGCCAAAGAGTGTGTAACATTTATTAATAGATACATTCAACTAAATAGAATGTATCTATCTGAACTTCTGCATATCTCTCCACGGAACTTTAAACCTCTGTGTTTACCCTTCCAATGCTGGTCTAGTAAAAAAAAATGCTTTTTGCATATAATATGCTGTAAATAATATTTTAGAGCAAAGTTGAAATGCAGGGTTATATTCCGCTTTAAACATTAACTTATAAATAATTATTTTTCTCACAGCTTTATAGTGATATTTATACATTAAAAAAAAGAATAACTCTAGCACAGCCTCATTCCAAAGTGTGTAGAACATCCAATCTGAATGAGATGCATGTGTCCCCCTGTTTCTTTATTGGCATCCTTTCCCTTATCTCTTGGGAGAAGTGTAGGCCACGGAGCCTGGACTTTGAACATCCTCAAGTCAGGCATCAAAAAAGGTGACAAGGGTTAGGGAGGCTCCCCTGACATTTGGTGTACAGGCATCAGCCTGTGCAATTAAGGGCCACCTTTCCAGCAAACAGTAATTGAAAAGTGTGAACCACATGGGTCTCAAGTCAATAACAGTGTAAGTACACAAATGACATGCGAAGCTTTCTTCTTTCAGCAGTCACAGCTCTTTGCTTTTCACCTTTTATCCCTCCCAGCATCATCACTTAATCCAGTCTAATGAGGTGAATGATACTGCTAAATATAATGATATCATAGTTTACCTTTGGACCCATAAGGGTTTAGTGAGTATTTTGTTATTTGTCTTACACTAAAGGATAATTTTATGAATGAATGTTATATGAATGTTATAGATACTTACACAAAATTGTGGTAAGGATAATGTTGAATTATAGTATATAGTATAGTATATAAGGGACCCCTTCTGAGGCTGCTCCAAGCAAAGGTGATGAGCCTACACTTAAACCCACTTGGAGATCCTGCCCTAGAAGGTCATTACTGGTGACCACATGTCACAACCGTGTTTACAAACAGCAGGTGACTGCTACCAGTGGTTTATGCATGATCTGCTTCTTTTTTCTGTCTTTTACCCATCTGTTCTTTCTGTGGGTTTAGCAAGTACCTGGATAGATGAATATTTGCTGCCTGAATATGTGTGTAAATGACAGATCGATGGGAATGGCTTCATGGAAAGTACAAGCAGACATAATAAAATACATGAAAGCAATGTCATACTTAACATAAATCGCTGTGAAAAAAAAAGTTTAACTTCAGAATTATGTTCATTTTTGTTGACTTTTAAGGCACTTACAAATTCAAATAAAAGCATTTTTATATTGATGCATCAAAATGGTAAATCCTAGCAAAAGAATTTTCATTTTGTTTTTTTTCTTGCACAGGGATCATAAACAGAAAACAGATAGGAGGCTCTGCATATTTATGCAAATCAAGGCTTAAACCCCTGGAACCATGCATAGATATGTACATACAAGGCTTTTTTTCTCTCTTTTTTAACTCTCATGCACAAATTACTTAAAAAGACTTTTCGCACAATGAGTTTCTATGGGATTAGGCTACAAGGCTTAAATGTACACATAACTTCAAGAGAAATGCTGATAATTTTGGCTCTTACATTTCTTGCACCTCCCTCTCCTTTCTTTGAGCCTAATCTGATTTTGCCAGTTCTCTTTGATCTTTCAGGGGCAGGCAAGTCATGTCCACAAGTACAGATGGAGTAAATATGGAGATTAGCCTTTCCTCGTACTGCATTAGTTACTAATACCTGATTAAGTCCAGAACCATGCAATTGTCTCAGTGCTGGCTATCAGAGTGGCAGAACTCAGAAGGGGGTTGGATGAAGGCTGATTTTGTAATGGATACTTATTTTATCCCAGTCCTCTAAGAAGATTAGGCCCGAGGGTGTCACATTAGCTATGATCTCTAGGCCTTTGGTAGTCTCTTGCAGTTTTCAAACACCTCAGCTTCAAACTTAGAAAAAAAACAGGCAGCTTGGATGCAGGCCCCATGTTGTGGCATGAATAATTGCATGTTGCCAAGTGTTTGAAGATCACAAAGTGCTGTGTAAATTATCCAGTTTGGGCTTAGTGGCAGTGATTTGTGGTGACTTATTGCATTTTTTCACAGTTTAAAGTCCAACTTTCTGCAGTTCTTACCACAACTTTGATAGAGAATTAAAGTTAAGCAATGTTCTTATATTGCCCAGTCATACTCTTTGAAAGGGTTTAAGTATTAATTCAAGTCTGTTTCCTCCGTGTCTCAATATTCGGGATCAGATCAATTTGTCAAGAAGGAAAATAAAAGATGACTGTAAAGAATTGCAGCATAAGATGTATTATGGACTGAGCAATTATGTGACAGATTGCTAAAGTGAAATGAATCATGTGTAGCTGATGCATCTCTACAGTAAGAACATAGAAACAGGCTCTAGACAAGAAACATAGAAAGTTGCAAGTCTGAATGATGTAGTCAAAACTTCCTAAGAGCCTTGCTGAGATAGTGCTGCAATGTGAACAGAATATGTCCTGGAGGTCCTAGTGTTGTGATGTTTATAAGCCAGTTTGTAGTTATCTTAGTACATTACAATGAATATTGCTAAAGATTGAGGCTCTTTTCCTTTAGCTCCTGGCACCCACTGTAAGTAGTGATTGTGATTGCACTTTGTGTTGCATTTTTGGCAACATTTTCCAGCATGCTTTGAAAGTGCTTTTTAAAGTGATCCTGAACATAACTAAAATTGGCCATCCACAGGAGCATTCTGTACACATGCGGTTTTTGAAGGAATGAACTGCTTGTGCACAATGCACTTCCGAGCATTGGGAGGGTGATTGAGATGGGTGCATGGACAGGGCTGTGCATGCGCACTTGTCACAACTCCTGTTCGATTTGTAACACAGCCATTAGTGGGAGAACCGAGGGGGCTCAGAGGGCACTGAAGGACCCAATGGACTATGGGGGGCTGGAAGAAGCCCCAGGTAAGTAAAAGATGGCTGATTTTAGTCATGTTCAGATTCACTCTAATGTAATGTCAGCTATTGCGAGTTGTGTTGATTTAATTATTAATTTTTTGTGGGTCGGGAAGTAAAATTGCTGCAAAATCGCTTTTGATTGAAAAGTGATTTTTCAGCAATCCTATATTTTTGTATCAGAGCACGAACACTCCAAAAACGCTACAGGACCTGCTATTGAGATTTGAGGAATGCACAATCGCTCCTTTGGATTCACCTTCATTTGTTTGTATCAGCCTAGCACTTTTTGAAATCACTGGCGATTCCAAAGCATGGCTAAAAGCACTCCTGCCGGTCTCATACCTTACTGTTGAGGGATAGAGAAACTCTTTCAGTTCCATGCAGGAATGGGTTTTGAAGTGCAGGTTGCTAACAAAACAAGAAAACCATAATTTCATAAAATCTGCTACAGATAGGACATCCCAAGTATTTTAACCAACTGTGCTGCACCAACATACCTGCAGTGTACAGGAGGTGATCAGTGGAATTGATTAGTATCTACAGAAAAATCAGGCAACCCCTACATTGTGTCTCTCATAATCACAACCTTGCTCTCTTCTTCCCTGTGCGATGAGTGGGTTGGTGTGGTAAGTCTATAGTAAACCTGAGATGCTGGAAATGTTGCTTCCTGATATTTGTAGGCTTCAGGCCAGGGTAAGTTCCAAGGCAATGATAGAAAAGGAGATATGAGGATTAAGAGAAGTACTAAGAGGAACTCTGTGTATTGTTTCCTACATTTCCATGTATTTGATTTTAATGACTGTACCTGCCTTAGAGACTGCTCTAGCCAATGCAGACATAAATGGAAATGTAGTTTATAATGGCATTAATCTTCAAACAATAGGCAGATGGAGCTTTCCAAGTCTTGTGATCATGTATATAAATGCAGCTGTTCATACACACCACATTGTTTTTCTCCTACATTTGGGTGTCTCATCAGTCATCATTTTTTTTCTTTCATTTGTTCCTTTTTGATACAGTTTGATTAGGATTTACAGTGTAGCATCCTTCATGGACACTTTAAAGCAGTGGTCCTCAAACTAAGGCCCGCGGGCCGAATGTGGCCCCCTGGGGCTTTTTTACCGGCCCCCCACACACAAAATGTATTATAGATGCAGTCAGCTACATCTTTAAATATTGGTGGTCCGCATATAGAATGAAGCCAGAAAGCAGTAATTTGCTGGTTTCCAATCAAATTCCACATCAGGTGACACTGTTGTTCAATTGGACTGCAGGTTGTCACCTGGGTATGCTTCCCTGTCTGGCCCGTAAAGACTTGTACATTATTTTATATATGTTCCGGCCCCCCAGCAGTCTGAAGTATGTTGACCCGGCCCTCGACCCAAAACGTTTGGGGACCCTTGCTTTAAAGGAACCCTGGTGTAGAGTGATAAAAAAGGCACAACCTGGGATGGGGGGGGGGGGGGATATGTGGTGAAAATGGGCATGGCCATGACATGGCAGTGTTCCTGTAATGTAACAATGCAACTCAAAGGTTGTGGGTCCAAGTGTCCTTCCAAAACACTGCTGAACATTTTGTATCTTGGTCATGATTAAGGAGTTATCTTTCACTCCGATATGCGAAAGCTAATCCTGTTGCTGTTGACAGTGTAGTGCTAAATAAAGATTGGAACTTTTAAGGCGCATACACATGCCATATTTTTACAAACGACGGGTCCGTCAGACCCTCCCGCGGGGCGGTCGTTCTGCCAACAGTAGCACGTGAGTACAGGCTGTCAGTATTCACAAGCTACTGTCGGCAGAATGACCGCCCCGCGGGAGGGTCTACTGGACCCGTCGTATGTAAAAATATGGCGTGTGTATGCGCCTTAAAAGTTCCAATCTTTATTTAGCACTACACTATCAACAGCAACAGGATTAGCTTTCGCATATCGGAGTGAAAGATAACTCCTTAATTATGACCAAGATACAAAATGTTCAGCAGTGTTTTGGGAGGACAGTTGGACCCACAACTTTTGAGTTACATTGTTACATTACAGTGAACGCTGCCATGTCATGGCCATGCCCATTTTCACCACATATCCCCCTCCATCCCAGGTTGTGCCTTTTTTATCACTCTACACCAGGGTTCCTTTAAAGTGTCCATGAAGGATGCTACACTGTAAATCCTAATCAAACTGTATCAAAAAGGGGAACAAATGAAAGAAAAAAAATGCTGACTGATGAGACACCTATATGTAGGAGAAAAAACAATGCTGTGTGTATGAACAGCTGCATTTATATACATGATCACAAGACTTGGGGAGCTCCATCTGCCTATTGTTTGTAGATTAATGCCATTATATGCCATGCATAGTGAAGCTGAGTTTCTCTTGTTCTATTGTTTGTGGGCTTCCTATTCTCTGCTCCCTGCGATATACAGTTGGTGGTTTGCAGTGGATTTTTTGCATTAAATATTCCCCTCACTGGGTGTTGGTGGGGTGGGAGGTTGACACTGGGTGCTGCTGGGTGGGATGGTGAAACTGGGCGGGAGCAGTGTGACACTGGGTCTGGAGGAGGGTGACACTGATTGAGAGGAGGGTGACACAGGGTGGGAGGAGGGTGATGGGGAGGGTGACACTGGGTGAGAGGAGGGTGACACTGGGTGGGTGAGGTGGAGAGGGTGACACTGGGTTCTGCTGGGTGGGAAGGTGACACTGGGTGGGAGGGAGGGTAACACTGGGTGAGAGGAGGGTGGCACTTTGTGGGGAGGGTGATGTGGGTAGGGTGACGTGGGTAGTGTAACATTGAGTGAAAGGAGGGTGACACTGGGTGAGGAGAGTGACACTGGGTGGAAGGAGGGTGACATTGGGTGGGAAGGGTGGCGTAGGGAGGGTGACACTAGGTGAGAGGAGAGTGACACTGGGTGAGGAGGTTGACACACTCAGTGGAAGGAGGGTGACACTGGGTGGGGAGGGTGACATGGAGCAGGTGACATGGGGATGGTGAAGTGGGGATGGTGACACTGGGAGTGAGGAAGGTGACACTGGCTGAAAAGGGTGACAAACTGGTTGGGAGGAGGGTGACACTGGGTGAGGAGAAGGGTAACACACTGGTTGAGAAGGGTGACACTGAGTCGGGAGGGTGACACACTGCATGGGAGGAGGGGGACAATGGGTGGAAAGTAGGATGACACATTGGGTGGGAGGAGGATGACACTGGGAGCCCCATCTCAAACCGTACCTCAGGTAACAATGTATGCCAGAAGCAAGAGCCATGCTTTCTGGCTGCTGATAGTTGTTGCTCCAAGGCTTGCTGGGCAGCTGCTATGTTGTGTCTGATGTCATCAGTGAAGTCATGTGCATGGGTGCGCAACACTGAAGGCGAGGTTAATAATGACTGGACAGCTGCACCTACCGCTACTGATGAGTGGATCAGAGGGTGGACAGGAGGCCGGGATATCCGCCGGTCAAAGGAGGATGTTACCATGGACAAATTGCAGCCCGGGACAGAGGACACGTGCCTGGGTTAAGCGGAACGTCTGGTCAGCATTCCCTTTTGTGAGGGGGATATAGCGGCTTCCATATGTATTTCCTTTTCAACATTGCTAATTTTTGGCTAGTGAGTGACACATTTTACACTAGGGGGGACTGCACCGGGGAGGCGAGGTGACGAGGCGGTGTCACGAGGTTGAATCCCGCAAGATTCCATGCTGAAATTGATCGAGAATCGGCAGACAGTGTATACGCTGCTGACAGATCTCTCTCCGATCAGATTCGATCAGAGAGAGATCTGTCTCTTGGTTGGATCTGTCTATCATTGCTAAATGTATGACCACCTTATGTCTACAAAAAAGATGCATGTTCCACACAGCTGATGTGACTAGGATAAGTAGTGATTGAGGAGAGCACAGGGTGTTTTAGGTCAACTTCTATTGTTCCCCTTCCCTCACAGCAGGTGGCTTAACATGCCTTTCTTCTATTATTATTATTATTATTATTTAGTATTTATATAGCGCCGACATATTACGCAGCGCTGTACAGTGTATATATATATCGTCACTAACTGTCCCTGTCATTCTCTATAGCCGATTGTGAATTAATCAGCTAATATTTGTAAAGTAATTTCTTTCACCATAGCAGCGAATGCACGTGCAATAACCATTGGCCGAATCGGCCTATAAGAGCCATTTTAACCAACCTAATTAATGTGTGTACTGCGGTCGCTAATAAATCTTGCTCTGGCATCGAGCATGGCTGATCACAATGGTTTTTTAAGCCTTTCCCAATTGCAGCTGTTCTGTCATCCACCAATCGTTGTCCCTCTGCCCACCTACATAGAAACAGAACACATCGCTAGTCTCAAGACTAGACCCGTGTCTGTACAGCATTGTTCCCAAAATTGTCGTTTCCTGATCCGCGATGGGTGACAATTTTTGCATGTGTGTACATAGCATTATACTGTATGGACAACTAAAGAGAGACAAGACACAGAACATTTATATTGTGCTTTACTCCTCGCTGAAAGAGAGCAGTGGCACATCAAACACACTCAGTAAGCTGCCCTAGTTGTAAACGTGTGAGTGAGTGTGTGTGTGTTCAATTATAGTCTGATGTTCCTGCCTTAGGGTGCATACACGCCTGCAATTTTGATTGGCCAATGACTGACAAATTGTACCACCTCTATGTAGTATGAGAGCTTACCTACACAATCTGCTCATAGTATCCAATGTCTGTTGACCTTTTTACTACATGGAGGTTGTAAAATTGGCCAGTCATTGGCCAATAAAAATTAAAAGTGCAAACCAGGCTATAGACTGGGACCAATTATTTGTGGGAAGCCAAACTACCAGTATCAATGTAACCCCTTCAGAACCATAGGCTTACACCCCCCTAGTGATTAGGCTATTTAGGCCACTGCAGCTTTAAGGGCTTGCTGCAGGGCCACACACCTCAGCACACAAGTGATCCCCCCATCCCTTTTCTGCCCACCAACAGAGCTTTTGTTGGAGGGATCTGATCCCTGCTGGGATGTTTGTTTATTTTTTTATATCTATTTGTTTTTTTTAGTACGTTTGACTATTTTTTATTTTATTTTTTATCTCCACTCTCCCCCGCCAGCCAATCCAAGTGATTAACTCTCATAGACATCAGCCTATGAGAGCCGATCGCTCTCTGATTCTCCCAGAGGCACAGCCATGTCACGCGGCTGTCCCTAGTACAGCGATGCTGTAGATCACAGCACTGTACCATGTAAACAGACAGCAGTTTCGCCGTCTAACAGTCTCCTAGTGGCGATCGCACAACAACAATCTCCTGCAAAACCCCGCACAGGACTTCACGCCAACTGGCGTTGAGCGGTTCTGGGGCTGCCGCCACATTCACGCCAATTGGCGTGGATCGGTCAACTACAGATTAAGATAATCTTCTTGGGGTTTTTCTTTTTTGGTTTTTTTTCTTGCACTGTCCAGCTGCAAATATTGGTGATGCATGGGGAAATATATGTATACACTAGCACTATTTTTCTACTCATTTCAATGGAGTTGTGTGTGTGTGTGTGTGTATGCAGTAGGAATTGCACTTTTTTCTCACTGCTGCTTGCCTAGGTCTAAAGCCTGGTACACATTTTCAATTATGATTGGCTAACCACTGACCAATTTTACCACCTCCGTGTAGTATGAGGGTCAACAAAATAATATGAACAGATTGTGAAGGTAAACACTCATACTACATAGAGGTGTTAATATTAGTCAGTGATTGGCCAATCATAATTGAAAGTGTGTACTAGGGTTTACCTGACCACAGAATCATTGAGTCAGGTGACTATAATCCTTGCTTTAGTCAAGAAGGTTCTAGAAGTGTGTGCATGTACGACACCAGTGGCGTAGCTACAGAGCCGGGGCCCCAGTGCACATTTCATACTGGGCGGGCCCCCTTCCCATTACTGAATGTACAATAATCACATAGTACATACCACCACTGTGTGAGATGTAAGCAGAGGAGAGAATTCATGGTTTTTAATGATTACCACTATTCAAAATGCATATTAGGTGATTATTACAACTACAGCACCAATCAAAAGTTCATGCAGTAACTAGAGGAGGGCCTCATTTGGGCACTTCTGGTCCAGGGGCCCTGGTGCAGTTGCGACCTCTGCGTCACCCATTGCTACGCCACTGTATAACACAGTTTCTGGAGGCAGGTGTATTTAATATTTCAATGATTACAAAGTTGTCATATTTTTTTTTTTTTATATATGAAATGCCCTAACAAGATTGGCTATCTGAGAGGCAATTTTATTTGGAATATTTTGATCATTTTGGGTCTGTATCCTTTTTATATTGAATTATTTGCCTTAGCAGCTCAAAAGAGCTCTGCAGAATATTAGCTGCCTGTATACTGCCTATTTAAGATCAATGCAGGGAAACAGTTAGGCTTTGTTCACATCTAAAATCGAAATCGCTGACGCCAGTGATTTTCCATTTTGTGAGTGATTTTGTTTTCCCTCCTGGTTATTACCTGCACGCTTTGTTTTTTTGTAAAGCGCTTTTCAAAGTGCTTTAGCAAAGCGATATGTTTTTTCACTTCCTGTCACGGAAGTCAGGAAGTGAACTCTTTGACCCAGAAAGTATTAAATACAATGTATTTATTCTTAAAAGAGCTGGGGAAATCGCTCTACCAAGCACTTTTTCAAGCATTTTGCGATTTCCCTATCCCTGCCATTATAGGGAAATCACCCCAAAAATGGTACAGACAGCGCTTTGCTGAGCGGATTGGAACCGAACCGCTCAGATGTGAACACTCTCATAGGGAATCATTGCACAAGTGCTTTTAGGGAGATTTAGAAAATCGCCAGCAGTTAAAAAAAAGTGCAAAACGCCCTAGCTCTGCACAAGCCCTCATTGTAGTGCTGGTGCTATATTGATATAGGTGGTCATACACTATTAAACTGAGTCTTATCGACTAGAGAAATCCAGTTAATTTTCTAATTAATCAAATAATGTGAAAAATTGAAACCAATATACAATACACATATGATCAATGTTTCTGAAAATTTCAAAAAAAGATTGATGAAAACATTATGTTCTCTTATTTTTGTATCCGAATTTTCAGATACACCTCCAGTCAGATATCTATTTAAACAAATCAGAAAAATCAATTGTTTTTCTTTCTCAATCAAAAAATATATATGTATTTTTAATTTTTTTTTACACAATCGATCATTTTATTGAAAGAAAAAAGGAAAATCTATTTATTTGGCTGAAACATGTATGGCCATTGGCCACATTAAAGGAAACCAGAGCTGATAGAAATTAAAAGTTTTATACTGTACATGCCTGGGGCTTCCTCCAGCCCCATGCGCATGTATCGCTCCCACACCACCATCCTTATGGTGGCCATACATGATACAATTTTTTCATCCAATCTTACCATTTCTATGTAATATAAGGGAACTGCCTAAATTATCCTTTCAATGTATTCACTTAGTTTACCCTTATACTACATAGAAATGGTAAGATTAGATGAAAAAATTGTACCATGTATGGCCACCATCAGTCTTCTCCCTCTTTGTTACCGGGTCCCGTAACTTCAGCCAGTCGCGGAAAGTCTGCATAAAAGAAGTGCACCCTCTACATATTTCTACGGTGGCTGCTGGAGAGATAAGTAGAGAGTGCACTTCTTCTAAACAGGAAGTAGAGTGTGTATATGCAGCTATGCAGAGAAGGAGACCAATGGCAAGTGAGCGGCAATTGGAACGGCAGAAAGGTGAGATGCTCTATTGATCACTTGCTGCTACGCTAACTCTGCATAGAGGGAGGGCCATGGAGTACGGCACCTACCTATCTAACCTATACTGGGGGCACCTACCTATCTAACCTATACTGGGGGCACCTACCTATCTAACCTTTAATGGTGGCACCTACCTATCTAACCTATACTGGGGGCTCCTACCTTTCTAGCCTATACTGCGGGCATCTACCTAGCTAACCTATACTGGGGGCTCCTACCTATCTAACCTATACTGGGGCACCTACCTATCTAACCTATAATATACTGGGGGCACCTACCTATCTAACCTATACCTGGGGCAAATCAGAATCAGAATCTTTTTATTTCACCACGCACGACTGGGTCATGCCCGGAATTGGGCTTGGCATACACAGGGCTAAGTGTAGCAATACACAAAATACAACAGTTCTAACAAATACCATTAACCAGAAAAGAGTTACACACCACATATTGTACAAAGTACACAGTGCAACAGTTTCCATCATGGACAGGCTTGTACAGGTAAAGCCAGCGTGTAAGGTGAGAATAATCAATGTGTGGGAATAGAGTGCATAGAGTTCAGTGAGTTGACGGCTGAGGGGAAGAAGCTGTTCCTGTGCCTTGAGGTCTTGGTGGCGATAGAGCAGAATCTTCTGCCCAAAGGGAGCCCACTGAAGAAGCAGGCGGGTGGGCGGGTTGCGCATGCATGGCGGACGGGTGTGTGCGTGCACGGCAGTGACAGTAGTAGAGCCCATTTTTAAATGGGCTTAGGTTACTAGTTGCAAAATAAGGGAAGGAATTTTTCCCTTTAGGGGCTAATTGGACTATGCCTTGTAAGGGTTTTTTCGCCTTCCTCTGGATCAACAGGGATATGTGAGGGAGCAGGCTGGTGTTGTACTTTATACTGGTTGAACTCGATGGACGTATGTCTTTTTTCAACCAAAATAACTATGTAACTATGTAACTATGTAACTATGTATAGAGCATATTTAAGTGGCATTGTTTATTTAGTGACTGTATTTTGCTAAGGGCCCGTTTCCACTTGTGTGAATCTGCATGCGTTTTCTGCATGCAGATTCGCATAACCAATACAAGTTGATGGGCCTGTTTCCACTTGTCAGAAATCCTGAGCGGTTTTGTGTGCAGGAAACATCTGCACAGCAGAGCCATCAGAATTCGCACACTGCCTTGCGGTGCGCGATTCGCATACAATATATTTAATAGGAAATTCGCATGCGTTTTCGTATGCGAATTTTACCGCAAATTCTCAGGCGTTTTCGCATAAAATCAATGTAAAAGCACACAGGCACTGACATGGTTAAATTCGCATACTTACTAACATATGCAAAAACGCCCACGAATAAAAGTCGTGGTAAAATTCGCATCCGCGTGCGAATTCGTTTTTGCGTTTTCCGCGACTAATTTACACCGCACAAGTGGAAACGGGCCCTTAATGTGATATGGCTTGTAAATTATTTAAAGTAAACAAAAATAAAAGAAAATCAATGGTAACATTATAACACTTCTATTTCTGTGTATATTATCTTGAAAACATTTTCTTGCTAAGATAGTATAATATCAATTACTGAAATAAGCATTGTGGGAATGGATATTTTTTTTCTATTTTCACAGTTAAATAAAAAAATGTTTTACTACAGGGAAAACATAAAATGTAGATCATAGCGCTTGAGATGGAACATGTGCTTTCTTAATAGATATTCATGTGGAGTTGACAGGGTCTTGATTGTCTTGTCCTTTAGATGCACGAATGTACAGAATAAGCAAATTACTCTTTTTAAGAGGTAGCTTGCATTCAGATATTTGTTTTGATATACCAAAATAAAAATGAAAATACTACCTATGTAAAAAAAACTACCATGTTTAAAAATTATTTTTAGACAGTTTTTCAGCCAATATTAAAAACCAATATCTGTCCTGTATGTGTGAGTATTATTATTATTATTCAGTATTTATATAGCGTTGACATCTTCTGCAGTGCTTTACAGAGTATATAGTCTTGTTACTAACTGTTCTTCAGAGGAGCTCACAATCTAATCTGTACCATAGTCATATTTCCATCATAGTCTAGGCCCAATTTTAGGATGAAGCCAGTTAACTTATCTGTATGTTTTTGGGATGTGGGAGGAAACTAGAGTGCCCGAAGGAAACCCACGCAGACACGGGGAGAACCTGCAGACTCCTTGCAGTTGTTGTCCTGGCTGGCATTCGAACTGGGGACCCAGCACTGCAAGAAACTGTGCTATCCACTATGCCACTGTGATGCCCACAGTTGTATGACCTCCTGATATACCTAGCTCAAAAATTACATATAAACATAACCCCTTTTCTGTGACAACATTCTAACATTCTTCTGATATTTCATCTTAACTTAACCCCTGATCTCAAAAACACTTCCCAGCAAATCCTTTCCCCAGTGGCATAGCTAAGGAGCTATGGGCCCCAGTGCAAATTTTGCATTGGGCCCCCCAAGCATGCTATACATAACAATTGATACGGTTCACCAAAACCAATCAAGGACAACCACAGTGTCAGAGGTGCAAGAAGGGGATGGGCAACAGTTTGTTAATGATTACTACTATTCAAAGCATCTATAGAAGTAAATATTATCAGCATAGGACCAATAAAGAGGTGGTTGAGGGTGGGCTCCACAGGGCCCCTCTAGCCCAAGGGCCCCGATGCGGTCGCTACCTCTGCACCCACTAATGCTACGCCACTGCCTTTCCCAAATATCTCTGCTTCCCTGCCCACAAGACAAAGTAATAGAACCTAAGGAAAAACAGACACTTTTGCCTTATCACACCAACCAATTGGGGGCATCTCTTCTTTACTCTCCCTTTCAGATTCTGGCTAAAATTTCCCTAACTCGTTTACTTCTCAAAAAGTGAGGGTGTAACTGTAGTGCTTTTACCTTTGCCATTCACCCTTGCCCCACTGTATTCTACGAAGGGCCTGTCAACAGTATGGTTGAGTGTGTGAAGGAGAAAGAGAGAAAGACAAAAATATGCAAAGGGAGTGCAGGTAAAGAGGATGGGGTAGTTGTGTTTAGAATTGTGGAGGGAATAAATTCCTGGAAGCAAATCTGTGACTTTGTTAGAAGAGAAATATGATACTTCCCTCAGTAAAGGGAAGTCTCTGTATCATCCAGAGGCTTCCTCCATCCCCCTCTACCTCACCATTCTAATGGTGGGACCCCCCAAAGCTTGCAGCCGCACTCTGGTATGAGAACAAGAGTGGCTGCACTGCCCAGCTCACACCTGTGCAGTAGCATGGAGGTGCCTGCTGCCTCCTACTCAAGTCCTGGGACTTTTGGCCTCCCAAGTTCATGTTTCTATCCAATAATATTATGCTATCTTGTTAGCAATTTCCTTTTCTTCAGCAGCTGATCTGGTGCCTCCTCTAGACTAGTGCTTTCTTCTCATGAGAAGCACTTATATGCTACATGCTCAGGAATTATTTAAAAAGCACATCAACCTATCATGCAGGCCTAAGTTAGCAATGTAGCCACAGAAAAAATCAACAGTCAGTAATGCCTGTGGAACAATATTCTTCATGTGTATAAGGAATACCTTTATCAGACACCTGCCCTGACTGTCAGCCTGCTTCTACCATAACTCTGCCTTACATCCTGATGTCATGCATTCATTTCCAGTCTGCTGTCAGCCATCTCCAGTGGGATTCACCTGTTCAGTGAGCCCACACCATCCAAGAGACACAAAAGAACCCTGTACACCCAGGTACATTCAACCTTTTATCTTCAACAGTCCCAACAGGAGAGGAGATGGATTTAGGGTTTACTCAGGTGCCCTAGGCAGGGTGCTAGCCTTGATTCCTTCTGTTTGCCATATGACCCTTTTAGCAAGGAGAGTAGTGCAGAGAGGGATCAAAAATAATACAGCCAGGACCCTATTTCCTTGCCAGGTCCTGGGCTTCCACCTAGATTGCCTTGATTGCCTTGAAGATGCGTCTGCTTTGAATAGGATCAATGATCTAAGATCAAATAGTACCAATAATGGCTAATTTCATGCAATTATTAATAAGTATATACGTAGAAATAATAAATTCAATAATATATAGGCTTCATGTATTTCTTAAGCTGGCCATACAGAGGTTGATCTAGTGATCAATCTGGCCAGCATTTCAGGGCATTGATTTCTAACAGATTTGATTGTATCAGATGGATATCGATGCAAAAAAAAATGATAAGTGTGTGGCCACCCTTAGAGATCTAAATTCTGAAACTAAGATCACAATTATTGATGGATTTCTTAATTATTTGTTAATTTCATAATGTAGAAGATATGCTGGATGAGTGTGACACCGTTAGTGTGATTATGTCAGTAGTAACATTTTTTAGAAATGTAGCATGTGAATTAAAGTAAAAAAAAACTCTTTAACAGATGTGGGCAGTAAAAACATGATTAAAATGATTTGGTCTTGTTTACAGGGATGCCTCCATCTATCAATTTCAGGTAGGTGTTTCCAGCACCAAGACCTAAAGGTGCATACACATGCAAAATTACAGCCATCCACAGGAGTTGGAATTTGATCCCTCAGGTCGGCTGTTTCCCACCTCTGTCCTCAAGTACCACCAACAGTGCATGTTTTGTGGAAATCCACAGAGGTAGTTAATTAGCACTGCTGAGACACTAATTACCTCACTTGTGAATATAAGCAATCATGTTCACCCCACACTGCTTTGGTATATACCATACATAAATAAATAGAGTGCTCAATCCAAAGTATTTCATGGTGATTGACAACACCCCCTTTCAAAATCCATAACCAAATGTAGCAGACTGGCACTTCCACAGATAGAATATTTATTCAGGGCAAACAAGTCTGTGAAGTGCATCTAATGTTGTCAAAAAGGCACAATATATCCATTCATTCAAATTAGCTGTATCTTACCCCGATGGCATCTGCTATGCTTTCCATGTGAATGACAGGGTAGCAGACACCCTGAAACCTTCATGGTGTATAGGTGTGTACACACGCACTACCAGCGGCAACTACGGGTCCGCCGGACCCTCCCGCTGGGCGGTCTTTAGCCGACAGTAGTGCGTTTGTATGCACTGTCGGCTGACTGATAAGGCTGTTTATGAATGATCCGCCGGCCGGATCGTTCATAACCAGCCTTATCAGTCCCCCGACAGCGCGTACACACGCACTACTGTCGGCTAAAAGACCGCCCAGTGGGAGGGTCCGGCGGACCCATCGTTGCTGCTGATGGTGCGTTTGTACGCACCTTATGTCTACATAACTAATCTTTTCCCTAATATGATCCCAGGGAGGCTGTGCACAGACTGCATTGTGCAACCTGTCCCTGGTAATCATTAACATGCGCTCCCGAGTCTGTTTGTTATTCTATTTAAGACACTATATAAATTAACCTGAGGAAGCAGGTAAGACCCATGAAACACATTGTTGTTTGGTGTCCAATAAAAATATTGAAAACCTCATACAAGGTATTAATCTTCTATTTTATTTTTTGAATCCTTCACAACCCTAAGGTGCCTTCTGCCATCGTACCATCTCAGTGATTTATAGGGGAACACACTGTCCTATTTCTCCAATGTATTTGAGGTGGTATCAATCAAATCAGGCACATATGGCTTCTGATCTGGACCAATCGGCCGCTGCCATTCACATCCATTTAAAATACTGGCAGGCTCCAAAGCAGAAGAGTTAAGTGTAGTGTGTCAGCACCGTGGTTTGTGTTTGTGTGTGTGTGTGTGTGTGTGGGGGGGGGGGGGGTAATGTTTAAATGTTAGGCATGAAGACCAGCGTTTGTGCGGGGGGGGGGGGTAAGGATTAAGTGTTTGGTGTCAGGACCGGGTTTGTGGGGGGGAAGGGTTTAGGCATCAGGACCAGGTTTTGTGCAGGAGGGGGGGGGGATTGTTAAGATTAGAAGATGGGGGGGGGTTCTGTGTGAGAGTAAGTTTAGCTATAGTAAAATATTTATAACATTTACAAATATTTTACCATTGAAAATTAACACTGTATATAGGTAAATGTACCAATAGTCTACTATCTGCAGTTTCCTCACACCTGTTTGACCCTGGGGCTCATAATTCATGTACAGGTGTTGATTTACTATACCCTGATGGAGAATGGAATTCATTTTGCAGACTTTTTAATATATGAACTTGAAATGGCAGACCTGTTATAAATAATGTATGTTATAAATAAAGCGTAATTGTTTTTTAAAACTAAACAAATGACCTATGACTGAGTTTATGTAGCACTGGATTATGTATCCTGTTCTAGGCTAATTCCACATTCGTGCAGTAAGATCCTCCAGAGGCTGGAGAGCCTGGAGCAGAATGATCACACCGCACCATTCCCCGGTGTATATTACCCTGTGGCTGAGTGCCCAAAAGGGTAATATGCGTAGAGGCGCCCCCCACTCAGTGATATTCTCCGTGCTGGACAGGAAGTATGTCACTGGATTATCGCCACTCTGCGCATGTGCACTGCACCACTACTGCAATCGCTCCTGCACACTTTCCATGTCACCATAGACTTACATTTCTGCATAATAATTTTGGTAGGCATGGATCTTTTGGAAAGTTTGACTTACATTGCCCATAGACTTACATTGCTCTCGCAATGAGCTGCGTTCTGTGAAAGTAGCCTGAAAGTCTTCAAGGTCCATCATATCACTGGAAGCAGAAAAAACAGACTCACCCTAATGAAATACATACAAATACAGCAATACAAACTTAACAGATATTGTAACTCAATAATTCTAGTGTAAGTTTTACTTTTTGTGGCCTCCGAAGCAGCGGTAGAGACGCTAAACAGCTGTCAGGCCAGAGCCAGTTAACCCCATTGTATCTGGATATATGCTGACACTAGTGTGCAATAAATTGCTGATTTGGTGAATTGGTGCGCTTCTCTTTCTTTTTATTGGACTATAATTTGCTGGAACATAGAGAACATGCCACCATACAACTACTAGTGCATCCTTTCCAACGCATTTAGTGCCAACCTTCTTTCTCTGTTTCTCTGCCTATTATATATCATAATATGCTCTCACTGGCTGGAAAAGGTGGGAAACCACTGAGGATTTTTTTTTTCTGAAAAAAAGATTTTGTGTAACTTGTCAACTGATACCCAGTGAGGAGACTCAGCTTGAATTTTTACCTACTATTAAGGCCATAATCACCACCATCATCATTATCTCTAGCTATAATTTGAAGTCATGTTTTCTCACATATGTTGTTGTCCTCCATTAGCATACTAAAGAGTTGGGGCGTTTACACATGCATGCCTGTGACAATGCTAGAGTTTTTTTTTTTTTTAACCAAGAAACCCATGCATTGTAATCCTGATTAAAGAAAAACAAAGCCTTGTGGACTGGGTGTCCCAAAATAACAGCATGTAGTAAGAAGTTCAGCACATAAGGTTGTACTTAAAAAAAAGAAGAAAAACATTAAATAGGAAACTCAGAAGAAAAGTGATAGCAATATCCTCCAGAGATTTATGGGATCTGAGTTTGATGCAGAGTGTAAGTTTTGTGAGAACAAAGGTGAGGTGAGGATAAAAGAGAAGAAGTACTTTAGTTTAATCCTTATGCTGTGGAAAGCTAAATGCCTACATGCTTGAATTTTCCATACATTTAAACAGAGCAACTCAGGATTAAGTCTTAAGAGAATGGTAGGACTGTTACATTTTTTTGATAAATAATAATAAATAAATATTATTATTTATTATAAAGCACATAGGCAGAGTTTTAGGATAAAAAAAGGATTTAAAAAAACACCAATCATATTTCCAGGCGTTAAGCATTTAAAAAGAGTGACATTTGGGTGTAATTGTTAACTTTAGGCAAGGCAAATTAGAATTGTTATGGTTCATAGATGCTTAGTAAATAAGGCAGGAAAATGCATATTCATATATCAAGTTCAACAGAAAAAAAAAAAAAACAACAACAAAGAAAAAAACCTTACACACTCACCAATATAAAATTCAGGAAAAAAACAAGCCAATAACATATATAAACATACATACAATTAAGCATTAAGTTAAATTTAAACAAAGCAAGGCTCATGGCAATCAGTAGATGCTAGATTAATCTCCTTGTTGTGCTTTAAATTCTGCAACTTGTCTATTTATACTTTATACACCTTTTATTTTGGTTATAAAACATCCAAGACTTTCTTTTTCTTTTGAAGAATTTACTATATTCACTAGAATAATTTCTACAGAAAACTACACATCTTCACAATGGTAAAGCCTTGTACACATGCTACATGAAACTCGGCCAAGGCACCCGATAACATCCACCTGAGAATCTAGCTAGCCTGTGTACAAAAGGGGCCCCGGTGCCTTGGCCATGGATCAGCCAGGGGGATCTATTCCTCCAATATCTGGCTGAGAGCTTAGTGCTCCCCAGTAACCCTGCCATGTGATGTTACAACTGCACTGCTCTGTTGGCCCTCTGCGACCCCTGCATAGCAACAGAACATGTCACTAGCCTGAAAGCTAGATGTGCATCTGTATAGAATTGGCCCTGCAATGTTGTCCGTGGGATCACAAACAGAGAACTGCCAAATGGCATTCCTTGTACATGTCTATGAGGCTGAAAGGGAACCAGAGGCCCCAGGAAAAAGATTCTATACATACCTGGGACTTCCTCCAGCTCCATATGTACGGATCGCTCCCACGCCGCCATCCTTTGCTGCCTGGATCCGCCGGTACTGGGTCTCGTCATGGCCGCCAGTCGGCCAGTCGGCCGGCAGACGTGGCCAATAGTCCACATCACACGTGGCTCCCTCCATATACGTACGCGTGAGGCTGCTTACTGCGCAGCCGCATGCGTACGGGTATGGAGGGAGCCCCTGTGATGCGGACAATTGGCCGCGTCCGCCGAAAGTGACGGGACCCGGTACCACCGATCCAGGAAGCGGAGGATGGCGGCGTGGGAGCGATCCAGGCTTATGGGGCTGGAAGAAGCCCCAGGTATGTATAAAAGCTTTTTCTTTATTTATTTTTTTTTCGTTCCTCTCCGGTTCCCTTTAAGGGTGCATTTACACTATGCACATTGTGTTGAGTTATAGTGCCACACATTGCCACTTGTGAACGCACTGCCCACACAATTGTATGAGCAAGTTTACAACTCTGCGTTGTAATGGATTATGTTATCCTAATGCACTTTCTACAGTGTTTTTCTAGATATCATTGAAAACATGCATGTCACATGGCAATTGCTATGAAAATAATGTGTGTGTTTTAACATGCAGAGTGTGCACTTTTTATGCATTTACTATAACGTGTGCATTACTCACATACTGGCCCATATGCAATTATATTTACAAAGTTACATAGTTATTTGGGTTGAAAAAAGACATACGCCCATCGAGTTCAACCAGAGAACAAAGTAAAACACCAGTCATGGATGTCTTTCAACGCAAGGAAAGCATCTAAGCCCCCTTTAAATGCCGGTATAGAATTTGCCATTACTACTTCCTGTGGCAATATATTCCACATCTTAATCACTCTTACTGTAAAGAACCCTTTCCTAAATAAATGGCTAAAACGTTTTTCCTCCATGCGCAGATCATGTCCTCTAGTCCTTTGAGAAGGCCTAGGGACAAAAAGCTCATCCACCAAGCTTTCGTTTTGCCCTCTGATGTATTTATACATGTTAATAAAATCCCCTCTAAGGCGTATTTTCTCTAGACTAAATAAACCCAGTTTATCTAACCTTTCTTGGTAAGTGAGACCTTCCATCCCACGTATCAATTTTGTTGCTCGTCTCTGCACTTGCTCTAAAACTGCAATATCTTTCCTGTAATGTGGTGCTCAGAACTGAATTCCATATTCCAGATGTGGCCTTACTAGAGAGTTAAACAGGGGCAATATTATGCTAGCATCTCAAGTTTTTATTTCCCTTTTAATGCATTGCAAAATTTTGTTAGCTTTAGCTGCAGCGGCTTGGCATTGAGTACGATTATTTAACTTGTTGACGATGAGTACTCTTAAGTCCTTCTCCAAGTTTGATGTCCCCAACTGTATCCCATTTATTTTGTATGGTGCTAGACCACTGCTATGACCAAATGCATGACTTTACATTTTTCAACATTGAATTTCATCTGCCATTTATGTGCCCATATAGCCTTCCTATCCAGATCCTGTTGCAATATGTCCCTATCTTCCTGAGAGTTGATGATTCTGCACAATTTTGTATCATCTGCAAAAATAGCAACATTGCCTACTACTGCATCTACCAGGTCATTAATAAATAAATTGAAGAGCACTGGACCCAGTACAGACCCCTGTGGGACCCCACTGCTAACAGTCACCCATTTTGAGTATGTTCCATTGACCACAACTCTTTGTTTTCTGTCCATTAACCAGTTCCCTATCCATGCACACAGACTCTTCCCCAGTCCTTGCATCCTCAACTCTTGCACCAGACTTTTGTGGGGAACAGTGTTGAAGGCCTTTGCAAAGTCCAAGTATATCACATCTACAGCATTCCCAATATCCACATTACCGTTCACTACCTCATAAAAGCTGAGCATGTTAGTCAAACAGGACCTTTCTTTAGTAAACCCATGTTGATGCTGATAAATAAGATTATTTTCTACTATGAAGTCATGTATAGTATCTCTTAGTAACCCCTCAAATAATATTCACACAACTGATGTTAAAGGAATACTATCGATACCCAAGTGTTCTAAAATGACAATTTACAAATAATGTCTAAGTAGCTGTGTAAACATTTTCCTACTGTTCATGTTAAATATCAGAGGCAAAAGCTGTAATTTATTGAGGGTAGGATTTAGCTATATTGGGACAAATCAATTGCAGAAGGGGTGTCTGCTTCAATGCACAGCCAGAGTTGCATATCAGACTACAGAAAGCAAATATCAAACATATCAAACTCTGAAAGCAAACACAATATGAAAAAGCTGTGACAATTAGTTACATTTCCTCTGCTCTCTTCAGACACTTCAGTCAGAAACACAAGACACAGGAGCTGCAGCTCCTGTGTCCTGTCTCTCTCTGTCACACACAGAGTTACACATAGAGTTAACTGATCAAGTGTGAGGGGAATTTCCCCTCTCCTCATGGCTCAGTCAGCCGTCAGTTTTGGCGTCAGTAAAGTTTGAATGTATTTTGATAACCGTAAACTAAGAAGTTGCTACTAAAATGTGTACACCAGTACTTAGCAGCACTTCCCAAACAATTCCTGTGTCAATTGAAAAAAATATGTGAATCGATAGTATTCCTTTAAGCTTACAGGTCTATAATTACCTGGATCTGATTTTTTGCCCTTCTCAAATAATGGGAAAATGTGGGCTGTACGCCAATCCACTGGGACTCTGCCAGATGAAAGAGAGTCACAAAAGATAAGATAAAGGGGTTTATCTATAACTGAACTTAATTTCCTTAGGACCCGAGGATGCATGCCATCTGGGCCAGGTGCCTTGTCTATTTTTAATTTATTTAGTCTTGCCTTCACTTCTTCCTGCGTTAAGTATTTAATATTACAGTTGGAAGATTGAGACTCTTCTGCATCTGCAATTTGCAACAGTGATGTTTCCCATGTGAAGACAGAAGCAAAGAAAGCATTTAATAACTCTGCCTTACCTTGGTCATCCACCATTGAGTTCCCACCCTCAACCTTTAGGAGTCCAATACAGTCAACCTTTCTTTTTTAGAGTTGATGTACTTGTAAAACTTCTTTGGGTTAAATTTGATATCCCTAGCAATTTGATTTTCAGCTTCAATCTTTGCCAGCCTAATTTCTTTTTTACAACTTTTATTGCATTCCTTATAATTGCTTAATGCAGCCTCAGTCCCCTCCTGTTTTAGGACCTTATAGGCATTCTTTTTCCCCCTCATTTTATTTCTAACCTTTCTATTCATCCATAGAGGCCTTTTTTTATTCCTAGACATTTTGTTTCCATATGTGATACTACAATATTGATTGAGAATAAGTTTCTCTCCTGAGTTTTCTCCTAGGACCTAGGAGATCATTTTTCATCTTCTCTATAAAATAACTTTTCAGTAATGTAAAAACAAAGTACCAAAAAGTAGGCAAGATATTTTTGTGTATTTTTGTGCTTGTTTGAGGTTTAAAATAAAATGTATTGACAAGATTTGAACATATCATCTAGTAGATAACGCAGTAGAAAAAGTTAATTGCATATGGGCCATAGTGTACTTTAAGCCCCGTACTCAGCTGACCTGTGACGTCCCCTTGACGAAGGTCATCAAGCAATGCTTCTTCCTGCTGGCGGGTATGCACGACATCATGCGACGCTACATGTTGGGAGCGAACGTTCGCTTGACGATGATGGTCATCAATCAGCGCTCCTTCCTGCCGGTGGGTATGCACAATGTCACGCCAGACTACACGTTGGGAGCGACCGCAGTACTTTGTGCGGAAGTCATTGGGGATCTTAGCGGTCCGATACACCTTGACAGTCGTTATTGAGGCGTGATGCTAAAGACCACCAAGACCACTAAGGAGACTGCTGGTAATGCAGAACGGCAATTGCTGATGAATTGCCGCACAGACCCATCCCCCCCGCTGGTCACACTGTTCTCCCATCGCCACAGGTCCTTCTCTCTGCTATCTCTATGATGGCAGAGCTGTGCGAGCAGGTCAGGAGCTGCTTTTATTGGGATTGGCTTACAGTGATGACAGGGTCTGGAGCCAATAAAATGGGCTCCTGACCGACTCACAAAGCTCTGCTGTCATATAACTGGCAGTGCAAGTGAGCTGCGGCAATGGGAGAACAGCGCGATTGGTGTGAGCGGTGGGACCGCGCTGTGGAGATGTTTGAAATCTACGTCCTGTCAGAGCCGCGCAACCACAAGCAGGACAGAGATTTCAACCGTGCTGGTCCAGAAGCGGTTAAAGCAAACCTGAAGTGAGAGGGATACGGAAGATGACATATTTATTCCTTTTAAACAATGCACATTGCCTGGCTGTCCTGCTGCTGATCCTCCTCTGCCTCTAATATTTTAGATCCAGAACAAACATGCAGATCAGATGTTTAGCTGAAGTTTGACTAGGTTTGCTGTGTACTTGTTTATGATGTGTGATTCAGACACTACTAATACATGAAAGATCAACAACATGCCAGTTAACTTATATTTCTTAAAAGGAAATACATATGGCAGCCTCCATACCCCTATCACTTCAAGTGTCCTTTAAAGTGAATGGCTTACATGTTGGCCATTTAGATATTTATTCAGTGTCATCACATCTCCCTCAATCTTATTTATATCAATTGAATATATTTAGCTTATTTAGACTACCCTCATGTCTGGGTTATGACTTATTGCAGTTCGATGCAACCTTTCTAGTTTTAGAATATAATTGTATGCATTGGTTCTCAAAATGTAACCGTGTATTGAAGATTAGGCTGTCTGGATGCTATATGGCATGGCCACAAAATTATGACTCTTTCTTCTAATTTTCCAATAGAGTTTTCCAAGCTTTGATTTACATTCATTCCTCTCCTCTACATCCAAGTTTATGTGCTGTATGCTCACTCATTTTAGCACCCCATTTTTTCTTTTCTTTTTTGTTCCAAGAGTATCCAACTTTCATTGACAATAGTTGTGGCCACACTAGCCAGTAAGAGACGAGCAGTTCATCACCAGTATAAGCAGTTCCTAGTGCTCAGTTGTTGTTGTTTTTTTTTAAATAAACCTGAAGAGGGAAAAAGTGACCCAAATGGGTTTTTACCTCAGTAGAAGAAAGCCTCTGTATAAACCCTTTTCGAAGAGTGTGCATGACATCATTCCTATCTGTGAATGAGCGCAGCCACAGGATGCATGGAGCCAATTGGGCTCTGCTTTTTCCACTGAGCCTGGGTAGGCTACTGCACTGGCATGAGGCTTCCTGCACCTGTGCTGTGCAGCTGCACTCATTCACGTATGGAAGCACCTTTGCAAAGTTCCAAGGGTCCAAGATGGTCAGGAGGAGGATGTGGGAAACCCCTGGAGGAACAAGAGGCTTCCCTAAATCAGTGCATCTATCTTTTTTATTCCTTTAAATTACAGTTGAACGTTAACATAATCTAGTAAGAATTCAGTTATTTCAATATTCACACTTAATGCAGGATGAAACCCTATACAATAAATAAATAAATAATGCATTTTTCTTTTCTTTAGATTTATCCTGGGTGAATGTCCATCTAAAAGAGCACCCAAGGTGAACCTCGGATAAGAAAACACATGCTTACCGAAATAGAAGGAAGCCTCTAGAAACTGTAGGCTTCCTGTGTCCTCCTTGCCACTGCTGCCCTCTGGAAGATCCGGTTTACACTCCCCTTCATGCCTAGCATGGCGCATGTGCAGTAGCTTGATTGTCTCCATCTTACTGCACAGACATGGCCTTATTAGTGCATGGGCAGTACGGCTGCACTGTACATGAAGGGTAACGCAGCCTTGATCTCTAACCCAACAAGCCCTTGTTAGATTTCTTCAGGGGGTCCACAAGAGGCAACCAGCAAGGATGGCATGGGTAGCCTCTACAGGATCCAGAAGCTTCTCTTTTCTTAGGTAAGTATATAGTTTTTAACCCAAGGTTCGCCTCAGGTGCACTTTAAGGAAGGTCAGTGAGGCCACAGTGTGACCTCTCATCTGCTCTTCATCTTTTTCCAGCAATGCACTGGAATGTATTTTGTACATTCCAGTGAAAATGGCATGAAAAATGCATGCAGAGGAAAAATCACTGTATGATCTTGGCCACCATGCTGCAGCTCAGTTTTAGGTTGTTGGCAATCTTCTTATAGCTTAGGCCATCTTTATGTAGAGCAACAACTTTTTTCAAACATTCCCAGAGAGTTCTCTCCATGAGGTGCTATGTAGAACTTCCAGTGACCAATATGAGAGAGTATAAGAGCGATAACACCAAATTTAACACACCTTCTCCCTATTCACACCTAAGCCCTTGTAACACCAATGAGTAACATGACCCCAGGGAGGGAAAAAGTATAACTAGGAAGTAATTTTACATTCTTCACTTGGGGATATAGGGTTTATGTCCTGTCAGTCTGTCATTAACATAACACCCACATTTAAAACAAAATTCCTCCACAAACCCTACCGAGCCCTCACTAACATAAAGCCAACTACATTGCCCTCCAAGTGAAGTAAAGAAAGAATTATATTACCCCTTCCATAGGCTAGCAATCCTCAGCACCCTAGCACATAACCCTAAGCACACCCGTCCCCAACACCAAAAGTGAAAACAAAAAAAACAAAATACTCACCTAGTGAAGAAGTGTAGGGTCTAATTCCCCAGTCCTCTGGTCATCTGAAGACTGCACTAAAATGACCAAAGTGGTGTTTACACAACCCACATTTCCATGTGCAACTTACTCTGATAGCTACAGTAACTGCTCTATTCCGTGAGCAGCAGTCTCCATATTCCACGTTAAGCCAACTCTGTGTTCATTGTGCCGCGGTTCCTATTTCCAGGTGAAGAACCTACCTTTTCCACAAACAGCAATTCTACTTGTGCAGCTCTTCCTATACAACTGAACCATTCTCATAGCATACCCCCATTTATATGTGCAGTAGCTGTTCCTATTCCATGTGCAGCATTCTCTGTAGGCCATGGCCTCTGTGGCTCTTGCTCTGGGTACACACTGACTTATCATTATAGAATGTAATGGAAATACCTTACATTTAGATGATGCTTATTTTCTTTAACATAAATACGTACATCATAATAGATTTTCTGTTTTTCAAACATTTAAAGGTGTCATCATATTAAATAAAATCAGTCTGGGTTATACTGAGGCTCTTGGCTTATTTTCAATCAAACTAACCTTACGGAATTGACCAGACCCTGAGCTCACAATGGAACGCTTGACACCGAAGCAGCTGTCTAGTCACCTGTTTCACATATCACTCGCAGACCTGGTGAAATTCTTCAATTTAGCGAGCAAACTTAAGTCATTATTAGAAATGACAGGGAAACCTGATGAAATTGTACTTTCATTTGGAAAACAAAATTGCAATCAGTCCAACATGATTTCTTCATGATTTGACCATGCTAATGCCAAGTTGAGACATGGGCAAATGTATTTAAAAGTCATAATGAAGTATTACCATGCAATCTTCCTTTACTGGCCCTTATTAATATAAAACTTCAATTTGCATGTAAATGCAGTCAACTTTCATATAATCAAAATACATGAGCCATGGGAAAGTAATGAATTGAAGTTTGATGTGGCAATTACTGACGTTTATAAAGAATTTTAAAGAGGTCATTCTGGTCTGGGCTGAGAAAATGAGGAAATCAACAGGGAATATTGTCAATATAGTAACAGTGGGAGTTGAAGTCAGTCCCAGGTGTTAGAAGGCAAGACGATGATTAATAGAGAGGGAGTATGCAGCTCCTTACCCAGAAGAACCAGGCTGGTCTCGAGACTCAGTAATATTGCTCTATTGAAAAAAAGTACTCGCTGGGTTCTCTCTTTAACTGCCTTGAAATTTGTTCCAGTGGGAATAACTCAGCAAGTGTTTATGAGAGAGAGCAGTGCTGATGGTTTAATTGGGCATCACGTCCTTTCAGCTCCTCTTAGAGCTTCATATGCAGTTTAACCTTTTTTTCCACCTCAGATATTCAAGTGCCTCTGGGATTCTCATAAGGCAGGAGCTTGATGGCTTGGCAAAACATTGACTTAGTCGCTAAATTGAGTTAAACTGCTTTTTTTTCCAGTTGTTGTGGCAATTTCTAAGTCTCTTGCAGTTTCTGAGGAAATATTTCTCAGGTGTGAATGTGTGTGAGTGCTCTGTGAGCCTATAACAATGGCTGGGGTAATGCTGAGGATTCTCCAGTGCTAGGATTACAGGCAGACAAGTAAACATGATACTTGATTTAAACGATGAACGGTAAATCAATCCCAGATAGAGCTGCAGCTTTACTGGCTTTCTGTTGCTTTTTTAAATACCTTATTTTCCTCCTTTCAATGGCAAAATTGCTTAGGTACATGCAGAATAAATTGTTAACATTTGCTTTCTTGCTCCCACGGCGTGAATGAAACATGGAGGCATTTGGAAAAAGAAATGTAAATGTATTCAGTATATTAAGCTTTACTCTCCACTCAAAATACACTGGTGAAATATGGAAATCACACCACATACAATTATTTCATACTGCTTCTCTTCAATGTATCTCTAATCAGGTATCATTTTAACATTTTAATGTCAGCAAGTTAAGTAAATAGTAGCGATAGATAGATAGATAGATAGATAGATAGATAGATAGATAGATAGATAATCATATCACCATATATAAACTTTTTTTAGCTCAAAGCCGTAAGGGACCTATTCTACAGGCTGTGCTTTGATTTGATTGCACGGGCATCATGATTTCCACTTCCAGACGTAAGTAATTGAACCCCTATCTACCCCCTATTTAATGCCTTTTATCTGTGCCAAGGTGTAGTTTTCAATCATTTCCTGCTGCACTGGCTCGTTGCTCCCTTCTTTCTTGGTGTTCTGGTCCTGATTGCTCAGTATTAATGAGAACTGAGTTCTGTACAACAGTCAGGAGCCAATTTCATTGGCTACTGACCCTGTGATTACTGTGAGTCAATCACAGTGATCACAGCTAGAATTTAAATTACGCTCATAAGTCATTGCTGCCATTTCTCTTACTCCAACACCTCTGCATTTCACTCACTCAGCTGTCTAATGACAGCTGAGCTCTGCACGCTGGTTATGGACTGATTTCATTGGCTCCTGACGCTGTGATCACTGTTAGCCAAGCACAGTGATCCAAGCTAAAATTTCAGCAAAATAAAAGGCTCTGGTCCTTAAAGTGGACCTGAACTTAGAGAGAAGAGCCTGTCTAATTCCCCTTCATCTGCAAGTAATCACAAGTGTAATTTTATCTCTCAGCTTTGTCAGTACAGAAATTTGTCAGTCCTCGGAAGACACAGCTAATATGTAAATACAGTCCTCAGAAGACACAGCTAATATCTAAATACAGTCCTCGGAAGACACAGCTAATATGTAAACAGGAAGTTGACACACTGCAGATTTATTGCAAGAGTTCTGTAAGCTGTAACAAAGAAATGTTTTTCTTTAAGGGTTATTATGCTATTGCTTCTCTTTTAAAGCAGCGAGGAATTTTGAGTTCGGGTCCGCTTTTAGGGACTGGATCCTGACAGTACTGAAAGAGTTAACAGTAATCACAGTGCGTTTTTTTCCACTGGTACAATTTAATTTTCCCCAGACACAATGCTGCATTTTTCCTACATTTGCATGTGGGTGAAGTCAATGGGAGAGCAAGAAAATCATACAGTATACATGGTGCTTTGTGATTTTCTTGCAATCTAGCAATTTCAAAGTTGTTCCTGCTGAGGGGCGTGACAATAGCCATAGCAGCCACAGCGACTGCTATGGGGCCCTGGAGAATAGGGGATGAGCGTTTGTGATGCAGATCATGATTTTCCTGTTGATTTTTATTTGCCCAGTTCTAAGCAGCTTACAATATGAATTACATTTTCACGTCAACCAGAATGATTTGCATCACATTGACAATCTCTTTTCTCAGGGTTACAACAGCTGAGATTTCCCGTCTTCTATGACACTAGGCAATGGAACAAGAGGTAAGGTAATGTCTCCCTCATTAGGGACATAAATAGCAATAGATAGATAGACAGCAATAATAATCTGTGAGGCACTGTACTCTATGTATATTGCTGTCTGTGCCTCAGGTGTGGATTAATAATACTTGTTTAGTTTCCCATTTTTAAATTAACATTATGGATAAACTCTTACAAATATATTTTCCATTTTCAATAACAATTTCCTTAAATGCCTGTTTCCACCTTTCATTTTTATGCAATTTATAGTATTTACATCAATTTGCATTGCACAGTATTTTGTACATAATTCAATTAATATATTAAAATTACATAGCAATTTTACTAGAGAGAAAGCTGCCTATCCCATCCTCCCTTACATGGGGAAGACAGGAAGGGGGCAAAAACTCCTTCATCAGGGGCTTTGCCACTTGGTCCATTCATATGGACTAACGGAAAGCTTTGGCAGGAAATTTAAATATCCCAATGATCTCCCTAATTTGCATGGACGAACGGCTTTGGCTTATTGTGCAGGTGCATCTGCACTTACACAAGTGCAGTACGTCCTTATTTATACATGGTGGTGAGTGGAGCATGGCCACTGGAACATATCTGAAAAGCTGTTGTTGGATATGTTCAGAGGGTCCATGTGCAGCAACGGTGGGGTGGGGGAAACCTCTGGGCTATGCAGAGGCTTCCCACTTCTAAGGTAAGTATATAACTTTCTCAGTTGCCACCTAAAGTGCACTTTAAAGTCCAGATAATGCAATATATTTAAGTCTCGTTTTGAGTACAAACTTCCAGAGGTAAGGGCCTAACTACAGAGGAGCAGACCTGAAAACCACTGGGGGCCCAGAGCTGTTAGATGGCCCCTTTCCTTCCTCCAATAAAGGGGTCCATCCTTAAGATCATGTGTTTTTGTGGCTACACTTGTTATGGATGTGAAAATGATGATGTCCACACTTGTTTTATGTAACTTGCAAGATGGAACCCCAGGCCGTGAGGGTCACGAAACATCGGTATGAGAAGGGGTTAGATCATTAAGGAGATTCTTCAGAGTTTAGCATGGGGGGGGGAATCATGATTTGCAGTTACACCCCAGTCCAGGTTCCTAATTTGATGATACAGAGAAAACTTCCTGGGTATAGGAGGTTTAGGTGTTAAACATTGTCCCCTAAATCAATGTAGTACCAATTTCTTGCCCCTTTCTGTAGCCCAGTCTGGATATCCCCATGACTTAGGCTACTAAGAAGGGATAGCACACCAAAAGCTGCTGGCAGTAGACCAAAGCACCAGCCAACATACACCAGGACTTCAGAGGGACTTCAGGTCAGTGCTGGACATGACTAATATGATACTTTTTAGCTTTCCTACTGAAGTCAATCTGCAGGTCAGATATTTGCTGTGTAACCAGTGGATCTACAAGAGCTCAAGGGAAGTCATGTATTAACAAATTGCTGTTAAGATTTACAGTTATCTTTTGAATCCCTCAAATGCTCTGAATATGCTATACAAATTGCAGCAGCAAGAACACCTGCCACACAACAAGCTCATGTACGATATTCCAACCTGCTGCCATGCTATTGGAATATGCTCTATGCAGAGCATCTGTGTGAGAAAAAAAACACACATTATTTGACACAAATATTCCTGTCAGCATTTGTCAGCTGTTTGCATTGTGTTTTTGTTTTTTTGTTTTTTGTTTTTTTACTAGTTCCACAGTATCATATACAGTTAAACAAAAATGGATGCCTCAGATATCACTTTTGCTCAAGGCCACAGTTAAGAAATCTACCAAGAAAATTTGGAAGAAAAGGTGGTCACTGTGGGGATAATATGGTCACCTGTAAGACAAGGAGAGACCAGGAGCAAAATGGTGCAATATTGTGGGGTATTAGATGTGATATTGTAGTATAAGAGTATTTATACTCACAAAGGTGGGTTCGAGTCCCTGCAGCCACCGTATATCACCAACAGTAAAATAACCGTCCCCGCTTGGTATTCCAGGTCCTACTGGAACTGGATGGTCGCACTCCTGGTTGGTCCTTCTTGGTTGTAGATAACACCCGGAAGGTGAACACCTCCAAAGAAGATGTGATGTATAGTTCTGGGGGGTGGAGGCGCCCAAAAATAGGTAATGTAATGAAACAAAAAATAATAATAAGGTGAAGGGAATAGTCTTTACCACTCCAGATGAAAGAATCCTAACCACAGGGCTAATGTCAAAAAATGTAATTATTTATCCAGCATGGTTAAAAGGACAACGTGTTTCACGGGTCTCAGCCCGCTTCTTCAGGTCAATACAAGTGCCTTTAAAATATAGTCACAAGATTTCTGGCATCCATGCTTGTGACCATATTTTAAAGGAACTTGTCTTGACCTGAAGATAGCGGGCTGAGACCCGTGAAACGTGTTGTCCTTTTAATCGTGCTGAATAAATAATATAATTTTTTTACATTAACTCTGTGGTTTGGGTTCTTTCCTCTGGAGTGGTAAAGACACCTCCCTCCACCTTATTATTATTTTTTGTTTCATTACATTACCTGCTATTGTTGGGCACCTCCACCCCCCAATAAGAAAATTTGGAAGTCAACCAAGAAAGCACACCTTAACCATGGCTCCTTTAAAGAAAAACGACTAAAATGAACAATATTTGTCTCTGCGAGAAAAATCACTCTTGACCAAGTCTCCAGTTAAGAGAAACAACCAAATACAGGAATACTTGCCAAGTTGCCCACAAAATAACTATTAATGTTAATAAGGGCCACAGTTAAAAAAAACAAAAAACAATAACTGGAAGAACAAGTTTGCTAAGATGCCTGAAATGTCACTGTTAATCAGGTCCCCAGTTAAGAAAAGCAACCAAAATAGAAGAGTACTGTTAAGTTGCCCAAACATCACTATTCATAAAAGACCTGGTTAAAAAAAACAACCAAACAGAAAAATATTTGACAAGTTACCTTCCAGTACTTGATACTGGGACACCCTCCTATGAAAATGCAGATCAAAAATATGGTTATCTGTCCGGAAACTCATCACACATTATTTAAAGAGAAACTCCAACCTAGAATTGAACTTTATCTTAATCAGTAGCTGATACCCCCTTTTACATGAGAAATATAATGATTTTCACAAACAGACCATCAGGGGGCGCTGTATGACTGATTTTGTGCTCAAACCCCTCCCACAAGAAGCTCTGGGTACCGCGGTACCCTGGGCAAACTGCCACAATGTAACAATGTTCCCAGACAGGAAATGGCTGTTTACAGCTGTCTGTAAAGCCAGAACAGCTAGAAACAGCTACATAACCTGCCCACAGTAACAATGTCACCATGTAATACATGTCAGAATGTGAATCTGGGAGAGGAAAGATTTTACAATGAGCAAACACTGACTAAATCATTTATACATAATTATGGTAAAAAATGAAGCACTTTTTGTACTACATTATTTTCACTGGAGTTCCTCTTTAAGTTGAGTGTCTCGAGGGAAGGGGTGGGGGGCATTTTTAAAGCTCTAGACGTTTTCTAAAAGTTTAACAATTAATAATAAAAAAACTAAATGACTACCATGCTTCCCATTGAAATGTCCTAGTTTTGTAGAAAATTCTATGGGCATTCTGGAAAATTTATATAGTAGCAAATATATCGGCGCCAAGGGACAATGGAACCGCCGCTGAGAAGAACAATGTCCAAAAGTTCAGAAGTCAGGCATACATCAAAGGTCAGCGCAGGTTTAGAAAGTAATTGTATGTAGGGAATGGTAAATTCTTCACCACAATATATCAAATGCTCAGAGGTAGGTATCCGCCAAACATCAAAACTAGAAAAGGCTTACCAGCTCCCAACAACCCACATTATAAGGTTGTGAAATGGCTCATGTCACAGATAACGTCCAGGGAACATCAGACGTCGTGAAGATCCAGTGGACATCCGTGTGGAGGTAAAGTTTCAGGAATTTATATAGGAAAACAAAAACGGCAATATCTAAGCGTAACCCGTTTATTTAGATAAAATTTCTTTAAAAGGCAGTAGACATAAAAACGATAACTCACATACGGGGCCCATAAACAGGGAACCCCAGAAGATTAGCGCGCATGTAATGGTCAATCGGGATCTTCGATTGACCATTACATGCGCGCTAATCTTCTGGGGTTCCCTGTTTATGGGCCCCGTATGTGAGTTATCGTTTTTATGTCTACTGCCTTTTAAAGAAATTTTATCTAAATAAACGGGTTACGCTTAGATATTGCCGTTTTTGTTTTCCTATATAAATTCCTGAAACTTTACCTCCACACGGATGTCCACTGGATCTTCACGACGTCTGATGTTCCCTGGACGTTATCTGTGACATGAGCCATTTCACAACCTTATAATGTGGGTTGTTGGGAGCTGGTAAGCCTTTTCTAGTTTTGATGTTTGGCGGATACCTACCTCTGAGCATTTGATATATTGTGGTGAAGAATTTACCATTCCCTACATACAATTACTTTCTAAACCTGCGCTGACCTTTGATGTATTCTGGAAAATTTGTTGAGTCTATTAATCCCCACCCTTTATATTAAATGCTCCTGTGTACCCGGCACTGTGACTAGGCATTGTTATGTGAAATCATATTTTTTGTAGCAAAAAAAAAAAAAAAATTTTTGGCAGAAAAGAAAATATTTTTAAAATATTTTTAATTCTCATCATAAAAACATGCATCTCACAAACATTTCATTGAAGTGAAAATGGCAATATTTATTTGCCAAATATATTTTAAATGTATGTTTTGTGTAGATTTGAAGTTGTTTATTTATCGAAAGTTACAGCACAATTCATGTGCCTCGGTTTTGTTTCTGTTAAAACAGGAAGCAGAAGTGAGACATAATCACATGATCGTGATGAAGCCCAAAAAATGACACCCTTAATAATATATATATATGGTATGTCTTCTAAAATAAAATCTGAAAAGCAGCAAACTTTCTGTCTATCAGACATATTTCTCATAAAATGAAGAGTATTATTTTCCAACCTGTGGCACAGTACAGTCTGAACTTCTTTAGTACAAGAAAGAAAGCATGTGCCAACAGAATTATAAAAGTGGGGTGCAATTTCAAAGTAGTAAGAGAAGCATTTCTTCTGTGACAATGAGACAGATATGGAGAGAAAGCAAAGCCTCTTCACATACTACAGTATATAACCTTAACGTATAGTTTGTTTCAGATGACAGGCTTTAAAAAGAGTTGTTTGACAACACAGAGAGGGTGATTTACTAAACAAGAGTGAGTTAAATATCAGCAAAATGAATCTTTGTTCATGTCACATGTTCAGTTATTTGCAAAGAAGGGAAATATATGGGATTTTGTCTTGCACAATTGGAGGTTTACTGTGAAAACAGCCTCCCTCTCCAACATGCAATGTTTTTCTGTGTCATCCTATTCATCAAGATGCCCTAACATTCCCCGTGCCTATCACCTGTCAGTCTCCCTATGTGTATGTGGTGCTAATAAGCCCAGCAAGCCCTCTGCATGCAATGACAAGCTGGAAGAATGTGACAGTTATGTTGATTCAGAATTATGAATAACTGGCAGAATGAAAAGTGAATTGCTATCTGTGAAAGAGAGATCCCCATATAGCAGCATTGTGGTGCAACACATCTAGGCAGAACAGCTATGTGATCTGTGTTAAAGCAAGGGCACATGGAGAATGGTGCCTCCCTCATCATGCTTCCCATCTGTTTGCTGTAAAAGGTAGGACGTCACTAGGAAGGCTTTCAAAGAACACCTGAAGTGAGAGGGATATGGAGGCTGCCATATTTATAACAACAATGCAAACTGCCTATTTGTCCTGCTGATCCTTTGCCTCTTATTTTCTTAGTCATAGACCATGAACATGCATGTAGATGAAATGTTTAACTGAAGTTTTGACTGGATGTGCCACATGCCTGTTTCAGGTGAGTGATTTAGACACTACTGTTGCATGAAAGAGCAACACAGCAGGATGCCAGGCCACTGGTATTATTTTAAAGCAGTGCTGTCCAACTTCATGTGCATGGAGGGCCATTTTTTTTCAGACCCCATGCAATTAAAGGACAATTAGATTGGCAGCACTTTCACAAAATTAAATTTAAAATAATGGTGAAGTTGTGTGGCGCCAGAAAACACAAGGGTGTCGTTGAGCGGCGCGCTACGCGCCGAAAAATGGGTGTGGCCATGGACCAGAATGCGGGTGTGGCCACGGTGGAGACAAAATTACATGGACAGTGGTGGTGAACCTTTTGCAGGCCGAGTGTCCAAACTGCAACTCAAAAGTCACTTATCTATCGCAAAGTGGCAACAGCAATTTAAACTACATACAAACGTTTTAACTCATACATGAACATTATGAAAAATCCAAGTTGAAAATAAACTGTGAAGATAAACAATTTCATCCATCCTACTCCTGAAAAATGTGTTTTTTTTTAGAACCTCCCAGTTTTATTTTCCGTTTTAACCTTCCTGGCGGTAAGCCCGAGCTGAGCTCGGGGTAAGCCGCCGGAAGGCACCGCTCAGGCCCCGCTGGGCCGATTTGCATAATTTTTTTTTTGCTGCACGCAGCTAGCACTTTGCTAGCTGCGTGCAGTGCCCAATCGCCGCCGCTACCCGCCGATCCGCCGCTATCCGTCGCGCCGCAGCCGCCCCCCCCCCAGACCCGTGCGCTGCCTGGCCAATCAGTGCCAGGCAGCTCTATGGGGTGGATCGGAATCCCCTTTGACGTCACGACGTCGATGACGTCGGTGACGTCATCCCGCCCCGTCGCCATGGCGACGGGGGAAGCCCTCCGGGAGATCCCGTTCTTTGAACGGGATCTCCGGATCTCCGATCGCCGCCGGCGATCGGAGGGGCTGGGGGGATGCCGCTGAGCAGCAGCTATCATGTAGCGAGACTTTGTCTCGCTACATGAAAAAAAAAAAAAATTAAAAAAAAAAGATTTGCTGCCCCCTGGCGATTTTTTTGCAAACCGCCAGGAGGGTTAAATAGCTAAAAAAAGTAGGTTTAATGCTATTGTCTCATGATGACGATTCAGGTTTTCCATAGTCTCACAGTTCGCAATCATGTGACCCCCAACAAGACAAATTCAGCAATCATGAGGCCCCCAACAAATCATGAGGCCCCCAACAAGACAAATTCAGCAATCATGAGGCCCCCAACAAGACACATTCAGCAATCATGATGCCCCCAACAAGACAAATTTAGCAATCATGAGGCCCCCAAAAAATCATGAGGCCCCCAACAAGACACATTCAGCAATCTTGAGGCCCCCAACAAGACAAATTCAGCAATCGTGATGCCCCCAACAAATCATGAGGCCCCCAACAAGACAAATTCAGCAATCATGAGGCCCCCAACACGACAAATTCAGCAGTCATGAGGCACATAAATAGACAGCATTTCACATAAATAAGCAGAATGCCCCTTTAATATGGTAGACACCTCTCACCTTGCTTCTAAATTCTCCTCTACTGGCTGCTGTGCCTGGCAATAGTGTTTTGGGCCGGATTGGGGATGATGTGTGGGCTGAAATGCCAGGTGACAGGTGTCCCCCCAGTTGAGGTAGTGACAGGTGTCCCCCCCAGCTAGATAGTGACAGGTGCCCTCCCAGCTAGATAGTGTCAGGTGTCCCCCCAGCTAGATAGTGACAGGTGTCCCCCCAGCTAGATAGTGACAGGTGTCCCCCCAGCTAGATAGTGACAGGAGCCCCCCCCCCCCAGCTAGATAGTGACAGGTGCCCCCCACTAAGATAGTGACAGGTGCCCCCCCAGCTAGATAGTGACAGGTGTCCCCCCAGCTAGATAGTGACAGGAGCCCCCCCAGCTAGATAGTGACAGGTGCCCCCCACTTAGATAGTGACAGGTGCCCCCCCAGCTAGATAGATGACAGGTGCCCCCCAAGCTAGATAGTGACAGGTGTCCCCCCAGCTAGATAGTGACAGGTGTCCCCCCAGCTAGATAGACAACAGGTGCCCTCCCAGCTAGATAGTGACAGGTGCCCCCCTAGTTAGATAGTGACAGGAGCCCCCCCAGCTAAATAGTGACAGGTGTCCCCCCAGCTAGATAGTGACAGGAGCCCCCCCAGTTAGATAGTGACAGGAGCCCCCCAGCTAGATAGTGACAGGTGCCCCCCCAGTTAGATAGTGACAGGGCCCCCCCAGCTAGATAGTGACAGGTGCCCCCCCAGCTAGATAGTGACAGGAGCCCTCCCAGTTAGATAGTGGCAGGAGCCCCCCCCAGTTAGATAGTGGCAGGAGCCCCCCAGTTAGATAGTGACAGGTGTCCCCCCAGCTAGATAGTGACAGGTGTCCCCCCAGCTAGATAGTGACAGGAGCCCCCCCAGCTAGATAGTGACAGGTCCCCCCACTTAGATAGTGACAGATGCCCCCCCAGCTAGATAGTGACAGGTGCCCCCCCAGCTAGATAGTGACAGGTGTCCCCCCAGTTAGATAGTGACAGGAGCCCCCCCAGCTAGATAGTGACAGGAGCCTCCCCAGCTAGATAGTGACAGGTGCCCCCCACTTAGATAGTGACAGGTGCACCCTACTTAGATAGTGACAGGTGCTCCCACCAGTAGCGAGCCCGTTACCTCTCTCTCCTGTGTCCCCGCTGCCGCTGCCCCACAGCTCAGACCTCACAGATCGTGGCGACTGAAGAAAGCAGAGCGCGCGCATGACACCCGTGCGGCAGAACGTCACATGCGGAAGTGACTAATGATTCACTTCCGCATGTGACGTACTCCGTGCGGGTACCATGCACACTCTGTTTACCTCAGTCACCGCGATCTGTGAGGTCTGATCTGTAAGGCAGCGGCAGCGGGGGGACACAGGAGAGGCCACAATAAGAGGGAGCAGGCATGGCGCCCATAGCGCAAGCAATGCCTGCATCCCAGGGAGACGAGCGGGCCGCAGCAGGTGGCCTGGCGGGCCGGATGTGGCCTGCGGGCCGCCAGTTGGACAGCACTGTTTTAAAGGAAATGAATATGGCAGCCTCCATATCCTTCTCACTTCAGGTTGCTTAAGTCTTCTTAAGCTCCTTGTGGAGAGAGTGCTGACCATTGGAATGCAGCACCTCAATTTGTCATGCAAAACAAAAGTTTGCCTTCTTAAAACAGAAGGTATTTGCGAAATTGCAATAACTCAGGTTGGAGAGAGCATATGATGTCACCAAAGATTAATTACTTTGAATGTGCAAATTATCCTTTGTTGTCCCTGTAAGCTAGCCACACTTCCAGAACCCCTGCAATGCAATGATGTGTCAGCTTGTTAATTGTACAGAGCCACAATAATACAACATACATACAGACTGTTTCGGGTTGGTTGATCCTCATCAGTGCATGCCATGGATAATTGTGGCTCTACGGAGTAGGTCTTTAACCTCCCTGTCGGTACAATAAATCCGCCAGGGGGCAGCGCAGAACTTTAAAAAAAAAGAAATTATTTTTTTTAAAGCATGTAGCTAGCCTAGCGCTAGCTACATGCTTCCCCCCTCCCTTCACTATCCCTCCCACCCCTCCGATCGCCGCCAGCGCTTTTACCCTGCAGGGAATCCCGTTCTGACCGGGATTCCCTGTATGGGCTTCCCCGCCGCCATGGCGACGATTGCGCTGATTTCTCCGACATTATCGACGTCGTGACATCAGCGAGTATTCCGATCCACCCCTCAGCGCTGCCTGGCACTGATTGGCCAGGCAGCGAAAGGGGTCTGGGAGGGGGCGGCGCGGCGGATAGCGGCGAATCGGCGGGTAGCGGCGGCGATCGTTATGCACACGCAGCTAGCAAAGTGCTAGCTGCATGTAGCAAAAAAAAAATTATGTAAATCGGCCCAGCAGGGCCTGAGCGGCACCCTCCGGCGGCTTACCCCGTGTTACAGACGGGGTTACCGCCAAGGAGGTTAAACACCCAGAGTTACAGACTACCCAGCAAGCTCATGGTGACCCAGAACTCATTGGAGTGTGTCGAGAATTACAAAGGACCTTTGTAGCCCCTTACACACCCCAATGAGTTCTGGTTCACCATGAGCTTGCTGGGTAGTCTGTAACTTAAATTTGTCATATATGATATGGAGTGGATTGTAAAAAGCTTTGCTAATGGTCAGCTAAAATAAATACATCTAGTTTTAATTCTGGTAATTAGATTCATTCACTCTTGCATACAAACTTATTAACAGACATAATAGCTATTAAAGCAAGTCCCCTCTGTTGTGCCACTTTCACCCCTAACTAAAAGCTATGGTCAGGGACGGATTTACCATAGGGCACTGTTGTAGGCACGTGCCTACAGGCGCCTGATGATGGAAAGGCAGCTCACTCCTCTCCCCTAGTGCCTCCCTCCCTCCTTCCTTATGCAGAGTCCTGAATGTAGTGTAAAAGAGAGGTTACTCACCCAGGTCTCAGCATACAGCAGACCAGATCTACCTTTTGTTGGGGCCACCTCTAGCTTCCTAATACTTGGGAGAACTTCTAGCTACTTAGTATTAGGTAGCCAGAGATCTATCCTCAGTATTAAGTGCACCTGTAGCTACCTATAATGGGCAAAGGAAGTAAGGGAGAAGTGACAGCTGGGACAGCCAGAACACTTGCGGTGCGGTTCGTGGGGGTTTGTAGGTTCATGGACGGGGAAGTCTAGGGTTCTAGAACACTTGAGCCTGTAGGCTCCTCTGATGTAAATCTGGGCCTGGATATGGTGCATGAGCTGTCCTGGTCACATACCTCCTTAATGGTGCTCTTGTGAATGGGAGATTCATAAAGAATTGTAACTGTGCATGTCCATAATGCTCCTGCTATGGGAGCATGATTGACAAGGTGTATGGCCCAGATAGTGAACATGCTCTATCTGCGACTCAGCTGGGGAGCTTTTAGTTAGGATAGTCAGGAGCCTCAAAGACCATGGGGGCAGGTAGAAGTGCCAGGGAAGTCATAACTTATTTATACCAGTTCAGGTGTGCTTTAAACATCTACACTCACCTAAATGATCATTAGGAACACCTGTTCAATTTCTCATTAATGCAGTTATCTAATTAACCAATCACATGGAAGTTGCTTCAATGCATTTAGAGGTGTGGTCCTGGTCAAGACAATCTCCTGAACTCCAAACTGAATGACAGAATGGGAAATAAAGGTAATTTAAGCAATTTTAAACGTGGCAGGTTTGTTGGTGCCAGATGGGCTGGTCTTAGTATCTGCTTAGTTACCTGAATTTTTATACACAACAATTTCTAGGGTTTACAAAGAATGGTGTGAAAAGGGAAAAATATCCAGTATGCGGCAGTCCTGTGGGCGAAAATCCCTTGTTGATGCTAGAGGTCAGAGGAAGATTGGCCAACTGATTCAAGCTGATAGAAGAGCAACATTGACTGAAATAACCACTCGTTACAACCGAGGTATGCAGCAAAGCATTTGTGAAGCCACAACACACACAACCTTGAGGCGGATGGGTTACAACAGCAGAAGACCCCACCAGGTACTACTCATCTCCTGTACAAATAGGAAAAAGAGGCTACAATTTGCACAAGCTCACCAAAATTGGACAGTTGAAGACTGGAAAAATATTGCCTGGTCTGATGAGTCTCGATCGAGTCAGAATTTGGCATAAACAGAATGAGAACATGGATCCATCATGCCTTATTACCACTGTGCAGGCTGCTGGTGGTGGTGTAATGTTGTAGGGGATTTTTTCTTGGCACACTTTAGGCCCATTAGTGCCAATTGAGCATCGTTTAAATGCCAGGGGCTACCTGAGCAGTGTTTCTGACCATGTCCATCCCTTCATGACCACCATGTACCCATCCTCTGATGGCTACTCCCAGCAGGATAATGCACCATGTCACAAAGCCTGAATCATTTCAAATTGGTTTCTTGAACATGACAATGATTTCACTGTACTAAAATGGCTCCCACAGTCACCAGATCTCAACCTAATAGAGCATCTTTGGGATGTGATGGAATGGGAGCTTCGTGCCCTGGATGTGCATCCCACAAATCTCCACCAACTGCAAGATGCTATCCTATTTATATGGGCCGACATTTCTAAAGAATGCTTTCAGCACCTTGTTGAATAAATGCCACGTAGAATTAAGACAGTTCTGAAGGTGAAAGGGGGTCAAACACCGTATTAGTATTGTGTTCCTATTAATCCTTTAGGTGAGTGTATATAGACCTCACCTCACACATTCATCCAGAACAAAGGGCACAGTACTGTTAAAAATAATCCCAGACTATTACTTTCTGAGACCAACAGAATGTTCATCTTCTATGTGTCTAAATATATGTATACACGCACTAGAAGCTATGTACACTTATGATGACTGTTTTGGGTGACAGTATAGCTTGTGTAAATGTGTAGAGATGGCCAGAACTGTTCGCCGGTGACCGGTTCCAGGCGAACTTTGGGTAGTTCGCGATCACATGCGAACTTTCCCGGAAGTTCAGTTCGCCCCCATAGTGCACCATTAGGGTCAACTTTGACCCTCTACATCACAGTCAGCAGGCCATAGCCCTGTAAGAGAAAGTGTCATTAGGGCCTTGCTGTAACATAGATAGTAGTGTAACTATTTCAACTAATGTACCCTTCTTAAACTTGAAGGTTATATACCAACGTAAGCAGAGTGGTGCATCGGAAACGTGCTGGGCCCATAACCCAGAGGTTGATCGATCGAAACCATCCTCTGCTAGGCATAATTTTATTTTTGCACCTCGCTTTATCGTATGGGCAAAACGGTTTCCATAGCCCTGTAAGAGAAAGTGTAATAAGGGCCCTGCCGTAACATAGATATTACGGTAGCTAAGACTACTCCTGAGCCTTTCTTGTAGTTGAAGAGATTAGTGAACTGTGACACCACACTTAATAAAAATAAAAAAAAAACAGCAGAGAAGCTTCACCATATTGGAGCATTGGATTTGGTAAAGTCTTAAGCCAATGTGTTGTAAGACACAAGTAAGCTTTAGGTTAGCAGGAATGGTTGCATGGCCACCTAGCTTTTCATCCTTCCCACCCTTGCCCTGGAATCTTCCAGAGTTCAAATTGCTGTCCTTTGCTGTGTGTGTTACACCAGCATCATCCATGGAGGCACATGATCTTTCTGAAGTCTTGAATTGAAGCCTGTAAGCAGTATCACCATGTGTCCCACTGCTTTCATCTAGAAAATTAAGGAAATAAGCAAGCTCATTTTTCTATTGGGTATATCACAATGGTACATGTTAGGCTGGCTTCAGCATGTAGCGTTGGTGGTATAGTGGTGAGCATAGCTGCCTTCTAAGCAGTTGACCTGGGTTTGATTCCTGACCAATGTATGTGAGGTTGCTTTTGACATCCTACAAATCCCTAAGCAAGCTCATTTTTCTCTTGGATATATCACAATGGGAGTGATTGCATTTTTCATGCAGAATATAGTTGAAGATAGATGCTCACCCAGGATGTGAGTAAGTAAGATGTGAAAAGTAAGAAAACGAATTACCATAGAGTGTCAAATAATGTTTGTTTTTCTAATTGTATTCATCATATATATAGAGTTTAATCTTGCATTAAGGAAAACATACACCTATGTGAGTGTTCTCATGCAAGTGAGACGACAATAGACCAGGAGTTGTTAATTGAGTTCATTTTTATGTAATCCTTTATTCAGTTTTAAATGACCTGTGCAGCATTTTTTAAGACAAACTCCACTTATGTTGCCAAAAAAAGAATTCCTTCGCTACAGTTGTATACATTGCAAACATTAATGTCAAACACTATTTCAGTATTTTTTATATGCACAGCCACTCCAAAATCTTCCTCATAGAAATTTCCAGACAAGCGTGTCAAAACCTACTGCCCATCACTCTGCACATCAATGCAGTCTATTTATAAATTACAATAGGCCAAGCAATCTGTTTGTCTATTTACCAGTACTTCTTTTTAAATAATGCTATTTTTTAGGATCTATTTTTAGGATGGCCAGATGTGCCAGTGGTGATTAGCATATATAATTGCTTCTTATAAACATGATTGCCAAAATAATGGAAAATTTGCCATTTTTTCCATGATCACCATAACTACAAAGTGGTGAATAGCTTATCTGCTGATCACTTTTGAATATAAGGGATCTCTTATTTTTAAGTTAAGATTCCCTTTAACACATCCTTATTGCGGCTGTATAGCGATCCCTGACCAAAGCGTTGCCACTTCTATGGGGTTTCCAAGGGGTCCGTATGCACTGTGTATCGACTCCCTTGGAAAATGAAATGAATTGCTCTTTCTTTTGATGTATGTAAATTTACACTACCATTAGGTTGCTACATTATCTGTCATTTACCGCATTTAAATGTATAATTTTTTTCCTATTGTAACTTTCAAATTGACTTTCTCCAAAACTATAAGGTCTTTTTGAAATTATTTTTTCTTCTTGTACCCACTTTTCTCTTTAACATACTCTGCAAATTTGATGATTCTAACTGGCAAGGGGACTTTGCTATTAACCACGAAAGTTGGCAAACATTAGGCAAAAAAAAGCTAAACTATTAGAGCAAATTTTTACTTGTTGAAGCTAAAATGTTACTTATTTTCGCGAAAATAAGGCAAAAAGAATTGGCATTTTTGATAATCACTGGTCCCCCCTTATATCCCCCTTATGTGTTCATGCCCCAGATATAAGGGTCCCCCTTATATCCTCATTATGTGTTTCATGTCCCAAATATAAGGGTCCCGACCCTTATGTGTTCATGTCCCGGATATAAGGGTTCCCCCTTATGTCCCCGTTATATACACCCTTAATCCCCCTTATGTGTTTTATGTCCCGGATATAAGGGTCCCCCCTTATATCTATCCCCCTTATGCATTTCACCCTGTGGATATATTGAGTGTTTCAATGTCCCACATATAAGGGTCCCCCCTTATATCCCCTTATGTGTTTCATGCCCCGGATATAAGGGTCCACCCTTATATCCATCCCCCTTATGTGTTTCATGCCCCAGATAAAAGGGGGGAGTGTTTCATGCCCCAGATATAAGGTCCCCCCTTATATCTCGCATATGTGTTCATGTCCCGGATATAAGAGTCCCCACTTATATCCATCCCCCTTATGTGTTCATGTCCCAGATGTAAGGGTTCCCCACTTTAATCCCCCTTCTGTGTTCATGCCCCGGATATCAGGGTCCCCCTTATATCCCCTTATGTGTTTCATGCCCTGGATATAAGGGTCCCCCCTTATATCCATCCCCCTTATGTGTTCATGCCCCGGATATAAGGGTCCCCCCTTACGTGTTTCAATGCCTCGTATATATGGGTCCACCCTTATATCCATCTCACTTATGTGTTCATGTCCCGGATATAAGGGTCCCCCCCTTATATCGATCTCCTAATGTGTTTCATACCCCAGATAAAAGGGGGAGTGTTTCATACCCTGGATATAAAAGTTCCCCCTTATGTGTTTCATATCCCGAATATAAGGGTCCCCCCTTATATCCGTCCCGCTTATATGTTAATTTCCCTAGATATAAGTGCAGTGCGTACAGACCCCCTGGAAACCCCATGGAAGTGGCAACGCTTTGGCCGCAATGAGGCTGTATAAGGATCCCTAGCAACTTTAGCTATTTTTCTAAATATTTTTTTTTGTTTAGAGTGTGGGGAATAAAAAAAATGATGTGGGGTTACCCCTCCGAAGCCTCTTTAACCCCTTGTCCCCCATGCAGGCTGGGATCGTCAGGATGCGGAGCCTGGCTGCAAGGGGCTTCATACCCTGAGCTATACAAGCCCGCATGGTCCATGGTATGGTGGGGAGGGGCTCTGGAGGAGAGGGGCGGACAAGCCTCCCCCCTTCCCCGGGAGCCCTAGTACAATCCATGCACAATGGGCTCTTCCCAACTTCTACCTTTAAAAAACATTTTCCCATGCCAATATCCTTGGAAATGTCCCATGCTAATATCCTCCAATGATGTGATCTTGATTGAAGACCTCTGCGCACCCGCCGCTAGTGATGCTCGGATACCCCTTTTTATTATTCGAGTTTGGTCGAATTCGAATAGTAAATTATTTGAATTCGGTCAAATATTCGAGTCGAATATTTTTTACTATTCGATTCGACCTCGGACTTCGAGCTCACTATTCGAGTCGGTATTCGAGCTCATTATTCGAGCTGACTATTCGAATTGGCCTTAAATAGCTTCCAACACTTGTTTTGAGGATGAATGATGCAAGAAACATCTTTTTTTCCAAGTAACAACAGCAAGTGATTATGTGGGGATGTTCCTTTAAAAAAAAAGGTGGAAAGAGAAGAGAAGTTGTGTCCAAAATTCTGTTCAGTAGTGTATATACTTCTTCTTCTTCTTCTTCTTTATCTTCTATATCTTCTTCTTCTTCTTCTTCTTCTTCTATATCTTCTTCTTCTTCTTCTTCATTTTCTTCTATATCTTCTTCTTCTATATCTTCTTCTTCTTCTTCTTCTTCTTCTTCTTCTTCTTCTTCTTCTTCTTCTTCTTCTTCTTCTATATCTTCTTCTTCTTCTTCTTCTTCTTCTTCTTCTTCTTCTTCTTCTTCTTCTTCTTCTTCTTCTTCTTCTTCTTCTTCTTCTTCTTCTTCTTCTTCTTCTTCTTCTACTACTTCTTCTTCTTCTTCTTCTTCTTCTTCTTCTTCTTCTTCATCTTCTTCTCCTTCATCTTCTTCATCTTCATCTTTTTCATCATCTTCTTCTTCATCTTCTTCTTCTATATCTTCTTTTTCTATATCTTCTTTTTCTATATCCTCTTCTTATTATTATTTTTCTATTTCGTCTTCTTCTTTTTCTATATCTTCTTCTTCTTCTTCTATATCGTCTTCTTCTTCTTCACTTATTTCTCTTTTATATATATTTTTTTAAAGAAATGCAGCTATTTTTGAGCGTAATAAATAGCTGGTGGCGCACGCATGTTGGAAGCGCCAATGTATGTGCTCCCTGGCAGTGGAAACACACAGACAGCATGAGGTAAATTCAGCAGCAGCAGCAGGAGGAGGAGGATGATTGTGGGGCAGCAGGCAGTCAATGAGGCAGGCAGCGAGACATAATAGGCTGTGTGGTACCTAGCGGTGGTACCAGGCCGTAAATACACAGCATGAGGTTCCAGACAGCGGTCGTGAAGCCCACATCATGTCCAATACACAACTGGGACAACACAGTTTTCAACCCAGACACCTCTAAAAATAATATCACAAAGTATTAATAAAAAGAATATATATATTTTTTGGTTTTTTAAAGAAATGCAGCTATTTTTGAGCGTAATAAATAGCTGGTGGCGCACGCATGTTGGAAGCGCCATTGTATGTGCTCCCTGGCAGTGGAAACACACAGACAGCAGGAGGTAAATTCAGCAGCAGGAGGATGAGTGTGTGGCAGCAGGCAGTCAGGTAGGTAGGCAGCGTGACATAATAGCCCTGGTACCTAGCGTTGATACCAGGGCTGTAAATAGACACAACAGGAGGTCCCAGACAGCGGTCGTGCAGCCCACATCGTGTCCAATACACAACTGGGACAACACAGTTTTCAACCCGGGCACCTCAGAAAAATTAAACCTTTTTTTTTTTTTTTTTTTTTAATGGTTTACTTTTTTTTTTTTTTACAGCAAATTACACAGATATAGCTATTGTTGGACGTAATAGCTGGTGGCAGAGTGGCAGCAGAAGGTAATTCTGTGTACCCTGGCAGTGGGAAACACAGACAGACAGCAGCAGCAGCAGGAGGAATGGAGGAGTAATGAGAGTAGCTATTGTTGGACGTAATAGCTGGTGGCAGAGTGGCAGCAGAAGGTAAAATCTGTGTACCCTTGGCAGTGGGAAACACAGACAGGCAGCCGCAGCAGCAGGAGGAATGGAGGAGAGTAGTGTGAGTGTGGCAGCAGGTAGGTAGGCAGTGTGACATAATAGCCCTGGTACCTAGCATTGATACCAGGGCTGTAAATAAACACAACAGGAGGTCCCAGACAGCGGTCGTGCAGCCCACATCGTGTCCAATACACAACTGGGACAACACAGTTTTCAACCCGGGCACCTCAGAAAAATTAAACCTTTTTTTTTTTTTTTTTTAATGGTTTACTTTTTTTTTTTACAGCAAATTACACAGATATAGCTATTGTTGGTTGTAATAGCTGGTGGCAGAGTGGCAGCAGAAGGTAATTCTGTGTACCCTGGCAGTGGGAAACACAGACAGACAGCAGCAGCAGCAAGAGGAATGGAGGAGTAATGAGAGTAGCTATTGTTGGACGTAATAGCTGGTGGCAGAGTGGCAGCAGAAGGTAATTCTGTGTACCCTGGCAGTGGGAAACACAGACAGACAGCAGCAGCAGCAGGAGGAATGGAGGAGTAATGAGAGTAGCTATTGTTGGACGTAATAGCTGGTGGCAGAGTGGCAGCAGAAGGTAATTCTGTGTACCCTGGCAGTGGGAAACACAGACAGACAGCAGCAGCAGCAGGAGGAATGGAGGAGTAATGAGAGTAGCTATTGTTGGACGTAATAGCTGGTGGCAGAGTGGCAGCAGAAGGTAATTCTGTGTACCCTGGCAGTGGGAAACACAGACAGACAGCAGCAGCAGCAGGAGGAATGGAGGAGTAATGAGAGTAGCTATTGTTGGACGTAATAGCTGGTGGCAGAGTGGCAGCAGAAGGTAAATCTGTGTACCCTTGGCAGTGGGAAACACAGACAGGCAGCAGCAGCAGCAGGAGGAATGGAGGAGTAGTGTGAGTGTGGCAGCAGGTAGGTAAGCAGCGTGACATAATAGCCCTGGTACCTAGCGTTGATACCAGGGCTGTAAATAAACACAACAGGAGGTCCCAGACAGCGGTCGTGCAGCCCACATCGTGTCCAATACACAACTGGGACAACACAGTTTTCAACCCGGGCACCTCAGAAAAATTAAACCTTTTTTTTTTTTTTTTTAATGGTTTACTTTTTTTTTTATACAGCAAATTACACAGATATAGGTATTGTTTGACGTAATAGCTGGTGGCAGAGTGGCAGCAGAAGGTAAATCTGTGTACCCTGGCAGTGGGAAACACAGACAGACAGACAGCAGAAGGGCAGTACACAGCAGCCCACTGTAGATGTAAAATGTGTGGCTGCAGGCGACGTAATAGTCAAAGTGAACCAGGCTGGCTTAGTGAGCAGGAGCCAGGAGGTGGTAAAGGGTGGTAAGGCACATTAACGATGGTTCTTCCGGCAGCCAGTTCATGTCCCCCTCTCGCCGACAACAGGGGCCAGAAACTCGCCTTCCACCCACGCCTGGTTCATCTTGAGAAACGTCAGTCTGTCCACAGACTTGTGAGACAGACGTGAGCGTTTCTCGGTGACCACGCCACCAGCTGCACTGAAGCAGCGCTCGGACAGCACGCTGGAAGGGGGGCAGGACAGCACTTCCAGGGCGTACTGCGCCAGCTCGCTCCAGATCTCCAGGCGCTTGACCCAATACTCCATGGGATCAACAGGGGCATCGCTGTCAAGCCCGCTGTAGGACCCCATGTAGTCAGCCACCATTCGGGTCAGGCGCTGGCTGTGACCGGAGGAGGATGCTGCTGCATGCACCTCCTCTCTAGTCACTGCTGCCGGAGCCTCTACAGTCCTGTAGAGCTCGTTGCTGAGAGACAGCAGGTCTGTGGGGCGCTTGCTGCTGGATGCAGGCACCTGCTGCTGCCTCTGTGCTGGCTGGACAGTGGGGGTGGAAGGCTGGGGGAAGGCTTCCTCCAAGCGCTCAACAAGGGCCTGCTGCAAGCTCCTTATTTGTTGCGCTGGGTCTCCTCCTGCAGGCGGCAGGAACTGGCTCAACTTCCCCTTGAGGCGTGGGTCCAACATCATGCTGATCCAGATGTCCTCCCTCTGCTTCATCTGGATCACCCTGGGGTCCTTGCGCAGGCACGTCAGCATGTGCGCTGCCATTGGGAAGAGGCGGACCACGTGTGCTGGCACATCGACGGCAGTGCTGTCCTCATCCTCCTCCTCTGTCGCCTCATCCTCTCTCCACCCCCGCACCAACTCAGCTGCACTGTGCTGATCCCCCTCATCAGCAGCAAGGTCAGGGACCTCCACCAAGTCCTCCTCCTCCTCCCCCTCAGAGGTGGACTGTGCAGCTGCTTGCCGCTCCTGCTGGTCCAAGGCTGCCGCTCCCTGTTCCAGCAAAGCATTGAGGGCCCTGTTCAGCAGACAAACCAGGGGCACCCACTCGCAGACCATAGCATGGTCCCTGCTCACCATGTTAGTGGCCTGCAGAAAGGGAGCCAGCACTAAGCACACCTGCTGCATGTGCCTCCAGTCATCATCGGGGACAATAGACGGGATGTTGCTGGTCTTGTCCCTTCTCTGAGCGGCGGAAACAGTGGCCTGGGCAAGGTACTGGTTGACAGCGTGCTTCTGTTCAACCAGACGCTCCAACATCGCCAGGGTGGAGTTCCAGCGAGTTGGAACGTCAAGGGTCAGCCGATGGCGTGGCAGCTCCAGCTCCTTTTGCACGTCTTCCAGGCTCGCACAGGCTGTAGCCGAGCGCCGGAAGTGACGCACAACGTTCCTTGCCGTTTCCAGCAGTTCGTCCATCCCCTGGTAGGTGCGCAAGAACTTCTGCACCACCAGGTTCAGCACATGGGCAAGACAGGGGATGTGGGTCAGGTTTCCCCTGTCATTTGCAGCAACCAGATTGGCCCCATTGTCGGCCACCACCTCTCCGACTCTGAGGCCTCTGGAGGTCAGCCAAATCCTCTCCTGCTCCTGGAGTTTGGCCAACACATGGGTTGCCGTCAGTTTGGTCTTCCCAAGGCTGACCAAGTGCAGCAGCGCTTGGCAGTGGTGGGCCTTCACGCTGCTGCTGAGGCGGGGGGTTTGGCAAGGTGTGCCGGAGGATGGCAGAGGATCGGAGGAACCTGCTGCAGTTCCCCTGACCCTGCGGGGTGGCACCACCCACTGTGTTTGTTATAAACTGTTCTAATCACCTTGCTTCGACATCATCGTCTCACAGACTGTGAGATCACTTGACTCTCCACACCGCAAACAGGATATAGACTTTCTCAGGCTTCTTCAATGTTTACGTTATTTATTCAGGAAACAGGAATACAGATAGATACATTCATCATATCCTAGCCATGCCAATCTTCATGTTGCGTTACAAGCTCGTGATTAGACTCCCTGCTGGAGTCTATCAGGTACCTTCTTCCTAACTACGTTACACTAAACTACCTATGTACAGCATACATTATATCAGATTACAGAAAGGAAGAACATGCTTAGAAGTCGTCCCAGTCAGCCTTGCTAGCTAGTGCAGAAGGAAGAAGCAGAAGTGAGCTCTCGTAGCTCCCTCAGCCTTTTATACCGACTAGGAAAGAGTTAAATATGACATCATCTTCGCCACCCCCTAGACCAGATTATTGGTGGACCCACTCGTGGTGTCATCATACACACCTACTTGATTAATAATCAATGAGGCATTTGACCCATATGCAGGAACGTGGATGATAAGTAAATATGGCCAATGTTTACTGTTCCTGTGGTGTACGTGGAGGTCAGAGTAGTCCGATGGCGTTCTTTTAGGAACATGTTCTCAGTATCTGCGTGTATCCTCTGCTACACGCAGACCCTGAGATGCCTCTGCCTGCATCACAAAACCTCTATTTATTTTAAAGGCATACACTGCGGACAAGCCTTTTACATAAAACTCAGGCCAAGTAACTGAGGCCTACTTAAATTATAACAATCCCCCCTAAAACGGCTTGACCCGCAGATCCCAGCGTCTGAACCTCCCAGTACCTGGTTTCTTTCTTTTATGTTTCACTTTTCGATGTTCGTGCCCACACAACTTCTCTGCTCTAGGCGATTACCCCTGGAAGAGAGAGAGCAAGACCTCTTGGTCTTCCTGTAACCAGGCTCTCTGGGGAGGCCCTACTTCTAAGTCCCTCTATACCACATGCTCAGCATTTGCGTCACTTGCGTATCACTCACAAACTTGCATGACCACAGAAAAGTGAAACTCGTTTGGTTGTTACAAAACGGAGCAGTGCCAGGTGCCTTCTAAAAGAGCGCCTTTATACAATCAGCTCCATCACAGGTACTACTAAACCTATACCCGTAACCCTGTATATCCCTTAATTTAAACTATTGGTTCAGGAGATTGTTTATGAGGCACCAATCTCTGGACCAGGTTAATTTGTTTTACGTAATTTTAACACGCAACCTCACCTGGATAATGATGCCTAAAGTTGTCATCCCCATCCAGACGACCAGTGGGTGTAGAAAGAACTTTGGAACTGCAGAGGCCCAGTCCGAGTGTCCCTGGAACATCACCGGAACCCTTGTCCACCAGGTCGGACTGGCACTCACCTGCTCATTTTTGTGTTCTACCTCGTTAAGATCACCTGTATCATGGTGAAATCTTACCTCTAACTTAGTGTACTGTTTGTTTAACCTTTGTAACAAAATGTGGTCGTCTTGGATCAAACCCTGTTCCCCTTTGTCCCATGTCGTGTTCTCTTTCAGGACGGGAACTACCCGTGAAACTTTGCACTTTAGAGTTCTCTTAACAATTTGAGAAACAACGTCATCCAACCTGGATGACTGGATCCATATGGGATCTCCGCTCCCACAACATGTTCCCCTTGGAAACTCCCCCTTATCGGAACAATTATGAGAATATACCTTGAATGTATCATTAGAACTTATGTTAAAAAACCAAACCTTTTCTTCCGCCACCGGAACTATCGGTTGGGCTTCAGGGTGGAGCTTTTGAATGGTAGCCTCGCATTCTGCGTTATTGAGCCTGCAGGCTTCTTCACTAAATTTGACTTGCCCCGGCCAACGCAGGTACTTCTGCAAGAATTGCCCGCATGAGGACAACTCTACTTGCTTCACCTCCCCGTCTAGCACCAAAAAAGGTTGACCTCTCAGGTCCTGGTGTAAGACACGGGTTGAGGTGGGAACTAAGGAAGTAGCGGTGCCTAAAGGAATTTTGCACCGTTTCCTTTTGTTCACCCAAACATCTCGAAGCTGCCATGCAAAAGATCCTTCTCTAGAAAAATTAATATACCTCCCCTTGTCCAATCTCTCGCTGACAAAATATGTCCCCAGCTGTCCTGATTGGACCTCTTCCCCCCTTATGTCCTGAGGCACACTATGTACCTGAGGTCGGGAAGACTGTACTCTCTGCAATCGTTCGATTAAGAGTACCTCTTCACTTACCCAACTATCATGAGGATAAGCTGTTGCATATGGACTGTGTAATATCGTCCCCTGTTGTGACCCGTGTGGTGTGAATGGGGTTCCCTGTGTGGGCTTTCCCTCCCCCGGGACCGCTCTCCCCACCCTCTTTGTCACCTGGAAATGTGGCTTGATCTCGATTTTTACTTCTTGTTTCGAGAACCACCCACCCTCGGCTTTCCAGCCTTTACGTGTGTATAGTTGTTTCAGAGGCACTCTCTGTTGGTAGCTCCAGAGTGTGATGTTGTCCCCTGCGTCTCTCTGGTAAGAGAATTGACGCCTCCTGCTCGTTCCTCTCCAATCTGGAACCATCTCACTCTGCATTACCAAGACAAGGTACCCCTGAATCACACACTCCACCTTTTGCATGTACCCATTGTACTGCAATGTACCTTTTAACAAACCTTTGGATCGGTGCATCGATTCTGGGAGTGTGGTATTAAATAGCAGATTTACACTGCCATTCAATCCCCACTGCCCGCACACCTGACCCTTCAGACCTTTCACCCACATTGTGCCATGAAATTTGTCTTCTCCTGGCACAAGTGCTCTTTCCCTCCATCCCCGCTTGGTCCATCTGTGCCAAGCGGAGGGAGGTGTGAAAGGATTAGTACCTTTGTCACCCAACATTAACATGCTTGGGCCTTGCATTCTCATTAACCCCTTATTATACATGAGAATGTCCTCTCTTCGTTCTCCTAAGACCCGAATGGCAACCTAGAATCACCATCAGCACGGTACTCTTCATTATCAAAGCACCACCTTGGGAAAGAAAAACGTTAGCAATTTGCACTATGCTTTGCTCAGTCAGTTTTTTTAGACGTTTTCCGATCTCAGGAACCTCGGTTTTTAGTCTCTTTCCGATTTCAGGAATCTCGTGTTTTAGTCTCTTTCCAATTTCAGGAATCTCGTGTTTTTCCAAACTTAGATTGGCATCTGGAACCTTTCGCTTATCCGACTGACATCTCCAGCTTTGCTGCCAGCACTGCAGCTGTCTCCATTCCATATTGCCAAACACCTGAAATCGAAATACAAACAAATCAATTCTTATTAATGATTTGGGATTCGCCCTGCGGCTTGTACTCTTTACCCTTTAAAATGATCAATATATACCGTAATTGATCTCGTTGTTTTATGGTTCTCATGAACTCTGTTTACTCTTATTGGTAGATTGGAGTTAAACTTCACCCCCCTACCTCAGTACTATCCTCAGTATTTACCTGTTTACAATATGCTCCCACGGACTTCACCTTTGGAAGCTCGCTTCACCTTTGGAAGCTCTCACCCCATTGCAGCTCACTCCACATCCCCCCTTATCTGTCCATGCGCGGCCGTCGCATGCACAGATTACGGATGCCACACCTGATGCTGCTTTGCAGGTGAGCCTGCAATGCTCTTACTCATTATCGCATTTACTTATCTAGAACTTCATCGCGATACCAGCTCTGCTAGAAGTTCTGTGTGTTGTACCCTCTGACCAATGTTTGCCGTGCCACTACCCCCAGACTTCACAAAAAAACGGCTGCCTCCCTGTAGGAAGGAGCACTTTGCACTTAAACTACACAGGGTGCAGGGCTAAGCATACCAGCGTCGCATGCCTGTATGCAGATCCCTGAATGCCCACATGGTAGGTAGTCACATGGCAAACAGCGTACTGATACACTGTCACTCTGTACATGGCAATTCTATCATCTGTATAATTGCCCCATGAACTGCGGTCAGTGTTTGTTCTTTGTGCTACAATCGATAGGAGCTGGAAAAAAACATATTTGACCAATCAGTGGACGAAAAAAACGCACAAAAAAAAAATAGCCCCAGCCCAGCATAGACCTCTCAGTCAAGCTCTGGCCCTGTCCACTTCAAAAACCGGAAAAAATCGCTACCACTCTGCAGCAGCGGCGACGGAAACCAGAATTGGTCAACTCCCTTTTTTCCAACTCCGGCACCCCCCTGATGCACTGTCCCCCCCTATACTCTATTGGGAACTCATGCTGCACCACCCATTAAGGTGCCCCACTTACAGGAATAATCCCGAAAGCAACTCAGTACAGACACTTTCCTGACCTGCACTGCTACGTGTGTCCCTGCACCTAGCTGGGACACTTTTCCTATCCGTGCTCCTGCTAATCTTACAGTAATAGCTTGTTGCACGTATCCTGGCATTCCTTTCCATGGACTCAGGGAAAAACTCTAGGGAAATACTTTGAGACCCGAGACACACAGTAGCATGTCTCTGTATTTCTACCCCCCTCCCTTTCAGCTGCTCTGCCCGGAGCCGCGAGCACAGCCTGACGTGACGTGGATCCCCCAGCCCCTCCTCCCCCCCTGCCATGACGTGTGGGGGCCATGACTCTCGGGGGCGGGCTCTCTCCACTGCCGCCATTTTGAGTCCTGGACTGCCAGCTAAAATGGCTGCTCCCATAGCAGCCTCTCGTTTCCTATATCTTAGGAGAGAAAACAAAATACACACAGAACAAACATTTTTATGCATAGTTACACACAGCATCGATACATTTTACCGAGAGTCAGCCTTCCGCTACCTATACTCTCTGGGATACTTGCCAAACTTGAGACCAACCGCGTCACAGCTGCAATGCTAAATATATTACCTCTTAGCATCACCCAGGAACGTAGAACCCTCTCTCTCCTCACAAAACATCTGCAGTTTATCTCTGCCATAACTCAAACTTACTCAAGCGCGCAGCGTAACTCTAAACCATATTAACAGCTAATACTGCTGAAACGCACAACAGACAAACTGGCTAAACAACATAACAGATACAGATATTTACAAGCATGTTAGCAGCTCTGACTGGAAATGCGAGAAACTTGCAGAACATCTCACAAACAGAAAGACACTCGCTTTCCTCTTCTATCCCCTCTCTCCCCCCCATCCAGCCCCAACAGACTGAAGCACCGCTGGCTTATCTCCTGCTGCGGGGGGCCCCCCCTGCTCTATCTGGACATTTTTCCCAGCCTCTGTAGAGACGGAGAGAGAAGAGAAGAGAAAAAAAAAATGGAACCTCTGCAACACAGGAACTTTGAATCCTAAGAAAAAATCAAAACACATAAACTCTGAAAACAGCACTATGCATTTACAAAATGAGAAACCCGCAGCCTCCACGCTGCAATTAACACCAAACACAGAACACATTATCCCCTCTTCATACAATAAAGATAATGCAACATAACAACGTAAATCTTACGTGCCTGAGCAGCGGAGGACTTCGTATGCCTGCCAATTCGACCAGCTTATGGCAACTTTTTCACGACACTGAGTGGATCCCTGGAACTCCTGAACGTCATCTCTGTGTACCCACACTGGCTCAGCGGATCGATATCCAGCGGCAGCTGCCAGCCGGCCTCGGAGCGTTCCAGTCACCTGCGATCCGGTTTAGGCTATGACTGATGTGCACTTTCAGTCAAAGTTTAACATCCACGAGTGTCGCCGCTGGTTTCCTCGAATTGCAGCCCGTGTGTGCTCGGCTCCCACACACTCACACCAGCTTATCAGTATCAGCTTGATAAGCTTTACAGTCCGTGTCCGTCTATTCCGCTTGTTTTGCTGTGGAATATCTTGAAACCACTTTCTTCGGCCCCGGCCCTGTCTGCCTGTATTGCTAGGCAGGGAAGGATTTCAGCACCACTTTTATAAACTGTTCTAATCACCTTGCTTCGACACCATCGTCTCACAGACTGTGGGATCACTTGACTCTCCACACCGCAAACAGGATATAGACTTTCTCAGGCTTCTTTAATGTTTACGTTATTTATTCAGGAAACAGGAATACAGATAGATACATTCATCATATCCTAGCCATGCCAATCTTCATGTTGCGTTACAAGCTCGTGATTAGACTCCCTGCTGGAGTCTATCAGGTACCTTCTTCCTAACTACGTTACACTAAACTACCTATGTACAGCATACATTATATCAGATTACAGAAAGGAAGAACATGCTTAGAAGTCGTCCCAGTCAGCCTTGCTAGCTAGTGCAGAAGGAAGAAGCAGAAGTGAGCTCTCGTAGCTCCCTCAGCCTTTTATACCGACTAGGAAAGAGTTAAATATGACATCATCTTCGCCACCCCCTAGACCAGATTATTGGTGGACCCACTCGTGGTGTCATCATACACACCTACTTGATTAATAATCAATGAGGCATTTGACCCATATGCAGGAACGTGGATGATAAGTAAATATGGCCAATGTTTACTGTTCCTGTGGTGTACGTGGAGGTCAGAGTAGTCCGATGGCCTTCTTTTAGGAACATGTTCTCAGTATCTGCGTGTATCCTCTGCTACACGCAGACCCTGAGATGCCTCTGCCTGCATCACAAAACCTCTATTTATTTTAAAGGCATACACTGCGGACAAGCCTTGTACATAAAACTCAGGCCAAGTAACTGAGGCCTACTTAAATTATAACAGTGTTGCTGCTGCTGCTGCTGTGCCCGCTGCTGCTCTCCCATCCTCACCCCCTTCCACCAAGCTGACCCAGTGGACAGTGAAGGACAGGTAGCGGCCTGTCCCGAAGCGGCTGCTCCAGGAGTCCATGGTGATATGGACCCGTTCACCAACCGCGTGCTCCAGCCCTCGCTCCACATTGGCCATCACAAAGCGGTGCAGTGCAGGAATGGCCTTGCGGGCGAAGAAGTGTCTGCTGGGGAGCTGCCAGTCTGGGGCTGCACAAGCAAGCAGCGCACGCATGTCGCTCCCCTCCTGCACGAGCGTGTACGGCAGGAGTTGGGAGCACATGGCCCGTGCCAGCAAGCCGTTCAGCTGATGCACGCGACGGCTGCTGGGAGGCAGAGCCCTGACCACCCCCTGGAAGGACTCGTTTAAAAGGCTCTGGCGTGGCCTTTTGCTGGCACGGGAATCAGCGGACACAGCAGAGGAGGCCACTGAGGACTGGCTGCCAGAACAGGCCTCAGTGTCGGCGGCAGGAGTTGCAGAGGGGGGAGGAGCAGTGCGTTTCCGCACTCCTGCTGGTGCTGCTGGAGGAGCAGGAGGGCGGGTGGCTGCTGTTGCTGCTGCTGCTGCTGAAGGCTGTGCAGTGATGGGTGTGGTGCCACTGCCAGCACCAGATGCCTTCAGCCTCTGGAACTCCTCATGCTGGTGGAAATGTTTCGCAGCAAGGTGGTTGATGAGCGAGCTGGTGCTGAACTTTAAGGGGTCTGCACCTCTGCTCAACTTCCGCTGACAGTGGTTGCAAGTGGCGTACTTGCTGTACACTGTGGGCATGGTGAAAAATCGGCAGATTGGTGACAAAAACAACCCCCTACGGCCTGGAGCCGCTGCTGCCTGTCTCCCTGTGGTGGTTGGGGCGGGGGCTTGGGTGCGGCTGGTGGTGGTACTGGCAGATGCTGCTGCTGCTGCTGCTGAGCCTGAGACACCAGCAGGCTGTGGGACCTGCCTACTGCTGCCAATGTTTGCAATGATGCGCCTCCTTGCAAGGCCCACAAGCGCATCCTCCTCCTCCTCCTCAGAGCTGCTGATGACGACATCCCCTGGAGCTGGTGGCACCCAGTCTTTGTCTGTCACCGTGTCATCATCATCATCCCCCTCCTGAAACATGTCCTGCTGGGATGATGACCCCCCAAACTCCTCTCCTGATGCATGGATGGGCTGCTTGACTGTCGCCACAGTCTTGCTGTCCAATCCCTCCTCCCCCAAAGTGCCCATCAGCATCTCCTCCTCAAGATCGCCAACAACAGCAGACAATTTACTCATGATGCCTGGGGTCAAAAGACTGCTGAATGACAGGTCGGCGACTGACGGTGAACTGGCCTCCTCCCCAGGCCCTGCTGGGCGGCTGCTGCGAACAGGGGTGGTGGTGGTGGTGGTGAGGGTGGAGGCCTCGGATGCAGAGCTGATGGCGGGCTGCTCATCCTCCGTCATCAGTTGCACCACAGTGTCTGCATCCTTTTCCTCAATGGGATGTTTCCGACCCGGCTGGAGGAAAATAGGAGCAGGTACTACATGCTGCTGCTGCTGCTGCTGTGTCTCTGCAGCGTGAGTTGCTCTTGCTGGGCGGCGCCCAAGGCGTCCACGACCAGTGGCTATAGGAGGAATGTTAGCCACTGACGCAGCTGCTGCTGCTGCGGAACTGTGCATGGTGGCGCGGCCGCGGCTTGCCACAATGCTGCTCCCTCTCCTCTTGATTCCCTTGCTGCCCTTCCCCTTGCCCAAACCGCGCTGGCTGCCACTTCCAGACATCTTTGATGTTTTGGGCGTAAACAAAAAAGTTTTTTAAAAGGGCGGGTGAAAAAGTGGGGTACTTTAATGGAGTGGGTTGGTGGGTGAGGTGACACTAATCACTAAGTGATTAGATCGCTAAGTGATTACTAGTACAGTACTAATACAAAATACAATAATTCAGTAATCAGTATAAGTGTGAACAGTGAACAGTGAGTGTGTCCCCTAGTACACTAACTAGAAAATACAATAATCAGTAGTAATCAGATTAAGTAGAAGGAAATAGAGTGTGTGTGTGTACTGAGTGCCCGCACACACACACACGCAGGAGCTAGCCTATGAACAGTGACTGAGTGTCCCTAGTAGTAAGTAGTAAGTAAGTGTACAACTAGAAATTACAATAATCAGTAGTAATCAGAAGGAAATAGAGTGTGTGTACTGACAGTGCACGCACACACACACGCAGCGCAGGAGCTAGCCTATGAACAGTGACTGAGTGTCCCTAGTAGTAAGTAGTTAGTAAGTAGTAAGTACAACTAGAAATTACAATAATCAATAGTAATCAGAAGGAAATAGAGTGTGTGTGTGTACTGTGCACGCACACACGCAGGAGCTATGAACAAACAGTGACAGTGAGTGTCCTAGTACAGTTACTACAAAATACAATCACTCAGTAGTAAAGGTAGGACAGCAGAAACACTGGTATAATAAACTAACAGAGGACAGTCACAGGAGGACAGCTGCCCACACAGGCAAGGCCCTGAGGCCTAAAGCAGTGTAAGCTTGCCTGCAGCAGCTGTGTCTGTCTCTATGTAACACACAAGCTACTAACTAAAATACAATGTCTATCTATCTAACAACAATATAGGTGTGTATAGGAGGTGTATGTGAGCAAAAACGCTAGGTAGTTGACCACAATAAAGCTCTTGCTAAGCCAAAGCACAAAGGAGCAGATCTCTCTCTGTACAAAGTCAGGCAAGGACGGAAAAACGGAACATGGCGGCCGCTATTTATAGGGTAGGGGATGGCCAGGGTCCCCCTCTGTGATTGGCTGCCGTCAGAGGGCCTGGGAGCCCTCTGATTGGCTCTAAGGACATCAATCTGGGCTATGACGCTATTCGAGCTCGGTATTCGAGCTCGAAAAGCGCTGTTAGCTCGAATAGCTCGAATAGTGAATGGGCTATTCGAGTTCACTCGAATAGCCCATTCGAGTAGCTGCAGCTATTCGAGCTCGGTATTCGAGCTCGAATAGCTGAAAAAGAGCTCGAATATTCGAGCTACTCGAATATTCGAGCTCTGCTGAGCACCACTGCCCGCCGCCACACACTGCCCTTTCCCACGCAGCTCTAGCTATACTAAATATAGTTAGATCCATTGGTCTATTAACAGACCAATGGGGATCCTTCTGATCCCCATTGGTCTGTTAATAGACCAATGGGAAGCCTTGGAGCCAAATTTAAAGATGCTTTGGCTCTAGTTACACCAAGTATAGCTAGAGCTCTGTTCTCCGTGGCTTCCACTCTTCTCCCCGCCCACTGCCCCTATCACCCCTACCCACACTGGCACCCTGGAGCACCCATAGCACCCTGTTATAAGCGAAAAGTGTACTTATTTTCACAAAAATAAGGCAAAAAGAATATTGACATTTTCACTCATCGATATCTTTTAATGAGTGCCTCCAAGGATGGTGGTACCATATTTAAATTTTAAGAAAAACATGTAGACAAATGGATGCACCCTTTAGTGTATAAGTGTACATATTCTTTTTAAAAATTGCCTGTAGATCACTTTTGAATCCGAAAAATGCATTTGCTCTACCACACTATTTTGTTGCCTGGCATTCTGCTATACTCAGATGCAAAGTCAATACTTTGAACTCAACACCTCGGTGACTTTATGTTCATTTTTAAATGTTAATTTTTAAAGAGTTGCATCTACTGTACTATGGAGTAGAGGGTAACCCGAATTGCGGGTCGGGTGCGGGTACCCGAATTGATTTAAGCTGCGGGTGCGGGTCGGGTGCGGGTAGCGAGTTGCAGGTGCGGGTAGCGGTCTGCGGGTGCGGGTCGCGGGTACTGAAAGCAAACATGTTAATTCTGACTGTGTCTTTTGCTTACTTTACTTTAAATGTTACTTTAAATGTGTACTTTAGAAGAAAATGTAAAAAAGCGGGTCGCGGGTAGCGGGTCGGGTAGCGGTCCTGCGGGTCGCGGGTCGGGTGCGGGTAGCGGTTCTGCGGGTGCGGGTCGGGTTGCGGGTATCAAATTCACCAGAAAGCGGGTCGCGGGTCGGGTGCGGGTAGCGGGTCGCGGGTGCGGGTCGGGTGCGGGTATGAAAAAGTGGACCCGCGCAGGCCTCTACTATGGAGCATGTGCAAAGAAAAAAAATGTGATTGTCTACCACACAAGTACATCAGAGCTTCAGTACCAGTGCTGCTGTTCATTTCTTATAGTGGACTGCTTTCAGTGGACAGAGTGACTGCTTGTGGATTACTGTTAATAAATGATGTCAGTTGCTGTATAGTCAGGTGTGGTATATGTAAAACAAATCTGATAACAAAGTGTTTTAATGACTTTCAATATGCATCATCATACATAATCAGTGTAATTCAAAGCCATGTTGTTTCTCTGATCCTAATGATATTGAGTAATATGCTGTTCTGGGTTGTTAAAGTGCGTACGTTAAAAAGGGGCGCTGGGAAAAAAGGGCGCGGGGTTTTAAACGATAAGCATGGATAACGTTTAAAAATGTATTGTACTGTATTTCGTTTAAAATTAATGTTTTATAAAGTTATAAATCATTAAATAATGTGCATTAAATCGGCAATTGTAAAAACGTTAATCTTTCGTTTAAATAGTGAAACGTATAATAACGTTTAAAAAAATAATTACTAAGTAACCCTCCCTGTACCTACCCCTAACCCCTAGACCCCCCTGTTGATGCCTAAACCTAAGACCCCCCCCTGTTGGTGCCTAAGTAACCCTCCCTGTACCTACCCCTAACCCCTAGACCCCCCTGTTAGTGCCTAAACCTAAGACCCCCCTGTTGGTGCCTAAACCTAAGACCCCCTGTTGGTGCCTAAACCTAAGACCCCCCTGTTGGTGCCTAAACCTAAGACCCCCCTGGTGGTGCCTAAACCTAAGACCCCCCTGCTGGTGCCTAATCCTAAGACCCCCTGTTGGTGCCTAAACCTAAGACCCCCCTGTTGGTGCCTAAACCTAAGACCCCCCTGTTGGTGCCTAAACCTAAGACCCCCCTGGTGGTGCCTAAACCTAAGACCCCCCTGTTGGTGCCTAAACCTAAGACCCCCCTGTTGGTGCCTAAACCTAAGACCCCCCTGTTGGTGCCTAAACCTAAGACCCCCCTGTTGGTGCCTAAACCTAAGACCCCCCTGTGATAAGCATTAATAAAGTTTCAAAAACATATTGTGCGGTTTTTTCGTTTAAAAATAATATTAAAAAATTTATAAATCATTAAATAATGTGTAATCATGAGAAGCAGTAATAAAACATTAAGTCTCCGGGCGCCGCTTTTAAAACGTTATTTTTCTCCGGCGCCCTTTTTTCCTATCGGGCGCCCATTAAACGATATTTATTATGGGAGTGAATGGCGGCGCCCGATTTGTCCACTAGCCTCCTGCGCCCTTTTTTACTGTTACCTGTTAAAGTGCCCTACAAAAGTGTTCAGGAGAATCTGGTTTTGCTAGTTTTTCTTTTTTGGCTCCTTGCTTGATCATGCAGAGTTGCATAGCCAGTGACATAAAGCCGTATGTCTTTTGCTTCAGAGTATATTTAGCATTGCACAAGCAAACTTAAAATTATCAGAGGGTATTGACTCTTCCCAGCAACACTCTAGTACACTGTTCCCCAGCTAGGAAGGTCTCTCGGACAGTGCAGTGTGTGAGAGGAATTGCTGTTGCTGAGGTAACCAACACACCTGCTGTCAGCAAGCTCTGAGTGAGGGGGGAGGAGCCCTTCACAAATCACATCTAGCCTGCATCTGTAGAACAGCTAATGAGCACTTCTTAATCTGCAGCAGTTAAGGAATGGATTTGCACTTTTCTTAACTGTAGTGCAGCTCTAGAAATTCATGCTAAACTGCTGCTACTACATAGGCTTTGGGAAGTTTCTTACTATCATGCAAAACTGTTCTTCTGCTGGTTAGAACAGTTTTAGAAGAAAAAACTGTCGGTAATGCTTTGATAAATCTGGCCCACTGTCCTCTTTGTCCTCACACAGCCAAGTGAGCTCTACATAAAAAAGTAGACATGTTCCCCATATAACAGAATTAATCTGATCTGAGGGATGGGGAGACACAGGGGCAGGTATGGTGGCACAGCACAGGAGGAGACATGTTGCTGTGGTGCCCATGTTGCTGTGGTGCCCATGGCATGAGCCATGCCTGCATCCCTCTATATACGCCTCTGTCTTCATTGCAGGTGTAGTGGGCTTAGGATCTAAGAAAACATGAAAAGACGGTGTAGAATTTTCAGTCAATGAAAAATAACCTTATACAGTTTCTAACATCCTATGACCTAAAAGCTTCACACACACACACAACCTTTTTCTCGGAATCCCGGCTGATGGTGACAGTCAGGGTCATCCCTGCCAAGAATCTAGCGTGTGTAAAGCAGACCTGATACTCTCTAAAGCCTCACCATGAAATCTGGAATGCCTTTATTATTACAGCAGAGTGCAGAATGAGTCCATTGTACCCCTCCTTACCCTTAAGGGGCCCATACACTGGTTGATTTAAGCCATTGATCGATCAATTTCATTGAATCGATCGATCTGAAATCGATTCTATTAAATCTATTGATTGATTTGCGGCCAATTTGCAGCCAATTTCGATCGATTTAATCTATTTGACAAGATGGAAAATCTAGGTCGATCTGCTGCTGACAGCAGATCAATGGCCCATAGCGTTGCATTGGATGTAATGGTCCAATAATGCATTTAGATTGATTTCCAATATAGCATGTATATAGCTCCCTGATGCAGGGTCAAGTGATCCAGAGTACTAAATGACGTTGGCTGAGAGCAGGCTAAGCCCATTGTTCCTCTACCCCCACATCACTTGAAGCTGCTCCTCCTTCTTCCACAGCAATAGAATGCATTGCTAACCCGAAGGCCAGCAACACTACTGTAAAGCTGCCGGTCTCAGACTGTCACCTGAAAGATGAAGTCTAAACCCCTGTGGGTAACAGCATGTGTGCTTTTTGTATACACACCTTTAGTCTAGCAATCATCCATAACATCAATGCTACCTTACTCTTACCATACACACAGGAGTCAATGGTAAGGGGAGGGGGATAGGAAAGAGTGAGAGTAAGGCTAACAGCAAGTACCTGCTATATACTGTATATATTAAAGACAAAATCAAAAACATTAATACAAAGAAAGAGAAAGAGAATTAATTTGCAGATGTTTCAAGTGAATAAACAGCAGCTACCAGCTAACTGATTAATTGTTATCCAACATTGCAGAAGTCTGTAGTTTCTCAATCCGGTTACTGCAGGTATAAAATAATAGACCACTATGCTGTCACAAGCCTTGCATGATTGTAAATGAATCTTCATGTAAAGCAGAAATCAATCATACTTGTTATTCCTGAACACCATGCTGATATGTTATGTGCAATGGCACACTGTGGTAGCAATGTTGAGTTTCACACACAAGTATAGCTAAGCTGCAAAAGCAGTTGTTACCTATGCTGGCTATTTGTTTGTGTGAAGCTCAACATTGCTGCTACAGAGTGTCATTGCACATATCATATTGACAAGGTGCTCAGGAATTCACTGTGATTGATCCATTTCTACTCCACATGGAGATTCAATTACTATAACTCAAGGCTTGTGACAGCGTAGCTGTGACAAGACTATGTACTCTGTAAAGCACTGCAGAAAATGTCAGCTGTGCTATGTAAATACAAAATAAATCAATCAATAAATAAAAATATTGGTTTATTCATTTATACCTGCAGAAACTCCACTGAGTAAATTCATAAATGTAGAATTGCAGTTAACAGTCAGTCAGTAGTACCTGGTGAACGTTGTGTATATGCAATTGCAATGCAATAGCGTTTATTTTTGTTTGTTTTTTTCACCCCATTTCTGTTAAATTATTTTTTATAATGTCTTTTAGTATTTAGTATTGTTTTGTTGTACAGGAAGCACATGCTGGTTAAGTGTTCAGTCACTTCCCTTCCTTCTCTCTCCTTTGCCATTTCCTCCTTCATTAATGTTGATTCCTTCATGTAGTTAGTTTAGTTGCAGTGTCTAATATGTAGCTCATACTAACTTGTTTATTATAATGGGCTGAAATTATTTTAATCTGTTAATATTGCAACTACCCATATCATATGGATGGCTACAATTATTGGTACCTACATTAAATAGCATGAAATAGAACACAATAGCCTGAAAAAGAACAACAAATACCCTGTGAGGTAGAGGCCTGCAGCAGGTCGGGTTACCCGAAATGCGGGTCGGGTGGGGGTATCCGAATTGCGGGTAGTGCGGGTGCAGGTCGGGTCGCGGGTAGTCAAAACAAGCATAAAATAATTCTGTATCTTTTGCCTTTTCAAAATCTGTGATGAATGCTGACACCAGAATACTTTCTTGCTAAGTATGAGAGAAAGATTACCTACTCAATTTGCTCATAGTCGTTACAGCCGCACGACGCAAAGCAATCGCACATACTCGTATCCACGTTGACAAGTTAATTTTGGCACATAACAATATTTCTTCTCAAGCTTACACGTTTTTGCACAGGTAGATCTGCCAAGCACATTCATTCAGCAGTAGCTCATCATTAACAAATAAAGGTTCTAACAGAAGAAATTGCACTTTGGGTGCATACACACACACAATTTTGATTGGCTGATTTTATTTGGCCCTCATACTACATGGAAGATCAAGATTGTGTGTGTATATGCACTCTTAAATTATTTATATGAGCCTGGATGCAGTGTCTATTCCTTGCAACTCATAGCTGCAGCGGTGAAAGTGTTACTCTGGCCACCACAATGCATGCTGGGAGATGTAGTACAATAATGTGCCTACATCTCCTGTGATTACATTAATATACTGCATCTCCCAGTGTGCATTGCAGTGACTGGAGGGGGGACACTTCCTCTAGATGTAATGTAGATGGGGAGCAGCCTGCAGCTTACAGGGATCTGGGTGCTCTGCTCTGCTATTTGTTGTTTGAGCAGGGCTGTTACTTCTCGGTTTTTATTGATTTAAATAAGAGTAAAAAAAATCTTTAAAACACTTCTTTGGCTTTGGTTTGTGTATAAAAAACGGTTTTATTTACCTTACAGCTCCCCAATGTTGCTTTAAATGTGTACAAAAAAAAAAAAGAAAAGAATAAGTGGATTGCCGGTTGCAGGCCGGGTGCTGGTAGATGCGGGTAGCGGGTCTGCGGGTGCGGGTATTAAATACAGCTGAAATCAGGTTGCGGGTTGGGTGCGGGTAGCGGGTCTGCGGGTCAGGTGCAAGTATGAAAAATTGGACCCGCACAGGCCTCTACTGTGAGGTAAGGTAAATTGCAATCAGGCCATTTTTCCCATTGCAGGTTAAAGCGGAATATAACCCTGCATTTCAACTTTGCTCTAAATCATTATTTACAGCATATTATATGCAACGAGCATTTTTTTTTTTACTAGACCAGCATTGGAAGGGTTACACACAGAGCTTTCAAGTTCCGTGGATAGAAATGCAGATGCATCCGAAGTTTAGATAGATACATTTAAGTAAACACAATGTAACAAGTGTGGAATGTGACACACACTCTCTGACTGTGCAGGAGCTGGAGGACAGCCAGAGAGTGTGTAACATCCACCACTTGTTACATTGTGTTTACTTAAATGTATCTATCTAAACTTCGGATGCATCTGCATTTCTATCCACAGAACTTTAAAGCTCTGTGTGTAATCCTTCCAATGCTGGTCTAGTAAAAAAAAATGCTGGTTGCATATAAAATGCTGTAAATAATGTTTTAGAGCAAAGTTGAAATGCAGGGTTATATTCCGCTTTAATGCATCTGTATATATCCAGCCTTTTCACATTTCAATGTGTTGGGAACTATTCAATCTTTGTGAAAAAGAAATCTGACCAATTCTCACAAAGAAGGAAATAGTAAGTGAAATCCCTTTGTTTTACATATCACTGTTCTTTAGATTTGAGAAAAACAAAAGTTTGCCTTCTTAAAACAGAAGGTATTTGTGATAATTCAGGTTGGAGTGAGCATATGACGTCTCCCACTATGCATTACTGCTGAATATGCAAATCATCCTTTGTTGTCCCTGTAAGCTAACCACACCTCCAGAACCGCGGGAATGCAATGATGTGTCATCTTGTTAATGAGCCACAATAATCCAACATGCATACAGACTTTCAGATTGGTTGATCCGCATCAGTGCAAATGTATCCACTGAATTTAAAATCCATAATGGATTGAACAAATTTAAAGAGGAGCTGTTAGGTATAAGGTCTCAGAGAAAATAAACACATATATCAGTAGCTAAAGATTGGCTGTACTTACATTACATATGCATTTCACTGTCCACGTTTGGATTTCACAGAATTTTTATATAGTATATGCAGAGAATGATGCTCCTGACAGCCCATGGCAGGTTCCATGTTTGTGAAGCCAAATGTGTCGTCATGTCCTGCCTGCTTCCTGATCACAGAGGAGCTCGTACAGAATAACACAGTGTGCAGTGAATATTAATGAGCCATGTGGCTAGGAACAATAGCGGACTCCTGCAGTGTACTCTGCCCTGAGATTTATCTGTGCTGTGGCTGGACTGAGTTAGAAGCTGCTGAAACTTGATCCCGTCTTCTCCTTAGCAGCCGAGGGGAGGGCCCCAGAATGCTTTGCAGTATGGAATGCGGCTTGCGTCCTCCTTAGGAGCTTAGCTTTGCTGATAAGCACACATCAAATGTAAGAGAGATTTTTATCTTTAGTAATGCCTTTTTGGCTTCTGTCTAAGCTGTTTAACACAGGAGAATAGAGGTTTAAATTAGCTTCTGCAGCCTGACAGTTACTCTTTAAATCTGGTGGATATTTTTGAATATCAGCCAAATCTCTGGCCACTAACTGAAGGCAGTCCTTCAAAGGCTTGTATTTTCATTAGCCACTGCACCACTAAGGTTTTTTCCCCTTATGGACTACAGCCATTTTCTTCTTTCAGCGCTCCTCCCATTCATTTGCCAATAACTTTATTACTACTACTTATCACACCTAAACGGTCTATATCTGGGGGGGGGGTTGTTTTTGTTTTTTTTGCACCAATTAGGCTTTGTTGGAGTGGTGCTTTTTGCTAAGTATTATTTTATTATATATACATATTAAAGGAAATAAGAAGAAAAATATTGAAAAAAAAAATCATTATTAGCTATTAGTTTTCAGCCTCTGTAGGCTTAAAATAATACATGCTACAGTAATTAAAACCCACACATTTTGTGTTTTTACGATTACGGCTACTGGTTAAAGAATGAAAAAGAGTATGTGGATCCCTAATATGGTTATATTAACGGTATCAGTTAAAAAGGGTGCCATAGCCATCTGTGTAAAAATTGGTGCCGCCATAGACGTCAATGTTATTAGTGGCTATAAATGGTAAAAAAGGTGCCCGTTATTTTTTACCGACTATATCATGTTTATATTAGCGTAGTTATATATATTTGCGGTTACAATAAATGACTTGACTTCAATGATGATGGCTATGTTTTTACAACTACATTTTGACCTCATTATTTGTTTTATTTTTTTAAATTTTTTTTTGTGGCTACTATAATCCACACAAGATACTGGTTATTTTAATCAAGCCAAATAACGGTTATCTTTATCGGTTATAACTTTTCAATATTACACCTACAAAGATCATTGTGAATACAGTCCCTTGTCAAAAAAAGGAACGGGGGGATTGAGGTTGGGCACCACCATGGGGGATTAAGGTTAGGCACCAGGGAGGCATAAATTTAAGCACCACCATAGGGAGTTAAGGTTAGGGTTAGGATTAGGGTTATATTCTAATAGCAACTACATCCAGTGCCTTTTGTAAATAGAATCACACTCACTAGCTACAAACAGGAGCCCTTTTATAAATAAAATCATGTTTATTGGCTACACCTGCTACCTTTTTATAAATTAAATCATGTTTATCGGCTATACCTGGCACCGTTTATGAAAAAAAAACGAAGAAGTGTATTTGCTATATCCAGCACCCTTTTCATTAAAAAAAAATCACATTTATCGGCTACATCTGGCAACCTTCACAAAAAAAATCATATTTATTGGCTATATCCGTCAACTTTTTATAAAGGAAATCATGTTTGGCTATTTCCAGTGCCCTTTTATAGCAAAAATCTTGTTTTTTGGCTACATTTTTTCCATCTATGATATATTTACTATCTCCAACTCTGGGGGTGAGTTGAGTTCTTCATAAAGGAGAAAAAATGAGCCCCCTTTCATAAAAATACCAGTACAGTTCTGACAGATACTGGGATCTGTGTACCTTTTAGTAAAAAGCAGATGTTTTTTTTTTTGGTTTTTTTGGTTGTTTGTTTTCTTTTCTTTTTGTTTTGTTCAGTAATCTCCTTAAATGATTAAGTCTATTGTAATAAGTGAAACACGGGCCCATATCCTATTAGCTTTTCTCCTAAGCTTTCTTCAAGATGTTTTCAATCCATACCAATGACAGAACTTGAAAATTCCCACCAAGTAAGACATTTACACAAAATAAGTTTGTACCTCCTTTTCATTACTTTTTTTTCAATTGAAAAATGCTAAAAAGTTATTTTTTAGATAAGATTAAAGATTATCCTAGGAGAAAAAGTGATTGAAAAACAGCCAGAGGGCCGGATCCTATTCACTTTTTCTCCTGAAAGTTCTCCCAGGAAATCATTTTTCACCGTCTGTTTAAAATAACTTTTGCACTCTGCAATTGAAAAAGTACTTTAAAGTAGGTGAAAAAGTACTGTCAGAATTATTTTCTTGCTTGCTGTTGGCATAAAAAGCATTTTATATATTATTTGAAAATACACACCTAGGAGAAAACTTGGTAGAAAAAGTAAATTGGATTGAGTCCATAATCTCTTATTTCATGTAAGACATGTTATAAGAGTCTCAAAGTGTTTAAATGCTCTTCTTACCCGAGTGCAGGGGTGTTAAACTCAAAAACAAAGTGGGCCAAAATTGAGCACGGGGACCAAGTCGTGGGCCAATTTCAATATCTAGTGGCCACCCTGCTCCATTATAAAGTTCCCTCTTGTTTAATGTCCACCTCTCTCCCCTATACAGTTCCCTGCCCCCCTCCCTCCCCTATACAGTTCCCTGGTGTCCAGTGTCCCCTTTCCTCCCCTATACAGTTTCCTGCTAGCTAGTGCTTTCCAGAGGCGTAGCTAGGGCTTTCAGTGCCCCAGGATAAAGACAGTTTATGCGCCCCCCCATGGTGGCAAAGTGCAAAAAGGGGGCGTGGCCCTGCTTCAGAATGTGAGCGTGGTCATCGGTGCCGCTATACAAATACATAATAATATGGTAGGACATTACACTATGACTATGGCAGGATTAGATTCTGAGCTCCTCTGAGGACAGCCAGTGCCATGACTATGTACTCTATAAACTGCTGCTGCAGAAGATGTTAGCGCTATATAAATACATAATAATATGGTAGGACATTAGACTATGACCATGGTAGGGATTAGATTGTGAGCTCCTCCAAGGACAGTCAGCGACATGACTATAGTCTGGTGGGTCAGGTCTGGCGGCTAGAGGCCTCTGGCTCAGGCATAGTGGTGGTGTGTGCTGGGCTCTGGCCAGGTGGGTTCTATGGCTAGAGGCCTCAGGCTTGCCTAGTGCTGTGGTGGGCACCACCAGGCAGGCTTGTAGTGGGCTGGACCCTAGGGGGCTGGAGATCATGGTCAGCAGTGAATGGGGGTGGGTGCCTGGGGAGGCTGGTATGTCTGGGAGTGAGGGGTCGCAGCAGCCAGTAGGCAGACAGAAAACTTACAGAAAACAGCCAGCCAGGTTGCAGCCTACTGCTTCATGTGCGCTGCCTGAAACTGGATAGTACTGCCTGGATCTGGGTTGGGTGGGCTGGGCTAGCAGGAACTTGGCTTCTATCCTTTCTTCCCCCAGATACTGTGATAATGGCTGGCTGAATGTGTGATAAAATGCTAAAAGCTTTAAGCCTAAAGGGTCAGGGACAGGGTCAGTCAGTCAGCGAAAGGGACTGTATGTACAGTATGTATGTATGACATACATACATTCTGTGATTCCATCCCTGACTGTCTGACCCTGTCCCTGACCCCGCAGGCTTCTTCAAGCATTTAGCATTTTATCACACAAGTACCCTATTATTTGGACCATGACTTCCTCCCAGTAACAGTAATTCCACACCCAGTAATCTCCTCCACCCCCTCCATAACAATAACCCTCCCAGTAACAGTAATTCCACCACCCCCCCGTAATCTCCTCCACCCCCTCAGTAACAGTAACCCTCCAGTAACAGTAATTCCACCCCCCAGTAATCTCCTCCGCCCCCTCCATAACAATAACCCTCCCAGTAACAGTAATTGCACCCACCATTAATCTCCTCCACCCCCTCAGTAACAGTAACCCTCCCAGTAACAGTAATTCTCCTCTCCCACCCCCCAGTAACAATAATCTACCCTTTCATAACTGCTGCCCCCACTTAAGATACAGTACAGTACAGTGAAGTCTTCACTTACGCTCCTTCAGCCCCTGGTTAAGTCCATCCGCTGGTCTCTGCTTTTTCATCACTACACACAGCCAGCCCCAGCAACAGCAGTCTGTCCAGCACTTCACATATGTCCATTCTTGCTTCAGTCAGCCGGGCCTCCCTCAACACACTTTTTCCAAGGTTACAGATGCTGCATCCAGCATGTGCACAGCACTTTCCAAAAAGTCAGCTCCTCTCGTCTCTCCCTCTACACCCGGCTTCAACTGGTCTCCAGTGGGCGGCTCCCTCTGCTCCATACAACAGCACCCGGGGCTCCCTCTGATCCATTTGACCACATGTGGCTCCATCTGGACACCATACACGGCTCCTTCTGGTCCATGTGGATGCCGCACATGGCTATACCAGGCAGCCCAGTCCAATCAGCCAGGCCTCCAGCACTCAAACTTCCTGGGGCTACAGTGACAGCCTCCTGCATGAGTGAATGTGGGTGCACAGCACTTAATGACATTAGCTGGCACCACCGCTACTCTCTCCTCATTGGTTGTTCGCTCTGCAGGGGGGCAGAACCTCTTCCACAGCAGCCACATAATGTAGATTGCAGGAGCCAGGAGGTAGATACCAGCCAGTGCAGAGACAAATTGGACTTGGCTGGCTGCTGGCTCCACTCACTCTACTCATCCGTCTCCGCCCCCCTCTCCACAGTTGCACTCCACTTCTCTGCCTGCCTCCGGCGCTCCTACTCACTCACCATCCGGCTTGTGACGTCCCACAGGAAGAGCCCCGAGCAAGGCAGCAGCAGCGGCAGACTCCGGAACAGAGGAGATTTACACACACAAAAAAACAAAACGGCTGGGCGCCCTTAGTGAGTCAGCGCCCGGGGGCACATGTCCTACCCCGCCCACCCCTAGCTACGCCCCTGGTGCTTTCCTCCTCCCTTCCCCGTATGGCTAACCTGGTGATCTTCTACTTCACCTCTAATATAGCTTCTCTGGTGGTCTCGAGTGGGCAGCTAGATTTAAAGCAAAGTGGGGAAACCACATGCGGGACAAATTTAATGGCTCCATGGGCCAGAGTTTGACATGTATGCCCTAGTGGATGGATATGGCATTGAAGTAGACACATATAACACAAGCTCTGATTTATGGATGCATTCATCTGCAAACAACCATGATTCAGGTGAATAAAAATTAAAATTGCTGATTTACTAAAGCACTGGCCCATGAGCATGCCCATAAGTAGGTGTACATGACGCTAATTTTGCCCTTAGTTAAAGTGAACCTCCAGACTAAATATCTACTCAGCAGCACTGAAAAGGCTTGGTGTTTCTTTAACAGTTTCACAGCATCAGAACTTTGTTTTTCTTACCCAAGCCTCATTTTTAGCTGCACAGAAGCTAAGCTCCGCCCCATCAAAGAAAACTGCCCGGGCATTTTTTCCCCTGATGCTGTGCAAAGCAAGTTCTCATTCTGCTGTTTTGGCACAAATTTTTTATTTTTTATTTTGAATTTGAGATTTGAAGCCTAGCGCGCACAGCTGGTAGGGGTGATCAGGACAAAGGACAGTTGGAACTGTGTCTCATGCTTCCTGTTACCTCCTTTCAACCAAAAAGATGGCTGCCCCCATGAAATTACAAACATTTGCCTGTTCTTTTTATATTACCTATCTATTTTATTTAACTTAAATGATGTAACTTAATGTCGGTATGTTTTTTTAGGATGAAGTTCCTCTTTAAGTGACCAAAGCTGAGGTTTACAATGGTTTTAGGTTTACAATGATTTTAGGGTACTTTGCATTTTACAAGTTGATGTTTACTATTTGAATTTAAGCTTCTATATATGGACTTATTTTTTTCAAAAGCTGGTTGAAGGTCCAAATGCACATATTCTGAGGGACCATCACTAAGTTTCAAGGCTTCCATCCCCAGGTACAATGAGGAGAGAGAGAAACAGGTTGTTCTTATATTTCATTACAAACTACTGCCTAAGGGTAATTGTCAAATAATGGCCTCTGAACCTAGTATGAGATATCATGCAAAAAAGAGGGTTTGCAGCACTCCAACTATATTTCAAAGTTAACTTGTAAGTGCTTGCTACCCCAAGTCTTGATCCAGGCCTGTTTTGACATGTCATGGAGTACATCTCACCTTCTGTGCGTCTGTTACATCAATGGTGAGAGGGAGGCTTGAAGTGTTCCTGCTCTGTAGTGAAAAAATCTATCTATGTGTTTTATGTACTATCATACAATCACTTGTGGTTGGCACAACAAAACAAACTTCTTTGGTGCCTTTAATACTATTTTAATACTTTTTTTTTTAGAATTTTTCTGGTTTTAGTTTAGCTCATGATTCACAATTAACAACCATGAGAAAGGGTTTGCATTAATTTGGCTCCTAATTATGTACATAAACAAATGCATATAGATAAACAGTGCATACATTATCTCATTTGGTATCACTGAATGATTCATGACAGGCTGTCAGCTTTTTTGCATGTTTGGCTTCAAGCCTAGCTTAAGATCTTCACATAGAAGGTCAACACACATTAGGGATGTACTCTTGTTATGCAAAATAAACATTCCTGCAACTTGGATCTGATTTTTTTCCCCCCTTGAATGAATAAAAAAGGTATAAAAACAGCAGCAGCGCAACCCCCAGAAGTAGGGGCTGGTAAGGAACAGAGAAAAAACCCATGTCTGTGTGAGTAAGTGGGGGAGAAGAAGGTGGTGGTCCCATTCATCCATTTAGCTCTAGTCACTAACTCCTACAACAACATAGCCTCCTCTCTCTCTAGGAAAACTGCACCCTCTACTTGGTTTGGGCATGAAAATGCTCTTTGGACATTCTCTGATCTGATTGGATGTCTGGAAATAAGCAGTGGTGGCTCCAGCCTCAAATTTTAGGGGGGCACAATGGCTGGCTGCTGTGGCCCATTTGGGTAATCAAAATAGATGTTTATATGGTGAGCTTTAGATATTTTTTTGCCTAACTCAAGTGATAAAATTAAGGCTTACTAGTTCACCAATGATAGGATCCAAATGTAAACATCACAAACAGAATTAAGAGGCTTTTGAGGAGAGCATAGTGTCCAAATGATGGTGCTATTGTTGAAGAAAAGTTAACTACAGAGGTACGTAGTTTGCTGGCATGCTTTAATCCTGCCCATACATCTAGCTATTTTGCTGTATGGTCAATTATTCGATTTGATCATTTTATCGAATCAAGAGAGAATTAAGTGTTGTCCAGTATACTCAATCCATGAAAAGTGGCTGACATAATGTTGAATCGACCAGCTTAGTCGATCGAGCAGGATGCAAGATATCAGTCAGGAATCGGCTATTGTTTACGTATCATTTGATCCACTATGAAACGATTTATGCATTCAGAGCATTGAAGACACAACATCGGTCAGATCGATTAGCGCAGGTGAATCGCATAGGATATAGATTGAAGTTTGTGGGTCACTAGTTGATCAAATTTCTAGTGACACATTATTATTATTTAGTATGTTTATACTGGGGAAACCAATTAACTTATCTTTATTTTTGGGGATGTGGGACGAAACTAGAGTGCACGGAGGAAATCCACTCAGACATGGGTAGAACATACAAACTCTGTGCAGAGAGTGTCCTGGCTGGGACCCAGCACTGCAAGGCGAGAGTGCTAACCCCTAGACCATAAGCAAATCATCTTCCTTCTAAGTGTATCAATCTCTATGGTTTCATTGGCGTATGTCATTATGTGACCCACCAGCATTAATCTTCCTCTGCACGATTGCATCATCTCAGATCATAGTAAGAATTCCTAAATTGTTAGTAAAAAGGCAGTAATAAGCGCTAGCGATTTCTCAAATTAGGCGATGGGAGCATCGGCTCATCCAATTACATTTATCACCCCCCCATGGTAAAGAATTCGCTTGGGCGATACTTCCACGTCAGACATGAGCATTACCTTAGATCTGCAAAAAGCTGGTCTAAACATGCTAAGGCACGTCGTCGCTGCTACATAATATTTTTGGTCCAGACAGTAAACCAATGAGGAGCCCTGGCGGGAGCTTCAAAGATGCTTTGCCGGGGCTCAGAGAGAACTAATGAGCAGATGCAGCATGCAGGTAAATTGATCAGGGGTGCCTGCCTCATCTGCGGGGGTTCAGGCAATGACAGAGAGACCGCTGGGGGGTTCTGAGAGTCTCCTTATTAAAGAAAACCTGAACTGAAAATTAAAAGTCAAAATAAACATACACAAGTCACACTTACCTCCCATGTAGTCTACTCATCAATTGCTTTCTCCTCTCCCGCATGCTGTTTGCCCACTGTGATTGACGGAATTCTCCATCCTCCATTTTGAAAATGGCCATTACCCCATAACAGCTTTCTGGTCAGCACACAGTTAAACTGTAACATCGCCCACTTGAGCCATAGGGAAACATGGACATTTACCTGGTACATCAGTTTTCCCCTCAGCTATAACTGACAGCAACTGATATTTTACTGACAGCAACTGAAATATTTCAGATCTGACAAAATATTGTCAGAACTGGAAGGGATTATTGTCAGAAGAAAATAGTGAGCTTCTGAGAGGAACTGATGGCAAGGTAACTATGTAATGTTCATTTTAAGTTACCTCATGTGTTTATTTTAAATATTTTTACTCAGTACAGGTTCTCTTTAAAGGAGATCCCGAGATGTAGCGGTGGAAGATGGCGGTGGATGTTCGGTGAGTATGGTGCATCTCTGATGAACGAGGCAGCAGTGCTGTGGTGCTGAAGGACAGCACCACAGTGGAAAACCTCACTCCCTATCACCTGAGATATGGAGCATCACTCAGGCTTTCACCTGAATAATGCTCCCTAAGAAATCGGCCATCGCACAAAGGAAACCAGCAATAGGATTTGTTGTAATCCTTGTGCGATGGCAAGGTGATAAGTAGCTCGTATCTGCAAGCTACTTATCACCATGAATAGGATATGGCCCTTTGTATTCTTCATGATCTATAGATAAATAATTCTGGAGCATATAGATAAATAATACTGGAGTATTTAATTTGAGAAATCAATGCAAACATGAGAGGAACTCTCCTCTCTTTAATTGCAGTCCCAGAAGAGATTGAACCTGTACAATACATATATTCAACACCATCAATAGTGTTGGTGTTCAAATTTGGCATAACAGATTTGGAACACCCAAATAGTGCCAAACAACTCACAGTACCATTTAGCAGACAAGTGGACAGGGTCAGGGGGAGCTCACTCCCTGTGCTTCAGGGTGCGTTCCTGGCTTTGGAAGGAGAAAACATCGGAGTCATGTGAAATGCGCCATAGTGCACAAATTGTGAATTCCCCTACCCCTGTCCACTTGTTAAGTACTGAAATTGTACTGAGGTGTGGTGTTTGGCAATATGCAGGTGTTCTGAATTCCTTACGTTGAATTTGAACACCAATACTAATCACCAACATTAAATAATTGCCTGTGCTACGTACAGTCTTTTTTTTATGTAATTATTTTTGTTCATTCCAGTCATAAATAAATTCACTACTGTTGTTAATTATTCTTATTTTTTTTCTGTGCCACATTTCTTTGTAATTACATTTGCTTATCTTTAGATGCAGTCTTACAGTTTGCTTAAGCAAGAAAAAGCATATTTACTTACTTGAAGCACTTGATTTCAGCATAGTTTACAGCAGCTATTGATCTTGTTTCCTTTTCACTTTAGCTAGCTAGAAATACTATTTGCTTTATTTTCCTTTAGGTATTCTCTGCCCCCAGTTGACTGCCCCACAAAATCAATATGTTTTGTCAGAGTGGAAGAAAAAGAGAGGAACTATGATCTCGTCTGCACAGCTGAATCCCTCGCATGATTTAAGCACTTAAGATGAAGACTGTATAATTAAGTGGAGACTTGCACTCAAGTCTCCCATTGCACCGAGGCAGTTATTAAGATGAGTGAAACCCACTATAATTATCCAGTAAAGAGTGTGATGATTGGCTGCTCTGTGTCAGGCCTCTGGTGGCCCGCTTTGTCACAAATGCGAAAAGGAGAGTTCACTTTCTGTCAAAACTGGCTTTGCCAAATGTTATCATTTTAAATGCCGTGAAAGAGAGGGAGCTGGGCCTAGGGGTATACACAGACCCATATGCTGGTGACAGTGATACAAGTGTAATTCTAGACTATTAGAGTGACACATAAGATCATTTTTGCCCTAGAACATGAGACAGCTGAGGAGATTATGCAGGACAGCCTGTCACGCAATAAAATTTTCAGAAATCTGTTAGCCCCCGATCAGATCCAGTGAATATTTTATTGCTTAACACTTGGAGAAAGCATATTCATTAACTACACAGGCATACAGGCAGGAAGCAGAGGAGATTAAAGGTTAAGGAAATCAAAATTTGCTTGCCATCAAGAAGGAATGCAAAGTATTCATACCTCACCAATGCAGATTGTAATCAGTTTTAGAAGCTTTCATTAAAACTAGGACACTATAAATAGCTGTTTCAAATGTACGCTTGCTGTCTAAGAAAAACTGACAAGAATTAGCTCCTAGGTGAATATTATGTTTTATAGATTACATTTAATTCTAGAGTTAGTTTAAAGATTAACAACACATCCAAAATTCTAGCTTCTAACTCTTTAAAAAGTAGCTTAAACTTTCAGTATGATTTATTTCTTTTTGCATATGGTAAATTAGGAAGATTTTTCATGCTACCAGACTTAGGAAATAGTAAAAAAAAAAACACATATAAAGTAAAAAGTATATTTCTTCATTGGAAACATGATTATTCAGAGAAAGAAAGAGAGAAAGAAAGAAAGAAAGAAAGAAAGAAAGAAAGAAAGAAAGAAAGAAAGAAAGAAAGAAAGAAAGAAAGAAAGAAAGAAAGAAAGAAATTATAGATCTAGATAGATAGATAGAGAGAGAGAGAGATAGAGAGAGATAGAGAGACAGGGCCATATTCTATTGCTGAACTCGCCAGCGCTAAGCACTGGCGAGTTCTTAACTTAGGCGATGGGGCATCGCCTAATCTAATAAAACTTTAGACCCCCCCAGGCGGAAAAGAACTCGCTTGGGCGTTATAATCGCCCAGCGAGTTCTTAACACCGAATCCAATTACCCTTATCATGTCTCCGGGAAGCGATGCTTCCCGGCAGACATGAGCGTTAGCTTAGACCTGCAAAAAGCAGGTCTAAACTAGCTAACGCACGTCGCCGCTGCTGCATCTGGGGGTCTCCTTTAATAAGGAGACCCCCAGAGCTCCCCGTCGGGTCGCCGCACAGTTTAAAAGCCCCCGCGCAGCTCTGCACCGGCACCCCTGCTGGCATACATACCGCCGCAGATCACCCGCCGCCTCTCGCCGCAAAATCCGTCGCATAATTACAGTGTATCTAACACTGTAATTACTGTCGGCATAGAAGGAGCCCGGGCATGCATCTTTGAATCTGCAGCCTGGGCTCCCCATTGGTCCGCTGTCTAAACCAATAAAATGGCTCAGACAGTGGACCAATGGGGAGCCCAGGCTGCAGATTCAAAGATGCTTTGCCCAGGCTCCTTCTATGCGGACAGTAAATACAGTGTTAGATACACTGTAATTACGCGACGGATTTTGCGGCGAGAGGCGGCGGGTGATCTGCGGCGGTATGTATGCCAGCAGGGGTGCCGGTGCAGAGCTGCGCGGGGGCTTCTAAACTGTGCGGCGACCCGACGGAGAGCTCTGGGGGTCTCCTTATGAAAGGAGACCCCCAGATGCAGCGGCGGAAGATGGCGGCGGGCGAGTGCGCATGTGTGGGGAGTGAGGCCGTGGTGCTGATGGCAGCACCACAGCGTAAACCTCACTCCCCACCGCTCGGTAAAAGGGAGCATCGCTCAGGCTTTCGCCTGAGTAATGCTCCCTAACGATCGGCCATCGCGCGAAGGATATGGGCAATAGGATTTGCCAGTAATCCTCGTGCGATGGCAAGGTGATAAGTAGCTCGCATCTGCAAGCTACTTATCACCTTGAATAGGATATGGCCTATAGAGAGATAGAGATAGATAGATAGATAAATAGATAGATAGCTAGATAGATAGATAGATAGATAGATAGAGAGAGAGAGAGAGAGAGAGAGAGAGATAGATAGATAGATAGATAGATAGATAGATAGATAGATAGATGGATAGATAGATAGATAGATAGATAGATAGATAGATAGATAGATAGATAGATAGATAGATAGATAGATAGATAGATAGATAGATTTGTTGTATGTTAGAGAGAAAATGAGCCAAAACTGATTGCTCTCATCAAAGCTGCTTATTAGCAACATTTTAAATGTGCTCATTATGCTATTCATGCAAGACAACTATGACTGACTGAGACAGCGTTTGCCCAACAATGTCAAAGGGGTCAGCAAGAGAAAACAACATGATATGCTTTTGCAATACTTGTAACATCTGAATGCTGTATCCAGGGTGTAAGAGGAGCCCATGGGGGATGGGGACTCTTGCACTTGGAGAACAAAAGCAGCCCTTCTGCTAATTGACTGCAAAATCAGCCAGATTCCCCTGTGGGAAGCACACAAGATAGTAGCAGATGGAGACAGCTCGGACACCATAGCAGAAAAGCTCCTAAAAACCTGCTGTGAAGCTGCCCACAATTATAGTTCGTAACACTTTTTCTTGTTTAACACAACATAAGCAAGATGAGCAAAGAAGATGAAAGACACAAAGGTCAAAAACTACTACCAACATTCATTGGTTCCAAAAGAAAAGAGTTAGGTAGCGATTGCAAAAGGCCAAATACACACTTAAGAGCAAGTGCAAGAGAAACGTGTTTAGAAAACTACACAATCAGGGCAGGAGTGATAATTTAGGAGGACAGCAAATATACACATTCTTTTATATTATTCTAGGCTAGTAAGTAAGAAGGAGGCTGTTTAATGATGAGCCGAGTGACCTGGAATCATTCAAGATTACAGCACTTTACTGCTACTACTTACAATTGTAAGAATTGCAGAAGGGGTTGGATATAGTGAAAAAGCATATTTGACAAAGTTGTCTTGGTGCAATTCAGTGATACAGAACACCTGTATTGTAAAAGTAAAAAACAAACAAACAAAAACATTATGAAGCAATTTTTTGAGCAAAGCAGATCTTTCATTTATTTCAATGAGTTTTTTCTAAGCTTTTTTTACTATCTTTTTAACTTGCTAGTGTTTCTGCTCAGGCAGGGACTGGCCCCTGCCAAAATTTAGTTTGAATATTAGCTACTGTGTTTTATTTAGCCAGACACAAATAAAGTTTATGCTTTGGTCACATTTTCAGGCATTATTTTAGGACAGAGGCAGTCGGAAAGGAGTCCATCATTCTTTCTGTGACAGGGAGTGGTGGACATTAGAGCGCTTTATTTAGATTGACCCATAGATACATATACACACTCTGCTGCAGGTTAGAGTTTCTCCAAAAATTATAATACCTATAAGAGGACTTTTTGTTCCTTTTTAGCCCCTTCCACACTAGTAGGAGTTCTGGCTCACCATGACCTTGCTGGATAATCTGTAACTCTGGGTTTTCCAAGTCCTACCACATAGAGCCACATTAATCCATGTCATGCACTGATGAGGACCATCAGTTTAAAACAGTCTGGCACTGTACTAGTGATGTAGCTGAGGAGCTATAGGCCCCAGTGCAAATTTCTCATTGGGCCCCCCAAGCACTCTATACATAACAATTCATACGGCACACCAAAACCTTCCAAGTACAACCACAGAGGTGCAAAAAGGGGATGGGGCAGTTTGTTAATGGTTACTATTGTTCAAAGAATCTATAGAAGTTATTATTACTAGTACTGGACCAATCAGTGCTATTAAGGTGGTCGAGGGAGGGCCTCTTGGTCACCTCTTCCACAAGGGCCATGGTGTGGTCACAACCTCTGCATTGCCCTGCTCTGTACAATTAACACATTGACTCATCATTGCATTCCAGCAGTTCTGGAGGTGTGTTTAGTTTTCAGGGACATCAAAGGGATGATTTGCATATTCAACAGTGATGCATTGTGGGACACCTCATATACTCACTACAACCTGAATAATCGCAAATACCTTCTTTTTTAAGAATGCAAAGGATCAGCAGGATAGCCAGGCAACTAGTATTGCTTAATTACAGTTGTCCTTTAAGGTGTGTATAGAGCAAAGATGCTCAGTCCAATGCAATAAATGTATATTTCAAGTGATCTGGTGCTGTGTCCACACTGTGTAAATTGATCCTGAATCCAACACTCCTCCATCTCACCCACACAGGTGCTCACTCACCGGATTGACCACAGATAGTACTGTCATAAAGCATCTGTGTTTAAAAAGCCTTCTGGTCTCATAAGCTGATGACAGCAGGGTGGTGCAATATCCAAGATCATGTAAAAAAGGGGGGCTCAATATTGTAAATCCATTTTAAAAAGCCCATTTATCCGTCAATAAAACCATACATAAAGCACTCAACTGTGCACAATGTATGTCCGGCTAATGAGCATACAGAAAGAGCTTGTGTGAACCGTGAGTGGACTTGCTGTTCCTGCACCTTAGGAAATCCTCCACACGCCCTATGTTCTGCTCCGCTCCTCCGCATGACTCTACTTCGCTACTGCCCTCTAGTGGCAGTGCTCTGACTATTGACTAATTTCATTAAAATGAATGTGTGTGTAAAGGCAGGTGCCCCAATACATTTGCCATTGTAGTGCACTAGGTGAAGCCTAGCCTTAACAACAATCCCAGCTCTGAGAAGTGCTATGCTATGGTATACAAATGTTTTAATAATAGGGGAGAACTGTGATCATTCCTTCAGATTTCAATTCAGTTATAATTAGCATTCATTTTGTGAATTGTCTGAATTTTACTGTCAGTTTACTGTCAGTTTTTCTCCTGAAGAATGTCCATGTATGGCTGATGCTGTAATTATTTTTTAGACACCCCCCCCCCCCCCCCACCTTCCCATAACACATTAAATAATTTCTTCTTCAGACTGGCCACGTGGAATTTGGATTCTGAGAACTTGGTTTAATTGGAACACTCATGTTGCTTTTGAAAACTCAAATGTCAAAGTATTTATTGAGACACCTGTTATTGCAAACTTACACTGCCAGTTGGAAGTTAACTAAATTTGACTCACTTTTCAACTATTTCTACAGTGTGATGCATTTATATCAAAGTTGAATTATTTTCTAATATTTGATTGTTACTATGTCTGTTTATATGTAAGTAGTTTTAATTATGAGTCTGTTTGAGTCAATGTAGACCAATCAGATATTAATTGCAATGGTGATGCAAATACCAGAAGTGATGAAAAGGGTGTGACTACTGTATCACAAGGGTGTCCAAATATTATTACAACTGAAAAGAGATAAACTTGAGACTGATTTATTTGTATTTCTTTCATATTTTGAAGAGTTTACAAATCTTAACACTGTTTTACATTCCCTTCATGTGACTGCACTGACAATTAACAAGCAGTGAGGAAAAATGTGTGAAAAATGTGTAGCTGTGGCTAATTAAAATAAACATGGGGAATTACATGCACAATGCCGGTAAACTTAAATCACTTAAAGCCAGATGGACCCATTGGAACATATGCACCCTTTACTGAAATGTATATGTACTTAACTGGTATAGTGATAAAATCTAGTTTAATGTTTCAGGGATTAACTGCTGAAAGTACACAACAGATTGACAAATGTTAGGATAGTATTAAGAGAAACAGCTTCCTCTTCATCCTGAAAAATAAAATGTCACCAATGCATCTCAGATTCAAGGAAGTTTCTAGGAACAAAATGCGCATTTCATCACAATATTTTCAAGATGTTCTACATTTTCAGATAAATGGGTAGAAAATCATTGCATGCACATTTCTCACTGGCGGAGTTGTATCACAGCCAGGCCAGATTAATCGATTCATAAAAAGAAGTGGAAATGTTTAGTGCGAACTGGAGCAAAAGGTGAACAGTTGCCTAGAATTACCAATCAAAACCATGTATATGGCCAACCATGGTGATTTGCACACATGTGTATGTACCCGTGCATGCACACTTGTATATGTAAGTTGCTGAGCCTAAAAGTTTGGTTCAGAGCCTGTCAACTGGCACCAAAATTCAGGGTCAGTAAGTCCCATATCCAAACTCCATGGAAGACAGTCGGAGGTACTATTTTATGTTTCTTTGAAGGCAACATGGAATAGGGAAATCATGGTGAATATCCTATTGGAATATTTGTTCGATCCCTTAATGTAATACATACTGTTATGGAATCACTAAGGGTAATTTCTGGGACTTCGAAGAATTAAACCAAATGTTGACACTACATGCTTACTCTTACTGCCTTTTGTATTTCACAAGATGAGCAGCACCCTAAAAATATATTTAAAGGAATGTCAGCTTTATTTCTTGTAGGCTAAGCTTCAACTGGTTTCAGTTTAGCAAATGGTATTACCTGAGTTTTGTACTCCTCCCCCATAAAAACCCTTGTTGTTAGACGGTGGTAAAGAAAACTTTTTAGTTGTTGTTCTTAGTTGTTGTCTAAAAAAAATGCTAATGAAACGCAACATGGGATACGCCGTGGGACGGATTAAAGAAGACGGCTGCTGGGTAAGTTTAACCCTCCCTTACCCACTTGCTCAGGTGCTGTAATTATCAGGAGGAATTCCGAATTAAATCCTTTTGGACTCCATCAGGAGAGCATCAATGTACATTACATTCACCACACTCTGCACCACTTATTGGGGAGAGGCACATAATACATTATTAGGTATTTTCAGGGGCAAAAGTTGGGGTTTCAGCCTATACACTGGATGGCTTTTATATATATATATATATATATATATATATATATATATAAATATATATATATATACAATATATATATACTATATATATATATATAGTATAACTTATTTTGGTATTTGGAATCTTCACCAGGGGTTATTGTATTTTTTACATTTGCTTAATATAGTATGGGTTAATTTTAATGAAATTAAACCAGAACAGCTATTTTCAATTGAGAACTATGCTTCAAAAACAGCTTGTATTTCAGATGGATGTACAAATTATCACCTCGTCTAGCTCTATAAAATCCTAAACTTACCTCATAGATAGCAGATTTACTTTAATTAAGAAGGCTGTTACATCATCATTCTGATCATTAAGATCATTATGAAAACACTGCTATTCCAGACACAAACTTTGTAAGAGTGCAATGAAACCTACAACAAGTAGTGATAGCAGAACAGTTTGTCCGGGAGAACAGTTACCGACGAACTTTCGCAGTTCGCCAGCTTGACTTAGCAGTGAACAGTACAGGCTGTTGGCTCCCACCTATACTTTTCCATTTTTTGACTCTTCACCCTGAGGTCAGGTGAGACAGGATGACCAATCTGACCTGATCACCACCCGGGCTACTCTCCCACTTTAAAACCACAATCCCTGTGGCAATTTTAAGTGTGTCTTTAGTCAGTGTAGGGAGAGGAGCTGCTACTGATACAGGGACAGTGTTAGATAGGTTGTATTGTGATATTGGCCTCAATTCACTAAGCTTATCTCTTGTCTTTAATAACGCTTCTAGAGAAATCACCATGGTGATAAGGCATGTAGTATTCAGGAAACACTTTACCTCAGGCAAACCTTCAGGCCCCATTCACACTTGAGCGTTTTTCCAGCAATTTCGGCAAAACGCTCAAACGCTAGCGCTTTTGAAAGCGCTAGTGTAATAAAACCTTATGGGCCCGTTCTTACTGGGGCGATTTGTGCTAATTGCCGCAAATCACCCAAAATCCTGAAACGCAAACGCGTAGCCTGCACCATTTTCAGGCGATTTTCCGGCGATCCCGTTTCAGTGCTGTAGAAGCTCTAAACACCATCGCGGAGAAATCGCTGCACTGTGCAGTGATTTTTCCTCATGAAATCGTGCAGAAATCACTCTCACAAAACGCCGGCAAAAATTGCCAGCGTTTTGCGCTTCTAAGTGTGAATGCGGCCTAAGTTAACCCTTCTGTCTTTAAGTTAAGGTGAGGTCTCTAAAGTTAGCTCTTCAGTCCTTAAAATAACTCCAGAATTCTGAAAATAACTACAGAGGAGGTAACTTAACTACAAAGAAGGTAACTTAACTACATAGGAGGTAACTTAATGAATGGAGAGGTAAGATAACTCTATCACTGTGTGGAGGTAAGTTTTCTCTTGCCTTACTATCTCCAGCATGATCTTAATGAATTGAGGCCAGTGTGCTGTGTAGCTGCTTGCTAGGTACTCTTCTTCTCATAGCTTTAAAAATGGGGGAGAAACCGAGAACCCAATATAGTGCAGTATGTTAATATAGAGAGAACTGTTGTGAATAAATGTGATGATTATACTCACAAGTGTGGGTCGCCACAAAGGCAGCCACTGGACAGGCCGGCGGGGAGAATTGTAACCTGACCCCACTAAGGTTTAAATAGTCACTCTCTGTAGATAGGAGAAAATGGGGATACACCCCTCCACCAAGGGTGGACTAGATAATATTGAAATACGATAAGAGAGGCACCAAGTAGAATAAAATTAGTTAAAATTGTTAAAAAGGGGGAAGTGGGTGGACTCACCTCCCTTCTGAAAAAAAGGCCGGACAATGGACAGGTTACTTACAGTCTAAAGTAACATTTATTAGTAACTCCAAAAGTGCAACACGTTTCACGGGTAACGATCCCGCTTCTTCAGGCAAATTTTTGGAGGGTGCAAAATCAGGTCATGATGAACCAGGTAGAGCGCCTTCTTCTCATAGCACACAGGCCAGGGGCCCCCAGTAGTCCTTCTGAGGATTCTTCCAGACCATATAGACTGCATTTGTGATATTGTGTTGTGTAGCTGCTTCCTAGGCCCTCCGTTTCTTGTACTCCACCAGATAGTAGAGATGTAGTGAACGGGTCGCCAGGCGAACGGTTCCAGGCAAACTTTGGGGGTTCGCGTTCGCCTGCAGCAGGCGAACTTTTGCGGAAGTTCGATTCGCCCCATAATGCACTATGAGAGTCAACTTTGACCCTCTGCATCACAGCCATTCAGGCTACACTAAGCCCTGGAGCCCCACCCCCACCCCTTATATAAGGCAGGCTCGCTGGCCATGACACTCACTCGTGTGCCTGTTAGACAGACTAGGGACAGCTGCTGCAGACTTAGTTAGGCTCTTGGCTTGCTCCTGGATGATTGTTATTGCTAAAACAGCACCCCTCAGCTCTCTTTTGAGAGATAATGTTTTCCTGATGTGTTTTTTTGTGTGTGCTGCTCACTAACACTGACATTATACAGCCCTATCTGTTGCAGCTGGACCTTGGTAATTGTTATTACTGAGCCAGCCAGGCCCTGCCTAACTATCTATACTGGGACACCTACCTATGCCTACCTAACTACTGGGGCACCTACTTACCTATACGGGGACACCTACCTACCTACCTATACTAGGGGACCTACCTATGCCTACCTACCTATACTGGGACTCCTACCTATGCCTAGCTAACTACTGGGACACCTACCTATGCCTATCTACCTATACTGGGACCTATGCCTACCTACCTATACTGGGTCTCCTACCTATGCCTAGCTAACTAATGGGACACCTACCTATGCCTACCTACCTATACTGGGTCTCCTACCTATGCCTAGCTAACTACTGAGGCACCTACCTATGCCTACCTACCTATACTGGAACTCCTACCTATGCCTAGCTAACTACTGAGGCACCTACCTATGCCTACCTACCTATACTGGGTCTCCTACCTATGCCTAGCTAACTACTGAGGCACCTACCTACCTATACTGGGACTCCTACCTATGCCTACCTACCTATACTGGGTCTCCTACCAATGCCTAGCTAACTACTGGGACACCTACCTATGCCTACCTACCTATACTGGGTCTCCTACCTATGCCTAGCTAACTACTGAGGCACCTACCTATGCCTACCTACCTATACTGGGACTCCTACCTATACCTACCTACCTACCTATACTGGGTCTCCTACCTATGCCTATCTAACTACTGGGACTTCTTCCTATGCCTACCTACCTATACTGGGTCTCCTACCTATGTCTAGCTAACTACTGAGGCACCTACCTATGCCTACCTACCTATACTGGGACTCCTACCTATGCCTACCTACCTATACTGGGACTCCTACCTATGCCTACCTACATACAAGAAGATAATAAGGTCGTTGCTTCATTCTGGACAGACCAAATTCGATCAGCTGGACAGTCACTGTTGTTCTATCATTGAGCTACCACAGCCCAGCGACCATATGGGCTGGAAAACTGCCACGGCCTGCACTCTGGCCATGGTGCTCACCAGTCCAGCACTGCCGTCACTACGCAAACAGCTGTTTGCGGTGTGTTACACAGTGAGTTTGGTGTGTCAGTGTGAAGCAGTACTCTAATTACACTCCCTGATTGATGTATACACATGCAAGATGTTTGAAAGCACTTTAGGCCTGCAATTTAGCATTCAATGTGATTTCTGCCCTTTAACACTGCTTTGCGTCAAATCCAGATTTTTCCCCGGGGCTTTTGGTGTCTATCCCACTTATCTATGCCCCCCCTCCAGGTGCTAGACCCCTTGAAACATGTTTTCCATCACTTTTCTGGCCAGCATAATTTTTTCTATTTTTCAAAGTTCGCCTCCCCATTGAAGTCTATTGCGGTTCGCAAACTTTTACGCGAACCGAACCTTCCGCGGAAGTTCGCGAACGGGGTTCCCGTACCGAAAATCGGAGGTTCGCGACATCTCTACCAGATAGGGACCCCCCCCCCCCAATAGTCAGTTTGAGGACTCATCCTAACCACGAAAGTCATTTTTTGGGCTGACATTGAACCTGCTGTGCTGATATTTTGTTGTTGCATTGTGGTGTGGTGTGTGTTGTAGCAACACAACACCCGTATACAGTATAGTGTGAGGCTGGCTGCGTCACCACTCTAGCCCGCTGTGCATACGTGATTGTCATTGATCCCCACACAGCGTCATCTGTGTCACCTAATCTTACTGTGAGTTTATTGTCGGTGATATCAGCCAGTCAGTGTCTCCTTTTAAAAAAACCTACAGTGTCATGGTCAGATCATTTGTGGCACTAAGTGATTATCGTACAGTTACACCAACACACCTTTGTCACCTAACCTTACTGTGAGTTTACTGTTGGTGTTGGTGATATCAGATAGTCAATGTCTCCTTTAAAAGAAAAATTATAGTGTCATGGTCGGATTTTTTTAGACAGGTAACCTTGGTGGACACACTAAAGACCTTTATTTGAAAAATCTAGAAACTATATGTGATTTGTGGCACTTATGGATAAAAAAGCCTCTACATAAAATATGTATTTTTTGAAAAACATTTTGCCCTTGATCACCTCCGCCATGCCACTCCTCGGGCTTTGGTACACAATGTACAACTTTTTAAAATAAATTGTGGCTGCCGAGATGCCCTGTCATTAAAGTCAATGGGCTCGCCGAGAACTATTCATGAACATTCCCAGTAACGAAGCGTTTGCAAATACAAAATTGCAATGTTTGGATATCCCTACTGACAAGATGGAAAGGAATAAAGGTGACCAAATATGAACAAAATATTAAAAATTAAAATTACATTTTAGTATGAGAAGTTTATTACCATGATCTGTTCTTCTATTTCTATAACCATGTTTACATTTTATAATACTTAGATACCCTACAGAGCTTTGCAACACAAGAAGCAAGCAGTGCTGTAATATTAATATAACGAGAGGCCTGATCATAAAAAAAAAATCTTCATTCTTGGGGCAAAGAAGAGAAGACTATCTTTCAAACTGACGCTGATAAAAATTTGGAAAACAGTTATTAACGTTATTAATCATGTGAAATACACCATGCATTTTTTGTAACATTGCAATTAGATGATTAATTTAAAAGTTTTAAACATTAAACTATGAAAGTCACCAAAGCTATAAACTAAGGTTTTATTTGCAAAAAGCTGTATATTTGTATATTACGTAATATTTACTATTAAAAAAATGATTGAAAGTAAAAAAATGAAAGAAAAATAACCCTCAGATGTTTTATTTTATAATGCTTGAATGAGTAACAGGACCTTCAGTAATATTCAGTAACCCAAGACATAATGTTAAATAGGCACTGAAGCTTAAGTTGGATAAATTGTATATTTCCTACATTTATTATGCAGCATATATTGAGGATCAGTGTCTTTATGACTGGCATTAAGAAGAAAGGATGACCACATGGATAAAGAATGTTTAAAAAAACTCATAAATGTTTACTAGATTTAAAGGAATTTTAGTATCCTGTTTACTATGGAAGTTTGCCAGAGGCATATATTGAAGGGGATATTTCTATGGTGATAGTAAATGAGTGATGTATGATTTTGCAATGAATATTTTATGTGGCATTCTGGACACAACTAATATCTTCACAGCTATCTTCCTATAAGAGAAATAAAGACTTTACCAAGCTGAAGCCATTTGTTTAAAGCAAAACAGGGAGGTGTGGTGAAGCAATAGGATGTTGTCTCTACGCACTTAAAAATCAAGAGAATACATTTTTAGTGTTATTGTATGCAGAAAAATAAAATATGCGTTCAGCTACAATGACTAAAACAGTGTAGGGTTTGTGCTTTCTCCTTCTATGAGTATTACTTGTCTTATCACAACACACTAAAATAATTTTTGGAAGTCATTTTTAGGAACTGAAACTCTATTTAGGATACCTTAGCCCTTTTAAAAATTCAAAAACGGGAGGAGCAGGCATGTGTAGGATGCTCTCCTAGTGCCCACTGTTCCCCCTGCTCTTCTCCATCCCCCTACGTTAACCTAATGACCCCAGGTCAGGAGGTTCGGTGGGCACTGCACAGGCGTTGCTCGGTGACGCGTGTCCTTGATCGTGCGCCTGGGGCCGGAAGCACTTTGCTAATGCACGCTATGTAGTGGTGATGGTTCTGCCACCCTTCTTGAGTGGCAGAACCCAAAAAGTGTCTATGGGGCCCTTCCTGTCCACCTCTGTAGCACTTAAGCATGGAGTGCCCCAGGGCTCAATCTTTTTTCCCCTACTTTTCACAATTTACATGTTACTGCTTGGAAAACGAATCCAAAAACACAGCCTGACATACCACTGCTATGCTGACGACACCCAACTATATCTTTCCTTCAAGCCTGGTGTGACAGACCCAACTCCAACTATAAACGTCTGCTTAGGTGAACCATGGCAGTGGATGAGTGACAACTAGCTCAGACTAAATGCAGATAAAATTGAAGTGCTTCTGATCGGAGGGCAGTGCATGACAACAAAACAACTTAACCTGCATTCTTCACCACTGGGAATAGGAGGCACAGATCTACACAGCTCTGAGCATGTGCGTGGCCTGGGAGTTATAAGTGATGGGGATTTAAACTTCAGAACTCACATCTCTGCTGTGGTGAAATCATCCTAATTTCACCTGAAGAACATCGCAAAAATCAAGCACCTCATCCCCCTAGAAGATCTGCCAACCTTAGTTCATGCCTTCATTACATCCCAACTGGACTACTGTATTGCTCTCTACACCGGCCTTCCAAAAAAGGACGTGTACCGCCTAGAGCTTATACAGAATACTGCTGCCAGACTGTTAGCCAACCAACCTCGTCACTGCCACATAACACCAGTCCTGCATCCCCTTCACTGGCTACCTAAAAAGGGGAGGGTCCTGTTCAAGATCAGCATACTGACATTTAAATCACTACACAATCTGGGCCCTGGATACATGAAAGAAATGTTACAGCTGTGTAGCAATCCCTGCAATTCAGATCATCAGGTTCTAATAATCTAGTCAGAACCAGAGTCCATCTGAAAACCTTTGGTCTCAGAGCCTTCTGTCATGCTGCTCCTACCTTATGGAACACCTTACCTCAGCAGATCAGGACAGCTCCATCTCTGGGTGTGTTTAAATCCAGACTGAAAACCCATCTGTTCAGTTTGGCATTTGCAGAATTATAATTTTTGTTATCCTACTACCAACTACTGAATTTGAGAGAGCCGGAGCACTTTGAGTCCTATTAGAGAAAAGTGCTATAGAAATGTTATTGTTATTGTTGTTGATGTAAAAGGGCTAAGGTATCCATTAAATGTATACACTATCAAAACTTCAGAATCATACATTGACTGAATTGTCATACACGTCATCACAAAACGATTACTGTAGCTAGTCAAGTTCTACCTATCACCATTTCACAAGCTTTAAATGACTGGCATAGCTTCATCTACTTCCCTGGAATGGTGCCTTAACATATTGTTTCTTGGACATGGGTTGATGAAGCCATTTAATATATCAAAGCTTTAATATAAAATGACATTGCTGTACTTTGCATTTATTTTGTTAAACAAAAAAATCAGAACCTATGGAACAATGATTGTTAAATTCACATGTAGTCTTTTGCCCAATGTATACTTACTTGCAATACTAAATCTTAAATGGACTATGTGTGGCAAATCACTTCTCATTTTAGCCTGTGTCAATGTCGGTCCAAGGGAAGCTATGGAGTCTCACAAGATTGATAAAAGTCAATAACAAACCTGAAAACAGAAAATCATCTAGATCAGAGCTGATTAACCTGTGAGAGAGAACACCAGCTGGCAATCCAGCATCATTATCAAGGGTGCCATATTTGGAAATTATCTTATTGTCAAAAAAACATCTTTTGTGATTATTCACAATGGCAAAGCAGGCTGCAAATAGCAGAGATATGGCACATAAGCACTTGGAGTATGATCATAAAGGACTAAATCCCAGCTTTTTCCAGTTTTATTTGTTTCCTGTATTTGTTTGATGTTTACATATCACATTGCATTTTAGAGAGTGCACCTTATTCATTGCCACTCAGAAGACTTCACAGTCCCGTGTCCTTACCATAGACTAGTGCCAAAGAAGGGTGAAAGTGGGGGAAGGGGTTCAGTATACTATTGTTAAAGAAGGATTCACAGAAATAATTTCTAAACACAAGGTGTACATTTCAGTTCTCCCTACAGAAGTTACAGACACATGTAATTAGTGACACTGCAGGCAAGCTCAAATTCTTATCACACCCTTGCCTGAGCCTCTCAGATATATGTCCTAGGATCACTAATTTGAAATATATCATCTCCAGCAAGCTACATTCATCCCAATACAGCAGCTGCTGCTCCAGGGCTCCACCCCTTCTGAGCACCAAGACACAGACAGTACCTGACTGGAGACACTGTATGGAGATAGATACCACTTGATGGAGCTGAAATATTTCACAATAGCAAATCTAAGAAATATACTGGAGAAATCTAAGGTTTGTCTAACCTACTAGAATGGCTTTGGGATGAAGAAGGAATTTTAGCAACCAGGGGAAACCCACTCAAAGACAGGTAAACATGCCACTTCGTGAAGATACTGAGTGGATTTACAACCTGACACTCCAAAATTCTTTTTACAAATCAAGAATGCTAACCACATAGCCAACATACTGCCTGTCATTTGCATTCTTGATCCTTCGTACAATCACCAATAACAATTTAGCATCCAAGAATACAGGTTATTATATTCTTAAGCAAAATGCATCCAGATGAAACTACTGAAGCATATTTCACCTAGCCCTGTCCTCAGGCAGCACTGTATTAAAACATGCGGGTTTCTGAAGTGAAAATCACTATGTGGGTTAAGTGAGGTCTGGTTCACACTCAGATCACAAAATGCAATCGGAATTGCCTAGTGACTGTGATTTTTGCAGTGCTATTTTCCGGCGATTGTGCTTTGCGATTCTCATTTGGGGAACAAGAATCGCATTGCAGTTGCATGTTTGTGATTTATAAAAATTGCAAATGTTGCAGTGAGAAAATTCCCATAGGGATACATTGTTTCAGCCCATGCCGGCGATCAGCAAAGCGCTGAAACGTTCCTAAAATGTGCCCAAAGGTGAACTAGCCCTAACAGTTTTTGAAATCATTGTCTTTGAACAAATGAATAAAATGTCTGTGAAAATGAATAAAATGTCTGTGAAAAGATAAGCAAAAGAAACCATAAATAAACTTGAACCTGAAATAAAGCTACACTCTATGCCCAAGTTCATTTATGACCTTCAACCAAGTGGGAAAACTGTTCTGTGGTCTAACAAATCAAAATCCGAAAATCTATTTGGGCATCGTGGGTGTCACGGTCACTGGGCTTATTATCATTACACAATTCAAAAGCCAGAATTTATGATTTTATAGGGTGCAATGATGCACATGGAATGGGTATCTTGAACATCTGGCAAACCACCATTAAAGTTGAAAAATATACACAGTGTTTGGAGCAACATATACTTTCATCCAAAGTCTTTTAAGGTAAGGCCTTGCTTATTTCAGGAAGACAAAACATTCTTTATGTCATAGAACAGCATGGCTTCGTAGGGATGGAGTCTAGACTTGTCAATTACTGAAAACATTTAGTACAACATCATGAAACAAAAAATTTGACAAATGAGACCCTGCTGAGAAGCTGAAATGAAATATCCCTCAAGAATGGGGACAACATTTCAGTTTCAAAACTATAGCAACTGCACAGCTCTTTTCTCAGTGTTCCAAGTTTTGTTAAAAACATATGGTGACAGAACATAGTCCCGACTTTTTTTTAAATGAATTTCTGACATGGAATTCAAAAATAGCAAATATTTTTTCAAAAAAACAATATCTCCCAGTTTCAATATTTAATACATTCTCTTAGTACTTTGTTCATTTATATACAAAATTTACATGATTTCCAAGTACACAACTGAATGAAACACAAAGGTATATATATATATATATATATATATATATATATATATATATATATATATATATATATATATATATATATATATATATACACACATATCAGTACGAACTTATTATTTGCAAGGAAAATAGGTCTAAAAGATACATAATATAGGACATTTCATGGGAGAATGAAACATCTACATAGAATTCTCATGAGAAGAAAAGCTCACAAATCTCCCCCCTCCCAAAAAAACCCCCAAAAAACGAAAAGAAAACAAGAGAAGCAATAAGAACATGAGCTGAAAATCAAGTTGCTACCTATACAGGTATCAAAGAGAACAGGAAATGAGTGGCAACCTTCCAGTAACACTATGGATATAAAAAGCACAGCTTAGGGGGAGAGTTTACATTTCTGCCAGGCTTGTATATCATTCTGTTTTCTTGTTGAGATGGTTCATGCTACTTCTTCTCCCAGAGAAAGGTGTCACCAAGAACAGGAAGCATGGGGTATCCTTAATGCATTGGTATAATGGAATCAAAATCTGATGTGCTATTTCCTTTCCCTTTTCCTGAGATAAAAAAAAAATAAAGTGGTTGGAATCCACTTTACTAGTCAGCTAAGAAAAAACACCCAACAATGAATGTACAATTCCAGCACATTGTAAGACTATTTTAAAGTTTGTAAAGTAAGCCAACCATTGAAAATAAAATATTTGTCAAGAGTGTTCCTCGTAACCTAAACTGTTCATAGTGTGGTGCATTTCTGCTAGATACAATGCAATATTATAATCACTTGAGCATGGAAAAACAGTGGACAAGGCTGTTGTATTAATGATACGCTAAAGTACATTTTTTTTCTGGGAGGAACATGCTCTCACCACTTTTTTGTATAATGTAGGCAAAATTGTTTTATAAATGATGCATAGCATTTTACTGAAACCAGCTAGCACAGCAATAAGTCATGTAGCTGTATCTGAAATGTGAAAAGCAATTATAGAAGTATGTCCTGTCTGAGCAAAATGCCTGCCTATGCCACTTGGCTACCAAGTAGTACAATGCAAATATTTGAAAGTAGAATTAATACTTTTTGTAATACATATATATGTGAAACTGCCTGTCAAACCAACACATATAGGAGTAGTGAAAGTGATTTATCTCAATGAAAAGCTTACTGCATTCAGAAAAACATAGGCATTAAGTAAATTGCAAATCGTAAAACTGAAAATTTCATCTAATTCAGCATTCCAGGTAGACTTGGTAATTATCAGTTATTGCATTTGCTTAAGCTGCACTTTCCAAATGCAAAATATTTTGTTGAATCTCAATGTATTATTCCAAATAGCTATAATTTTAGACTAAATCTGTCACCCTCACCAAGACTAAAACTCATCATGAATATTCAGTGGGTCACTAGCTAGAATATTGGGAAGCTCATAATATGTTTCCTGTATGCCTGTATGTCTTTTAGAATTGGGAGGGTAATACTGCAATTCACCCTTCAAATGAATGTTAAAATTCCAAATCACAGTAAAAAGAAATTATCACAAATTAGTAATGGTTCAGAGGAAAAGAAACACACTCCATTAATACCATAAGAAAGGTATGTAGGGACTAAAGCAGGTCATTTGGATGCTGGAGGCGCTGTTGAAGTTTGGGCACCACAACAGGCACCGATGTTAAAGCGGACCCAATCCAAAAAATTTTTTAATTAAAAATATTTAGTTGCACCACTCTGACACATGCAAAGATAAATAAACAATCCTTCAAGCCTATGAGCATTTCAGTGCATGCCTTTCACCCTTCTCTTTTCATAAGTAGGGTTACACAGGTGGCAGCCATTATTCCTGAGCTTAGTAGGAGGTTTTAGATCATGGGTGTGTTTGTGATCAGCTACCCTCCCTCACAGGGGCATCGTCTATGTGAAATCTCACACAAGATGAGATCACCTCCCCTGTGACATCATCAGTAGCAGCCTGTGTTTTGTTTTTGTTTTTTATCTCCTCCACCAGTTTGCCGGAAAATCACGGCAATATGAAAGGAAGGGAGAGGTTCCTCCAATACATGTAAAATATTTTATATTTGTCATCATGCAGCTGAAAAAAAGGCTGCTATTTATCACTATAATTTAGAAAGTAGATTTTATTTCTGAAATCTTGTATTTTTAATTTGGGTCCACTTTAATAGGGATTCTCATTTGGAGAATTGGAAACCTGCAGAATTGGTTATCGGCATTGGCGGCAGAGCCTGACATGCAGTGGTGGACACTGGGTGAGTGATGGGAGCTTTGTGGCTCTAACAGCGGATGTCAGGTAAAACAGGTGAATGCAATTGGTGAGCGCATATCTCTCGAGCGAGAAAGGCAAAAGTGTTGTGGCGATAAAATACAGCACTACAGTGCAAACCACCCCTGCCTCCATCGTAGCTAATATTCTCCTGAGTAATGCTCTTAACACCGCTTGGCCATCCCACTGGTGAAGCCGGCAGTTGGATTTGCTAGCAATCCTCATGTGATGGCCAGGTGATACGTAGCTCACACAATGTGATGCACTTATCACTCCAAATAGGATATAGCCCAATATTTGATCTTAAAATTTGTAAAAATAAAAAAAAAATGAATTCCTTTCGATCAATTTTTCATCAAACTTTGACTGGTAAAAAATATTCTTTAGCAAATTGAAGGGCCATGGAAGGGAATGAAAGAGCAGATATGAGTGGTGTATGAAGGATGATGACATAACTGTAGTGCATCGCACAGTACAGCTAAAGATAGTGGTATTCTGGTCTTTCTCCTTTAGGCTTTCATCATGTGTCTGAGAAAAGTATCATATACTAAAAAACTCAAACTTAGAATATTTTTAAGTCAGTAAATAAATGGTATCAGCTAATTTAAAACTTTCTGTCTTAACTGATGGTGAACATGGTACAATACTCAACTTCATATTTGTGGACCTGTTATACAATCTGAAAGCTAGGATTGTCTCATTTCAGGCTTCAGGATTTTTAAATAATGGTTTCAATAGAAAAGAGTGTACGACTTTAGCTCAGAGGCCATCATCCTTGTATGATCTCTCCTCCACCGCAAGCCACTCAGTGACTATTTGAGACTGATTTATGGAATAGATTCCAAATATTCTTCATTTTCTTTACTTCATCTGCACTTTCTTTTGTTTCCCTGTAAGACTTTTCCTTGATTTCAGAGAAAGCCACCAATCATATCTGGCAATTTTCCAGTACAAAGTAGACAAAACTCCTTTATCAGAATATTTTATTTTTTCTGCATGCCTTCCCCTTGTTTCAGATGAGTGAATTGGGATGAATCCTTGGTGGCAAATTCAAATAAACCAGAGTGAAAATTCTTTGGATCAATGGGAAGATTTAGCAGGATAGTCAGGGCTCCTGGCAATTTGCAGAAGGGATTTCAGAGAGTATGGATGTTTAGTTTGCATTTTTCAAGCAAGCAAGAACAAAATAACACACATGAAAACAAATTAAGCATCTGCAAAATAGGTGAGGGTTACAATGATAGATTGTAATAAAACTTTAAGAGCAGGTGTACATTATTTCATTAAACTATTTTCCAGTGTGGATCAGGATCACTTAAATTTTTCCCCAGTCATATTGGAGAACATGGCAAAAAGTCCTTGTTACTTAACAATGGATGAAAGTTCTGTGCAAAGGGAGATGAGAGGGATTTTCTACCCCCTCCAATGTGAAAAACCATGCAAGTTGGTTATGGCTCCTCCTTATTGACCATCCAACTTACACAGATAATTAAGTGGTTAATAAGGCTCTGAATGGTACAGTGTCTTTTTGCCTTTTTTTAATACCAAAAAAACCCCTAAAATTAGTTTACTGCAAATTTCTATAAGAGTCAATCAGACGGCTAGAAAAAGTATTTGAAAAAAACTTCTGATGATATTCCTATAGAATTCTTAATTAAACAACACATTGTTGAGTGCTCCTTTAAAAATAAATTAGCATATTAATCATTTAAAGGTTTTCAAATCATTACAGAAAAATGGATGTTAACAAATACATTTTTGAGGCTCCAAAACTTGATTTGACTGTAAACTTTTGGGAACATCTGTGGTTACCCACAATGCACTGCTACTGAATATGCAAATTATCTCTTTGTGCCCCTGAAAGCCAGGCTAGCATCCACAGCCGCTGGTGTCTGGCAAAGAAGGCAAACCAACCTAAGCATTGCTTTTTAGCTGGAGGGGGTTTTGTTCTCTCTTAGTCCCCTATACTCTCCTGGTGCTTTTGGGTCAACCCGAGCTGGTTGGTACTGTGTTGTAAACTTTTGTAGCCCCAAACAGAACAGGGAACTGAGGTAGGAGGGGAAGGATTAACTTACTTACTGTTACTAAGCTTTATATAGTTCAGACACTACTGAACTATATGTCCTCCAGTGTTTGTATTTTTACATTTTCTGCAGTGTTTGGCAGTGTACAAGCTCCACATAGGTTGTATCCTGGACAAGTTTTGAGCCTAAATTTTAGTACTTTAGAAGAATAATGCTAGCCACTTTATCATCATGTTCATCATTCATTTTTAATTATTTAATGTTTTCCTAAACATAAATTAATAAATAAAAGCTATTTTAAAAAAATCTGACTGATGGTCCCTTATTCAATTTACTTTTTCTCCTAAGTTTTTCTCCTAGATCATATTTTTACACTTTTTCAATAACATGTCTTTTAAGCCACAAGCATGCAAGAACATTTTCAGGTTACATTTGACGGTGCTTTTTCACCTACATTTTGGTACTTTTTTTAATTGTAGAGTGCTGAAAATGTATACTAAACAAAAGATTAAAAATTCTCTCCTGGGAGAAGACTTAACCTTCCTGGCGGTAAGCCCGAACTGAGTTCGGGCTATGCCGCCGGAAGGCACCGCTCAGGCCCCGCTGGGCCGATTTGCATAATTTTTTTTTTGCTGCACGCAGCTAGCACTTTGCTAGCTGCGTGCAGTGCCCGATCGCCGCCGCTACCCGCCGATCCGCCGCAATTCCTCTCGCCGCGGCCGCCCCCCCCCCAGACCCCGTGCGCTGCCTGGCCAATCAGTGCCAGGCAGCGCTATGGGGCAGATCGGAGTCCCCTCTGACGTCACGACGTCGATGACGTCGGTGACGTCATCCCGCCCATCGCCATGGCGACGGGGGAAGCCCTCCAGGAGATCCCGTTCTTTCAACGGGATCTCCGGATCTCCGATCGCCGGCGGCTATCATGTAGCGAGACTTTGTCTCGCTACATGAAAAAAAAAAAAAAAAAATTAAAAAAAAAAGATTTGCTGCCCCCTGGCGATTTTTTTGCAAACCGCCAGGAGGGTTAAAGTAGAATTGCAAGGTCTGTAAAAATAGTTACACTTACCTGGGGCTTCTGCCAGCCCCCTGCAGCCGACCTGTGCTTGCGACATGACCTACCAATCCTTCATTCACCCGCTGTGGCTCACTTTTCTTCTCGTAGTAGAAGCTGACTTCTAAGTCGACCTCCACTGTGCCCTGGCCACGCGTATATTCATACGCATTCCCATGGCCAGGAGCGTCCGGGGCAGACGCAGTATGAGAAAATCTATACTGCGCCTGCGCAGTACGCTCAGTACGTGAACGAGGATGTGCGTGGCAAAGGCTGCACAGGCGCGGTGGACAGCGGCTTCAAGAAGTGAAATTAAGCCATTACAGGGAACTGGAAGTCAGGGCCGGCTTTTAGGGGGGGCGAGAGGGGGCAGAGCCCCCTCAAACAGACTCACTGCCCCCTCAAATCAGAGCCGCTCTCGCTATGCCGCTGGCTGCTTCCTGGTCCGTGGTGTGGAGCGCAGAGCGGTCATGTGATCAGTCACATGACCGCTTCTTCCTCGGACGGCTCTCCGAGACGAGTCTCTGCTGTGACGCAGGCAGTGGCGACCGTAAGAGCCACCCCGCATAGAGGAGGAGTCGACTCTCTCAGAGAAAGAGGAATTCTCCTCCTCTGAAAGAGTCGACTCCTCCTCTATGCAGGGCGGCTTCTTAAGGTCCCGCTCCCGCCACTGTGCCTGCGTCAGAGCTGAGACTCCTCTCAGAGAGAGTAGACGTGCTGACAGTTTTTCTACCCGGTCCCGCCATCTGCCACCTGCCTCACCAGACACTGTCTGTGTGCTGTGCCTGCCAGTGCCAGACCAGTTGCATTGGCAAATCAATAATTTTGTGTGTGCTGTGCCACAGTGCCAGTTCAGTTGCCAGTCCAATAGTCAGCCTGGCTGGCAAATCAATCAGATAATTGCCTCATTTAAGGCTGTCAGTCAATCAGTGTCACTGCCAGAGTGCACTGCAGCCTTGCTGGCAAATCAATCGCTCAGATTGCCTCATTTATTTTGTGAGCGTTCTTTGCCATCTGCCGCCGCCTCAGGCCCTCAGTGCACAGCACTGTATTTGTGCAAAAAAACCCACGCAATATATCAGTATATTAGCATTTGAAGAAAATTATTTCTGTGTTACACCTGAGAACATTTTTTTGATAATCTGCAGTGCGCAGAACTGTATTTGTGGTAGAAAAAAACACGCAATATCAGCATATTAGCATTTGACGAAAAGTATTTCTGTGTTACACCTGAGAACATTTTTTTCAATAATCTGCAGTGCGCAGTGCGCAGAGCTGTATTTGTGCTAAAAAGAGCAGAGC